>NC_091454.1:159307167-159945024 GCF_027789765.1 Dendropsophus ebraccatus
GGTGGAGCTGTGTTACATAACATTAGTAGAACATTTTGTGACAATAACAGGTCATTCAGCGTAACTTAGTCACACTTATTTTGTCATCACTTTTTCCATACTGAGACTCTTTCCTTCATAATTCTGGTATAGACACTGCTTTAATGGGATGGGAGCAGATTTTAAGACAATTGGAGAAATGCTCAATCTCAGTGCTGTCTGAACCAAGCAGTCTGGATGTGTACTGTATATCCTCATAAGCTTTAGCAGTGGTTTATTATAGTTCTGCTTGTCTCAGACTTTCCAGCTGTAAATACCTTGCTGAGCATGACAAATCTGTGATAAATCTAGATGTCTCTTCTATATAAGACTGTACTTTCAATCTTTTCTAAAGTGACAGGGTTTCCACCTTTGCAATGAACTTGGTATATGAGCCCATGTTTTACTGTTGCCACTTGAACAAGCATAGAATAGTACAGTATGCCAGTAACTGCTGTTATTTCAGGCTCAAAAGGAGACATACAGAACACCTGGAAAATGAAGAACTGATTGGCAAGGAGGATGGAATTCTTTTGTCAAAGGAAAATGAAATCTATATTGAGGTATATTTGTCTAAATGCTTAAAAGGGAACCCAGGAATAAAATAGAGAATTGTGTCAGACTGGAAAGGATACATGTCTTCCTGTAGGGCATACAGCAGCTGATAAGTACTAGAAGACGAGTTTGTTTAAAAAAAGAAGTCATTTACAAACCTGTATAACTTTCTGGCACCAGTTGATTAAAAAAACTACTTTTTTTGCTCCAGAGTACCACTTTAATTTATAGCATAATATTGAAGCAGAAGAAGCACTTCATTTCCTAAATCAGCCAACAGTATTGCAGATTCTCTTTCTTTGGTATAGACCAGGGGTCTCAAACTCGCGGCCCTCCAGCTGTTGCAAAACTACAATTTCCATCATGCCTGGGACAGCCAAAGCAAGCTTTGGCTATCCCAGGCATGATGGTATTTGTAGTTTTGCAACAGCTGGAGGGCCGCGAGTTTGAGACCCCTGGTATAGACATTATCCTTTTGCTCTATACTGGTTGAGCTGGGAAATCCATATTGGCGGCCACCTATGTTGTTGTGAGTAAAATTGGTGTATGGTAGTAGAGACTGCAATTTACATACATCTCCTTCTTATCCAGGATTATGAAGAACAGGTGGATAAAAAGGACAGAATCATTAAAAAGCTCCAAGATCAGATTAAAGCTCTCACAAAGAGCATGGATACAGGTGTGTATTGTATAGAGCAGCTACTATTATATGTGTGTATCATGCTGAGGTTGTATAATTAATATGAGAAATACATTGTCTCACAGAAAACCAAACAAATGTGCCCAGTGTTTTCAAGGATTACTTGGGAATGTTGGAATTCTCCCCAGAAGATGAAGCTAAACTCATTGGCAATCTAATTCTGGGTATGTAAAACCATGTATGTAGTAAGATGGATGTTAGTATAGTAAACAAAGAGTTTAAAGGGAACCTGTCACCCCCCGTGCCGGGGTGACAGGCTCCCGACCCCCGTTAGAGCCCCCTATACTTACCTAATCCCGCTGGGTCTCGCTTCTGAAGATGGTCGGGTGACGGAGATCTCAGCCGCTGCAGCCCGGCACGCGCGCTGAGAGATGAGTCCAACACCCATAGAGAATGACAGGAGAGTCCAGCGCTCCGTCATTCTCTATGAGCGTTGGACTCATCTCTCAGCGCGCGCGCCGGGCTGCAGCGGCTGAGATCTCCGTCACCCGACCACCTCCAGAAGCGGGACCCGGCGGGATTAGGTAAGTATATGGGGCTCTAACGGGGGGTCGGGAGCCTGTCACCCCAGCTCGGGGGGTGACAGGTTCCCTTTAAGGCAATTTGTCAGCAGTTTTAGTAGGGGTGCGCCCCATAGTGAATCCAGTGGGGTGAATGGGAGGGGGCCTAATTTAAGACCTGTTTACGAGTACACCAGTCTTAATAAATGTCCCACCAGGAGTATAAAAACAGGACCACTAACACCAATGTGTTTTGGACCCTTCTGGTCCTTTATCATGTCAAAGACACATTGGCTATAGTGGTCGTGTGTTTTATATGTTGCAATGATGCTACGATAAAGCTGTTTTTTATAGTCACCCTTGGATATGCTAGAAAACCTCTTCTTTGCTTCTATGTGATCATAATGTTATACCACAGAACTTGTGGTGTCGTTCTGTGTAGATTATTTCAGTCACTAGAGCTGTCGTTCTGTGTAGATTATTTCAGTCACTAGAGCTGTGTTTTGTAACTCATACCTTTTATTTTTTCCCTTATAATAGATATTAAGCCAAGAGGTGTTGTGGTGAATATGATACCAGGGCTTCCAGCTCACATCCTTTTCATGTGTGTGAGGTATGCTGACTATATCAATGATGCAGAGAGAATCAAATCTTTGATGAATGCCTCTATCAATGGCATTAAGCAAGTAATAAAGGTGAGATATACATCCTGCCATAGGTCATAGAAGTCTCTGAATATCATATGTTGTTGTATTAATTTAGCAGGTTTAACAGCTTTTCCAACTATAAAAATTAGTCAACAAAAATAGGAGGGCACAATAAAAGGTACTGTAGGTGTGTGAGAGTGACTGTACAATGACTATACAAAACAAAACAAGCCTGGGCAGAAACAAAAAAAAATGGATCTCTAATATGTTAAAAAAAACATAAAAATCTTTATTAAAGACCAACACAAAAAAAAAATTAAAAACTTTTAACGACAACCCTAAGGAAGTCAGTACTCACTGTGGGGAACATGTGGGGTAGGGTTAGGTTGGGACTGCTTGCATACCTTTCCACTTCCTCCTGCATTGTATATTATTTTTATTCTGGCATATTGCACATTATAGGATGAATTATTGTTATTGTATGCTCTTCCCACTTGCCTTCTACCCAAAAAATTTCAACTATATGTAACTTACCAATTCAACTCAATTGATTTTGTGGGAGTAAGGAAAACTGATAGACTACTGTAGGATAATTGTAAAATAAGGCTCACACTGATCACATTATAGTTTTTCTTCTATTTTCTTTTTCTTATTTCTGTTAACATTTAGTAAAAAAACAAAAAACTTTATTGAAATGAAAACAGTGAAATATACACAAAAATGCAGTGTGAACCCAGACTTAGGTGGATTTATTAATTTAGGTTCCTTATTGCCTTTAATTGGTCAAACAGTACAGTCAACAATAAGGTTCTACCAAATAAAAAAACAGCAACCTATGGAATCTCATTATTGTTGAATGGGTTGTCCCATCTGGACACTTTTCGCATGCTGGCCCCATGCCGCTATTTCATGCCACCCAGTGAAAATAAATGGATAGCCATATAAGTTCTCCAAAGCAGGAGCTGCTGTATACAGCATTAGGTTCACACAGCGTATAATTTCATTAAACAACAGCCGTAGTTGCAGTTATTACTGATCACATTGATTACTATGGAATCCCGGCCCGAGTGTATACACATAGTATACACTCCGGCTGGGATTCCAAGCGGCCGCACAAAAAACTGACATGTCGGTTTTGCGCATCTGCTATTCATTAAATAGCGGCAGCACAAGACTGACAGAGCAGACATTGTAAAGTACGGCTCCGGACGCACTTAAAGGGGTTATCCAGTGCTACAAAAACATGGCCACTTTCCTCCAGAGACAACACGACTGTTGTCTCCAGTTCAGGTGCGGTTTGCAATTAAGCTCCATTCACTTCAATGGAACTGAGAAACAAAGCCCCGCCCAAGCTGGAGACAAGAGTGGGGCTGTCTCTGGAAGAAAGTTTCCATGTTTTTGTAGTGCTGGATAACCCCTTTAACATTGTTGGCTATAGTGATTTGGAAAGCAGGCACACCTGAACGTGCCCGCATTCCAAAACAAAAGAAATGAAATTCATCTGGCCGGTACTGCAGTACTGGCCGGTGTGAACGTCACAGACATGAGCTGTTCTGTGACATGTCTGTGTGATACGCTGTGTGAACCTGACCTTAGGATCCATTAGGATATGTAAGTCGTTCATTCAGATCCATTAATAACAAATTCTTGATGCAATAGCTCCTAGATTTCTGAATCCAAATTATATCATAATACTCTTCAGTTACTTCAGTGAAGTTTTTGGGTTTTACACGACTGACAGAGCAGACAATGTAAAGTGCAGCTCCTGTCGCACTTTACATTGTCAGCTATGGTGATTTGGAATCTGGGCACACCAGAACATGCCCACATTCCAAATCAAAAGAAATTAAGTTAATTCTGAATCTAAATTATGTCCTAATACTCTTCAGTTACTTCAGTGGATGTATTTAATGTGGATGTATGTAATCTATAAATTAATATTTTTGTTTCCTTCTCTGTCATACTTTAGGAACACACAGATGATTTTGAAATGTTGTCTTTCTGGTTGTCCAACGTCCATCACTTCCTTAACTGTTTGAAACAGTACAGTGGAGAAGAGGTAAGTTGCACCTCACACCTTATTTATGCAAATATGAACTTGAAAAGTTGTGCGAGTGAATAAGAACTGCTGTTACTGTACAGCTCAATGCTCCCATGTCAGCTGAACCGTCTCTTGGCTTATATCCACCTATGCGAGCCACAGGGGATTTGCTAACAGTTTTCTGTTCCATATTTAAACTGAAATTGCTCATAAATGATAAATCTATAGAGAGAACATTGCCTTTATAATCAATTACACTTTTCTGTTTTCTGTTACTTTTTCTATATAACTAGTTAATAATAAAGGAGTTGTTCAGCTATAGAACTCAGTAACATGTCAATCATGAGTCAGGGGCACTCTTCATTTTGAGAACAGGTCTCTATACTTATTCACTTGGCAGATGACTGTGGACTTCAGGGTTTATAGTGGGCCCTGAAATCAGACTTTGTAACTGGGAATGTGTGCAAAAATTGACCTGCGGAGCAGGTTTTAGATCAAAACTATGTCAATGCATATTTGTGCGTAAATTCGAGACAAAATTGGTTCGGAAAACCTGCAGCAGAAATCCATTGCAAATCTATCACAGCGAAGAAATCCACTACATGTGAATATACCCAAAGTGTTATACATCAGGGATGTCAAACTCTTTAGCTTTGGCTGTCCAGGCATGATGGGGATTGTAGTTTTAAAACAGCTGGAGGGCCTGAGTTTGACACGTCTGTTATACAGCATCTAACCTACAGATGTGTCCCTATAGCACACAGGGCACTGGGGATGAAGGTAATTTACTTACATGAATCCTCAGGGCTCTCAATGCACTGTCCGCCCTGGCCTGCCAGCCCCTTCTAATGAATATTGCGGTGAGGCTCTGCAGTGAAGTCACTCCAGTGTTCATTACTGCAGAGCGCCAGATATATACAAATTAGAAGGGGCAGGCTTGCTGTGGTCCTGGGGTAGCACCACCCCCAGTGCACCAAAACATCTCTTTAGCATATGAAATTTGTGCTGATATGGTTCCCTGCAATAGGGTATAGAGCTACTGTGCAGCTGCAGGGCACATTTGGGCTGATTTGTTCCATTTAAATACAGCTCTGAACCTTTTGCAGTTGATACTGCTTGATACTGCCACTTAATGCTTAGCATATTACACATTGTTACAGCTGAAAGAAATACATCACTGGTTACATTGTTATGTGTGTAGCCTAGATGGTTCTTATTTCCCTTTCCTATTCTTTTTATGAATTCGCTTTCATATGTCACTACCAGGCAATAGTACAATGTTGACAGCAAAGTCTGCATATGAAGGTAACTTCTATATTTCTTATATGTATTACTTGCAGGAGTTTATGAAATACAATGTGCCACTTCAGAATAAGAACTGTCTGAAAAACTTTGACTTGTCAGAATACAGGCAGATAATCAGTGACTTGGCTATTCGTATCTACCACCAGTTTATCACTGTGATAGAGAACAATCTACAACCTATGATTGGTAAGTAAAACCGCTGAATGATAAACCACTAGAAGAAGCAATCAGACTGTATTGTAGAGTCTAGTAACATATATTGTGTTCTAGTACCTGGAATGCTGGAATATGAAAGTCTCCATGGGATATCAGTGGCAAAGCCTACAGGATTCCGCAAGCGTTCTTCCAGTATAGACGATACTGATGCATACACCATGACTTCAATACTACAGCAGCTGAGTTACTTTTACACTACCATGTGCCAGCATGGCATGGACCCTGAGCTTCAGAAGCAGACAGTAAAGCAATTATTCTTCCTCATTTCCACGGTCACTCTGAATAGTCTTTTCCTGCGCAAAGACATGTGCTCTTGTAGAAAAGGAATGCAGATAAGGTATGAATGTCATTTGTGTTGAATGTGGGTACCAGAAACAAACGTGAAAGGTATATGAGCTTGTATCACTGAAGCCAAGTTTATGGATGCCTGCATGAATAGCTTCATAAATGTATAAATATGATATACAGTACAGACCAAAAGTTTGGACACACCTTCTCATTCAAAGAGTTTTCTGTATTTTCATGACTATGAAAATTGTAGATTCACACTGAATTCATCAAATACTATGAATTAACATATGTGGAGCTATATACTTAACAAAAAAAGTGAAAATATGTGTTATATTCTAGGTTCTTCAAAGTAGCCACCTTTTGCTTTAAATACTGCTTTGCACACTCTTGGCATTTTCTTGATGAGCTTCAAGTGGTAGTCACCGGAAATGGTTTTCACTTCAGAGGTATGTGTGCCCTGTAAGTTGTAATAAGTGGGATTTCTTGCCTTATAAATGCAGTCGGGACCATAAATTGTGTTATGCAGAAGTCAGGTGGCTACACAGCCGATAGTCTTTCTGAATAGACTGTTAGAATTTGTATTATGGCAAGAAAAAAGCAGCTAAGTAAAGAAAAACGAGTGGTCATCATTACTTTAAGAAATGAAGGTCAGACAGTCCGAAAAATTAGGAAGACTTTGAAAGTGTCCCCAAGTGCAGTTGCAAAAACCATCAATTTCTACAAAGAAACTGGCTGACTTGAGGACCGCCCCAGGAAAAGAAGACCAAGAGTCACCTCTGCTGTGGAGGAGGATACGTTCATCCAAGACACCAACCTCAGAAATCACAGGTTACCAGCAGCTCAGATTAGATAGCAGGTTAATGGCACATAGGGGGACTTGTATCATCGTGCGGTCCAGGGGTTTTCGGCGGAAATTGCAGATTTGCGCAATATTTTATCCGCAAATGGCCGATTTGCGAATAAAATATTCGCAAATCGGCACTTTCCGACGGGTACGCCGGGGGGCGGATGTGAAGGGGGCGGAACGGAGGGAGCGGACTCCGTAGCGCCGGAGATGCGGGGACATTTATAAGTCCGACTTAATAAATGTCCTCCATAGAGTTCTAGCAGCAGAAACATCTCTACAACAACTGGTAAGAGGAGACTTTGTGCAGCAGCCTTCATGGTAAAATAGCTGCTAGGAAACCACTGCTAAGGACAGGCAACAGGCAGAAGAGACTTGTTTAGGCTAAAGAACATAAGGAATGGACATTAGACCAGTGGAAATCTGTGCTTTGGTCCGATGAGTCAAAATTTTAGATCTTTGGTTCCAACCCTTGTGTCTTTGTGCAACACCAAAGGTGAACAGATGGACTGTACATGCCTGGTTCCCACCGTGAAGCATGGAGGAGGAGGTGTGATGGTGTGGGGGTGCTTTGCTGGTGACACTGTTGGGGATTTATTCAAAATTGAAGGCATACTGAACCAGCATGGCCACCACAGCATCTTGCAGCAGCAGGCTATTCCATCCGGTTGGCGTTTATGTGGACCATCATTTATTTTTAAACAGGACAATGACCCCAAACACACCTCCAGGCTGTGTAAGGGCTATTTGACCAAGAAGGGGAGTGATGGGTCTCTACGCTAGATGACCTGGCCTCCACAGTCACCAGGTGACCAGAGTGAAGGCAAAAGGGCCAACAAGTGCTAAGCATCTCTGGGAACTCCTTCAACACTGTTGGAAAACTATTTCCGGAGACTACAGCTTAAAGCTCATCAAGAGAATGCCAAGAGTGTGCAAGGCAGTAATCAAAGCAAAAGGCCGCTACTTTGAAGAACCTAGAATATAAGACGTATTTTCAGTTGTTTCACACTTTTTTCATAAGAATATAATTCCACATGTGTTAATTCATAGTTTTGATGCCTTCAGTGTGAATCTACAGTTTTCATAGTCATGAAAATACAGAAAACTCTTTGAATGAGAAGGTGTGTCCAAACTTTTGGTCTGTACTGTATATGTGTTTGTGTTTTATTGTGGAACTCCCAGAATTCTCTTGGTAAATTACTATACACGCTGTATTAATATTTACAACATGAATAGAGAAGTCTAGCATAATAAGGGTTCCTCTGCATAAGCTTTGCTTTTATTGGACAGTCTAATGCATTTAGGCTAGAAAACGTTAATCATAAATCTATCTATGATTTAGGCGTTCTAGCCTTACTGTATCAGATTTTTTGCTTATTATGTCCCATGGATGTGGATTTTTATACTAAAAGAAGTTTTATGCAGAGGAACCCGATTGTGCTGGATTTCTCTATATTTGTTGCCATTGTGCTGTGCTCCATATCCATGCACTAGGGGCATTGTACATCAGGTAAGAGCTGGACTTACAATTATTATGGGTATTAATATTTCCATTTCAGTGATATTATAAACAAAGTTTTAATGAATCAATAGGTATTTCCACTAAGACACCAATGTAATAGGACAGATAAGATGGACCAATTGGTATTTTTCTTCTATATTTCTAATATAAATACAGTAAACATTACATAGAAAATAGTGTTCCATAGTGTACATCAAATATGAACCAGAAACTCTAATATTAGCTCATAATAAAACAATGGGGATTCTTTGTGATGATTCATCCCTTGTTTTGTAACAATTCCCGTATCTATAGAAATCGAGAGTGTGGGTGTTTAGACTTCTTATTAGGAAAGGGGAGAGCCTCATAACAATCATACAGGTTGTCTGTATTGTAATTGCATGCAAGTTCTAGACCAGGGAAGGGGAACCTTCGGCCCTCCAGCTGTTGCAAAACTACAATTCCCATCATGCCTGGGCAGCCAAAGCTTTAGCAGTATATTAAAAGTTTTAAAGTGCCAGAGTACCCCTTTAAAAGAGAGGCATACAAGTCTATACTCAAAAATATCCACTCTTGCATATTTTGCAGTGGATTTAAAGGGACTGTGTCATGAGAAAATTACCAATTGTTTAAATCAATTTTTTTATGTTAAACAGATTTTTAAAGAATTTTTTTCAAATTTTCCATTTTTCTCTCCATATTATAAAATAATCTTATAAAAGATCTTGCAATATTCATTCTTACCACTGAGGCCAAAACTAAGATGAGACTTCCTGTTCTGCCTGTAGGAGGAGGCTGCTGTAAAGTAATCTGTACAGCATTACAGCGACATGTGACACCAGTAGATAGATAACATTATAACAAGACAATAGCAGCTCCCTGTGGAATGACCTTTTCAAAGGTCAGAGAGTATGCTTAGTAATGTTTCACATTCATCTCAAGGGAACAGAGTGTCTATTGTTGTCTATGTCCATGAGACTTGTCATAAAGCATGTCACTAGATGCTGTTAAAAAAACAGCTCAGGCAAGATGGCTGCCCCATAACAATGTAAAAATTATGAAATTAAAAGGTTACCATCAGAAAATTTGAAAAGAAGAACTTTTTAGTATTTGACTCTAATCAGTAAAAGAAAATCACAGGTGACACATCCCCTGTAATCTGCAACTAATCTGTATTTTTGACAAAAATTTACATGTTGAGTTTCTGTAGATTTTTTTCTGTAGCTTGTTGGTGAGATCTCATCTAGTATTCTGCGTCTGTGTAAACCTAGCTTAGGGGAGCAGGGGAGCATAATGCATTTCAGTTGGCTGCTAGATAGCCCCACTTGCGATCTTCTATTCATTGCTACTTACAAGAAATATTCTGAATCACGTTTGTTATTATTCTTTATTAGATGTAATATAAGCTATCTGGAGGAATGGCTGCAAGGGAAGAATCTGCATGGAAGTGCAGCCAAAGAAACCCTAGAACCGCTTTCCCAAGCAGCATGGTTATTACAGGTTAAAAAAATCAAAGACGAAGACGCCAAAGAAATATGTGAGCGATGCACTGCACTTTCTACAGTCCAGGTAATGTTAGTCTCTAAACTTATTTTATTATTGAGGTTTCTTTATTTTTTTTCTGTTTTAAAATGGGAAACAATTAAATGGTGCCTGCTCCAAGATTCCTAAATAACATTAAAGAATTGCCCCTTAGCACAGTCCTAAGACATGGACACTACAGTAGATGGATATGCGGTGCAGAATATTTCTTGAAAAATACTTGTTCCAGCCCTGCAGCCCAGTTCTCTGCTCCATTACAGATTCTCTATGCAGTCACACTATATCCACTGTGATGCCACTTCACCTGAGCCTAGCAGCCAGTCAGTCCACAGCCTTGTGATGCAGTTTACAATCTACAGTAACTACTATAGGACTGTACACAGAAACACAAATAAAATACAATCATTCAGACGTCAGTTATCGCTCCCGTGCGACTACCGTCCAACCCATACACAGGAGCTTTCTTGTTTTCTATGGGGAGTGTTAATCGCAGTCAAGCTGAACTGGCTACTCCAATCCCCACCGACATCATCAATTGGTCGGGAGAGGCCAGTACACCTTATACTGACGGCAGATAAAAGTATAACGTATATGGGAACCGTTATACCTTAGAGGAGTATAGTGCATTGAAATTATATAATCTGAACAGTCAAATCTTGTAAACTGAAAGAACTGAGCTTGATTAGTAACATTTTACTACTATATAAACTGATATCATGTCACCAAAAAGGTTTATCTGAAAAGGACCTATTGTTTAAATCAATGTTTCATGTTAAACATATTTTGTAAAATACTGTAAATCTAAAAATAATCTTGAAATCTTGCTGTTGCCTTCTGACCATTATGCCTAATAATATGCTGACATCTGTTCTATTCTCACAGGTAAGCCCCCCCCCCCTCCCGTGGTATGACCTCAGCATGGGTCACAGAGCATGCCCAGATACCATTCCTATTCATATCAATGGGTCTCCAGACTATAGTTGCCTATATCCTTGGGGCCTGCTGTAAAGAAAATCTCTAAATGTTGTTAAAAACAACTTGGCAAGTTTGGTGCCCACATAATATTCTACAAAAAAAAAAAATAGAATAAAAAAAGAAAAAAACAAAACAATGTCAGTATCTAGCTTCAAAAAAAATTATTTGGGGGGTTTAATTGCCTTGTTTGTTTTATTATTCAATTCCAGATTGTTAAGATACTGAACTCATACACTCCCATTGATGATTTTGAGAAACGAGTAACACCCTCATTTGTTCGTAAAGTTCAGGTAAGGCATGCGAGGAGCGGTATGCAGACTGATTTAACATTTTATTTGAGGATATTTCATGGACCTCCCTTTTTTATTTTTTACCTATGAACATGTTTTCCTATGTGATAAGGAGCATTTTCTTCAACATTAAATTCGGTGAGGTTGTTACAACAACATAGTTCACTAATATAGTAGGTAAAGAGGTTTCAGGATCCAGATGGAGATAGAAAAAGTGGAATCTATCCCCTAAAGGCAAGATTTCATAAGCCCCTATTACACGGGGCAACTATGAGGCTCTGTGGTGGAAGTCAATGCAAAAAAAAAAAATATTGCTCAATCTACTCTTCATTTGTCTTCTATACTCTTTATTATCAAAATAGGAACAAAATGAGTCATATATGTTACTAAACCAGAGATTGTTACAGCTGGAGAACGAACAGCGCAATGTATAGTCACCTTTGTGAAAAGTTCCTCCCCAGCTGTGCCTCACCAACAGCTAGGGGGTGCCTCACAGTTTGAGAAGCACTTCCCTACGTGATACCAATGGGTTTTGGTGAAAATGCTTAATTTTACTGAAACACCTAAATACTGCCATGCAGCAATGTCATGTATTTTGTAAGTGGATCATGCTCACTATGTCAGTTGTCTTTTATGTGCAGGTGCAGTAAAAACTAAGACAACTACTCAAGTGTGGCAGCATGTAAACTACAGTAACCTGCCATCTCCCATCATCCTTTACACTCATTAATGGCTTCATAAAAGTCTGTAAAACGTTTTGCCAGGTGCAAATATAATGTCTTCAGTTTGTAGTTTGCCTTCTGTATATTAGATGAGCAAATGTTTATACAGAACTTGCCAACCTACTGCCTTATAGGTGGCCATATTGTGCATAAGAATGCTTTGTTAGGCTATGTTCACACTGCGTATGAGTCCGGCCGCATTTTGTACGCCGCCACTGCTGAAACTACTGGCGTGGGAAAAATAGACATGCGGCCGGATGTGTACGAATCGCGAACATACGCCCGCAGTACAGTTATGCTTCTCTAGCTTGTGTCGAAGCGATCTGAGGCAGGTCATTTACTTGGAAATCTTTGCCCAGCCCCGTAAACCACACAGAACCTTTTGGATCGAAAAATCAAGTTCAATTTGGCTGAAATAAGTACTCCGTACGGGACCGCATGGAAATCCACGGCCGTGAGTTTCAACATTTCCGTCCTCAAACAATGGTCTTGTTCATTTTTCACGGCGCCGTATACGATCCGGCCGTAAGCTCATACGTAGTGTGCATTGTGCGGGCGTATATCGTATACTTTCAAGCGAACGCATCAACCTCAAAACTACGTGCGTATATTCGCGGTTCGCACTACGGCCGGTAAAATTAGAAAGTAGTTGGTAAAAGTCCAAAAAATAGCCTCTATGTATACTATTTATCTGTAATTTAGGGTCCATTTACACAGAAAGATTATGACAGATTATCTGCCAAAGATATAAAGCCCAAGCCAGGAATGAATTTGAAAAGATGTTAAACCTATCAGTGCAGACCTCACCAACACTATCAAATGATTGAATTTAGTTCTTTGATGAATTATACTCAGTTTGAAAGTACAACTTTTTTAGGTAGAAATTTTTATTTTATTCATAGTTATATTCTTAACTTATTTTTATAATTATCTTTATTTTTACTTCATTCCTCTAGTCCATGCTAACCAGTCGAGAAGATGGATCACAATTAATGGTGGACAGCAAATACCTTTTCCAAGTGACGTTCCCATTCAGCCCATCTCCCCATGCGCTAGAAACCATCCAGATTCCCAGCAGCCTCAAGCTTGGCTTCCTTAAGAGGATGTAGAATATATACGGCACCACAGGCTCTAGGCACAGAACTTGTACAGGCCTCACAGGAATTCTTCTCTGGATAAACCGCCTACTGTTCTATAGTTAGATATTTTGTAATGTAGGGGTTGTAAAATTAATGTTATTATCTTATTGTTCCAAGAATTTAATAGGTGGAAGGTTCCTGAGAAAATACATACTTTTATTACAAACCCAAAAGAACAGGAGAATATAAAGATTTTGTCCCAGTATGATGGATTAAGGCTGTTATTTATATTGCACAGGGTTCAGGAGGATCACAAATGGTAATGTTGAGACTCAAAAAAAGTGTTTTTAATCTAAAATCTATACAACGATTTTAGCCATGTAAGTAGTACAGTAATGGATGGTGTAAATGAAGGTTAACTTGGTGCTTGATATTTTCAGAAATGAAGCCAATAACAAGTATTTTCTAGCAGAATTTTAGCTTGTATTTCCTGGGCCCAGGGTCAAATCTGTACCCAATAACCAATGCTCCTGTACTCCAACTTACTATTAAAATTCTTCTACTGCCCCCTCTTATGCCCTCTATCTGGCCAGTGTCTTAAAGTGACACTGTCACCTCCTTTTTGTATTCTGACATCTCTACACAGGTGTAAATTTAGCGGTTTTCATACCGTATTTTATATTATACGTCATGGTGCTTGTTCAAGTAAAAAGTAATCTTTTATCAACTGCAGATTGTGTTAAGTGGGTGGGGCCTTGCGGCATTAGCGCCACTTAGCCCCGCCCACAACGCCCACCCCCTCTCCGGCCATTGGAACAGGCTGGCCAAAAGCTCTAGACCACACCCCCTTTACGTCGGCCAACCAATGGGCGTCAAGGGGGTGGGGTCAACGGTGCTGTTGTGGGCGGGGCTAAGTTGCGCTAATGCCGCGAGGTTACGCCCACTTAATACAGTTGATAAAAGGACACTTTTTACTTGAACAAACACCATGACGTATGATATGAAATAAGGTATGAAAAACGCTAAATTTACCCTTTACACCTGTGTAGAGATGTCAGAATGAACAAAGGGGTCGACAGTGTCACTTTAACATTCGCATTGAGGCTATGTTCACTATGTACATTTTCGTAAAAGTACGGCTGTTGTTGTTGTGATTAATATGAAATTATACATTACGTTGGCGTCTATGGAATCCCGACCGGAGCGCATACACATAGTATACGCTGCGTCCGTAATCCGGCCGCACGCTCCATTGTGTGCAGTGCGAAGTTCTGATGCGGGCGCACACTAATGTGCCCGCATCAGAACTCAGTGGCGCTAAAGATCATCCGGCCGGTACTGCAGTACCGGCCGGGATGATCTTATCTGACACCGGCCGTTCCATGACCCAGCCGAGTCACAGGACCGATGTCATACAATGTGTGAACATAGCCTGATATTGCATGCGTTTTGACTACACAATCCAGTAACAGACAGTAACTTTTTGGGTTGCAGTCACTATAACCTTATAGCTATCAATATCTGTAGTCCATTTTTTTTTCTTCAAATAGAAAACAAGCAAACAATCCCAACACTTAAGCCAACCATACATTTCTAATAGGTGCTGACCTAACCCTCATTTGGCCAACAGCCATGTCATGCATGCATGCTTGGCTTGGAGAGGGAAGAAAAATACTGCCAGTCTCCTCTGGCAGCCTCTTATCTCATCAAGAACAAAAGGTCTGAGCATATTGAAATCCAGCATTCCCAACCCTTAATTTCCTTAACCTTTGTCATTAGGGGGAATCAGGGCTCCCTCTTACATATTAAAGGGCTTTTCTGGGCAGTATGGGTTTTTTGGTATATGCCTTGGATTGCAAGGAAAATATTAAAGAGGTATACTCACCCAGCCTATTCCCCTGCCACTGCTGCTGTAGTTCACTTTCTGCAATGCTTTGTGCAGTCAGGAATTATGGTTTAGCACAGTGATTTCTTTTTGCTTGCTATTCTCTATTGTGCATTTTTTTTGCAATGTGCCACTGTTTTTTTTAGTTAGATATTTCAATTATCATTGTTGAATTTTTAATGAAGGTTTTAACATTTTATGGCTGTACATTGTATGAATTTTATGCGTGTACTAGAAAGGTTATTGCAATAATACCATGCCACAGATTGGCATTAAGAGACACAGTTCATGCCAAGGGATTGGGTTGCTGCAATAGCTCTATTCTTATTGATAGGGCTTTTTCACAAAACTCGGCAACCCTGACATAAGCTGCGACTCTCCTTGATGACCTGAGAGGTATGGTGGCAGTGACCTTTAAAGTGACACCGTCACCCCCTTTGTGCATTCTGACATCTCTACACAGGTGTAAAGGGTAAATTTAGCGGTTTTCATACCTTATTTCATATCATACGTCATGGTGCTTGTTCAAGTGAAAAGTGTCCTTTTATCAACTGCAGACTGTATTAAGTGGGCGTGACATCGTGGCATTAGCGCCACTTAGCCCCGCTGACAACGGCACCGTTGGTCCCGCCCCCTTAACACCCATTGGTTGGCCGACGTAAAGGGGGTGGGGTCTAGACCTTTCGGACAGCCTGTTCCAATGGCTGGTGAGGGAGCGGGGCCAACTGTGGCATTGTGGACGGGGCTATGTGGCGCTAATGTCGCGAGGCCCCACCCACTTAACACAATCTGCAGTTGATAAAAGATGACATTTTACTTGAGCAAACACCATGACATATGATAAAAATAAGGTATGAAAACCGCTAAATTTACCCTTTACACCAGTGTAGAGATGTCAGAATGCAAAAAGGGGGTGACAGTGTCACTTTAAAGCAAACTGCATGTTCCATTGTTAGCATGTTCCATTGTTTTCATCTCACTGAACTGGAAGACAAACAAGGTCTGAATATTTCTTCTGTTATTCTAAATTTAGTGGGAACAAGAATTAAAATCATGAAGTTTACGGCCGCTTACATGAAGTCTCTGCAATAATATATTATTATATTTTATTTACTGTATGTTTTTATTTTATTTTCTGTATGTTGGTTAGTTGTAGAGCTGTGCCTTATTATACATTATTTGTATATTGTTCATGGATTGTTTCTTCATGTTTATGTAGATAATGAAAACATAAAGCAGATGTATACAAATTGCCATATTTTTATAGGGGTATTATATTTCAACGTGAAGATTATTTTATGTTATGTATCTTTTTACTATGTGCCTCAATATAAACATCATTTGAGAAAGGCAAGTAAGGAAAGTGGAAATATCTAACAGGAGAGCTAATTTTTGCCGTGATAATGCCTGTGCTGCTTAAGGCTATGTTCCCACTACGTAAGAGAATGGCTGTTCCGTGACTGTGATGATCTTTCTGGCCGCAGTGTTCTGATGCAGGCGCATGAGCGCGTGCCCGCATCAAAACTTCACGCAGCACACGATGAAACTTGCGGCCAGAGACGCTCGCTTCATTGTGTGAACTGACAGGTCTTTCTGCGGCCACAATTCACTGATTTGCGGCCGTAGAAAACTGACATGTCAGTTCTTTGCGGCGCCGCACGGGTTCCCGGACCAGAGCGTATACTATGTGTATACGCTTCGACCGGGATCCCATAGAAGAACAGACTGTGTTCCACCGATGGCAACAACGGCGTACTTTTATGTAGTGTGAACATAGCCTAATGGTGCAATCCCACTTGGGGCTGTTTGTGTCTCTCATTCATAACATATGAAGTCTTAGCTGAGCTGATCACTCCACACCTATGAAGTGATCATAAAGGCAGCTGCCAGATGAATGACTGTTCAACTACCTTTATACTACATGTGCCCTTCTGTAGTTCATGACTTTACAGAAGAAATGATGGATGTCAACAGGAGTGCAGACAACCGTAAGAGAACTGCGCCATTATCTCTGATGTAAAACAGTTCTCTAACCATGTGCTTTGACCAGAGAACTAATTCTAGGACTAGGTTCTGTGACTCAAGAAAACTATGTACATGAAGACACAGATAAATGTTTACAAATGGAAATCATTTCAAATAAATAAATGCTATTCAATAGTGGTATCTTTCTTGTCTGATTTTATTACCAAGTATCCATCCTATACAAGTGGTTAATAGATTAATGCACATTTAATGGGGGAGATTTATCAAACATGGTGTAAAGTGAAACTGTCTCAGTTGCCCCTAGCAACCAATCAGATTCCACCTTTCATTTTCCAAAGAGTCTGTGAGAAATGAAAGTGGAATCTGATTGGTTGCTAGGGGCAACTGAGCCAGTTTCACTTTACACCATGTTTGATAAATCTCCCCCATAGTGAAGTTTTTTTAGACCATCAGAATGACATCAGTAGGAGTCTGATTCCGGCACCCCTGCCATTCAGCTGCTTGATTGTAAAGTGCTTACACTGTCTGCAAGCCTGCTTGTCCTTGCAAACCTTGTACTATGTGTAGTGATGTGCCTGGTACCACAGCATTGTCCTGTTTACTTGAATTGCACAACATTGCTGTACTTTGCACTGTCACCAAAAAAGAGTCAGACCACCACAGATCTAATGTTAATGGCCTATCCTGACTATTGTTGTTATTATTGTTATTTATCGTATATGTCCAGCATTGAGCTTAAAATAAATCACCATGCACTAGCAGTTGTAGATTGTGAAACATACAGTAGCAGTAAAGTGTTGTCTCCCAGTGACAATCTTTCTCAAAGACACTGTAGTATTAATACCTTGCTAAGTAGATTACCAGTGTAAGGGCTGTCATCCTGTTCCTATTTGCAGTAAGCTTCCTTGTGCTTTATTCTACAGCCGATCTCCAACGCAGTAAGTATTAGCTATATTTCTATGAATACTTCCATTTTTCCTCATCCTATAAACATCTAGTGAATAGATAAGCGTTTGCTAATACTCAGAGAATGAAAGCTTACCTAAAAAAGGAAAGAACCCTCCCTCTATTAAAACATAACTTCTGTCCTATTTAAAAATGCTCATATATCACAATAAATCCCAATATTACGAAATGAATATTGATAGGTTAATCTGGCAGCCATGTTACCTTATGGGCAGCAACAGAGGGTATAACCAAACTTCTACTACTTATCATACAGCTTCCACTGCCTATATCTTATATCTGTCTACCATTAGTTCCTATGTACACATCATATCACTATAAGGTCAATTATGAACCAATAAACACATCATCACAGAATTAATCATGCAAACAGTCCGGAACTCTGCCCAATATGATGAATAATAATATCCTGTGACTTGTGTATTGTAGTGTCTTCAACAGATATATTGTCACCATTCATCCTATTTCATCTTTTGTGCAAAATCCCAAAGGTCTAGGTCAAAAAACATTCATATGATTTGGACTGGGGGCATAGATATTTCTATCTTCCTTTTTATAACATTTCAATGTAGACATTCACATAGGGGATATTATTATGACTGTAATATAGTTTCATTGATGCATACAAGCTATTCCTAGTCATCTCTCAGGACTTTCCCTACCTAACAGTAGAGGTTCCATCCTAAAAATGGGCTGCTCTCACTTCAATTGTTTTCTGCCCCTTTATAGGGAATCTGTCACTAGATTTATGCTGCCGATAATTGTCCCGTGTTATAGAAGGCAACAATTAGCCGACATGAACGATGTCGGCTGATCGTTGCTGTCGTTTGTCTTTCAACATGTTGAAAGACAAACAACTGTGATAGCAGTGATCTGCTGCGGTCGGTCCCTGGAATAGGAGCAGTGACAGTAGACCGCCACTATCCTTTATGGGCTGCCCGGACAATCTAGCGATCACCCAGGAAGCCTCCCCGCGGTCTCCCCTGTAATGACCTGCTCGCTGCCGCCATGTGTGGGGAACGAGGACAGCACTCATTTGCTCCTCTATGTTGCCCGTGTAATAGGGGCTTTAAAGGGAACCTATCGCTATTGTGTTATAGAGCAGAAAGAACTGAGCAGATTGATATATATATCTTTTTGGGAAAAGATTCAGGATAACGTGTAACATGTTGATTAAAATCCCTCATCATTCTGTGATTATGAGTCCAGTAGACAGTGTCACTCAATGGATTGGACTCTTTAGGCTATGTTCACACAACGTATCTTTTCGTAACAGTACAGCTGTTGTTGAAATCGGCAACGGCCGTACTTTTTGCGAAAAGATACGTTGCCTACTGTTCTATGGGATCCTGGCCGGAGCGTATCCTCACGGCACCGCAAGCAACTGACATGTCAGGTTTTTGCGGCCGCTATTTAGTGAATAGCGGCCGCAGAAGGACCTGTCAGTGCACACTATGGAGCGAGTGGATCTGGCCGGTCGCTCCATTGTGTGCAGTGAAGAGTTCTGATGTGGGCGCTCACGGATGCGCCCGCATCAGAACACTGCAGCCGAAAAGATCATCCAGCCACGGAACAGCCGGTCTCTTGTGCTGTGGGAACATAACCATAGCATGGAAACATCAGAGATTTCAATCAAATAATTGAATCTTTTCCCATAAAGACATATATCTATCTACTCAGCTCCTTCTGCTTTATAACATTATGCTGATAGCTTAGGTAGCATTTTCATGGTGACAGGTTCCCTTTAAATGGGATAGTATAGACTAATGACAGAAATACTGAACCGAACAATATTTTTCTTACATCGTTCTGAAACACCGTTCTCCTCATATGCAGGAGAATGGGCTTTGTGCTGAGCCACTTCCTCTGCCCTACAACTGCTGATTGACAGTTGTCTGCCTATATACAGTATAGATAGACAACTGCCAATGAGTTAATGGAGAGGACTAGTTATTGTACCTGTTATTCAGCAGGATATCTGAATGAGCTGCACAGAGCAATGTAAGTGATCCATCATTCTGTTTCGCTTCTCTGTCACTAGTTTATGCTACCTTTAAATAGTGCAGCATAAGCCCTCTGACAGAGTATCTTTAAAGGCCCTATGTTACCCTAAAGTGGTTTTCAGTGTCAGGAAATGATAAAAAAAAGATATAACTTAGTTAACCATACATAATGTACTATCTCTACATGTTTCACCCTCGCTGTTAGAAGGTTCTTCGGAAGGCTTAATATTTCAATACAAACCTTGGCATCGGGTACTGATAATTGCCCTGAAATGATGGTAACAGTTCTAGTTAGGTGCAGTCCAATGCCCAGATAAGGCTCAACAAAAAGATTTTTTTTTTAGTTAAGTTTTCAACCTTTTAGACATATAACATACAGGTCTACTCATTCTTAAAAAATGTAATTGCCCTTGGCCTTTAGTAACTAGACCAGAAAGGTGTTACTTAATGCTCATGTAATGTGCCAAAAGCTACCAGCCTTTAGTTATGAGACATCTGTACCAACTTTAGAGAGACTGGACACCTCATGTAAAAAATCAGTCCCTATACGTTGTGAGAACCTAAGATTCTAATATTTTGCTATATTTTCTGTGCTGTTTATAAAGATGGTTCTTGTGGTTTCTCCTATACTAAGGCCTTATTCACACATTCCATAAATTTGTCCATAATTACTGATGCGGGTCTATTGATTCCTATTGGGCTTTTTACATTTATGAATTCCTATTAGGCTTTTTAGTTTTATAAATTTTGTGATTCTTTCCACAAAAAAAAAAAAAGGGACATGTTGTAATGCGAACCGTAATTGTGGAACAATAAGCCAATAGAAGTACGCATTTTTTTTTTGCGTACATTATGGATGTTACATCCGCAACGTCCGTGAAAGTAAGAAAAATCTGAGTAAGAAAATCCTGAAAAATCACTGAACGAGTAAATGAGGCCAAACAGTCAGGTGGAGATGTTCCTTTTATGGTCTGACAGAGTTTTAACTGTCTTTGTCATGTATAGCCTTCTTTTAGTGTATTGTATTACCTGAATACTTAAAGTGACTCTGTACCCACAATCTGTCCCCCCCAAACCACTTGTACCTTCAGATAGCTGCTTTTAATCTAAGATCTGTCCTGCAGTCCATTCGGCAGGTGATGCAGTTATCATCCTAAAAAACAACTTTTAAACTTGCAGCCCTGTGTCAAACTGCCGTGGCCTAGAGTATTTGTGCCCTAACCTTGCACCACCCCTCCGTCCCTCCTCCCCACCCTCTTCATCATTAGGAATGCCACTGGCAGGATTTTACCTATTCCTCTGCAGTGAACACTGCACAGGTGCAGTGGCGTAGCTACCATAGAGGCAGGGAAGACGGTTGCTATGGGGCCCGTGGAGAGAGGGGCCCCAGGAAAGATAAGAGCCTCCTGTGTCCTTTTGCTTAACCCCTTATTTACTGCAGTGTGTAAGTGACCCAGTGTTCTCTAACATGCTGCAAAACAAAAAAAGGGTTAATTCAGAAGACAATTAACTCTCTGCCTGACTACTCTGATAACCTCTGACCTCTGTTCTCTGAGTTCCTGCAGAGGTCAGGGGTTATCAGTGCAGGAGTAGCAAGGAGAGAGCTAATTGTCTTCTGTATTAACCCTTTTTTGTGTTGCAGCATGTAAGAGAACACTGGGTCACTTACACACTGCCGTAAATAAAGGGTTAAGCAAAAGGTAGTCTGCTCCTGCACCTATGTATATAATGATAGGCTGATAACAGAGTATGTATATATTAGTGTGTAAGGGAGGGGGGCCCCATACAGTTTTTTGCTATGGGGCCCCATGAATCCTAGCTACACCCCTGCACAGGTGCCTTATTGATCCAGCCCATGTGCCGTGCTGACACAGGTGATGAATAGGAGAATACCTGCCTGGAGCATTCCTAATGATGAAGAGGGTGGGGAGGAGGGATGGAGAGGTTGTGCCAGCCTAATGCACAGACACTCTAGGCCACGCCAGTTTGGCAAAGGGCTGCAAGTTTAAAAGTTGTTTTTTTAGGACAATAACTGCATCACCTGCCGAACGGACCCCAGGACAGATCTTGGATTAAAAGCAGCTATCCGAAGGTACAAGTGGTTTGGGGAGGGATCAGATTGTGGGTACAGAGTCGCTTTAAAGGAGGACTGCAGCTTACCCTCTTTAGCTCATTCTCCTAATCGGTATGGTTTTAAACACTTAGCCCCGGACCGATTAAAACTTTTGATATGTCTCTAAGACATGTCAAAAGTTTCTACAAACGACAGGTACACTTTGATCAAATTTTTACCCAGTTTCGCAGTGTGTAGTTCCAAACATAGACCATAGAAAATTGCATTAAATTGGTTCTTGCACAATATTCACCATGATGATAAGGTCTCTCTGTCCTACCAATCATGTTCTGAACTGAACGCACGGCTGCAGTATGTTAGGAATGTCAGGAGTATTGGGAGAGATGGCTTAGTACACTATCGGGGTAGCAAACAGAGGGACCCTGGGGAGCACCGGAGTAGGTGAGTATAGTGCTATTTTTTTACACCCAAAGCTGTCTTTTTTTTTTTTTTTTTCAAATTTAAATTGGAAAACTTTAAACAAAAACCTGACATTATTTAGTAGCTCTAAGTAGGTCTCCCTATTGATATGGTGCATACAACACTATTCGGTCTGGAGAGTATGCCCACAAAAAGAGAAATGAAACATGGGGAATTTGATATGCTGCCAAATATGCAATAATAAGGGACATCTAAAAGGGGGCAGATATATAACATTTTAGATTACCGTATATACCCTATAAGCTATTTTAATATCCACTTATTGCTCTAGTAGATACCTCTGTAGAAGCAAATCTAAGTAAAAGAAATCCAATGCTGTTCAATACATGCACTGTCTCTGCTAAACCCCTCCTATACCTTGCTTTTCCAAAATAATGTTGGTGAAAAATGTATCCCTGTATCAAACAGCATGTATAGAGCTTTCACATTAGAAGGAAATAATATGGTGCAGACTTTGGGTTTCTGGAGATGTTTAGGCCCCTTGCTCATTGCTGTGTTTAGGTGAAAATAAGGGCTTTATTCACCATATTGTGATCTATTCTTCCTTCAGACCTTCCTGTAATGCTGACTTCTGTTCTGACATGTCTCAGTGACACATCAGCTCATAGGTAAAAGAGTGCATACACCTATACCTATTCATAGGATCCATTAAATGTGCTACAAATACTGCAGATAAAGCTGAGATGTTCACCTATGGGCTCTGTTCACACAACGATTTTCAACAGTGATTATTTAACATGCTTTGGTGGTCCTCATGGCAATGACGGACGTTGGCACATTATTTAAGTTTAGGTTCAATGATTGCCACATTCAACACCCTTTTGGTTGTGGCTGTTTTTAAAGGTCCATTGAATTTTGTTGAAAAGACAGTGTAAGGCCGGCCAAAAGCCTAACTTAACGGCCGCTGTGAATAACGGCTGTTATAGTATGCATTGTGTGAATTAATTGCAAATTTTTCAGAGACTTTAATGCAAATCATTAAAGACTGAAAATAACATCCATTAGTTTAAAGCGTAACTGTCATTTCAGGGTCATTTTTCTGAAAACATTAAATATCAACAGTACAAGCGATTTTAAGAAACTCTTTAAAAGGTTTTATGTACTAAAAGAGTTTCCTTCTGTACTAAAAAAGCAATCTCCCAGCCTCCCCCCTCACATCAAATGAAGCAGGATTTCTGTGTCCATTATGTGGCTATGGAGAGGGGAGGGGCTGTTAGGAGTGACTGAGCACGGAGCAGTCCTGCACAGCACAACATCCTGTAATCTTCTCTCAGTAAGTTCATAGATAAGCACTGACCTTTCCGACACCTGAATTTAGCGTTTAAGGTGCCCAGAGAGTCTACAAACAGCTGACCTTCATGTCACCTCTTCCTGCTCCTTCATCTCCCCCAGCCCCTCCTCCCTTCATAGGCATAGAATGGAGAGAGCAGAGCCCGTCTTCACTGGCTTCTCTGTAATGAAGACGTGTTTGCCTGATAATGCACAGATAAGAATTCGGGGGGGGGGGGGGGGGGAGGCGGCTGGGAGATTGCTTCTTAAATAGGCTTTAAGGAGGCTTTTTTGGCTGATGAAACCTATTACAGAGTTTCTTAAAATCGCTTATACTACTGATTTCTGCAATAATAAAAAAAAACATGACAGTTACGCTTTAAGTCCCAAATAATGGCCCTTATTTTAAAGTGTGTGAACATAGCCTTACACTAAACTTTAAGGTTTACACATAGAAGGGGAGATTTATCAAACATGGTGTAAAGTAAAAGTGGCTCAGTTGCCCCTAGCAACCAATCAGATTCCACCTTTCATACCTCAAAGACTCTTTGGAAAATGAAAGATGGAATCTGATTGGTTGCTAGGGGCAACTGAGCCAGTTTTACTTTCACCATGTTTGATAAGTCTCCCCCTAGAATGTTTTTAGATAAAAAGTCTGTCTTGTACTGATAATTAGTTATAACTTGTATTATTAAACTCCACAGCTGTACTAACAAAGGTTTTGTCGATTTTATCGCTACGGGATCATAGCGGGGAAAGGTGGCCGTCATCATGATCATTATTTGCAGCTCTCAATATTACGAGATGGCCACCTTTCCCCGCTAAGATCCCGTAGTGGGAACATAGCCCAATTCAATATGATGTGGCAAATCCTAATTACAGGAACATGTTCAGCCCATGAGATGCAGACAGCATACGGACAGTGTGACTGAACATGGCAGTGTGCAATAGCCTTACAGACATATGTCAGTACATTGCAGTTAAGGAAAAGGATTTATTTCACTGAGTTCATTAAAGAAAGCAATATTCTTAAAATGAGATCAGTTTAAGAAATGTTATGCATTCCTGTATTAGGATATGTAAACTATACACATGCATGTACAAAGTTAAAATATACAATGTATTACCCTATGCATCTATTAACTAAATCAGCAGGGATTATTTGCAAGCAGCTTATCTTGCCTAGAGCGTCCTATTGTCTACAAGCCATTAGCTGCTATGGAAATGGAAGGGAGGAGGTTGGGTCTAATGCTCTCTGTATCTCTTTCTTCCAGCTCACCAGAGACTGAACGATGTGTGATCAAACCTTCCTGACTGTCCTGTTTGGACCTTGTTCCAAATGCAACAGGGAACGACCATTGCGGACAATTTACTTAAGGGCTGTGCCAATCACTCTCTGTTCACTATGTGTGGAGTTGGTACGTTAACATTTAAAGAACAATTATTAAAAGCATATTTAAAATGAGTATATGTACACATATAAAGCATTGGGGATGGTTTGAAAGATCACTTATCAATACATTTTACCAGTATGGAAATGGTAAAGGGAAATGTTCTGATCACATGAAGTGTTGTACTGGGACACAAACCCCACCAGTATTTGGTTACCTCCCTCTCTACTCCTTTACAGGGAATGTGTCATCAAAAATTACCAAATCAAGGTTTTTTTTTTTAAACATTTTTTTGTGATTTATTTTCTAATTCTCTATTTTAATATTTATAATTAAAATAATCCTGAAATCTTGCAGCTCCCATAGAACATAATGTAATAGAACAAAAAAGAGGGTTCAGACCACAGCCTAGACCAGGGATGGGGAACCTTTGTCCCAACAGCTGTTATAAAACTACAATTCCCATCATGCCTGGACAGTCAAAGTTTTAGCTTTGGCTGTCCAAACATGATGGGAATTGTAGTTTTGCAACAACTGGAGAGCCGAAGGTTCCCCATCCCTGGTCTAGGCTCACACTTATCCTTCAGCTGCCAAGGTCCTCTGGTTGCCACGACTCACTGGGTCCTAATGGTGGCAGTACCAGGACATGATGTGGCTGTTGCTCAGTACATCCTATGTTCATACACTGTCAAAATGACAGCCGTTTTTAGAGGATGGTCGTCATTTAACAGCATGTAAGGGCCGTTATTTCAAAACAACGGACATTATTTGCTGTTAAATGGCGGCTGTCCACTAAAAACAGCTGTCATTATGACAGTGTGTGAACATAGTCTCATGCTAGAAGACCACAGGATCTAGCGTGGTAGTGCTCAGAACTGTCAAGAGGGCAGTGCCAAGAGCAAAAAGGATTATCTGATAAAACCTGAAGAGCCCCCATCATCCACTGCAAATGAGCCACTGACCCCTGGTAGGACAAAGTATTAGTTTAGGCCTGACCTGTAATGCTAAAATTATGTCATCTTGGCCTTTACAGAAATTATCAGTGCTGGCCATTAGAGACTAAGGCTGGGTTCACACTGTGTTTTCACAGTCCGTTTAATGCACGTGTTTTATGAAGAAAAAAAAAAAGGATGCAAAAATGGATGAATTTGCGCGCAATCTGTTTGGATCAATTTTTCCAAAACCAATTTTTTTAATTTTTTTTTTTTTCTTTAAGCCACCATTTACATTAAAAAGAAGTGTTAAACAGACTGCAAAAACACATTGTTAACCCAGCCTATGTCCCCAGTACTAGTTCTTACTGTGCTGCACACAGGGCCGATTCTGGGGTTTCTGCCGCCCAGAATCGGCTCCCCTCCCCCCCGCCGCTGTAACCGAATCACCTGCGCCTGCACCCCCCGAACCCCCCCCCCCCCCCGCCGTAACCGAATCACCAGCGCCTGCACCCCCCGCACCACCACCCCCCCCTGGGCCGGCCCTGCAGCCACTCACCTGTCCTGCAGCAGCCGTCGAGTCCCGCTTACCGCTGTCCCTCGCCGACAGTCAGCAGCTGTCATCGCCGCCAACGCTAACCGCTGTCTCCCGACCCTGCAGCCGCTCACCTGTCCTGCCGCAGCCATCCCATCCCACCGCCAACGCTCACCGCTGTTCCTTTCCGCGCTCCAGTGCCGTCAGTCAGCAGCTGTCATCGCCCTCCAAAGAGTCGTGAGTGCCTGGGGTCAGCGGGGGCATCGCGGCCCCCGCTGACCCCGGGCACTCACGACTCGCTGGAGGGCAATGACAGCTGCTGACTGACGGCGCGGGACAGCGGTAAGCGTTGGCGGCGGGACGGGACGGCTGCGGCAGGACAGGTGCGGCAGGGGCGCAGAATCTGCCGCCTGAGGCGGAATACTCATTCCGCCTCATGGCAGAAACGGCCCTGGCTGCACACCCAATGGTAGCTAGTGCCTATTGATATATATATAGATAAATAATAAATAATAAATAAATCGTCACCACTCATAGCCACTGCATGTACTCTCAATGATCTTGATACTATTTTGCATGCCTGGTTGGAGTAATTACCTTTTGGAATAAATATCCCTTTATATGCATTTATATTGTCTCCTGAGTGCCGTAATTAATTGGAGTAAAGGGAACTATCAGCAGGTTAGATGTATCTTATCTTCTGGTAGCCCCCTATAGTTCCAGGGACACTGAGGGGGAAGGTTACCTTTCTCCTCAGCACAGGTTCTACACTGTTAGTCGGCGTAATCTTCAGCTGGTAGCACTGCTGCGTCATCGCACCCGCCTGCTGCATTCATTATCAATGGAGCAGATGCGCCAGATGATACTGTGGGGGCAGGGCAGTGCTCCTAACAGTGCTCCCAGCCAAAGATTATGCCAAGTAATAGCACAGGAGTGGTGGTGAAGAGAAAGGTAAGACACGTACCTTCCTTCTCAGCATCCTGGGTGCTATAAGGGGTTATCAGCAGGATAAATTCCTCTAACCTACTGATAGCCCCCCTTTAATTTCCCAGTACCTACATCATGCCAGCCCATACCTAGCTGCCCCTGCAAATATCTGAATCCAGAGAGCACTTGTGAGTCTAATGGACACACTCTGATGGATTGTCTCCCCACACTGCAGCCCCCCTGTGACTTAGGAGCGGCCTGCTTGCGAGAAGAGAAGTGGAATGTGTAAACTGAGGGCACAGCATGAGAGAAATGGGAGAGGGAGCCAGAGGCAAACCAGTAGCGTTGTATTGCCGAGGAGACCATAAGCTCTGCATAGAAGGCTCTAATGCTAGCCAGAAACGTTGTGTGCCCAGACAGCCCAGACTAATGGTCCTTTTACACAGAGTAATTATCGTTCAAATTTTCGCGATAACTATTGCATTTGAGCAATAAATGGCTCGTGTAAACACATCGAACGATCAAGCGATGAGCGATAACTAGAGATGAGTGAACCTGGAGCATGCTCTAGTCCATCCGAACCCGAACTTTCGGCATTTGATTAGCGGTGGCTGCTGAAGTTGGATAAAGCCCTAAGGCTATGTGGAAATCATGGATATAGTCATTGGCTGTATCCATGTTTTCCAGACAACCTTAGAGCTTTATCCAAGTTCAGCAGCCCCAGCTAATCAAATGCTGAACGTTCGGGTTCGGATCGACTCAAACCCGAACCCGATTTGCTCATCTCTAGCGATAAATCGTTCATCGTGATCTTTCAACATGTTCTTAAATCGTCATTGGTCGTTCACTGGAAATAGGCAGATCGCTTTGTTTAAACAATCTTTCAATGATTCACCCTAAATAGGCAGATCGCTTTGTTTAAACAGTCTTTCAATGATTCACCCTACGTGTGAGATGGGCTTAAGCAATCTTAAAACGATCGCAATAACGATTTTTTTAAACGATATATTGTTCCGTCTAAACACATTGTTACTTTGAAATCGTTAACCATTTGATTGGGTGAATTATTGCTCCGTGTATAAGGGTCCATTTACACAGAAAGATTATCTGACAAAGATTTGAAACCAAAGCCAGGAATGGATTTGAAAAGAGGAGAAATCTTAGTGTTTCCTTTATGACCTGATCTCTGTTTATATTCTGTTCCTGGTTTTGGCTTTACATCTTTGTCAGATAATCTTTCTGTGTAAATTGACCCTTATGCTGGGTTTACACGGAGCGATAATTCGCCCAATCGTACGATTAACAATAGCGATTTTTCTTTTATAACGATCAGCATTTAGATGGAACGATATATCGTACAGAAAATTTGTTTTCCGATCGTTTTGCGATCACTTAAGCCTATCTCGCACATAGGTAAAGTCAGTGAACGACTGTTTACATGGAACGATTGGCGAATTTTTTGCGAACGACGATTTAAAAACAAGTTAAAAGATCAAAATGAACGATTTCTCGCTCGTCGTTCGATCGTTCGCTGCGTTTACACATACGATTATCGTTCGAATTCGATCGTTATCGTGCAAATTCGCACAATAATCGTTCCGTGTAAACCCAGCATAAGGGTCCATTTACACAGAAAGATTATCTGACAGATTATCTGCCAAAGATCTGAAGCTAAAGCCAGGAATGGATTTGAAAAGAGGAGAAATCTCAGGCTTTCCTTTATGACCTGATCTCTGTTTATAGTCTGTTTCTGGCTTTGGCTTCAAATCTTTGGCAGATAATCTGTCAGATAATCTTTCTGTGTAAATGGACCCTTATGCTACGTTTACACGGAACGATTATCGGGCGAATTTTCGCGATAACGATCGAATTCGAACGATAATCGTACATGTAAACGCGGCGAACGATCGATAAATTGTTCATTTTGATCTTTTAACATGTTATTAAATCTTTGTTCGTCGTTCGCAAAAAAATTCGCCGATCGTTCCGTGTAAACAGTCGTTCACTGATTTTACCGATGTGTGAGATAGGCTTAAGCGATCACAAAACGATTGCAAAACGAATTTTCTGTTCGATATATCGTTTCATCTAAACGCTGATCGTTATAAAAAGAAAATCGTTACTTCGAAATCGTTAATCGTACAATCTTAATTAAAATTAATTAAAATTAAATTAAAATTAAAATTAAGCTTCCTAATAAAGCAGACACCCACTGCTAGTTAAAGGGAGGCTATAAACAGAACTTGATTAGCACTTACCTAAGGAAGAAGATGTTCTGACTTCCAAACAAATGTATTGTTGTTTTTTTTTTAAACATGTAAGCGGCACCTGTTTGGAATGGCCATTTTTTCCTCCTTTTTAATGCTTAACAACAGAGCAGATTGTTAGTTTGGGCTTATATAGAACTGAGAGATCTTTACTGCCTATGCCTAAATGATGTACATTTTTGGAAATTATTTCTTATAACAACTCCAATGCATCTACAATAAAAAGTAATATGTCACAATTATTTAATTTCCAAATCCTACCTATAACCTGATGCAAACACATAAAACATCAGCCAGCTTTCTGTTTCCGACAGACGTCTTGGCTGAAACTTGGAATTACCTAGTTTGTTTATAAAGCACAACTCACTTCTACTTACCCTGTAGTCACCTACACAGCTACTCAAAGGTAACAAGAACTATGCAATTGGCTACAGCCTAGGCAGCGGTATTTCCCATTACTACACAGTACCACTCCTACCAGGCCTGTATTTAGAGTTCATGCTGCCCTAGGCACTTTGCATGCTGAGGCCCCCTCCCCCGCTATTCTCATCAAACAGACGTGATGGAGGAAGGAAGGAGGCCGGGGATGTCTTAGTTTGGAGACCGCTTCTGTCCAGTGTCAGACTTGGGTACCTTGGGTACCAGAGGAAGTGATCCTTGGGGCCCACCAATATGGAACCAGTGAGACACAACATGCTGACCCGTCATCTCCTGGATTCATCTGTATCTGTGACAAATCCCCTGTGAACAACATCTTCAGTCAAACTAAAACTCTCACGACCCTCTTCATGTATACAGCTCTCAGGGTATTCTGGGAGTTGTAGTCTCTGAAATCTTAATAAATCAGTATGTGCAGAGTCTCCTGGTGGCTGCAATCTGTGGGTGACAACCATCAGCCCTGAAGGTCCAGCAATACATCTGTCTACACTGTACTACAACTCCCAGCATATCCTGAGGGCTGCAGACTGTCAGTACATGCTGGGAGTTGTAGTGCCTGCAGCTGTTGTAGTTGGGTCCCATACACTGGATGCTTTGTGGCATATAAGAATACATAGATCTGTGGGGGCTCAGTGTAGGGAAGTGACCCCAGAACATCACTAATAGGGGATGGACCAAAAACATCTACCCCCCCCCCCCCACCACCACCACAATATTAGTGTTGTTTTGGGGTCACTTCCCTGCACTGAGCCCCCACAGATCTATGTATTCTTATATGCCACACAGCATCCAGTGTATAATGCACCTAGGACCCACCTACAAGAGCTGCAGGCACTACAACTCCCAGCATGTACTGACAGTCTGCAGCCCTCAGCATATGCTGGGAGTTGTAGTGCCTGCAGCTCTTGTAGTTGAGTCCTAGTTTAAAAGTTTGCACTAGTGTACTGTAGTGACGGCGAGGCTGTGTCAGTATACTACTGCAAACAATACACTGACCCATTTAGACCCCAATGGTACACAGGCTCTGCACACTATAGGGCTATGTTCACACTACGTATATTTGAGGCTGTATGTTTGAGGCTGTATAGCAACCAAAACAAGGAGTGGATTGAAAACACAGAAAGGCTCTGTTCACACAATGTTGAAATTGAGTGGATGGCCGTCATTTAATGGCAAATATGTGCTGTTATTTTAAAACAACGGCTGTTATATTGAAATAATGGCAGTTATTTACTGTTATATGGTGGCCATCCACTCAATTTCACCATTGTGTGAACAGATCCTTTCTGTGTTTTCAATCCACTCCTGGTTTTGGTTGCTATGAGGACCAAATACAGCCTCAAATATACATAGTGTGAACCTAGCCTAGAAGTGATTACAGTGCAGTTACTAATGACTCACAGGTGACCTCTTCTCCGATTGCCGTTGCTCACTTTTGCTTTCTTCTCCATCTCGTGCAGCCATCATGAAGACGTCTCCGACCACAACTCGTTTGCAGGCGGGCAGCTGGGGGTGACTGGGGAAGGGAGGCAGCTGGGGTGACGGGGAGGGGGAGCAGCTGGGGGTGGCAGGGGGAGTTGATGGGGGGCAGGGAAACAGCTGGGGTGAAAGGGGCAGGGGGAGCAACTGTGGGGCAGAAGGAGCAGCTGGGGGCAGTGGGAGCAGCTGGGGTGACAGGGGCAGCAGCTGGGGTGGCAGTGGGAGTAGATGGGGGCAGAAGGAGTAGCTGGGGTGACAGGCAGGGGGAGCAGATGGGGGGCAGCTAGGGTTGCAGGGAGAAGATGGGGGCAGCTGGGGTGGCAGGGGAGAAGATGGGGGCAGGGAGAAGTTAGGGGGGCAAGGGAGAAGCTGGGGGGGGGGGGGCAAGGGAGAAGCGGGGGGGCAGTGGAGAAGCTTGGGGGCAGGGGAGAAACTGAAGGGGCAGGGGGAGCAGATGTGGGCAGGGGGAGAAGCTGGGGGGCAGGGAGAGCAGCTGGGGGGTGCAGGGGGAGAACCGGGGGGGGCAGGGAGAGCAGATGGGGGGGGGTGCAGGAGGAGAAGCTTGGGGGGCAGGGGGAGCAGATGTGGGCGGGGGGAGAAGCTGAGGGGCAGGGAGAGCAGCTGGGGGTGCAGGGGGAGAAGCTGGGGGTGGGGTCAGGGGGAGAACCTGGGGGGCAGGGAGAGCAGCTGGGGGGGTGCAGGGGGAGAAGCTAGGGGGCAGGGGAGAACCTGGGGGCACGGAGAGCAGCTGGGGGGGGGGGGTGCAGGGGGAGAAGCTGGGGGTGCAGGGGGAGAACATGGGGGCACGAAGGAGCAGCCGGGGAGCATCTGGGGGGCAGAGGCAGGCTGGGCAGGTCCCCTCCCATGCAGCTTCGGGGTCGGCCGTGCTGAGCTTACGGCACACACTGCCTCTATTACAAGCCAGAAGCTCATAGTTGCAGCCCCGTGGTCCCAGACTTCTCTCCTGCTCGGTGGCATACGTGACGTCATCGCGCCGTGCAGGGGAGAAGTCCGGGACCGCGGGGCTGCAGCTATGAGCTTTCAGTTTGTAATAGAGGCAGTGTGTGCCGGAAGCTCAGCACGGCCAGCCACGAAGCTGCATAACACCCCCATCGCCTTATGCCCCCCCCCCCCCCCCCCCCCCCCGCGTGACGGCGGGGTCTCTAAATATATTTAAAAATATATATATATTTTGTTCCCTGCGGGTGCTGCCCCACGCAGGGCGCCGCCCTTGGCACCGGACCACGGGTGCCTAGTGGCAAAAACGGCTCTGACTCCTACCACCTATACATACTTACCTGTATCTTCTCTCCCCAGTGTATCTGTCCGTTTCACCTTGATTCACCCATGTAGCTGTTCTCATTGTTGATTAAACATTTGAGCTTCACATTGCTCATTGATCACTGATTGTACACCCATTTATGTGCTGAATGTGACAACTGCTCCCTCTCCCATGAAAAGACAATGGCTCTCCATTTACTAAGTGATTGAATAGTATCGTTTAGTCTTCTTTAAAAAACATCTGGCATCCTATATTACTTTAAGGTACATTTTCTATTGTTCTGGTTATAACATTCCACATCTAGGATCCGACCTATAAGAAAAAAGGACTCCAGATTGTAAATACATCATTCTTTACAGAGACATAATTAGAGATAAATACACTTATCAGCCATAACAGCAATAATAAATAACATGGACTGTTACAAGGACACCTGACAAGGGGTGGCATATATCCAGTGAGCAATTGGATTGCAATCCTCATGATTTACCACTGAAGATCAGAGCTGGATGCCCCTAGTTTCTCCAAGAAACAGTGCCACACTTGTCCTCAGTTTAGGTGCAGTGTTGCAGCTTCATTTTATTAGAATGAATGGAGCCTAGTTGTAGTAACTCACACGACCTAAGGACAGGGGTGGCGCTGTTTCTTTTTTTAAAGAAAACGGCTATGTTTTTCTATTACTGGACAACTCCTTTAAACATTGAATAAACCTGACATCCTTCATTATAGTGCATAGACTTACATCATAAAAGCACTTCTATCAATTTAAGAGTTGGAGGCAGTAGTGGATTATAATAGGGGCGTTCCAGGTGGCAGCCCGGGGCCCTGAGCTCCTGGGGGGCCCATGACCACCCAAAAAGACTTATACTTTCAGTGGTGTATTGTCTCCTGGCTACACTTCCGCCATGATTTGCAAAAAATCACAGCTTTTTTTATGGCAATTTTGCACAAATCAGGACATCATGACATTATCTATACTGTACTATGAACGCCAGGCTAGTGCTGCCATAGTTACAGTGGGGTGGGGGGGCCCAGGCTTGGTGAACAGCCCGGGGCCTATGGTAAAGTTAAGTATAATAAAGTATATAGTATATAGTATAGTATCTACATACACAAGAAAGATGTATGACTGTATATTCTCTCACAATTATACATTTAGTAGTATAAGACATGTACAGTTAAAGGAATACTGTATAATATTGTGGGGTGGTCATTTAGCAATCGGCGTATATAACCAATGCTCTTTTGTATTTCACCAAATAAAGCTATCCTTGTTGCAGAAAAAAAAAAATCCTTGTCTCCAGCCAAGCAGCTGCTGCTCCAGCATCCCTGATAGTGCAGCCATCCCCATCATACACTGCTCCACTTCCACCTCCCTCCTCTCCTCTCCTCCAACCTTCTCTCTCTTGTTTATCTCAAGATGGCAACCGAGGGACTGCAAGAGAACGAGACCCTGGCCTCCCTGAAGAATGAGGCAGAAAGCCTGAAAGGGAAGCTGGAGGAAGAGAGAGCCAAGCTGCATGATGTGGAGTGTACGTATACTCAGCCTGTATCTGTGCATTGTGACATCAGGGAGTCAGCTGTAATTCATCAGAGCTGGGGACATGACACTAAGAGACAGGCAAAGCATGTCCAGAGCCGGCTGCTCCCTCTATACATTGTATTGTACTATGGTGTCATCTCATGCACTGTAGCACATCATTCCTTCTGTGGTATCTGTTGTACTCCTCAGAACTGCTGTCATTTTTACATGTACATTCATGAGTCATGCAGTGCAGGCTGGTTGGGCTGGTGAATCACATGCTGTGTGTGCACACTGTATATTACATTATTCAGACTAGGAAATAATAAATGACTGGATAATACCGTGACCCTACTCCAGAGGCCGCCCTACTTATCCGCAGCAGATCTTCTAGGACAGGAGTGAGCGATCATGTTAGAGGTTTCATAACGCTACTATTTCTTGTACGTCTGTCCTCCAAACACATAAACCCTCTGATATTATTATTTGTTTACAACTGCTTATATATAGTAGCACCCACATAGTCCACAGCGCTGTACAAAAACCGCTCGTATGATAAAGAGGCCTTATGTTGTCTGGTCTTAAAGAGCAGACGATTGAAAAGTGTGGAGCAATGCTCAGAGACTACCAAGCCACACAACTTTCGAATGACATAGATAAGTTAATACATTAGTGAGGTTTTAAAATGACACTTGCTGACAAATTACAGGGCTTTATCCAATACTGGATAGACCATGGGGGACATTTATTAAAGGGGTTATCCAGCGCTACAAAAACATGGCTACTTTTCCCCCTACTGTTGTCTCCAGTTCAGGTGCAGTTTGCAATTAAGCTCCATTTACTTCAATGGAACTGAGTTTCAAAACCCCACCCAAACTGGAGACAACAGTAGGGGGATAGTGGCCATGTTTTTGTAGCGCTGGATAACCCCTTTAAGGCCAGCGTACGCTCTTAGCCCCCCCCCCCCCCAGCGCCAGATACACTAATGAGCGCATACCTCTTAATGAATCTGGTGATGAGACCTGCTCTTGGCACAGGAATTGTGCAAAAATTTACACAGGCTCCAGAGCAGGTGTAAATTTTTGCCTAGTATACACCTGCTTGTAGCCGTAAACCTTGATAAACGAGGTGCGGGAGGAGGCCACGCTTTTCCCCAACTTGCTGGGCAGCCCCCTGTACCTTTTCTGTGGTGTAAGCCAGGGGCGCATTTTGACAAATGTCCCTCTATGTGTTCACACTGTGCATTTTTGTTGAGTTTTTAACATGCAGTTTTTGTTTTGATGAACGCACTGACATGGGAGCTTGCCAACCATGGCTATTTTACCACACTGTTTTATTTGGCTGTTTTTATGCCAGTTTTTTTTTTTTTTTTTTAATAATGACGGATGTTATTTGTACAATTACGGACGTCATTATAAAATAATGGCTCTCATTTTGCCTCAATCGATGGCCGTCCAAAAAAAAGACTTCCATCTAACGGCCAAATAAAGACAAAACAGCAAAGTAGCTTTTCCGTAGCGTACACCAGGGGCGCCCCATAGTCCAGTTTATCCAGCATTGATGAATGAGGAAGATAATCCATTCTTTTTAAATAATAACTTCTGAAGAGCTGATCATGGGCATTTACATATGCTGTTTGCAAGCCAGTGAGATTTACTTTATCTGTAACCTCCTCTTTAAAGGGGTTACCCCACTGTCATATAGAAATAATAACAATCCTATGCCTACCTGCCCTTGCTTCCCCAGTGTCCTGCTGGCGGTATCTCCTATGTCTCCTGCTGACTGCAAAGGCTTCAGTTCCGAGATGGACTCAGATAGTCTTGGAAGTGACAGCCTACTCAGCCAATCACAGGCTCTCCTTTCAGTCAGAGATTGAGTTGAGCGGGCTGTCAGTCCAAGATGAGTCCATCTCGGAAGTGAAGCATCTGCAGTCAGCAGGAGATACCACCAGCAGAACACCAGAGGAGCCTGAACCGGTAAGCATAGGATGTTTATTATTTTGTAGTTGACCATAGCTATATAGGAAATATTTGCTAACACCGGATAACCCCTAAGGCTACATTCAGACATCCGGAATGCTGTCTTCTAGGCCCGCAAATACAGACTGGATTCGGATGTATGTCCGTAACCATCTGCATTTTCACTGATTCATTCAAATAGGTCATCTGTGCCACAGCTATGGACTGCACAATGGCTTCCGTTTTCTCTTCCAACCAGGGCCGGCATCAGCACCCGGGGCCCACAGTGCCTCAAGGGCCCCCACCCCAGCACTTGCTTCCCCAGGAATGGAGGGCCACCAGACACCTATAGAGTGATGCCGCTGCCTCCACACCCCCCACCCCCACCCCACCCCCCCTCCAGTTCCCAGTTTGGTGTACCGGCAAATTATTGCCCCTGGTATGTCCCGTAAACCCATGCCCCCTGAGTGCCGCAGGGCCTAAGGAGGACCTAGAGAGCGCCTAGAGAGGCTTTACAGCAGAAAGGATGGTAACTAATCACTGTCAGTTCGTGGTCACTCAGCTTTCCCAGCATCTTGTATAGTAAGTATAATGGAGGACACTCAGCTTTCCTAGCATCTTGTATAATAGAGGACACTCAGCTTTCCTAGCATCCTGTATAAAGGAGGCCACTCAGCTTTCCCAGCATCTTGTATAGTAAGTATAATGGGGTCACCCAGCTTTCCTAGCATCATGTATAATGGAGGTTACCCAGCTTTCCTAGCATCTTGTGTAATGGAGGTTACCCAGCTTTCCTAGCATCTTGTATAATGGGGTCACCCAGCTTTCCCAGCATCTTGTATAATGGCGGTCACCCAGCTTTCCTAGCATCTTGTATAGTAGTCAGTATAATGGAGGTCACCCAGCTTTCCTAGCATCTTGTATAGTAAGTATAATGGAGGTCACCCAGCTTTCCTAGCATCTTGTGTAGTAGTCAGTATAATAGGTCACCCAGCTTTCCTAGCATCTTGTATAATGGAGGTCACCCAGCTTTCCTAGCATCTTGTATAGTAAGTATAATGGGGTTACCCAGCTTTCCTAGCATCATGTATAATGGAGGTTACCCAGCTTTCCTAGCATCTTGTGTAATGGAGGTCACCCAGCTTTCCTAGCATCTTGTATAATGGAGGTTACCCAGCTTTCCTAGCATCGTGTATAATGGAGGTCACTCAGCTTTCCTAGGATCTTGTATAATGGGGTCACTCAGCTTCCTTAGGATCTTGTATAATGGAGGTCACTCAGCTTTCCTAGCATCTTGTGTAGTAGTGAGTATAATGGAGGTCACCCAGCTTTCCCAGCAACTTGTATAATGCCCGTCACTCAGCTTCCCTAGCATCTTGTATAATAGAGGTCACCCAGCTTTAGTAGTAGGGGTCTGCTAAGACCCTCTAACAATGATGCCACATGATTTGCTCTACAAAGGGACCCGCTGAGGCTCTGTCGCCCAGGGGCCCACAAAAGCCTGGAGCCGACCCATGCTTATAGGTTGTGGTGGCATATGAGATTTTTTAATATGCACTGCATTTGCATTATATGTATTGAACTGTTATAGTTCTCTAGTTTTACTGTGTTTTGTGAATCTTATTGAAATTTCTGAATGAATTCAAGAGTAATTTCTCATCCGCTAGAGAAATACAGGAAGGATATTTAACAGACAGTCATTTCTTGCAAGGAACCTTGAAATATTAGGAAATGTTTGCATTGATATTTTCAGTTTAGAGAAGTTTCCTCTTTCTTACTATGATTCCCACCTTGAAGTTAGGGGATTGGTCTAGTTCTTGCAAGTAAACTAATAAGTTGGACAATGCCCAAACATCTGCCATTGGTGTCACAGGTTCCAGTGTCTATTTTGTGTATGGCCAATTTATATATAAAGTAGATAATAAGAATGTACTGATACAGCTGTGGGGCTGTATCAGTAAGGTCCCGGGAAGATTTAAACACTTACAGCTTTTCCAGCATTATACTGATACATGACGCCTGGAGAGCTACAAGTCCACGTTGCAGCTTCACACTCCGTAATCTCTGTGGATTACGGAACGAGGGAAATAGCATCCGAGTGACTGGTAGTTTATTTTGTTCTTGTTTGTTTATTTATTTATTTGGGGTGGGGGCCAAATTCTTAAGCTCCTATTACACAAGACGATATAGAGGAGTAAACAAGCGCTGACAGCGTTCGTTTGCTCCTCCTTCCCCGCTGGGTAACAGCGCTATTACACGCATCGGCAACAAGCAGGTGAGAGTCGGAGGGGCTGCCAGGGTAATCACTAGATCGTCCGGGCAGCCCATACAATATAGCGGTGGTCTTCTGCCGCCACTCCTGTTCCACTGAGCGATGGCAGCAAATCGTTGCTATCCTGGTCGTTTGTCTTTCAACCTGTTGAAAGACAAACAGCAACGATCAGCCGACATCGTTCATGTCGTCTGATCGTTGCCTTCTATTACACCAGACGATTATCGGTCGTATATCAGCCGAATCGTTGAGTGTAATAGGGCCTTTAAATCCCTGTCTTGTCTAACGTTTTGTTGATACATTCAAGCTGTAAGTTAGGTTGTTGGTAAAAAGGTATGCCAATATATACCACTGTATACTTTGCAGTGGGCCCACTGAGTTTAATGGGCTGAAGGAAGTAGACTAGTACTTAGGTCCTGTCCATGTTCCGAAAATTATTTTTTTTCCCTGTAGGATATAAAAGAGCAGTAGATCATGGTTTTGGGTCCCACACTGAAAAAGTGCACATTCTGGAAATGGACCAGACACGGTCACTGGTAGACTACTAAAGTAGTTCTCATTTTTGTTATAAAGGCCTGTTCACACTGCGGAGAAAAGGTGGAAATTCCAAGCGGAATCCCGCCTGCCTTAGTATCTCAATGTTAAGTATAGGGCGCCTCTGCTCTCCGCTGAAAGAATTGACAGCGATCCCTAACATTTTGTTTTATAACAATTTGATCCCCAAATGTCTATGCTGAGACCCCCAGGAATCAGTGGTAATCTGTGGGAAAACCTGGTAGTAAGTATTCAATTTCTCAGACTGAACATTACACAGTGCCTATTCGAATCAATGGGCAGTCCACTCCCTACTCTGTCCAAGTGATGAGGGTCCTCAGCAGAGGATGCCCTTTTTATTAACTCAGAATTAACTAAAAGGATAAATGAAAATGGACAAGTACATACAGAGTGAATAGGAGAACCACTAATGGTGCGTTTACACAGACAGATTTATCTGACAGAATTTTGAAGCCAAAGCCAGGAATGGATTTACAAAAAGGAGAAGTCTCAGTCTTTCCTTTATGACCTGTTCTCTGTTTATAGTCTATAGTCCTGGCTTTGGCTTCAATGTTCTGTCAGATGTAAACGCATCCTAAACTCTCACCTTCGGGTGAGCTGCATACCCAGGACTCTTGCAGCAGTGAACCTAAAATTAGGTCACTATTATGGCAAGAAACTCATGTACAGTCTGTGTGACAAGAAGAATGACTGGATTTCTCACCTCTGACATAACACACACACACTTCCTTGAGAATCTTCAGTGTTTTCAAAGTGTAAATATTTGTGATTAACGATGGGTTACTAACTGGTTAATCCAATGTCATCCTAACATAGGACAATTATGTAATATTTATGTAACAAAGATGGGTAGGATAGGCCAGGGTGTGAAGAACACCCTAGATCTGGAATGAGGGTGTGTGTGGTGCTATCCCAGATAAACACTGCTCAATTCTTAACATTCAGCACTACTTGGGACATTTTGTAATTTTTTATACTTATTTTTATTTTAAGGCTATTTTCACACAACGTGAACGACCAGCCGTTCCGTGACCCCGGCCGGGTCACGGAACGGCCAGTCTCTGCACAGATCATCCTGGCCGGTACTGCAGTACCGGCCAGATGATCTTTATGGCCGTAGTGCTCTGATGCGCGCGCCCGCATCAGAACTCCCCATAGGACACAATGAAGCAAGTGACCGGAGCTGCTCGCTTCATTGCGTGAACTGACAGGGTTTCCAATGGCCGCAATTCACTGAACTGCGGCCACAGAAAACTGATATGTCAGTTCTTTGCAGCGCCGCACGGGATCCTGGCCGGAGCATATACAATGTGAATACACTCCAGCTGGGATCCCATAGAAGAACAGGCTGTGTTCCCCTCCCCTACTTTTATGTAGTGTGAACATAGCCTAAAGGTGATATCATTTGCATTTTATTAGTAATATGACATGATCACATATCATACACTTTAGTGGACCTTTAGTCTATTAGAAATTACATTGTTCTGTCTACAATATAAACCGTTTTGCTGTGTTTCTCTCCTTGACTGGTTTAACACGTACATTTAGAATAATATGTTCATATGGTCACAGAGTCACCAGCTGACCTTGTACCCTACATTACTGGCTTCTATTCCCCCATCACCGTACAAGCGCATGATATCTTGTGAAATTAAGTCTCTCTTCCAGGAAGCTGAGCTAATACATCATGAGCTTTCCTCCCTCTTGTGATTTCTTCACTGTTTTGGAAATGCTTTACATATCAACAACCAAACTAATTCATAGAAGATGTCCGCTGCCTAATATAATCTTTCATGTACGGGGTGGGTATGTGCAAGCCCTATGTGCTACCTGTGCTGCTGGGGGACCCACTAGGTTGGGTGCCCCCACTGACACCATGTAGGCAGCTTTGTACTGTCTGTTGGCTTGTATGTAAAAAAAAAAGCCTCTAACATGAGCCACTCTAGACAGGGAGCATTTTACTGGTCTTGCATGGAACATGCTGGGACTATGTTACATGATGGTTTTACTTTCCATTTTTAACATTTTTTAAATGATATCCGTCATTTCGTGTTTTTACGCACATCATTACAATGACGGCTGTTGGTCCACTATTCTAGTTCAGGTAGACTGATTTGTCCTTTGGATGTGTCTTTAAATAAAAAGTCCATGGAATTTAATAGTAAAAATGGTGAAAGGATGGTCATTATTTTGATGTCTGTGCAAACAACGTCCGCTGTTTAATACACATTGGACAACCGTCATTCCATTGACTTAAATGCAATTCATTGAGGTCAATTGAAATGCAGTATTAGGCTATGTTCACACTTTGTAAGAGACCGGCCGTTCCGTGACCCGGCCGGTCTCTAAGATCATCCCAGCCGGTACTGCAGTCCTGGCTGGATGATCTTTATTGCTGTAGTGTTCTGATGTGGGCGCATCACTGCGTGCCCGCATCAGAACTCCCCATAGGACAAAATGAAGCAAGCGGCCGGGGCCGATCGCTTCATTGTGTGAACTGACAGGGTTTCCTACGGCCGCAATCACTGATTTGCGGCCCCAGAAAACTGACATGTCAGTTCTTTACGATGTATACGATGTGTATACGCTCTGGCTGGGATCCCATAGAGGAATAGGCAATGTTCCACGCTGCATAAAGTATGGCCGTTGTTGCTGATGGCAACAACGGCCGTACTTTTACGCAGTGTGAACATAGCCTTAATGGGTGTCATTTCTCTCCCCCCCCCCCTTTTTTTTTTTTTTTTTAACCTAGTGTAAACATAGCCAGGGACTGCAACTTACCACCTGAGGCGAGAGTCTTATCTTGCCTCATAGCAGATTTGGCCCTGGTATTTTTTTTAATAGAAATGAATGGTTAACTGTTTTATAGGAATGTTTGACTATTTTACATAAAACAATCGTTATTCAGTTTAAGCAAACATATATTCCTAATCACATAAAGGAATGCCATTGGTTCCACCCTATGCATAATGTGGTGTGTAAGGTGCTGAATTACTAGCCTGCTGTAATATGTTTATAATACTAAAGTGGGACTTAGGAGATGCTTACAGAATTCAGTAATGGCCTGTACTGTTTCTTTGTAGTACATCAAGTGGCTGAACGTGTGGAGTCTCTTGGCCAGTTTGTCATGAAAACAAGGAGGACCCTGAAGGGCCATGGAAATAAAGTACTCTGCATGGACTGGTGCAAAGACAAAAGAAGGATTGTCAGCTCCTCTCAGGTAACCTGAGAATTGAGGACAGAAATCCTGTCAAAGTGTTGTGTCTGCCCATCTGACAGTCAGAAATGACTCATTTATGTGACGTACAGTATCTGTGGGTTTGCCGGCTGACACAGATGTGGTTCCTTGCCTGTGTTGTATCTCCAGGCAACAAGTCATACTAGACAACAAAGTACTGGTTTTTTTTTAGGCCTTCTTTTATGACAATCAGTATATTGTATAAGTATCTTTTATATTGTTTAAGTAATGACGTGGCTTTGTGTATTGTATCAAAGGCCTATCTCCAGTTATTAATATGTCTTCAGGCACTATGAAACTAATGTCCTGATGTTAGACTGACAGAGTACATATATTTTATAAATTGTCTTATAGTTTATTTTTGTTGGATTAATCTGTGTCCTCTATTGCACTGACATCCACCTGCCTTAAAGAGGATGTACCACCAGGTACATCCTCTTTAACCTGACACAGGGATAGAACGGCGCAGTCACGGGGAAGCTGGTGCCACGGTCCGTTTTTCGAACCGCAGCCCGGTTCCCCTGTACGGCGCCGTTCTTTCCACGATTACCGTCCGGTGCTCAAGCACTTGAGGTAGGCCGGCCCGCCCCCAGTGGGATTGAATTCCCTCCCCTCCATGACGCGGCTCCGTTAGAATCAAAGGAGCCGCGTCATAGAGGGGAGGGAATTTCGGCCCACTGGGGGCGGGCCGGCCTACCTCCAGTTCTTGAGCACCGGCCGGTAACCGTGGAAAGTACAGCGCCGTACAGGGGAACCGGGCTGCGGTTCGAGAAACGGACCGCAACACCAGCCTTCCCGTGACTGCGCCGTTCTATCCCTGTGTCAGGTTAAAGAGGACGTACCTGGCGGTACATCCTCTTTAATGGGTCTTATACTTACCTACTTGTTATGATTTTTTTTATCTGTGTGTTTGTTTGTTTTTTTTATACATAGGATGGAAAAGTGATTGTATGGGACGCTTTTACTACAAACAAGGTATGACTGCACATAAGACCTCATATGAAACAGATTTCTCAATAAACTTATAGGTAGAAGCTGTAATAAGTTGATGCCAGCACATGTCTACTTGTCATTAGCACATAATAACATGTTTTACCATCACATCAATTGTAAAATGGCAACCAATATGGCTGCACTGCCACCACCACCACTACAACAACAACAACAACAACAACAACAAAATAGCACTACCAGAGCCAGAGTTACCAAACTGTGTCTCTGTCCAGGGCCAGGATAAGGGTTAAGCAGACTTTGCATCATTTGGGATGGGGCAATTGATTGTCTAACGCTTGTACAGCCCATTGGATATGTTGCTTCAGTGACTGATATTGCTATATGACACCATGGAGCGTGATACTGCACTGCAGTTTTATTCAGTCCATTAACAGCAGATGACAACGGAACAATGTGTTAACTAAGTGCCGTCATCTAAATTGTACATACATGCTCAGACTAGCTAAACATACATGTCACTGGAGGCTTCAGGCCTATTAGCTATGGGATGAATTAATATCCATTCAATAACTAACACTGAAGCGATGTTTCAAAATAGCCATTTTAAACCTCAGAAAACACTGCCATTTTTCCCTATTGAATTCTAATAAATTCAGTGAGAAACGGCTCTTTGTGCACAAACAGCTTACATTTATGGTTGGGGACTTCTTTTGGCTGTTTATTTGCCAAAAAAAACATCTGTATATTAGCCTGTATTTTGGAATGTAAATGTTGTGGCAGCCCCAAAAAATGGCTGCAAATACAGCGTATGGCCATGTTCACACACTGTCTTTTTATTAAAATAATGGCCATTGATTTTAGTCTTCAATGATTTCCATTGAGGTCTATAGAAACACTGATCGTTAATTTACACAATGTATAGAATAATGGCCGTTGTTTACAGTGGTGGTCAAATTAATGTTCAGGACATTTATTGGCGGCAAAAATTTTTTAAAACAGGACAAAATGTCAGAAAAGTCGGAACACTGGAAGTTTAAAATATATATATATAATAAATATATATATATATATATATATATATATATATATATATATATATATATATATATATAGTAAGGGGACATAGCCTAAGCTTAAAATTTAGGGCCTTTATGTGTGGACATTCTAAATGTCCTGCTCCTGCTTTCTGCAAAAATATAGCCAATCCTCCTGTTTAAGGCTATGTTGCCACACAGTATTTTGAGTCAGTATTTTGCAACCAAAACCAGGGGTGGACTGATAACACAGAAAGGCTATGTTCACACATTGTTGAAATTGAGAGGATGGCGACCATTTAATGGAAAATAACGTTCATTGCTTAAAAATAACGGCAACTATTTGGCAGTAGATTTGCGGGGTGGAACATAGCATCAATTGCTATGGGATCCTGGCCGGAGCGTACACACATCGCATACGCTCCGGCCGGTTCCCATACGCCGCCGCAAACAACTGCCAGGTCCATTATTTGCGGATGGAATTCAATGAATTCCACCCGCAGAAGGACCTGTCAGTTCACACAGTGAAGCGAGCTGCTCCGGCCGCTCGCTTCACTCTGTGCTATGGAAAGCTCTGATGCATCAGAGCTCCACGGAGGAAAGATCACCCGGCCAGTACTTAAGTACCGGCCGTGATGATCCGGGCTAAGACCGGCCGTTCCGTGACCCGGCCAGGGTCACGGAACGGGCGGATGTTCACGTAGTGTGAACATAGCCTTAAAGTGTATTGCCATTTTGACTGGGAATGCTCTTTAAATCCTTCTGGCTAATATAACAGTGAGTTCTAAGTAATGATCTAATAATAATAGCGGTTCTATACATGGCCGAAAACGGAGTACTACAAGAGAAGATTAATGTTCTACAGCTACATCTGGTACAATAAGATTGAAAGCACAGCTGGTAAAAAAAAGAAACCCAACGGCCAATTACATAACACATCACCTATGATGTCACGGGAACCTCACAGGACAATGCCCATGTCTGTATCATCTGTGTATACATAGTCCACATTTGTCTTATGTTACCCACATCAAACGCTCTGATCTCATGTGTAACAATCCCATTCTGCACACACAAGTCTCATTTCCAAAGTTAGATAAATAATAAAATGATCATTAAACTTTTAACAGTATTTTTAGAAAATAAATAATCCTTTTATCATATTGTTCTGCATAATGGATGTAACCTTAGCCTTTAATCCCTTCAGCCTTGCTCTATTAGGGACAGATTTAGCATAGCATACACTTTAAGTCTCTAGTCACACTCACACAGTTTTTTGAGCCTTATTTTGAGCTGTAAAAGAAAAAAACAGAATTATGCCTTATGCATACGTTCACTGTTTTTTTTTTTTTTTTTTGTTTTGTTTTATTGTGTTCCCTATCAACGTTCTCACTATGCAAAAAATGACGCAGTGTGCCTCCGCAATCCGTATTTTTTTGCGGATAAAAGAAAAAGTACAGTGCTTGTTACTAAAGTTGAACTGGTTCAAAAGGTCACATGATGCTTTTAGCCTGTAAGATTTCTTTGGGATTCTGTATATTTTTGCGGATCCCTATTTTTTTTCTTCATACTTTGCATAGACCCCAAAAATTGCTGATCCCATAGACTTCAATTAGTGAACCTGTAGAAAAGTCTGGGTCCGTACTAGGTCATGTCCTATTGTTTTTTTTCTTTTGCAGATTGGATTGAGTACAGTACTTGTAAATTACTGATTGTGTGAATGGCCCAGTAGAAGTCAGTGGGCATTAACTTAAGCACATAGTTGTGAATCCATAATTACGGACTTTATTATGGAACATGTGAATAAGGCTTTAGTCTTTGTTCCCACAACGTCTTATTTAAGGCCTAAACACAGACGTTGTTTGATAATGATCACCATTTATTTATTTATTGTTTATTTTAACAACGGTCGTTATTTTACCTAAAAAAAGTCATGGGAACATAGCCTAAAAACAAAACAAAAAAAAGAACATAACATAACATGTGAACATAAAAAGAGCTGAAAATAAGCCTAAAATATTGTGGGTGAACATATCCTTAAGCCTGAAGCGTCAAGTGACATGTATGAGAATCAACACAGAGAACAACAACAATGGAAAGATTTGCACTATTTTCTGTGCTTTCAACTTTAGCTAAAATTGGTTACTGACCAATATGCAACATGTGAACTCTGTGTAAGCTTGTGTGCCCTAGAAATGAGCAAATTTACAATAAGTTTGGGTTTGTGTGAACCGGTCACTCAGCATTTGAATCCCTTTAGGCTGTTGTTGGATACAACATTAGGGCTGCAACCATCTTCTCTAGCCAGCGGGAATTAAATGTTAAGTGTTCAGTGTTTCATGGAAGGGAAGGGAACTTACTGTAGTTTTGCTCATCTCTATTCATATCGTTCTACAAAGAGTACTTTCCTTTATTTGCATAATTGTTTTTATAAATTATAATGATATTTTGTTATGTAGCACCAACATATTTTACAGAACTTTAAAACTCGCAGGCTATGTGTACAAACGATAAAATAAAACCTAAATATGACCGTATTTTGAGTAAATATAATATTTTGCAAAAGCACACTCATTATTTAGAATGTTATAATCAATTTTGGTTGTTATTCTATATGGTGAGTGCACTGCCGGCCAATATCCGGTTGACTTCAGTGGAGCACATAATTATATTGGAAATATGGCTGGATTTTGACCTCAGAATTACAGTTGTATTTTAACTTTATTTTTTGTGAACGCAAAATCAGACATAAAGGAAATACACTCATTATATAAGTGCTTACAATCCATGCACCTGGGTCATTTTGCGTTTTGGACGCTTGTCATTACAATACCAGTTGTTGGTACGTTATTCTAGTGCAGGTGGACTGATTGCCCTCTTTAATTGAAAAGGCTATCAAATAGACAGTAAAGAAAGAAGAGCTGTTGTGTTCTCCCTTTTTTTTTTTACTTTGTGTGAATATAGCCTATGAGAGGTTTCTTTTTCTTGTAAACACAGTCATATGGCTTTCTAATACTCTTCAACTCGTGAACAGCTAATGTTTCCTTCTGTTTTCTAGGAACATGCAGTCACCATGCCATGCACCTGGGTGATGGCCTGTGCATATGCCCCTTCTGGGTGTGCCATTGCTTGCGGGTAAGTTTTGCATATTTAGTTCTACTCGTATAGTTTATATATGTTGTACATAAAAATAAAAATAAAGTCAAACTAAACTTTGAAAAAGAGTCTATTTCAGACAACTTGAGAATGTTGCGATGCTCAGTCCCTTGAATTACCCACATATATTTCCCTATCTAGCTGTACATTAATAATCCACATGTTATTAGGTGGTATAAAGAGTTCCTTAAAAGCCTCTGTAATTGAGGAGTGCTGTGCTTCCTGTTGTCACCTTTGTACAAATGACCACTGCAAATGAATGGCGGAATCACAAGGACTAAAAATACAACAATCAACTTTTGCTATTGCAGTAACTTCCATTTTTTATGTGCATTTTTTGAATGTAGAAACGGTAACAATTTAGATAGGTATGGAGATCCTCTGTAGGTCTATGTTTATTTATGTCTGTGACTTCTTGATTTCAGGGGTTTGGACAATAAGTGCTCTGTGTACCCTCTGACATTTGATAAGAATGAAAACATGGCTGCCAAGAAGAAGTCCGTGGCGATGCACACCAACTACTTGTCTGCCTGCAGCTTCACTAACTCAGACATGCAGGTAAGTAATGCTGTAGGTGGGGTACACACAGATATTATAGGGCACCAGAATAGGCTGTGTTTTTCTGATTCTATATGACTTTTCTGCATATGCAGGAAATAGCTGGTGAGTTGAATGATAACAATTTGACAGTCTGTAGCAACCAATTGGGGGATATGTACTGTGTATAGACTTACACAGCTCCCATTGACACACTAGTGGCAGATGTAGGTAACCAAAGTTTTATTATTTCACTCTATGACCTGGGTTTAAGGGAACCAGTCACCACAAAAGTGGGACAGAAGCTAGTGACCTAGCATAATGCAGCCAGAAGCAGTGTTCCCAGACCTATAAATACTCCTCTCTAGGCGTGTGTCAGAGCTCCCATCATCATGGAGGGGCTGTCCTATAATCTTCCCTGTGTGCCAATGTCATCACTAGCCCCTCCGTGACACTAGAAGCTATGACACAGAGAATCGCACCCAGAAAGGCGCGCTTACAGACCAATGTTCGCACCATCGGTGACTACTTGACATCAGGGGACCGCCCACATGACTAGACAGCAGTCATTTACATACAGACCGGGAAAATTTCAAAGTTGATTTTTGGGGGGTATGTGTAACATGGAAACAGTATTCATATGTCTGCTGCTGGCTATGTTATGCTATGTTACTGGCTTCTGGCCCGATTTTGTGGTGATTGGTTCCCTTTAAGCAACATGAGTAGTTCATTCCCTTGTCCCTTCTCATAACAGGCCCCATAACCAACACCAGAGTCTGTATAGAAATTACTTCAATTACCACTATTCTGCCTCTTGCATCTATAAGGTTTATGGACAATGTAGTCCGCGATAAAAGAGAAGGTGTTTACCAGCTGGAAAGAAAATGCCTCAGAACACACAAATACATGATAACCCTCCCAGTCTACACCCTATTTTTAGCCTCCCTCGTCTGGTGACATATGTATTTTTCATGCAGTTGCAGGGGTGGGGGCACCTTTCTGATTGGGGAAAGGAGGATAACACATCTGCCCTGGATCAAAATAATGTGTGCAAAAACTGCACCAAACAACTGGCTTATGACTGACACCCTATTTCTAATGTGTTTTAGACACTTTCACCCCTTGCTTGATATGGGGACTTAGTGGAAAATTATGCATGACTGCATAGGAAGGGGGCATATCTTAAATGTGATGCCATGTACCAAAAATATGCTGAATTTTTACATGCATTTTGGCGTAAAAATGTTCTGTACTCATACTAAGACTGTGTAAAGATTCACCAACAGCCTGAGCCATATTCTTAAGACTGTCTAGAAATGTGCGGCTGCAGAGAGCAAAGTGTTTAAATGTTACCAGATTACAAAATCAGCCATGAAGATGTCAAAACAGATACGGATAATTATATGAATACTAATTAACAGATACTGATTTGCAGAAAGTATCCATGTTCCATCAGTTACTGAAGGTAGTCTGAAGTGTTTGGGTCTTGTCGCTAATGTATCTAAGCAACTTCTAAAACTGGCATTTTCAAGCCACTAAATCTCTATAGGAAAATATGAAACTCCTCTGTTAGGAAAAAGACAGTGAGAAGTCATCACAGTATACAAGTGGCATACACATGAGTCACAGAGACATGTCCATTCTTATAACTGTGAAGTTTTTATTTGGCCGTCAGATTACATAATTTGTATTGTTTTTGATCAGGTAGGCAATGCTTAGAATAACATTACCAATTATTACATAGAACTAGGTCATGGATCAACAGTGATAGCAGATAGAATGACCTCTTCCAGTATGATGGAATAATAAGCAGCATTGAAAGAGTATTTATATTATATTAAATTTATGTTATAATGTAAAGATTTTTGTTTGATAAGATTCTGAGAGTGAAAGATCTACAGAAAAGGTGAAGTGCTCCTTCCCTGTTGAGCTTTTACTGCACAGTGGCATTCCCAGCCATATACCTGTGCCACTTTGCAGGAAAAGAACTGCAGAGAGTATGCACAATCACATCTGTTTGGAATGAAGCCATTGGCAGTGCAGTTTTAACAGGTGAAACATATAAAGGCCTATCCTTTGTTGCATAACGCACTACAGTTCCAAACTGATTGTGATTAGTGATGAGCGAATAGTGAGATATTAGAATATTCGATATTCGTACGAATATCCTGCGAATATTCGATCGAATATTTGATCCCATTAAAGTCTATGGGAACAAGTATTCGATTAGTGAAAAACATCTATTTGACCATTTAGAGGGTGAAACCGGAAGCTGGGGGATTTAAACACTTATCGAATATTCGCAGGATATTCGTACAAATATCGAATATTCGTATATCTCACTATTTGATCGAAGAGTATTCGGTCATCACTAATTGTGATTAAAAACCCATTTATTCTTCTATTGAATTGTAATTTCTGGCTATTAAAAAGTAAAAGTGGAAAATATCTATGCAAGTGTGAATAGAACCTAAGGCTGCTTTATAGATGGAATATATATCATGACATGACAAATGGGCAAATACACATTGTGTCCCCCAGCAAACATAATGTTATGCTAGGAATTGTACACATGTTTAATGCTGTTATGTTTGTCTTACTTATATATACCTGGTAAATAGCTCATCTGTGTGTATCTATGTCTGACCCATGGTTTGCTTGTTTCACATCCAGATCCTGACGGCCAGTGGAGATGGGACATGTGCTCTCTGGGACGTGGAGAGTGGTCAGCTGCTGCAGAGTTTTCATGGACATGGTGCAGATGTTTTATGCCTGGATCTGGCACCATCTGAAACAGGAAATACATTTGTGTCTGGAGTAAGTGATAGAATATTAATAATAATATGGAGTCTCATTGGTATCAAGAATAGGATACAATTCTCCCAAATGCCTGGTAGAAAAATGTGAATCTCTTTCTTTCTAAAGGGAATTTAACATCATCAGACAGAATGTGAAGCTGTAAAAATGTTGATCACTGAGGAAAAAGTCCATATGCTTTGCTACTAGTTGATAATGTTTGTAGCCAAGAAGGAATCTGTCCCTTCTGTCAATATGCAGGCTAATGCATTCACTGGGTTAGTGAACCTTCATGTAGTTACCACAGAGTTCTACAAGTCACAAAATGTCCAATCAATAACTTTCTGGTAAATATCCAAAGATGTCAGCACATTGTAAATGCAAAGTGTTCCTTCTATCAAATCAACCTGTACAATTAATAGAAGTGGTTAAAGGGGTTATCCAGCGCTACAAAAACATGGCCACTTTTTTCCAGAGACAGCCCCGCTCTTGTCTCCAGCTTGGGCGGGGATTTTCTGCCCAATTCCATTAAAGTGAATAGAGCTTAATTGCAACCCACACCTTAACTGGAGACAAGAATCGTGTTGTCTCTGAAAGAAAGTGGTCATGTTTTTGTAGCACTGGATAATCCCTTTCTTTTCTTATCATCTTTCACTTCTCTTTCCTCTGCTCAACCTTTTAGTTTGTGACGTTGTTGGATTTCTTTTTATCTTGGATCTTAAGTGTCGAGATCATAATAATATTGCCAAGTGTGAGCTTTATGACTAAGGGCCCTAATAGACGGAACGATAATTGTCCGAATCGGCCCTATCCGGCCAATTATCGCTCTGTGTAATAAACACAACGATCAGCCAATGACAACAATCATCAGCTGAATGTTAATATAGGTTTGGACCTATAATTGTTGGGCGCCGAACGCACATGGCTACGCGTAATAGCAGTGTGCGGCTAACGATTTCCAAACCGTATACATTACCTATCCATGCTGCAGGGCTCCTCTTGCGCTCTGCCTCTCACTGGGTCCCGCATACTCCAGCTTCAGAGCAGCCTGTCTGAGCTGACACAGGCGACTCTGGAGCTGCAGCGTGCGGGACCCGGTGAGAAGCAGCGTGCAAGAGGAGCCCTGCAGCATGGATAGGTAATATATAGAGTTTAAGCAAGGACTGCAAGGACATCGGTAACGATGTCCATGCAGCCCTTGCTAAACGATTATCTGGCTGTGTAATAGGATCTAGCAGATTGGCGCTCGTTTACAGTTATTGGGCCCCTATCCGCCCGTGTAATAGCACCCTAACAGATTATATCTGACAAAGCACTTGTTAGTACTGTGTTACGGTTTCTCAGGGAGATTGACACAGAGGCATTGTATGTTTATTATGTCCCATTTGCTAATTTGTATGCTCATAATCTGTGCAATAACAAAAAAAAAACATAGAAGTTACATTTCTTTTGTTAAATCACATTGGGTTATGGGCAAAGGGTTAACTATCTGATGATTATGGGGACTACCAGTCAGTACCTCTGCTGTCAGGGCAAGAAGGAAGAAGGAAAAACATGGTGGGATTTTTACCAGCACAGTCCTATTGCTTCTAACATAAGTGACACCTGCAATGAGTTAAAAATGAACAATGTAGGTGTGTGAGCCCTAGGCGATAATAATGGGTAACCGTCCAGGAAAGAGGTGGCTATTACACCCTGCCTAGCTCTAAGGTACTGCTTGGATCGAGCGTCCCCAGTAGCAAGTGGAGGATTTTCCCTATTGCCAGACAGGTGAGCGAGTCTGGTATAGATAGTCGTATTGTCACTCCTGAATGTTTGGGGAGTGTGGAAAGAAGGATACTATTGTCTGTATTGTGTCAATCAATACAAGGCTTTGCAGGATGCATTCAAAATAGTTGACTGAGATAAAGTAATTCCACAAGTCATGAAGTCGGATGACTTATGGAATAAATAGATTGCCGTTCTAGATTCCTTTCTTTATCTCAGTCAACTATTTTGAATGCATCCTGCAAAGCCTTGTATTGATTGACACAATACAGAAAATAGTATCCTTCTTTCCACACTCCCCAAACATTCAGGAGGGACAATACGACTACAGTATCTATACCAGACTCTCTCACCTGTCTAGCAATAGGGAAAATCCTCCGCTTGGTACTGGGGACGCTCGATCCAAGCGGTACCTTAGAGCTAGGCAGGGTGTAATAGCCACCTCTTTCCTGGACGGTTACCCATCTACTTACTGTCCTTTCCGCATGTTCCTCGTATGGAGGGTAATTTGTTTATTACTAAAAGATATTTTGCTTTTTTCACTCTATATATAGAACACATTTGTTCACCGAATAAATATCTGTGTTACACTGCACAATTCAGTGTCTAGTCTACCACTTATTTCCTATACATACTTACTTACCTGCAATGAGTTACAGTGTATGAGCTAAATTAACTCGATGACTATAATCTAATGTATATTTCCAGTGCTGTGAATAATCTTTGGTAAAGGTTCATCAGTATATCTATTGATTTCCCTCTATGTTTAGGGCTGTGACAAGAAAGCAATGGTATGGGACATGCGAACTGGCCAGTGTATTCAGTCATTTGAAACACATGAATCAGACATCAACAGTGTCCGGTGAGTGTACAAAAGCTTCTTAGCATCCCATCTGCATCTGTAAAAACCTATATACAAGTTATCAAATATTCAGGCCATTTTCTATACCATTTTATTCAGGGAAACATTTATGGTCAAAGCAGACTACAACCTTCTGTAAACAGGCAATGTACCATTACTGGTTCCTACTTAAAATGTGCAGCATAATTCAATGTGTGTGTATATATATATATAATATAGTATGTTATATATATATATATATATATTATGTATATATTATTTTATCTTACTGTACTGTTTGTGCACACATGATAAATAGATTGATAGGGTGATAATTGATAGATTGATACAGTTTGTGATTCTAAAGACCTAAAAAGGCAGGATCTATGGTGGACAGGACTTATAGACATGAATTTAGTTTTGTATATCCATTATTTAGTCATTTAGCAAGCCTCATCATTTCTTTCATGCATTTTATTATTGAGCCCAATGTTGCACTCATGCTGTGATAAAATATTATCTGTAAATACCTTTAAATTATCGAGTACTCACTGACTCTTTCCTTTGCTGTAGGTATTACCCCAGTGGAGATGCATTTGCCTCGGGTTCAGATGATGCAACGGTAATTGTGATGACTGTGTGGGATGTTGTGGCTAATGCAGCTCCATTGTGTGCAGCTTTTGTGCTTTTCTTTTCTCATATTACTCTTGTATTTGCTGACTTTATTGGCAACCTGAGCTTGTCTTTAACCTCAGACAAATATTTATGCAAGATTATGTGAGCAGTGCCCCAAATTCTGCCTATGTGTGTGCACTTCTTGAGACCTTCTAGCACTCTATAAATCACTGTATGTTTCCCTCCTCCACTCCCATCTGACACGAATGCTTGCAGCTGCACTCAGGCACATTCTAAGGCATACAGAACATTAAATATGATGACATTTAAAGGGATAGTTCTCCCTGCTCTAATACATACATTGGCATGTATTATCACATTTTTATATTCTATATACATTATTGATTTGACATGTAACATCCAGAGTTGTGCCTGGTGACAGATGTCTTGTTATAGCAACCAGATAAGGATAGTTATAAACATATAAATATTATGAAATTCTCAATTGTTATGTTCATATATTCAAATATACATAATATATTCAAGTTCAAATATTTCTGGGATCCTTCTACTTAGCTGACATACTACAGACATAAATACAGGGAACAATATTAAAAGTAATATAATGTAATCATGTAATTACATTCAAACCAGGGTCCCATCATAAACATATTTGATTGTATTTTCTTTTTCTTGTGAGTATCCATGGAAAAAGTCTTGAAGCACTCCAGTTTTCATGCTGGCCACTAGAGCAAACACAATATGCTCACATTGTTCTCTTGATAGCTTAGCTGTATAGACTGGTACAGTATAGGCAGAGTCATTTCAATATTATTAAAGGGCAAGAGATTTAATGAAGTTTCCTCTGGCTTTCAAAATGGCTTCTTTAAGGAATTTTTTTTAAAATAAACATTTTAAATAAACAATTATTCAACACAAACTCATTATTTCTTGTGCACATACTTGCAATCAATATATTAAACTAAAATTAAAGGAGAACTCTGGTTGAAAGTTTAAAACCCCCAGGAAGGCAGGGGATGGGAAGAACCCCCGCCAGTCTCCTGCAGCTTCTGCTCCTGCAACACCACAACTCGGCTGAGAAATGCCTGCTCAGACAGTCGGCGACAACACCCTGAAACAGCTGTCTGTGGATGGATACCTTATTTGGCTGGTTTCCTTGACTGGAGACATTGCTTGGTTTAGTTGTTCCTTCCTGGAGGAAGGTCGCACTACAGTGCAAACAGAACCATAAGCAGTTGGCACCACTCGCTTTGTGGTGACAGTGTCCGTGTACAGCATACTCTGCTCTTTTTCCCTTTCACTTCAACAGGAGCTCTGACTGAACTACCCCAGTGCTGCAATACGCAGGTAATACAGCCAACTCCTTTTTCAGTGTAGTGCGGACACTGAATAGCTAGACAGCAGGGATGCCATGTGTTAGCACCTTAACAATCAACTATTGAGTCTGTCCTATGGAATGTGTACCAATAATTTTTCTTGAAAAACCTCTGTAAAAGGAAACTGTCAGCAAGGTAACCTACTGATATGTCCCTATAGCACATAGGGCGCTGAGGATGAAAGTAAGTTTCTTACCTTGATCCTTGCGCCATTTTTGTTAACATAGTAGTTTAATTCATATGCTAATGAGGCAGTTTGGTGCAGGGGAGCTACCATCCTTAGTACATCCCCAGCCATCACATCTAATGAATATTCATCCAAAGTTGAATCCCTGCAGAGTGCTACCACAATATTCAGTAGAAGGGGCAGGATGGTGGTAGAGAGTGGTAGTCCCGCCCCCAGTGCACCAAACCGCCTAGCCTATTAGTTAAACTAAAACGTTCCCGAAAATTGTGCTGAGGATGAAGGTAAGAAACTTACCTTCATCCTCAGTGCCCCATGGGCCATAGGGTCATATCAGCAGGTAAGATGCTCTAAAGTTTCCCTTTAAGTCTTTTGCACATTTGGATTGTCTATTTAGCATTTTCTATGACTTACCATCCACCTTCATGAATCAGAAGCTGAATTGTCCGGTTCTCATTTTATTAAATGCTATAGGCAAAACTGTTTTTAATTTCATACAGCAATTAAGTATAGTTCTTATTGTGTTCCCGGCAGAGGCATTGGGTTAACAAGTACGTGCTGATAAAAGTGGGACAGTAATATGAAAAAGCTGTGGTGGTGTATTATAGCATGTCCTCATCTCCCCTCATCAGTTATCCCCTTGATATACCCTAAATGTCCCACTGTCGCCTGGTTGCAGTGTGTACATCTATATCCCTATAAAAGACCAATACAGGTTAAGTACCACTAAATAGCACTTGCAGGTTATGTTTGGTAGATAAGTGATGACGTGTGACTTTTCTCTTTTCTTATGTGCTTATTGAATGGGAGCACATGAGAAAGTCATGTATAGTATACTGTATTGATAGTTATGCGTATAGTAATATCACAACAGGGTAATAGGTTGGCTCTGTTTTTATAACTGCTGCCTTGCCCTTGGGTCATTGTATTGAATCCAGCCAAAGTAGCATCTGCATTGAGTTTGTATGCGCTCAATGTGCTTTTGTGTTTCTTTTTCTTCAGGAAGCTTGGTTTCCTCCTGCATTGCTAAAACATATATACAGCATACTCCAACACTGATCTTAGGCCCTCTTCACACATCCCTGTCAGTTTTTACTGTCAGGAAATCGTGATCAGGAGGCTTAAGGCAAGCATCAGGATTTCCTGACAGCGATCAGTTTTTACCTTCAGGAAACCATAAGAAAATGCCTTTCAATATAGTCTTTCCACATACATTACTTGTACCCACATGGCTCGTAGTGCACCATGCCAGTGTCTCCCCCTCGTGTACCCTGCTGTCTCCCCCCTGTGTTCCGTGCCACCGTCTCGCCCTCTTGTACTGTGTCATCCTCTAAACTGTTGCAGAACTACAACTTCCATTATGTGATGTAGTCCCGCATATTACCACACAGGATGCTGGAAGATGTAGATGTACTGTGCCACTGCCTCCCTCTGGTATACTGCCATCCTTTAACCCCTTAAGGTTTTTTGCACTTCCGTTTTTTTCCTTCTTGTGCTTAAAAGGCCATAGCACTTGCATTTTTTTCACCTAGAAACCCACATGATCCCTTATTTTCATAGAGTACACTGCAAAACCAGAAAGAAAATAAATGTGTGGTGAAATTGAAAAAAAATGCATTCTGTTTATTTGGGGGGTATTTGTTTTTACGCCGTTTGCCCTGGGGTAAAACTGACTTGTTATATATGTTCCTTGAGTCGTTATGATTACAACGATATGTAACATGTATAACTTTTATTGTATCTGATGGCCTGTAAAAAATTCAAACCATTGTTAACAAATATGTGTTTCTTAAAATCGTTCTATTCCCATGCTTATAGCGCTTTTATCCTTTGGTCTATGGGGCTGTGTGAGGTGTCATTTTTTGCGCCATGACGTGTTCTTTCTATCGATACCTTGTTTGCGCATATGTGACTTTTTGATCGCTTTTTATTACAATTTTTCTGGATTTAATGCAACCAAAATTGCGCAATTTTCTACTTTGGGGTTCTTTTACGCTTACGCCATTTACCGTGCGAGATCAGGAATGTGATTAATTAATAGTTCGGGCGATTACGCACGTGGCGATACCAAACATGTTTGTTTGTTTTATTTTTTTATTTTTATTTATAACATTTGAAAAGGGGGGTGATTCAAACTTTTATTAGGGGAGGGGGCTTTTTATTAATAACAACACTTTTATTTATTTTACACATATACTAGAAGCTCCCCTGGGGGACTTATAGTATAAGTACACTGATCTCTCATTGAGATCTATGCTGTATTACAATGAGATAGGCACTTGATTGCTTCCGGCTGCTGCAGCTGGAAGCATTCGAGCGCCGAGCCGGGATCAGCGCCATTACGGGGGGCAATCCACCCCACTAGACACCAGGGATGAGGCTGCATAAAGGATTCAGATGCAGCTGTCAACTTTAACAGTTGCATCTGAATCCTTAATTAGCGGACACGGCGATCGGACCATGCCCGCTAATTGGGGAGGTCCCGGGCTACATGTGGCACCCGGGACCGCTGCCCCGCTCTGAACTCCCCGAGGCGGCCGTTAAGGGTCGTCATTAAGGGGTTAATCTTGGCTACAACTCCCCTCATGAACTACCAATAGGGCTTGACGGGGGTTGTAGTTCTGCAACCTGGATGGCCACAGGCTGCAAAGCTACAACTCCCACCATGAATTATTAGCAGGACGCAGCACCATGTGGGGGGAGGGGACGATGCTCGGGTGGTGGGGTGGGGGTGTGCATTGTTGCTGGCAGCGGGGGAGGGGGTCCTCAGCCAATCAGGAATTCTGGACGCTTTACTGATGTGCATCAGCAAAGCTTGCACAGTTCTGACGCTCCCATAGAATTCCATGGGGGTGTCTGGGCCAGAATTCCACACAAAAATAGGACCGGATCTATAAAATCCTGACCTATTTTCCGGAGAGGACACCCTTTTAGGAAAAATCCTGAAGGGTGTCTGTGACTAACACTTTTGTTGACACCTTAACAGTACTGAAAGTTTTAGGAATTTTAGAGTAACACAGACAGGACCCTACTGATGCCTGGTAAAGTGATTCCTATTTTTCCCACAGTGTCGTATGTATGATCTCCGAGCCGATAGAGAAGTTGCCATCTACTCTAAAGAGAGCATCATTTTTGGAGCATCAAGTGTTGATTTCTCTCTTAGTGGTAAGTAACCCTTTTTGCCTGCCTACTTTCCTAGTGTATACTATTTATTCTAGAACATTTATGTAACATTCTGTCAAATTATTAAAAATAGTATTTAGCCATTTTTTTTATTATATCCCCTTTTGGAACAGCTGGGCAGATTTCTGGTAATTCTGTCAAGTAATAATACAAGAGCAGGAGACATAGGGCAGGATTATATGGAAGAGACAATACATGCAAATCCTGGAGCCTCTCCACCTTAGGAGGCTTAAATAACCCATCCGCTAAAGGCTTTTTTGTGATCTTACCTAGCCATCAAGATGGAGTGGTAGCCAGGCATCTATTTCTTTCTCCAAATTAAAGTCTGAAGTTGTTCAAGCTGCCAATATATGATCAATGTCATCAGGCAAAGGACAAACAATCTTTCTTAGAATGTTCTAAGAATATTTTTTCCCTAATATGTTTTCTTGAGTAAGCAGTCTTTTCTACCATGGCCTATTATTTTCAGATGATAACAGTCTGTCATCACTTCGCTAAAATGATTGTTTGTTGTTAAATTTGATGAACAATCGTTTTAGTTGAAACCATCCACTTATATCAAATTTCATCTAAGGTGTATTGGCACCGTGAGTGCTTTGCTGGCTCCAATGACTTCGCAACTTCCATAGACCAGTGAAAAGAGCCACTTGCATCCTAGCCTGCTCTAATAGGCGTTCAGATACGGTGTTGGTCCCAGAGGTAGGATATAGGCCTTAATCCAAGCTAGCAACCTTATTCCATTCCTGGATGTACTGAATCATAAGATTTTCCACTCAGAAGGCTGGGAATGTTGGTAGAATAACTCTACATGTTGACTTATAATTACTGGTTATTTTTATTTTTCTGGAAATTGAAGCTTGTTGTGATTTTTACTTATCGTCTAGTAATTATCTTGGGCCTTCAGACACTGGATGACTTCCAAGGAAGAATAATAATAGAAGTAAACATATGCAAAAGCCAAAATGTAATGCAGTTTATCCTGTGGATGTTAGCAAGACGGATTCCACTGGAATGTGCAGATTGTGTCATTTATATTGTTGGAAACTGAGAGCAGCTATTACTCTGCCTTTGTGACAGGAGACTGCTGTGTTGACTCGTGTTTTCAGGCATTTCACGTACAGCTTTTGTGCTGTGAGATCATAGATCAGTAATACTATACTCAGCCATTGCATCCAGTCAGCACTTTAGCTGTACTAACAAAAACAACTGTCAACAGCTTGCCTGGTACTGGATGGCAGGAAAATGCCAGTGCAATGCTTTGTCAGTAGTGCCGAACCTCAGATATTAGTCAGATACTGGAATACAGCTAGTAAAGTATTCTTCCTGTAATAATGAATCACAACATGTAAATATATCTCTTAGTAGCTTTCTGGAATAAGACTTTGGGCCTCATTTGCATGTATGTGTGTATGTGTGTGTGTGTGTATATATATGGGGGGGGGGGTCACACCTTTTTTTTGTCTGCTTGTCACCTTTTTTTATAGTCTGTGACAAATCTATTTAAATGATGCACATCTGAAATCTGTAAATCTGTTACAAGGTATGCACCACACCCTGTCAGAAAATTGGAGTTATCCCCCCCCCCCCGGAGTGCTGTTGCACAAAAAACACATCAACATTTAAAAAGTAGTAAATAAGACAGAAACAGGCGCTGGACACAAACCACACCCTCTTCTCTGTATCGTCCGACACCGCCCCCTCCGAAACCTTCGGTACTGTACGAAAGTTCTTTTCGGGATATACAACTGCCCCCTCCCGTCTTGTAAGTATACTAGAAGCTGCAATGGCATGTTCATCATGGACGCAGTTGGTGAACTGGAGACATTACTTTACCCCTCATGATTGCCTCCTCATGATTGTTCTGGCCTGGATGGTCCAGTGCGGTAGTAGGCTGGGTTCACACACAGTATATTTCAGTCAGTATTGTGGTCCTCATATTGCCACCAAAACCAGGAGTGGATTGAAAACACAGAAAAGCTCTGTCCACACAATGTTGAAATTGAGTGGATGGCCGCCATATAATGGCAAATATTTGCTGTTATTTAAAAACAACGGCTGTTGTATTGAAATAATGGCCGTTATTTACGGTTATATGGCGGCCATCCACTCAATTTCAACATTGTGTGGACAGAGCCTTCCTGTGTTTTCAATCCACTCCTGGTTGAGGTTGCAAAATACTGACCAAATATAGACTGAAATATACTGTGTTTGAACCCAGCCGTATAGTGCTTTTGACAGCAGTTTTTGGAGAGGTTGGTTAGGGAATGGCTCTCAGAATATGGGTCATGTGTAGTAGAGAGTTTTTTTCTTGTAACAGACAAGAAGGTTGTGTTATAAGTTGTATTGTGAGTTAAGTTCTAGATGACTGTGGGAACGCAAACAATGCTGACTATTAGAGATGAGCGAACCTCGAGCATGCTCGAGTCGATCCGAACCCGAACTTTCGGCATTTGATTAGCAGTGGCTGCTGAACTTGATAAAGCCCTACGGCTATGTGGAAAACATGGATATGGATAGAGCTTTATCCAAGTTCAGCAGCCTCCGCTAATCAAATGCCGAATGTTTGGGTTAGGATCGACTTGAACCCGAACCCGGTTCGCTCATCTCTACTGACTATTCTAATGTTATTAATGAAACACCACATGAAACACCACATTATGGTGTTATTAATGAGACACCACATTATGGTGTTATTAATGAGACACCACAATATGTGCCATATAAATCCCAACAAAGAACAAACGCTTTACCACTGAAGTCATTGTTACCCATATCCTCTTAACCCAGTTGTTTGTTTCAGGTCGTCTGTTATTTGCTGGATACAATGACTACACAATCAATGTGTGGGATGTCCTAAAAGGAAGTAGGGTCTCCATCTTGTTTGGCCATGAGAACAGGGTCAGCACATTGCGTGTGTCTCCAGATGGAACAGCATTCTGCTCAGGATCATGGGATCACACTCTAAGAGTAAGTTCCTTTTTTTGTTGTTGTTGTTGCTTCTTTATTTAATATATAGAAAACTCATAACTCCCAGATTTTTGGGGATGGGAAGATAGACAGCTGCATATACGCAATACTGGGTTTGTTTGTTTTTTAGATTCCAGAGCATCCCCTTAATCTGTGAGCAATATTGATCCCATAACAGCCAAAGCCCCATATAATGGCCTTAATAAAAAAAAAAAACTGCTCCTCCATAAAAAAAAGCCCAAGTGCCTGAAAGCTATGGGCAATACACATAATCATTTTATTACAGTACTCCCCACTGGTCTTCACTAGTTTGTGCACCTTCCCAGTTTCCTTCTAGTGACATACTGTATAGAAGTGTTGGTGAAGTAATGGTGCGTATTCAATACAGATCAGTATCACTGGGTTGGGGGAGGGGTAATTATATTTCAGGATACACATACTTAAGCACCTTGTTCTATTAATTTTTCCATATTTTTTCCACAGATCTGGGCTTAAATCCAAGGTAGAATCTTGAAAGACTCCTCAGTCTCACTGTACTAGAAAGGATGAAGCAGGTCACTCCTATGGATACTTGTCGTTTTGTAGCATATTACTGTCCTCAAAGTTTACAGGTACTACCGAAAATGACTCATCTCTGCTGTCCCTAAATGAAGGCTTACCTTGTATTTATGTTAAGGTCAGACCTTAATGACCTTCTGTTGACATTGGATCACATGATTCAGATTATTTAAAGCTAGATATACATTTAAAGACTCTTGCCAAAACTGCAGTTAGTGAGACTACTTGCCAGGCTAGGGGGCTCCCATCCTCCACTTGATCCTATTCCATTACTGCATTGGGTCCAAATATTGGACTATGTGTGATCAGTTCTCTTATGTGGAATGGTTTATGTTTCTGCTACCTTTTGGCATGTTAGCGGCACCTTTTATAGTGAATAAGCTACTAATGGCTGCCTTTACAGCTACTGAATGGACTGTGGTTACTCAATATTCGGTTGACTATTCGCATATACTAGTTCCCTTTTTAGTTTCTGGCAGAAATGACTCGTACCTGAACCACATTGGTCCAAATATAGATTTCCTAGCCTTTTTATTCTTTTTAAAGGTCTTTACTCACATCCATTTTCTCCTTCACAGTACAGTACGTGCAACCACAAACTAAACTGGTGTTTTCTATACAAGTCACCAAAATTGTATTGTGAAATTCATCCTGTGTAATAAAACATAGAGACATAGCTCTTCAGTCTGTTGCAAGATATAGTCGTCCTCTTCACATAATTCCAGTCAATCTTACTGTAAAGATGAAAATAATTGTCATAGAAAGCATGTAGCATTATGTAGCACATTCTCTGTTTCCTTTACATAAAATGTAGGTTGTCTCTCATTACATATATATATATAGCCCCAATAGATACAGATGGATCCCATAACCTATATATTTACCTATATTCATATGTGAGCATGAAATGAGACTATAAGTAACATGGTGTCCTGTATCATATTGGCACATGGACCGATTACAAGAGTAGTACACATCACCCACAACACAGTTGGGTAATATCACAGCCAATATTCCTAAAATCATAGATATAATATATCCCTAAAATCATAGATATAATGTACCTTTATGTTATCCCCAACCACTACAGAGCCCTATGATTTTAGCATTGAGCTGAATAATAAAATTATAAAACCTCAAGAAACATTGTGTTATAAAAAGCAATATCTTATTGAAATTCAAAACATGTCTATCTGTTATTGAGTTGGAACTACAATATGCAGCTTCTCTTTAGCTAAACTCTGAAATACAGTATTTGCATGCACCATGAATTGTCCTGTTCTCTTACACAACCTAGTATATGATTTCTTGAGGTTGCATTTTCTTCTTTAGTAGATTTGATCGCAACTCAATAACTCTTGAGTCTGATCATTTGGCACTTGAATACCGGTGGCTGAAGAAGTTGGACGCTCGAGTTGCGCTCATCTGTATTCTCTAGTGCTGATCTTCCTAATCTGTGCTGTAGATGTACTAACGTGTTTTAGTCACCCAGTTACTCATCTACAGACAAGTATACATAGACCCTTCTGTCATCTCTCCTCTTTACTCTCCATGTCTGTCTTGTGTATCTTACTGCCATAGTTACACCCCAATAGCTTCTGGCCCTACTTTCCTAGTAAATAAGGGAGAAACCTTCCTTCCCTGTAGCAGAAGCACCTACACCTACAGAACAAGCCTGGGAGACAAAAATGTCTTCTCCTTCTTTAGGGTGTCCAGTTTAAATGCATGTCCTGTGATTTGGTTTATTAATACGGTGAGACATTCTATGTTGAAATATAGCATTAATATATTATACCCACTATTATTAATAGTAAATGCACTACTTAATATATGTTTTACAGATTGTAACATGTAAGAACTTAGCTTTAAGTCTTCTTTACTCACAAAATAACAAAAGCCACACTTTGAGCTCTTATCCTAGAAACATCTATTTAACCTTGAATCAATCAAACCTTGCATTGAAAATCTCTATTTACCTATTTACAAATCAGTTTTGAGCCAACATTGACATATTTGCCAACAATGTGTACACTGATAGTAGTGGAATGAACGGAATGAATGATTTCTACACCTTCTACACATCTTTGGCTTTGTCATCTTAAAATAGTAAACTTTTTTTTTACTTTTGTCTGATCATTTTATGTCATATATGTCCCTTTATAGAGCATAAATTTCTGTCAATAATTGATCTCTAGAAATATGTTATGTGCAGTATACCAAGAAGATGGAAATGTTGCGTTATCCTAGATCAACCATATACTGCCCCTGCTGCTTTAAATAGGTATTGTATAGAAGAGAATGACAAGGACAAAGTGTTGTGTTTGGTATTCCACTAAGACAATGTAACTATCAGCACATGCTAAATATAAAGTACTGTACACAGCTCTTACCAGGAGGGCAGTGTGATATCTGTGGAGATATAGATTAATGACATTCACTTCACTTAAAGGACATTCACTTCAAATAGCTGGACTACAGAGGAGGGTGGCAAACCTTTATATGGGTAGATATTTTAGGAGGTTTCTTTTCACAGGGCTGTATTCTCATCAAAGGGCTATGAGATTTCTTTATTTGCTGCACATAACAATAAGTCCTTGGGTAAGACCAGTGTTTTACATGGCGTGTAAGGCTGGGTTCACACTACGTTTTTGCAATACGTTTTCTTCATCAATTCTTACAAAAAAACGATGCACATTGATCTGTTTTTCGATTGACCTCCACTATAAAAAAAAAAAAAACCGGATCAAAATACATGTGTTTTTTTAAAGTACACAAAGAATGTGGTTGACCAAGTTTTGGTGTACATTAAAAAATGCATTTTCATCCATTTTTCTATAGTGGAAGTCAAAAACAGATGCACAATTAACATTTTATGTATTATTTGTTGATCAATTGTTAAAAAAAATGCAAAGAAAAGTGAAGAAATTCTTGACATTTTTTTTCTTTGTGATGAGAAAAACACATTGTTCTATTTATGTAATACTCCTCATACACAGCCCCCTTTAAAGAAATAGCCCATGTTATTGGGGTAGTCCATGTCCTTGAATGTCATGCCACAGATGTGAGAATATTACACAGCTAGTCCTATGATATCCTTTCTTTATATCTTTTCTTTATAGAATGTAGACAACACCAAAACTGTATTGCACTAGGAGTAGCCTGCCTATGATATTTATTTCAAGCTGATGCACTGTTGTATAAATAACATTAAAAAAAGTTGAATCTTTGACTTTCCTATATTGTGTCTGGTGTTTATTGTTTGTGACACTAGATATATAGTAGATATGTATAAAAATAAATATTTTACAAATTATTTTGACAGTATGTGTCTTTTATCACAACATGCATACCATCACTTTTTAAGTTTTCATTATGGAAATTGTTCATATCCACCAACACAAAAGGTATACAACAGACATTAGCTTGGGTAAGTTACCAGAAGACCCACTGGCTTCATCTAAACAACAGCATTGCAGAAATAATTCAGTTTATGCTCATGAATGAATTCAAGGGACTCATAATGCCCACTAACTATAATCTTTGGCTGGGCATAAAAGCACATTGGTCATTAAAGGGTTAAATTTGGCATTCGTGTTTTGTACATTTGACAGGAAAATGCATTGACTCACACTGCAAAGTACTACTAAAATAGTGAAAGGTATGTGAAGTATAGCTTGTATGCTATGCAACCAAGAGCAAGACAGCAGACGGAACTGCAATTGATCATTTTAGTCATTGAGAAAACATGCGTCTTCTGTTTCCCAATATAGAATGAACGAGATGCATTTCAAGTGCTGCAACATTGTTATGGAGGGCCTTTGGGTATTTGTATTCAGAACAGGAAGATTACTCAATTACACGGTATTATAAGTAACTACAAAACCATGCCTGACATATTTTCTTGCTATATTTGACATACTGTATATTTATATACATATTTCATGAACTGTGTATACGGGCACATTCTTTTACATTCTTACACTAAATATCTACATTCTACATATTGTTCAGAAACTATGAAAGGTGTAGCTACAGGTTCTTTTGTCAACATGATTTCCTAGTTTACTGATACAAATCAGAACAGCTTGTTCTTCTTAGGGATCATTGAGATTTATTGTCTGTCAAAGGGGTTTTCTCATGTCAACCAACATAGTTATATGTATAAGTTTATGTATCAGCAAGTTAAAAGAGAAGGCCAGCAAAAAATCTTTATTAAAGTATTGTATTGCCCCCCCAAAAGTTATACAAACCACCGATATACACTTATTAAGGGAAATGCTTAAGAAGTGCTTTTTTCCCTGTACTTACTACTGCATCAAGGCTTCACTTCCTGGATAACATGGTGATGTCACGACCCGACTCTCAGAGCTGTGCGGGCTGTGGCTGCTGGAGAGGATGATGGAAGAGGGATGCTCAGTGTCCCTCAGTGTCCCTCTGCTATCATCCTCTCCAGCAGCCACAGCCCGCACAGCTCTGGGAGTCAGGTCGTGACATCACTATTTTATCCAGGAAGTGAAGCCTTGATGCAGTAGTAAGTGCAGAGAAAAAAGCATGGCGCCATTCGATCCAGCAGTACAGGCCAGTGCTGAAGCACTGGAGATCGGCCGGCCCGCCCCCAGTGGGAGGGAATTACCTCCCCTGTATGACGCGGCTCCATTCACTCTAAGCGAGCTGCGTCATACAGGGGAGGGAACTCCCTCCCACTGGGGGCGGTCCGGCCGACCTCCAGTGCTTCAGCACTGGCCGGTACCGCTGGATCGAAAAACGGACCGCGGCACCGGCTTCCCCGTCCCGGCGCCGATCGATCCGTGGGTTCATGTTAAAGAGGATGTACCGGGTGGTACATCCTCTTTAAATGAATGTGCTTACAAAAATATTTACCTTGATGAGCCCTAGGACATTAACTACATTAGTTGAGATGGGAACACCTCTTTAATGGAATTCTGTATGATTTCAGTCACAGAGTCTAAAAGAAGCTTTTTTTGTAATATCAACATTCTTTCTATTGTGAGCTGTCAGTACTGTCAATTCAAGCAGCAATGTAGAAACTAGATGGTTCCACCCGCCCATCAGTGACTGATGATCAGATTGCCATTTTGCCCAGAAAACCCCTTTAAAGCGACTCTGTACCCACAATCTGTCCCCTGCAAACCATTTGTACCTTCGGATAGCTGCTTTTAATCCAAGATCTTTCCTGGGGTCCGTTCGGCAGGTAATGCAGTTATTGTCCTAAAGAAATACTTTTAAACTTGAAGCCCGTGCCAAACGGGAGTATCTGTGCCCTCACTTTGCACCACCCCTCTGTCCCTTCTCCCCACCCTCCTCATCATTAGGAATGCCACTGAAACATTTACTCCATGCTGAACATTGCACAGGTCCTAACGATCCAGCCCATGTTCCGGGCTGCCACAGGTGGGGAATAGGAGGCAATCTGCCTGGAGCATTCCTAATGATGAGATGGGGGGGGGGGGGTGGAGGGACGGAGGGGTGGTGCAAAGTTAGGGCACAGATACTCCCGTTTGGCACGGGCTTAAAGTTTAAAAGTATTTTTTTAGGACAATAACTGCATCACCTGCCAAACGGACCCCAGGACAGATCTTGGATTAAAAGCAGCTATCTGAAGGTACAAGTGGTTTGGGAGGGACAGATTGTGGGTACAGAGTCGCTTTAAGTTCATCTAATGGAGACCAAAGGCTGACTAGTAGGAACAGGCAAAGACTCAGCATGTAGAGCATGTAGTATGGGCCACTATGCAGTTTGCGGTAATGAGACTGTGATAAGACAGGGGGAAAGGATATACTGAAAGGCAATTCACACTGGGCTTTAAACATTGAAGTCGGAATAACACACACAGAGAAAAATCAAGATTGCAAAAATAAAACTCTGAAAAAGACCAATATAAAGAAAACCTCAGCATGGACAGTACCATAAATAGCTGGTTTTACAATCTTAGAATTTAAAGGTGGTGTACTACAAAAAATAAAGGTTATATTACAGTGCTTTCTTATACTTTCTATCTTCTGAGGCTTAGAGAACACCAGCCTATAAATGGACTGGTACAGAGGACAAATAATTGGCATCAACATTCCAGTAATATAAACAACAAAATATCAATGTGCCAAAGGGAACAGTATAGATGTGTAAAAACAGATGCTAAACAGGGTCAAAATGTATCATCTGGGAGGAAGAAGAGTCACAAGTTACAGCTCCCAGGCAGGAACAGATAATTGGGCAGTTGCAAAACACCATAAAAGCCTGCCTGTAATAATGGCCACAATATGTTCACTGTTAGTGTCAATTAAGAAATTGATCATATCTGCAAGATGCGCAGTCTGGTGTGAGGAGAACAAAACTGTGACTGTCTAGTCAGCACTCCTTCTTTTATTTTACAAGTGAGAATTAAAAAAAATAAGTGCAATTTTTAAATTACATGATAGTAGGAACAGGCTATTGAAATGCAACATTGATATATTGTTGGACAGTCCATCCATGCACAACTCCTCCTTCCAATGCAAGATCGCCACTGAAAAACAATGTTTCATGGATCAAGACCTATGCAAACTCACCGCCAGATGTTGGCTCAGTATGGACATACAGTAGCACCTTGAATCAACACAACGGGGGGAGATTTATCAAACATGGTGTAAAGTGAAACTTGCTCAGTTGCCCCTAGCAACCAGTCAGATTCCACCTTTCATTTCTCACAGACTCTTGGGAAAATGAAAGGTGGAATCTGATTGGTTGCTAGGGGCAACTGAGGAAGTTTCACTTCACACCATGTTTTATAAATGTCCCTGAAGGTTTTTTTGAGTGGGTAGAAGGGTTTTAAGTGACTCTGTACCCACAATCTATCCTCCCCAAACCACTTGTACCTTCAGATAGCTGCTTTTAATCAAAGATCTGTCCTGGGGTCCGTTTGGCAGGTGATGCAGTTATTGTCCTAAAAAAACAACTTTTAAACTTGCAGCCCGTGCCCAATGGGAGTATCTGTGCCCTAACTTTGCACCACCCCTCCATCCCTCCTCCCCACCCTCTTCATCATTAGGAATGCCACTGGAACATTTTCTCCATGCTGAACATTGCACAGGTGTCTTAACGATCCAGCCCATGTTCAGTATTCACACAGCTGACGAATAGGGGCATTCCTGAGGAGGGTGGGGAGGCGGGACAGAGAGGTTGTGCCAGCCTGATGCATACGCAATCTAGGCCACGGGCGTTGGGCACATGGCTGCCAGTTTAGGACAATTTAGGACAATAACTGCATCACCTGCCGAACTTACCCCAGGACAGATCTTGGATTAAAAGCAGCTATCCGAAGGTACAAGTGGTTTGGGGAGGTCAGATTGTGGGTACGGAGTCGCTTTAAAGCAAGAAGAACAGATGAAACCAATGAAGGTCTTTTTGGTCACCCAATAACTAAGCTTGATTGAACATCGGAAAAAGCTAGGTTAGATTGAACTTGAATCTAGCCGGACCTTCCGCATTTGATTGCTGATGTCTTCCCGGTCCGTGCGGAAGGAGGAGACATCCCGGGGACCGCATGGAATTCTGGGATTCAGCCTAGGTAATAGCTGCGCAGTAGCAGTGGAAAGGTCATCATTGTTAAATGTCAAAAACACTTATGTGCCATCCAGTGTAGAATAGCTCACATCGATAAAATCAGAGGGATTGATGTGACTTTAAAGGGGTATTCCCATCTCAACTAACATAGCTAACGAGTTGTACGGCTCGTCTAGTAAAATAGTTTTGAAAATACATTAAAGCATTCGTCTCATTCCAGCGGCTCCATAGAGAATGAACAGACCTGCGGATCGCAGCTGTATGTAAAACCAGGGAGCTGTGGCCCGATCTGGGCATTGCCGTGGGGGATGGAGATTTGACTCCTGCGATTTCCTATTTGGTCCCTATCCTGTGGATAGGAGACAAGTAAGTTTTAATAGTAGAACCCCTTTAATTTAGCAAACTTGCCTCCTTTTCTTGATATGCTGCTCATTCTTCTTTTCCTCCAATTGTTAACAGCTAATTGTCTAGGTTACAGACCACTGCTCTAAAGGCCCTATTACACGGAACGATTATCGGCGATAATCATCCTGTGTAATGCTGCGTTTACATGGAACAATAATTCGCCCGATCGTACGATTAACGATTTCGAAGCAACGATTTTTGTATAACGATCAGCGTTTAGAAGGAAAGATAAATCGTACGGAAAAATCGTTTCGCAATCGCTTAAGCCTATCTCGCACATAGGTAAAATCGGTGAACGACTGTTTACACGGAACGATCTGCAAATTTTTTGCGAACGATGATTTAAGAACATTTTCAAAGATCAAAATGAACGATTTCTCTCGTCGTTTGATCGTTCGCTGCGTTTACACGTACGATTATCGTTCAAATTTGATCGTTATCATGCAAATTCGAACAATAATCGTTCTGTGTAAATGCAGCATAATAGAACACAATGATCAGCCGAGATGAACAATGTCGGCTGATTGTTGTAGTTGTTTGTCTTTCAACATGTTGAAAAACAAGCGACTCATATAGCCGTGATCTGCTGCCATTGCTCTGTGGAATAGGAGCAGCCGCAGCAGACCGCTGCTATCCTCTATAAGCTGCCCGGACGATCAATCGATCCCCCCGGCAGCTGTCCATGGTCCCCATTGCTCTCGTTTGCTCGCTGCGTGTAGTAATGGGGTCAGCGCTCGTTTGCTCCTCACAGTCACCCCATGTAATAGGGGCTTAAGAACAGCAGTCTGGCTGATAGATATAGAAATAATATAATTAACATACATTACTAAACACCGGAGTTCTCTTTTAACTCTTTGTCATATACCTAAGTTTGTTTTTGAACAATTTCTGCAGTGTGGGGGAGCATTATCCTGCTGAAAGAGGCTACTGCTATTAGTAAAAACCATTGCCTTGAAAGGGGGTGCATGGCTGCAGCAATGTTTATGTACTGTAGGTGGCATGTGTCAAAGTAACATCCATGTGATCATCTGGACCCATAGTTTCCTAGCAGAACATTGCCCAGGCCATTACACTGCATGTGCTGGACAAGATACTGATACATTATTATCTGCGTTAAATATAAAACCTGCCAAATGTTTGGGTTTGTCCTAAACTATGTAACACTTTTAACACTACATATGGGGGTTGGTCTGGTCTTTGCAGGTAAACCAGTATCCTTGCAGTGTTGTTATAGCCATATATATATTAGGTTATAGTCTAGGAACAATCTAATATCCATCAGAACTGCTGCACAGTGCTCAAACATTGACCACCAGATAAAATAATGGGTCAAAAGGTTGCCAACCGAGTGGCCAATTCTCCCTGTTTAGCACACCAGCTATACACTATAAATAATCCAGTGTAACGTATTAAAGGGGATCTGTAGGATGTCTTCACACAGTATAACTTATTATAGCAGCAAGGTGTGTGTGAAAAGCACCTTCACAGTTATATCTTTAGATGTGTGAACTTCTGCTTGTGAGTGAATGGAGGGTAAATTTACAAATCACCAAAAATACCCTGATAGTTTACTAAATCCTTATAAAATGAAAATCCCAGCAGAGATGTGCTCCATGTCCCTGCAGATATGCTCCATGGGGGAGATTTATCAAGCTGGTGTAAAGTAGAATTGTCTTAGTTGCCCCTAGCAACCAATCAGATTCCACCTTTCATCCCTCACAGACTCTTTGAAAAATGAAAGGTAGAATCTGATTGGTTGCTAGGGGCACCTAAGACAATTCTACTTTACACCAACTTCATAGATCTCCCCCTATGTGCCTGCAGGTATGCTCCATGTGCCTGCAGGTACGCTCCATGTGTCTGCAGATATGCTCCATGTGCCTGCAGGTACGCTCCATGTGCCTGCAGGTATGCTCCATGTGCCTGCAGGTATGCTCCATGTGTCTGCAAATATGCTCCATCTGTCTGCAGGTACGCTCCATGTGCCTGCAGATATGCTCCATGTGCCTGCAGGTACGTTCCATGTGCCTGCAGGTATGCTCCATGTGTCTGCAAATATGCTCCATCTGTCTGCAGATATGCTCCATGTGCCTGCAGGTATGCTCCATGTGCCTGCAGCTATGCTCCATGTGTCTGCAAATATGCTCCATCTGTCTGCAGGTATGCTCCATGTGCCTGCAGATATGCTCCATGTGCCTGCAGGTACGTTCCATGTGCCTGCAGGTATGCTCCATGTGTCTGCAAATATGCTCCATCTGTCTGCAGGTATGCTCCATGTGCCTGCAGGTACGCTCCATGTGCCTGCAGTTACGCTCCATGTGCCTGCAGATATGCTCCATGTTCTTGCAGATGTGCATTGAGAGAGTCTATAACTGAACTATGTGCAGCATACGAGGTTGGCGTAAGAACCTGCTGTGGCATTCCCATAGACCAAATGATATGTTCCTTTTAATCATCACTTGCAGCTGTGACTGTTTTTAGGGATTCTCCACTCACTCAAATGCAGTGCCTGGTAAATGAGCTGAACATCAAAGGTAAAAGAATAGAGGAGTGGGAGTTGTCAGCATCCCGCTCCTCCATTCATTCTCGTAGACAGCAGGCGTTTCAGGCCTGCATCCTATGAGACACCAGGACTTGATCCCCATTCTAGCAGGTGGACTGATATTATGTCATCGCCCCTGCTGGAGGATCCCATCCCGTGGCTCACAGGCTGGAGGCTAGAAGTGACCAGAGAGACCAGCTCAATGCCTGGATTAGGTGAGTACTAGGGATGGTCCGAACCTGCTCACTCAATTACAACATTATGTGATCATAGCCTTTCTGTGTTTTAATCCACTCCTGGTTTTGGTTGAAATATGAGGACCACAATACTGACTGAAATATACGTAGTGTGAACCCAGCCTTAGGCTATGTTCACACTACGTAAAAGTACGGCCATTGTTGCCATCGGCAACAAAGGCGGTACTTTGTACGGGTGAACAATACCTATTGTTTTATGAGATCCCGGCTGGAGCGTACACACATCGTATGCGCTCCGTCCGGGATCCTGCACGGGGCCGTAAATAACTGACATGTCAGTTTTCATTCAATGAATTGCGGCCGTAGGAAACCCTGTCAGCTCACTGTGTGCTATGGGAGGTTCTGATTCAGCTCACGCTGATGCGCCCGCATTAGAACACTGTGGCCGAAAGATCATCCGGCCGATACTTAAAGCGTAACTGTCATGTTTTTTTTTATTGCAGAAATCAGTAGTATAAGCAATTTTAAGAAACTCTGTAATAGGTTTCATCAGCCAAAAAAGCCTCCTTCTGTACTCAAGAAGCAATCTCCCAGCCTCCCCCCCTGACTTCTGATCTGTGCATTATCAGGCAAACACGTCTTCATTACAGAGAAGCCAGTGAAGACGGGCTCTGCTCTCTCCATTCTATCCTTATGGAGGGGGGAGGGGCCGAGGGAGATGAGGGAGCAGGAAGAGGTGACATGAAGGTCAGCTGTTTGTAGACTCTCTGGGCACCTAAAACGCAGGATTCTGGGGTCAGAAAGGTCAGTGCTTATCTATGAACTTACTGAGAGAAGATTGCAGGGTGTTGTGCTGTGCAGGACTGCTCCGTGCTCAGTCACTCCTAACAGCCCCTCCCCTCTCCATAGCCACATAATGGAGACAGAAATCCTGCTTCATTTGATGTGAGGGGGGAGGCTGGGAGATTGCGTTTTCAGTCCAGAAGGAAACTCTTTTAGTACATAAAACCTATTACAGAGTTTCTTAAAGTCGCTTGTACTGTTGATATTTAATGTTTTCAGAAAAATTACCCTGAAATGACAGTTACGCTTTAAGTACCAGCCAGGATGATCCGTGCAGAGACCGGCCGTTCCGTGACCTGGCCGGGGTCACGGAACGGCCGGTCTCTCACGACGTGTGAACATAGCCTTATATAGCAAAGAGAGATAAGCTATTAGCTGAGCCCTTCTACTTACTCATTCTTGTGATTGGTGAGGGTCTCAACACCCAGACCCTGAACCATCAAAACTTTCAAAATGATGTTTTGTTTTCACGCTTTAAGCGGCTGTACCGATTTGCTAACTGAATTTATTTTTTTACACAACCAGGTTAGCGCAGGTGTGTACATAACTGTGGCACAGTCCATTTTTCAAAATGCCAATGGTTCCTGCGATAGGTGCCCATTTCTTCAGGTTCACTTTAGCCCACTTTATGCACTTGTGCCGGGCTCAGCGCCCCCAGTGTAACAATATCCCCTCCCCTCTGTGACACGGTCAGACTTGATTCTAATGGAGGTGCGCCACAGAGGGGAGGGGATAGCGTTACGCTGGGGGCGCTGAGCCCGGCTCAGGTGCATAGAGAGGAGAGCACTTAGTCCACATTTATTCCCACATACAATGTTCTGACTAGGCGACACAGTCCTTGTCAAGCACTGACACAGAAAATGTGACTCAGCGACTGCATATAAAGAGCTGTCAGTCACTAGAACCGCCCACATGACTACTAAGCCCAGAACAGGCAGAGATTTCTATGAAAATGACAAGTTATCCTGGAACCCCCCTCCAAGAGAAAAAAAAAGTTATGTCTGATGACAAAAAGTAAAAGGATAGGAAAAAATAGACATAAAGGGGGAGATTTATCAAACATGGTGTAAAGTAGAATTGTCTCAGTTGCCCCTAGCAACCAATCAGATTCCACTTTTCATTTTTTAAAGAATCAGTGAGGAATGAAAGGTGGAATCTGATTGGTTGCTAGGGGCAACTGAGACAATTCTACTTTACGTTAGTTTGATAAATCTCCCCCAAAATGTCTGTGGGAGAGGATAATGGGCTGGGGGGAGGGGGCAGTAGGACTCAGCGACTTTCCTGATGTCACATTATTTCACACGATTCATTTTCGGAAGAAGAAATGACAGAAACCTCAGGACTTCCCTGTGTGAAATCCTGTGAGACAGTGACGTAATAGTATTCCCCGTAGTGTTTTCACCTCCGGAATTTAACAGGAAACGTCCCCGTGTGAGGTGCGCTGGGTGCTCAGGCGGGCACGTCACGTGAGCCGTGTGCTGTGGTGACGTCACGACAGGCAAAAGAACGCGGTGTTCCCAGCTGACAGCCGGGTGACGGGTGCACAATGGGACTGGAATGTCCTCCAGTGTTCTCTTCTCCAGCGTCACCAGCAGAGGGCGATCGCAAACCCAATAGAATCGTTTCATTAAAACTGATGAATGGAAGAGACAGTGCTCGCAGCCAATCAGCGTAGGGGGCGTGTCGCTGAGGAAACGCACATCCTATAAACAAAAGGTGGAGGTGACTTTATAAAATCACATCAGCCTGGACTGTAGTGGAGTGTGAGGCGCTGCGGGGAGCGTCCTAGCGAGCACCGGCAGGGGGCGTGGTGGATTACCGCACTTATATGGAGTGATCCCATTGTCGTCCCTCACCCGTGTAACATGTCCGAGCAGCTGGAGGAGGAGAGCCGAGCGCTGGTGGAGGACTATATCCTGCGCTATGTGGGCAATGAGCGCCCCCAGCCGCCGCCCCCCGCTGCAGAGGCACTATGGCAGATGGCGCAAGAGGTCCACCTGGAGAACAGCGCCTTCTTCAGGTCGTGCGCGGAGCTGGACGTGGAGCCCTGCACCATCCTGCAGCGTGTGGCCCCCGAGGTGGCCCTGGATGGGGGACTCAACTGGGGGCGGGTGATCGCGCTCATCGTGTTCGCTGGGACCCTGGCGGATAGGCACAAACGGCGCAAAGCGGGGACCCCCCGGGAGCTGGCGGGGGTGCTGGGCCGATTCCTGGCCCGGGAGCACGGGGACTGGCTGCAGAGGAACGGAGGCTGGGTGAGTGCAGCCAACCTATACTATGTCCATGTATCTGCACAGCATGCTGGGAGCTGTAGTGTTACCTTCTGCCCAGATGTGGTAGCTGTACAACAGCTGGGGACACAAGGCTCCTCATTGATTGTAACTATAGAGTGACAGCTGCAGTCCACAGGCTCATCAGGCTTGATAGTTACAGTCTCAGTGTAACTCCAGCTAGAAAAATGCATAGAATCCATGTTATGGCTACTGGCACAGGGAGACATGAGTGCACAGCCTGTGGGTGCTGAGTGCTGGCACAGGGAGACAGCCATGAGGGGACAGCCTGTGGGTGCTGGCACAGGGAGACAGCCATGAGGGGACAGCCTGTGGGTGGTGAGTGCTGGCACAGGGAGACAGCCATGAGGGGACAGCCTGTGGGTGCTGGCACAGGGAGACAGCCATGAGGGGACAGCCTGTGGGTGCTGGCACAGGGAGACAGCCATGAGGGGACAGCCTGTGGGTGCTGAGTGCTGGCACAGGGAGACAGCCATGAGGGGACAGCCTGTGGGTGCTGGCTGCTGGCATAGGGAGACAGCCATGAGGGGACAGCCTGTGGGTGCTGAGTGCTGGCTGCTGGCACAGGGAGCCATGAGTGCAAAGCCTGTGGGTGGTGAGTGCTGGCTGCTGGCATAGGGAGACAGCCATGAGGGGACAGCCTGTGGGTGCTGAGTGCTGGCTGCTGGCACAGGGAGCCATGAGTGCACAGCCTGTGGGTGGTGAGTGCTGGCTGCCAGCACCATGTGGGATGGCCCCTGACTCATACCGAAAGCATTTCTGCTGGAAGTTGCTCATCCTTAGCTCACTGCGCTTTATGATCCTTTTATAGTTATTTTACCCCAGAACTCTGCTCTCATCTGCCGCTTGGTTTCATAGTGAATGTAAAAGTTTTTATTAAAGTTTAGTGCAGGAAGTCAGTGACTCCTAGCTGGAAGAGTCCTGGGGGGGGGCGGAGGATATGGAATCCTCAGTGCTGTGATGCCAGTAAGGAGTAATGCCATAGGAGCCAGGAGCCATGCCTCTTGCCAGCTGTTTGGGTACTCTGTGTCCTGGCATACTCTTTTATAAAGCAAATCTCTTTATCTGTATTCCGGGATGGACTCTCACTATCAGTCCTGGATAAGGATTTCCGCTCTTGCTTATAGATCAGGGTTTGGGCAGGTTTTTAATTGTATACAAAGCCGGGAAGCGTTTATAACCAGAGGACACATGTAACAGAAAGCCGCCTCCTCTTCTTCATCTTATTCCTGTGCTTGAATTCAATAATTGCAATTAACCCCTGAACCCCCCTGTCCTCGTACACCCACCTGTTCAGTGCTATGGATTGCCTAGGCCCAGGGAAACCATGTGATGGGACATGACTGAAGGCTTAGCACTCCCCATCTTACTCCCCAGATGAATGGGTTTTGTTATATTCTGGTAGTAGAACACCTTCATTCTCTCTCTAGAACGTCCATAAATAGTGGTCGTGTTTATTGCCATAACATTGTGGGAGCCACAGCTCGGTTTCTGCTAGATTTTCCATATCACACAAGGATGGCTTTGTATGTAGATACAGGTCAGGGATTGTGGAGAGTAGGTTCTATCCTGACTGTGATAAGTGACCTGGCCTAAAGCCTTCCCGGTGCTGACAGTGACCTCCATTATAGAGAATGACTCCTGGCATCACCTGAGAGAGCTGAATGCAAGTATGGCCTATTGTTATATCACAACAACCCATTCTTCCATTGTTACCATTCAATAAAAACTTATTTCCCTAAAACTCATCACCAATCATTAGTTCTATGAGATCTGGCAGCCCGGTTAGTCCTTTCTATACGTTTTGCAGCTGGCCATAATTCAGGCAGTTTGCACTGTAACAACCTGGACTGTCCATAGGGACTTTCCTTCCTTCTGGTGTGTGACGGGAAACCTAGTGTAGTCTACTCTCACTTCTCTGACGAGTGGAATAGAGGCACAATGCATACGTTTCCTTCTTGATTCGTGAATGCAGCATACTGTGACTGGTGGCATACAAGGGGTTTTCCTGAAGTTCTATCTGTTATGTGATATGACTGGTAGGGGTAGGAGCATGGCATCTGTTGTGACCAGTACTTAGGGGACCATTGAAGTCTATCTCAATTGCTTTCTGTGTGCAGATGGCACTTTGGTGGTAGTATATTGTGGTCAATGTGAAGCATACTCCTATTGTCTAGGGCACAGGTGTCAAACTGCGACCCTCCAGCTGTTACAGAACTACAATTCCCATCATGCCTGGACAGCCAAAGCTAAAGCAGCTGGAGGGCCTGAGTTTGATACCCCTGGTTTCGGGCATTGTTTGACAACTCTAAGCATTACAACAGGTCATTTTCTTAGTATCACAGGTGGGTGCATCAGGCGTCACCACAAGTGGGATATCCTCACATCATGACCTGCAGGGGGGGCTTTTAAGTCTGGAGTTGACAAACACTGTTCTAGGGACAGCCAGATCCAAGATTTATCAGTGGTGTCTGTACTAGACAGGGCAGGCAGTGTAAAGGGAAAGACACTGGTGAAATGTTACATATGGTTACAAGATGTGCCTGGAAATGTTCTATTGTCATGTTGGTAACATAAGGCCTTATGCTACCTATGAGCTCCTTTTTTCAATGTTGGGAGAGATTTCTAGAATGTTGTAGAAACCAATTTACCATATCAGAACCCTGTTTCTACAAAACGTGGAGTTGATGCTGGAAAAGCCATTTGATTATAGTATAGAGGAGGCTTAAAGGGGTGGTTCACCCCAAATTCCCCCCCCCCCAATCATGTGGTGCCAGAGATTTGTAATTTACTATTAAAATCTCCAGTATTTTAGTACTTATCAGTTGCTGTATGTACTGCAGGAAGTGGTGTATTCTTTCCAGTGCTCTCTGCTGCCACCTCTGTCCATGTCAGGAACTGTCCAGAGCATCAAATCCACATAGAAAACCTCTCCTGCTCTCCAGACTGGAAAGAATAACACTTTCTGCAGGACATACAGTGGCTGATAAGTACTGGAAGACGTGAGATTTTTTCTTTAATTAGAAATAAATTACAAATCTCTGGCACCAGTTTTTATTTATTTATTTTTTTGCTTTACGTGTGACTATAAGTGTAAATGCCTATTGAAATTCTACGCCCCACTGGCACATAAGAGGTTAATTAAGATCACGAGGCAGAAAAAAGTTCTGTTTGCACAAATTAATTGTAAAGAGCAGAGTTCCGGAAGGTATTGAGGGTATAACTTGTTTACATAGTCCTCTGCCAAGCAGCATACAAACATAACCATCTGGAGGCTATTGCTTCCATGCTCCATTCTGCTGAATAAGGATCCAGTCAGCAGCTGCTCCTCAGTCTCTGGGCTATATTCTTCTACCACAGAATACACTTTGCAGCCAAATAATGGAAACCAGTCCTTAGTTAGATTCATACCTGGTTCCTTATGGATGCCCAGTGGCTTAGTGGTTAGCAGTGTCACTACTATGTGAAATCTATATGATGTGATGATGGGAGTTGTAGTTTTACAGCAGCTAGCGAGCCACAAGTTAGGAATCTCCAATATAGGGAATGCCCTGAGGTCTAAATCTCAGAAAAAATGCAACAGCTCACCGCAATGGCAAGATACAGACCCACTACAGACATGAAAATAGTTAAAAGCAGCCCCCCAACTGCTAAAAAAAATTCCCACAAAAATCATGAGGCTCTTGGTTACCATTTGCAAATAGTGTAAACCACACCACCACGATAAGTGGGTCTGTATCTTGCCATTGTGGTGAGCTGTTGCATTTTATTGTGATTGCAATTTCAGCCATAGCAACGTGCTCCTGCCTAGTGTGAATGGTGTTCTAGGAGAGCTGGCCAAATTTGTCTTTTCTTTTTTTTTGTCTAAATCTGTCATCTTATATCTCCTATGTCTTCTATAGGATTACATCTAGACTATGCTTATTTTTCATGTATTCACATAATTAACCTATTTCCTCATCTTCTTTTTTCAGGAGTGTTTCCAAAAGTTCTGCAACAAAAAAGGCAACCAGCAAGGACAAGAGAACAGTCACTTTTCCAATGCCCTGATGGCTGCGGCTGGGGTCGGACTTGCAGGAATAGTTTTTCTTCTGGCAGTAAGATGAACTGTGGCTATAAGAAATGGATGTTTTTTGGACCATAGGACCATCTGAAGCTTTGGCTCTGCCATTGATACCAAAGACCTTTCATAAAGGACACCTACAAGTCTTTCCTATTGTATTTTAAATGCACAGATACGTGACCACCAAGTAACTACATAGCACTTTTGCCATTGAAAGGACTCTATTGCGTTTTTAACCCTGCCGACTGGAGTTACTATTTAATGTTCTAGTGATTTGAAAAACTAAGAAAACCTCCCAAAAAAAGTGAAAATCAAATGTCATTTCATTACTATGTAAACTGTTAATCTCAGATCGAGCACTTTTGTGTAGACTTTACTAGTAAATTCTATTTATAGAAGGTGATATGTTTTCAGTATTTAGGAACGCTGTTACAATAAAGTACAAAAAAAAATTTGCAAATCCTACATCATAGTTTACATCACCGATCCAACAGATGTTTGGATACTCCCCAATGTGTCCATACTCTGTTTTTAGCTTGGGATGACGTATATCATTTTTATTTTTAACTTTTTTTAGGGCTGCAAAAAAACATCCAGTATGTGTGGCAAGTTAAGGAGCTTTGTGATGTTGTCATAGTGTTACATGAGTGAATCCCCTTGTCTTTACCCTATGGAATAGGTTTGATTTGCTCAATGCGTCCTAATGGTTGGCAAAATGGGCACAACACTTTATCACGCTTGTAATATATTTTTGTTATTTTTTTTTTTTTTAAAGCTGAGGTTTCATGTTTGTCACATCTGAGCATCCTAATAGTCAATTGTATGAATGCAGCATGTTCACCTTGTGCAATCCACGCAGAATTCTCACCTTTGTATCCAGTGTTAACAGTAAACCCACCATCACTTAAAACTGGGTTCATTCAGAATTCTTAAAAGAACTTGTAAACCATGATTAATTATTCTATTGTGTTTATTATAATAATTATTATTATTATATATATTTTTTTCTCAAAAGCACTGCCATCCTTGTCTGGGGGAGTCAGTGCTGCAGCTGTAGCAGACAAGAGTTTTTTTTTTTTTTTTTTTCTCCTGTGTAATTAAAAAAAAAAAAAAAAAAAGCGCTTGGTTCCAGCAGGTTTTCCTGTAGACAAAAACTGACAATGATTCCCAGTGAATTCAGTTACCATCTTTTAGCCCAAGTCTGTACCGAAGAATAAATATTTTAATAACAATTTTGTTTTTATATTTTTTTAAATCTTGGAAGAAAGTGGAAATTTTTGATAAATGTTTCACTGTTCATTTGTATAGTGTGTAATGAGGAACGATCATATTTATGCTAGACCGTCGTATACTTTGTGGTCCTCAAAGAGGTCAGGCATCTCTTTGAGGTTTTTTTAATCTTTAATATATTGTGTCCATAAATCTCATTTATAATACTAGTATTTTTACTGTTATTGCTTAATAAACTGTGTACATTTGCCACTTGCTGGACTAGTCATTTATATTCTGAATAAGATCATCCTTTAATAGTTCCACCATGGGACTATTAAAATGGTGACCTGTGGATTAGCAGCTGTTGGGAAAACTACAATTCCCTGTGGTTGTCAAGGTTTGCTGGGAGTTGTAGTTCTGCCATTATTGCGGTGCTGGCGATCACTTTATCTAGATCTTCAGAGCACAACATTTCTAATTATTACATGCAAATTCTATAGTGCATTCTCTGTCTTCTGTTATTGGGGTATACTAGAAGTGTCATGACTCCTACCAGTCATAAACGTAATAGTCCTGTGTCCCTGTCATGTATTACAACCTGTTGCAAGACATGGCACTCTCCTTTGTAGTATGTGGGAGGCAGGGATATGTATTGCATCAACAATCAAGAGACTGCTTTTTCCTGTTGTAGGGCAACAAAAAATCAACACACTAAATTAGTTCCCATTAAATATTGCTTTATTATCTGAAAAAAACATAAAAACTATGGGCCACATGTATCATCCGGCGGACGGATGATTTTTGGCGGAAAGTGCCGATTTGCGTATTATTTTATACGCAAATGGCCGATTTGCGAATAAAATAATCGCAAATCGGCACTTTCCGCCGAGTACGCCAGGGGGCGGGAAGTGGGCGGAACGGAGGGCGCGGACTCAGAGTCCGCGCAATTTATCATCCGTTCCGCCCAAATGTACGCCGAAAACCTACTCCAGTCCTCAGCTGGCGTAGGTTTTCGGCGGTGCGCACCGGCGCGCACAGGATTTATGTACAGGCAGTCCGCCTCTACATAAATCCCCGTACCGCCGGAGCTGCGGGGGCATTTTTAAGTCCGGCGTCAAAAACATAGTTGCGATGCCCTGGCCCCTGGGGGCCCCTTCAGCAGTGCTGGTGTTATGAGCGGGCAATGACCGGGGCAGCTGCAGGGGTTATACTTGTCACGGTATAGGCCTGAGGGCGGCACAGCTGTAGGGCCGGTCTGTGGAATCTGCGGGTGATGATGGGCATGCGATTCTTTGCTGCACTTAGTCAGGGCACCAGTTAGTGGACACCAATGCCAGGGTTCAGTAACAGCGGTTTTATTATAGATGAGGTAACTAGTAGCGACAGTTCTGTCCGGATGCAACCGGGTATATAGCAGGCTTTGACAAATAAAGCAGGAGTGGTGCTGCATAGGCTGTGAGAATACGTCCCGGATGATGGGAGTAGGAGTATGAGAGAAATAGCGTTGCTGGGTAGTTTACTGGAGAAGAATACTTGCTGTGAATCCTTGTAGCGATGAGGAGAGATAACGGAATGACACCCAGATGAGAGAAGGAACTCCGGACACTTGAGCAGGCAGATACAGCCGAAGACTTGAATACAGCAGAGCACTCAATCCACACTTCTCGTGGTGAAGTGGGAGCTGCAAAGAAGAAATCCAACTCCTCTGAGGTTGGAGAGGGACGACACACACCCTCCTTGCTTGGAAGCAGGGGGAAGACTAACTTGTTAGGAGGAAGTGGGAGGTCACATGGTTGCTCCTGGCCAGAGCTAGTCGGCCATTGGAGGAACCATGGTTACAGGGCACTGGCACGGTCACGTGATCAACAGCCTTGCATACCACTGTACAATGTAATAATACACAGGAATACATGAGAATGCACATGAGAATGCACATTACCAGAGAATACTAGGGGAAAACCAGCAGCAGTTGCAGTGCAAACACTTACCAGAACAGGCATTGACACAGCAATAGAAATGGCCATAATAGGAGTAGTAGTCTGCATGTTCTGGGACACTGCATAGTATTTTTACAATTGAATTGCGGGCCCCGCTGAGTCATGGCCTCCTCATGGCATACACCACGCACCTTCCACGTCTGTGTGAATGCGGCCTTAAAATTATCTATTTGCAAAGAAACTAGTTAATTCCCTTCCAAAATTTCAAAAAAATTCTTATTTGCCAAAATGAAGATCCTGTGGTTCCCACAAAAAGTCCCTGTTATTCAGTACATACGTTTCTGTAACAAGTTTTCTTACAGTGTCATACACGTAAACCACAGAGTTTCTATGACAGAAACAATACATTTATCTCCTGCTGTTCTATGATATATAAAAAAAACAAACCCTCAGTGTAATGTGTATCTTAATAATTTAGCCCCTATTAGTGGGTCCACAATTGTGGCCAGAACATAAGGTCAATGTTTTTCAATTGCCCTATTGACACATCTGTACCTGTCTACCAGGCAATGATCCATGCCGCAAAAAAAAAAAAAAAAAAAAAAAAGCACAGGTCCTAGCGCAGACAGCAATTGCTGCACACACACACACACACACACACACACACCAGTAGAGGGGTGTGGGATCTGTATTTTTGCAGCTCACATTAGCAAATATATTGATCCGCAATCCGCAGATAGTGACGTAGTAACTATATTAAGTACACTTTTTCTTTTTTGCAGATCCGGAAAAATACTGATGCGATACGAATGGAATTTTTCAGATGAAAAATGTGGACTCAAATTGCATAGTAAAAAATATATTGAGGTGCAAATAGGGCCTTAAGCTCGCAAAAGCAATGAACAAATTTTATTTTATTAATGATTTGTTTCCTGAATGCAAAATGAAGTAACTTCCTACACAGTCTTCATTCGAGATTTCCTACCATTCAGCTGCTACTCAAAAAACGTTCAGTCACATGTCCCATTCACAGGGTCAATAAATAAAGTACTACGGAACGGATAAAGAATGCTAATGTCGGAAGCTCTGAAACTTTGTGCTACTGTACTTGCAGTGTACATGCAGTGTCAGTACAGTAGCGCGAATATTTAAACTGTTTCAGAGCTCCTAGCATATCTGTAATTTTTTGCTGATTAAAATGTGTGCCTGATAATAAACTAGTCACTATTTGTGGCAAAAATATGGATCCCATAGAGTTCTATTGGTGTGTCCAATTTCAGTCCGCACTAGGGCCTGTCCTTTTATTTTGTGGCACGGATCACGGCCCAGTACACACCTACAGATGTATGAATGGGGACATAGAAATACATTGACCCTATTCTCTGTCCGTAATTGCGGATCCGCAATTGTGAACAGAATTGCGCACGTATGAATAGGGCCTAAGTGTTACAGATAGCAACAGGTAGATAAGCACCAGCCAAAAGTGCAGGAAAGATTAGGAAAATTCAGGAGAACAGTTTCTACAGGCTGTAGATATGGAGAAGGACACGGGTAGTTTATAGGCTGTAGGCATGTGCAAAGAGAAAGCACAGGTTCTAGGGCAAATCATTCAATAACAAAAAATACAGACCTTATATCCAGCATGTATTACAAGGAGGACATAGGAGATTCTAATATTTTTTTATTTAAAAGGTGTCCATGGTCATTAAAGACGCTGCTGCTTGGGCCTAAAGGACAAAGTGATTTTTATTTGTTTATATCTCTACATTCCAAAAAAAGACCTTTTTTTGCAAATTTTCCTGTGAATGTAGCCATATGACTGTTGTGATTTTGTGGGATATATTGCATTTTGGCATAAATATAATGTAAATGGGTGAAAAAAGACAATAACGTTTTTTGGATTTTGCATTTTTGTTTTATTTTACAGTGTTTCACTATGTAGGGAGAATAAACATGAGTTGTATAATATACGGTATTCGGTGAGGATGTAAAACAGGGAAGAACTACTTACTTGGGTGGTGCCAGGATTGACAAGGGACCCAGCAGCAACCCATCTTGACCTCCTTCACCAGCAGCGAGAGGAGCCCGGGGCAGTGCAAAGTGATGCCAAGATATAATAAACTAGTAGAGGAGGCAAGAAACCGGATTGATCAATGGAGCGAAGAGTTTTTTTTCAATGTAAAACAGGCCAGGAAGAAAGGGAGCACTGTGAGAAGCAGAATGCCTGGCCTGGAGGCAACATAGAGGAGAAAGGGGGTGGGCAGCTGTATCCAGAGACATGGAGTACCAGTATGGTGTCCTGGCAGCAATTCGCTACCACACTGTGCAGTAGGGGTCAATAGTCAACTTTGATGAGAAATGTTCTGGGGACTGGATGAGTTTAGCACCAGTCATATTGGGGTGGGGGAAACCAATGTTTTAACCACATATGCTATTTAAGTTAAAAGTCATACAGTCCCTTTAAGTTAATAAAATACTCAACATTGTTTAGGCTTATGATGACGGGGTGTAAGGGTGTGTTCACACATTCAGGTTTTTAATTCCAATAATTCATAACCAGGAATAGATCATAAATGAAGCACACACATAAAGGAAAAATTTAGACGTTTCGTCTATTCAAAGCCATTCTTGGACTTGTATTGCAATTAAAAACCTGGATATATGAACACACTCTGAATTAAGCCCTGCCTTTTTTAAATGATTTTCTTCTACATCAACAAGGGTCACCTACGACAGTTTTTTTGAGGTACCAAGTATTTTTGCAGACAACATCCCTCGCAGTGGTCATATGCCTCTCTATTTCCCCATAAGCCAGTCAATACTTTCTCCTATTAGAAGATAATGTATTAGAACATGGTGCATGCTTCCAACGTAAACATGTTGATGAGTATATGACAAAATGCCTCCAGTCTTCCTGCTAAACAGATTGGGAGCTTATATGTCCATATTTTCATCAAGGTACTAAAAAGACAAGAGAAGGGCTGTGTGTTAGTTGCCGCCTCAAGCATTAGAAGGACTTGTCTCACCCTTGCGTGATCGTGTCATGTGAATTCTGGTGGGTGCTTGGAATCGTGCTGTCATACAATAATGATTGTTTGCTTACATTACAGTTCAAGAGAGGTAGATCTAACGCAGCACTTGGTCTAATGCCTGGGATCCTGTCTACATATTGTGACTATAGGCCAAGCAATAAGCCACGTAAATGTTGCTTTAGTGCCTTGGTCTTTTCTCAGACATTACAGCTTTACATAAGCTTACATGATTAATAAAGTAATAATATACATTTTGTGATTAGAGATATTATTATGAACATGGGGGCACGTGTACGCATGAGATACATTTTCCACAATTGATTCCCCCTGATTTTGCTATGTATCCCAAACACTACAATGCAATGTCTATGGGCTGTGTTGTCTGTGAGACTGTCACCTAGTTGTATTAGGGCTGTCTTGACACTTGCTTTATTGGATTAAATTATACTGCCTAGAGAACCACTCAAGCAGACTATAACAGGGACACCTATCATGAGTGTAATGTGATGGTGAAAAGATTACAAAAATGTAATTAAATCGAAAAATATAACTCATATATTTCAATTACATATTTTTCTCATTACATGTTCCATATTCTACAAAGAAATACACTCTACATCCCCTATTTACGTCATTTTATATAAATGCTCTTAATCCTCTTCTCCAATAGCAAAGTCCATAGGCTTCATTCCTATACCACAGGCACAGGAAGTCAGCATCCTGATGGATTTTAGTATTATTGCAATTTTAGCTGCTCTGCTCTGTGGGATCAGGGCAAAGTGATTGTTATGTTTGCTTTTCTAGGGAAAAAAGAGGGCCTTATTACCAGTTGTATCTGTGGATACTTCCACTGTGTAGGGGCACAAATGTTCTTTGTTAGGGCAAAAATGGGAAAAACAGTAATTGCAATACATTTTGTGCCTCAATGTGGTCAACACAAACATGGAGGCAAATGGAGCATTGATAGTTCTGTGCAAAGTGGCCTGTCTAATACTAGAGAAAGAAAGCATAAGGCCTGGAGTTGCTTGTCTGTGCTGATGTGGCAAAGGACTGGAGGCCTGAGTGGCTGAACACCAGGAGTTGGCAGTGATGAAAGTAACATGCTGAGTTAACGCAAATCTGTACTGGCCGCCACCCACCCTCATACCACTGGTACCATTTTCTACACTTCATCACGCCATGTCCAGTCCTTTTTCTTGGGGGCAGTATTTTGGCTAAAACAAGTTGGTGTCAATGAGGCGGGGTGGAGGGTTAATGAGGTGGGGCCTACAGCATGTGCCCTAGGCCTGAGCACCTCTCTCTCTGCCTCTCTTCTTCTTCAGCATGCCCTGGGCTGGATGAAGGCAGGTGTGACAGAGAGGAGCTGCAGGCCTGGGACACGGATGCTTTAAGCCCGGCCTTATTGCCACCCCTATTTTCCATGCCGGAATAAAACTTGTTTTTAACTAATATACCAGCCCTTAATGCAATGCAGCAGGTACAGGAGTAGTGACAGATTGGGTAGCAGCAGGCATAGAAAAGACAGGGTTGGGAAAAGATGACAAGCAAATGATGGCAGCAAAATGTGCAGACAGAAGTCATGGCTGGAAGAAGTCTTTGTGATGGTCTGGGCACCTTTCTAGAAGGGGTATTTGATAAGTAGTATATTATAAAATATTTAAGTGTTTGGGGCCCATTATTAATTATAACTACTTTTTATCTAAAACCAGCCCTGTCTCCACCAGTTGTTTTGTACATCAACAAGAAGTTGCTGGATATCATACTCAGTGGATAACCAAATGACGTCTAATGGATTAACTAATAAATAGTGCCTATGCCCCAGAGTTTGTTCTGATCTTTTTTTTTTTTTTTACTGTACCTGGGTTTACTTTAAACTGTCATACTCCTACGTGAGTGCAGCAGATTAACAAGCATGTAAATGCGTATACATTTGTTATGGCACGTTTTCCTAAGCATACTATGACATACAGTCATCTCTGATGAGAAGCACATGGATTTTTTAGAGTCACTAGTCACAGACGCATGTCAGTGAAGGAATTCTCTCTACTAAGTAGTTTATGCTGTGGTAATGGATGTTTTAACTATGTCTGGGAAATAATTGCTGTGAAAAACTAATTATACAGTGCGCCAAACAACCAAGTGTCAGCAACTTAAACAAATCATATACGCATTAGAAGACCAACAGAGATCTGTATGCTGCTGTACTTGCTAAGAGCAAGAAACTAGAATCGGATTATACGTTGACCACATGAGCCAAATATTATATACACCAAATGATCCCCTTATACAATATAACGTGGCAGATTATAAGCCGACGAAAATCTTTTTCCCAGTAATTGAAACACATTACAAAGTTATATAACTTTGTAATATTGTTTAATCACCTATCCGCCCCCCTTCCCTATCTTTTAACCCCTCAATCCCTCACCAGGAAGTAATGACTGTTGACCCCAGGCCATTTTGTGACAATAACATCATCAAGAGGGAGGTAGGTCTAAGCCCTGTTAGGCCAGCCTCCCTTTGTCAGATGACACAGGTTGCTCAGCTCTAATTGGCTGAACAAACTGTAAGCCATTTAACAGTTCTACAGAGTCAGTTAGACATCATGGGAAACAAAGTGCATCATGGGAAAGCCCAAGCCAGGAAGTAAAGAAAAAATGAGGACACCAACTGGAGCTTCGGTTCAGTTTTTAATTTTTTTTTCTAATCAGCGCCAGAGTTGGAAGCATAAAGCTATGACTGTAGGGATGAAGAAAACAAAAAGACATTGCTGTGTCGTTGCTATAACAAAGTACATTGCTTTATATACAAAGCTTTATGTATATTATAAATGTTTAGACAACTCTAATTGGTCAGTAGGGGCAGCCTTCACTGCGGACTGCTATTGTCTTCTCAAGTTCAGCCCATTTGTGTTTAAAATTATTAGGAAAAGTACTGTAAATGAAAAATATTTTTAGACAACTCTCCAAACTAAAATAATTTATAACATTTATAAATAAAAATCTTAACCTTTTCAACCTTAACAAAGAATATCAGACTACTGGTGTAGGCAAACATTTACTTGTTCCTGCATTTGGGTGTAACTGTAAGTCCATTTTTTAGTGTGTTCCCACAAATGGGCACACAGTTACGTCTATGAGATGACAGAAGCAGAACCATCCAGGGTGGGTCCCAGCTTTCAATGATTGCCAAGCACAAGCTGCAACTGCCAGGACCTGATACACAGTCCGATCTAGACAGTTAACCTTATAGATGCTGCAGTCAGTGCGACTGCAGCATCTAGCAGGGTTAACAGAGGGGGAAATCTCCCTCTGTTCACCATTGGGTCTTTGCAAAGCGATCATAGACTCCTGATGGTAGCCATGGCTATTGGAGGCCTCATTGAAGCCTCCGATGTCCTGGCTACAGAGGCTGATCAGTCTCTGACCTGAGGAAGAGTCTGATCAGCTATACCTGTTGGTATAACACTAACAGGTATTATACACTGCAGTACTAATCAGTATCGCAGTGTATTATACCTGCCATCTCAGAATCAGAATTAAAGCATCACAGAGCAATTACTATATAAAGTGAGACAGGTCAGATTTGAAAAATTTGCCTCAGGCCTTAAGACCATTTTTGGTCCGGTCCTTAAAGGGTTAAGTGTAAAAAAGTGACCACAATGAATCATAAAAAGCAATGCATAAATGAAAACAGGCACATGTCATTGGTAATCACCTGCGTTATGGTAAGATATTACTAATATGATTACTACCATCACACATCCAATGAAAGGTGTGCATAATTTATTGTTTGGATTTTATTAGCTGCTGGCTGCTTTGAGACTGTGGTCATACTGTTCTGGGAATTACCAAAGAATAAAATTCCTACTTGTGCCTAAATTAACAATAACACATCAAACACTGTGTCTCCTGGCTAAATGATGCTCTTGTATGCTCAGTTTGAGGATTTATTTAAGGCTATATGGTACGACTGCTTACCATGTTTAGTTGAGGCCAGTCCAGACATAATGGGGGAGATTTATCAAACATGGTGTAAAGTAGAACTGGCTCAGTTGCCCCTAGCAACCAATCAGATTCCACCTTTCATTCCTCACAGGCTCTTTGGAAAATGAAAGGTGGAATCTGATTGGTTGCTAGGGGCAACTGAGACAGTTTCACTTTACACCATGTTTGATAAATCTCCCCCAATATACATACAGTAAGTCGTTTCTGGTTCCACATTGCCTTTAATGAAGAAACAAAACTTTCTTACATTCAAAGTTGATTCATTGCTTCCTATTGCAAAGTTTGTCTGTTTACATTGGCTACAGTTGCCGGATTTCATTACAGAGCTCGCACAATATTATCCAATCCTAATTATTTATGATCTCATTAAACATTTTTCCCTCATTTAATTGGAAATATCTGATAAACAGGAAGCGTTCTGTACTGTATCATAAAAACCAGTTGATGCATGTGAGGTAATGGTAGTTCAACACAAAAATCACCAACAATCATTAAAGTGAATTTCCACATAAAACATTACACGTTATATGCATCAAGTTATTTATAAGATAACACAGCTCTAGTAAGTGTTTTAGGGCATATTCACATGTGGTACATTTGCTGAAAATATTTATGCATCAAACTTTCAGAAATCCCTTGATGAACAACCCCGTAGAACTGGGTGCAGGCAGTATTATAGACCTTGTTTACATAAATGCCAGGAACTTTCCATAGCAGTTATGCTAAACATATCTATAGGACTTCAGTCGTCCAATTGACATCAAGAATAGGGCTAGTTCATTGTGAGTAAAATTGGCGGAATTTGGCAATGCAGCTCTCTGCCGCGGAATCCTGCCGGCCTTAGTGTCCCGCAGTGTATGTACAGTATGGGAGAGGGCGCTCGCCTCCGCTTTCTCCCCTCTCCACTCAAAGGGCTCATGCACACTGAGTAAAAGAGGCGGATTTCAGATTCCGCGCGAAATTCCCCTCGAAATTCCGCCCCGTTTAAATTGAGCAATGCATTTTTCAATTGTTTTCAATGGGCTTTACACTGTGCTTTTCACACAATGAAATCCGTCCGTAATTTTCCGCCGCAGATCCACTTTCCACCCAAAGAAGTGACATGTTACTTCTTTTGGGTGCGTTCATACTATAGAATCCACGCAGATACGTTCCGTCGCATTGCGCCCATAGAATGGTGTCTATGGGACGCGCAGAGATGCACGTCGCTCTGAGCAGGTATGAGCGACGGAATCAGCTGTAACTTATCTACGCGGATTCCGTAGTGTGAACCCTTTCTATGGCAGAATTCTCTAGAGGAATCCTATAGAAGTCAATGGGGCTTGAATTCTGCTTAAAATTCAGCTTGAATTCCGCTCCTATTCTGCTCCTATTCCGCCAGAGCAGAATAGAAGAGGAATTTCAAGCATCTTTCCTCTTCCTCGTCTATTGCTCAGTGTGCATGAGCCCAAAGAATTGACAGTGACATCCAGAACTAATGAATATATTTGCATAAATATTACAATTTAAATTCTTTGTTTACATAATGTATAACTTATTGTCTATTCTAATTCTTATATTGTTCTATAGTATTGTCTAAACATAATAATTTTTCAGACAGCAGTTGAAGCGTTGCTTTGTTTAATCCAGATAAGGCCCATCAAAAAGGTACTTCCATAGTATTGAAATGATTCACTCGTATTAGGAGGTGATGGCTGCTTTAAGCAGATTTAAGCTATGTTCAATAATTTTTTTTCCGTCAGTCTTTTGGTCAGTATTTTTTCAACCAAAATCAGGAGTGGAACTGACAGGGCAAAATTATATTGGAAAGAGTTATACAAACTGTGTTTTCAACCCACTCCTGTTTTTGTTGAAAAAAGACTGCCCAAAAGACTAATGGAAATACTGTGTGTGAACATAGCCTTATAATGGGGTCTGGTGGGTCGACTTATGACTAAAAGCTGTCAGATTGGTTTTATAGGATCAAGAACATTTAAAAAAAAATTAAGGTCTGTATAAATGCAAATATCCAAGGAATTAACCAATCTGTATACAACATGTATTTATCATATGTCTGAATGTGATCTTTATTACAAAGGAACATGACTGTGCTATTTATGGGTTATAGCCCTGGCAGCTATTATCTTCTAGGAACCTGGTTCCCCAGGGCTGAAGGGTGCACATGCTGTTTACTTTCTATAGCTGCTCACGGTAGAGTAATTGTTATGTGCTAGGTACAGGCACGCACCGAGTTCCTTATTTTGCCAACTCATTGTACAAAATATGATGTAACTTATACAAATAATTGTCATTGTTGGAATTTAAAAAATTCATGTATTGTCATATAATAGGTATTTCTAAAGGGGTTCTAAGCACTGTGCCCAACCATCTCCAACAGCTCCATAGACAGTGAATGGAGCTACAGTGTGCTTGCACAGCTTTGTGCTCCATTCTGAGATTCTTGGGTCTTGAGATTCTTGAGACTGTTTTCAAGAGATCAGTGTTCAAGGGAGGAGGATCCCTTCACTCAGCCACCCACCCCATCCCCGCACACTGAATGTCGGGCAGGGCCCCTTGACAGTGATGCAGTGCTTCTGCTGGCCTGCCGCTGCGTCTGATGCTGGGGCCCAGTCAGGTGATGACAGCAGCACTGTATCAACGTCTGGGGGCCCAGCTGCTGGACAGTCAGTGTGCAGGGGGAGGGGCCCACCGGAAGATCACCTGGTCCTCCGGTGGCCCAGTCCGATGCTGGAGGATTATCGCTCTGTGGAGTAAATACAACGATCAGCCAATGACAAAGATCATCAGCTGATCATTGATATAGGTTTGAACCTATAATAGCGGTGCGCGGCCGGCAACTGACGATTTACATTACCTATCCAGGCTGCAGGACTCCTCTTGCGGTCTTCTTCTCCCCGGGTCCTGTGTGCTCCAGCTTCACAGCGGCCTGTCTGAGCTCACAGGCCGCTCAGCCAATTGGCTGAGCGGCCTGTCAGCCGAGACAGGCCGCTCTGAAGCTGGGGCGCACGGGACTCGGGGAGAAGAAGACCGCAAGAGGTAATGTATAAAGTTTAAGCAAGGGCTGCAATGACATTGGTAACGATGTCCATGCAGCCCTTGTTAAACAATAATCGGGCTGTGGAATAGGCCCAATAAACGAGCACTGATCTAGCAGATCGTCACTCGTTTACAGTTATCAGGCCCCTATCGGCCCGTGTAATAACACCCTAAGCCTCTTTTTAATGCTGACATTGTATCTTCAGTAGCTACTAGAGATGGGCTACAATCTACCATTACCAGCTTTTAGGATAAAGCTTTCCATAGAGTATAGGCTGTGTTCCCACAATGTAAAGATAAGGGCAAACAACGGCCATTATTTGTGCTTATTTTTACATTGTGAGAACAAAGAAGGTTTTATATATGCATAAAAGGGGTCCGTGGAGCTTCAGTTACGAGTCTCAAAGCACAGGAATAGCCAGATATCCCTCTGGGAAGGAAAGCCTGTTCCCAAAGGGGTGCCTCCCAGGGGGGAGATCACCAAACCACCGCCCCGCAAGTGCTACTCTGTTGCAAGTATTGGAAAATAAATAGGGAAATACCAGGGTGGCCCTTTTTGCAGAGTCTAACTCTGTAGCGAGTATTGCGACATGACAAGGGTTTTGCAAAGCCAGGCATCCATCCACAGACAGCTGTTTCAGGGTATTTGCCCCTCTTCAGTGTGGAGCAGGGTTCTGGCTAACAGGGGCAATGAAAACATAGAAGTTTTTTTGTCAATTCTTTATACATCTGATCTAAAACAAATAGTAACATGCTGCATTGTATACCATATCTAAGGATTATCTTTAGGGGAAAATTATTATTACATGTTGCAGATACTGATCATGAGTGCAACAATATATGATGCAGAGACATTATTTGAATTAGGCCTCATTCACACGTTCATATATCATGTCCGCAATCCCCTCAAAAATTCATCCGTAGTGCATCTGGAATCCATATCTTTTGCGGATCTGCAAAAAATTAAGCTGATCCATATTTTTGTGGACGTTACGGATGCAAAAAAATATGGATCCCATAGACTTCTTTTGGCTAGTTGTTCTGCAATTATGGTCCACACTAGAACATGTACTATCTGCGGGACGGGTTGCGGATCCATAAAACACCCAATAAAAATCAACGGACCTTAAATATTTCCGTAATTTGAGGTCCGCAATTACGGACAAATGTATGGAACGTATGAATAAGGCCTTTCTTAATAAACCTGCTCTAGAGACTTTCCAGAAGCTTCTACTACAGTGTGTAAGGAAGATCTGTATTAGAGGCATGTAAGGAACTCCATAGAAAAACATGTCTCAGCAACGTGTCAGCGCAGGACAATTAACACAGCTTCACGTGTACAAGCTTTTATAACACGTGGATATATAGAAAGCTTTGTATGGATTGGTGAATGAGTTCATCTGTTTTCTACTAGTATTATTAATGGGAAAGGGTTGATCCCCATCCTTGTAAAGATGCCAGCCTTTCATTTCACTGTGTCATTCATTTTATAGGGGTGGATTAATCACAGCTGCTGAATACGGCTAGAGGAGAGTAGATAGGAAGGAGTAGTTTGATAATGATGATACAAGTTTACAAAAGAAATATGCTTGAAAGAAAACTAACAGCAGGTTAGAAGACTCTGACCTGCTATGTTTCCATAATTTTCTTACCTTCATCCTCAATGCTGTTGTCATTAAATCCTCAGTTTCATTAATATGTGAATTAAGGGGCTTGGTGCACTGGTGGCGAGACTATCATCCTCAGTGCACGGATCTGCCCCGCCTCTATACAGTATGTATGAGGAAGCAGCAGGCAGATACATTGGTGCACTGAAGGCTGCAGTCCTGCAACCAGTGTACCAAAGCGCCTAATTTACATATTAATCAAACAGAAAATTTAAGGAAAAGAGTGCTGAGGATTAAGGTTTCTTTGTATTCTCAGCACTATGGAAACATAACAGCAGGTTAGTGTCTTCTAACAAGCTGTTAGTTTCTCTTAAAAGAAAAACTATCAGCAGGTTTGTGTAAACGAACTTGCTGATATCGCCCAGCAGCTCTTTACCTCATGTCACTGCTGTAACTGATTTTTCCCTGCGATTCACCATTCCCTATCTTTTTGATGGAAGAAAATATGCAAATCAGGGTTTTAGGAGCATTGTGGGCATTAAGAGCACCCCCTTGACCCTACTGCGACCACTATGCATCTTCATTAGAGATGAGCGAACCTCGAGCATGCTCGAGTCCATCCGAACCCGAACTTTCGGCATTTGATTTGCGGTGGCTGCTGAAGTTGGATAAAGCTCTAAGGCTATGTGGAAAACATGGATATAGTCATTGGCTGTATCCATGTTTTCCAGACAGCCTTAGAGCTTTATCCAAGTTCAGCAGCCCCAGCTAATCAAATGCAGAACGTTCGGGTTCGGATGGACTCGAACCCGAACCCGGTTTGCTTATCTCTAATCTTCATATATACCTAGTAATGTGCATGTGCAGGAGAAAACTCACAGAAGCAAGTTGCTTCCGGCGCATGCGCACTTCTCCTGGTGGCTGTGAAGAGTCCCTGCTAAGCAGCTTTTTCTGGTCCCCAAACGTCAAGGATGATTTAAGTATAACTTTGTATATGTATGTTCATGATTGTAATCAAAATCGATTGCTTTTTGCAGTATATAAATGATACATATACAGAGTTACGCATGTGCAAAGTGCGCATGTGTCGGAAGCAGCCGTCTTCTCTTCACCTCCTGCACATGTGCCGTTACAAGACTCATTACTAGGCATATATGAATATGCATACGGGGCGGGACAAGGGTGTGCTCCTAATGCCCACAGTGCTTCTAAAGTCCCTATTCCACGGAACGATTATCGTTCGTATTCCGCCAATATCGGCCGCTACGGACGATAATCGTCCCGTGGAATAGAGTGCAACGATCAGCCGACATCGTTCATGTCGGCTGATCGTTGCAGTCGCTTGTTTTTCAACATGTTGAAAAACAAGCGACTGATATAGCAGCGATCTGCTGCCGGCGCTCCGTTGAATAGGAGCGTCGGCAGCAGATGCTGCTATATCCTATGGGCTGCCCGGACGATCTAGCGATCCCCCGGGCAGCCCCCCCACAGCTCCCCGCCGCCCCTCCCGCACTCACCCGCTCGCTGCTGCTGCGCTGAATAGCGGCGGCAGCGAGCGGGGAACGAGAAGCAAACGAGTGCTGAGAGCGCTCGTTTGCTCCTCTGACGACCAGTGGAATAGGGGCATTAAACCCTGATTCACATTTTTTCTTTTATCAAAAGCTCAGGAACGGCAGAATGCAGGGAAAAATGCAGTGCGGACATGAGATAAAGTGCTGAAAGATATCAGTAGGTGCGTTTACCCGAACCTGCTGATAGTTTCCCTTCAATGCAACGTTCCTAATTTGTTACATTAGGACAATGTTCACACACTAAATCTGCAGGAATGTAGCTAGGGAAGCTAACAGGTCACGTATCCTGGCTTCTGGGTGGCAGAGGGGATGCCAACAAACCACTGTCACCATAACAAACTTGTAAACTTTTTGCCCTAGGTAAAAAAAAGCCTAGCTGTTCTAATTCCTGGAATAGCTCCTGAATGAGAAGGGAGTGATGCAATAACATTAATATTGAGGAGTTACTTATAATGCAGTTCCCTACAACAATATTGAAAGCGCCTGTATATCACATTTAGTTTTTGTTTTCTTTATGTTCTGTAAAACAACAGAAACCTCGAGTGAACCCTGAAAAACTTTATATACATTATAGACAATTTCCATTTGTCTGTCACGTGAAAAAACAGATACTGATGGAAACTTGTGAAATGGACTTAACCCTTTGAGGACCAGGCCCAAAATGACCCATTGGACCGCGCAAATTTTGATCTTAGTGTTTTCGTTTTTCCCTCCCCCCTTTCTAAGAGCTCTAGTTTTCTATCTACAAGCCATGTAAGTGCTTGTTTTTTACAGGAATAGCTGTACTTTGTAATGGCGTCATTCATTTTACCATAACATGTATGATGGAATTCCAAATATATTATTTATGAAGATATAAGTAGGTGAAATCGTAAAAAAGAATGCAATATGGTAACGTTTGGGGGGTTCCTGTGTCTACGTAATGCACTATATGGTAACAGCGACATGATACTATTACTCTATAGGTCAGTCCGAACACAACCATATGCAGGTTACACAGATTCTCTAATGTTATATATGTATTTTTTTATGAAATCCTTTTTTTTGGCAATTAAATATTAATAAAATGGGCCTATTTTGACGCTTATAACGGTTTTATTTTTTCACCTACGGGGCTGTATGGGGTGTCATTTTTTCCGCCATGATCTCTAGTCTTTATTAATACCATATTTGTGAAGATTGGATGTTTTGATAACTTTTTATTGTTTTTTTCAAAATATATAATGTAACATAAAATCGGTAATCTGCGCACTTTTTTTCCCTCTTTTCGTGTACGCCGTTCACCGATCACAATGACGCTTGTTATCACACTGCGGGGGTCCCGATCGGTAAGTGACAGGGGACTCCCCCTGTCACTTACACTTAAACGCCGCAGTCGCGCCGCGATCGCAGCGTTTAAGGGGTAAATGACACGCGGCAACGCGATCGCTGCAGCGTGTCATTACCGGTGAGGTCCCGGCTGCTCACTGCAGCCGGCCCCCACCTCCTATGAAGCGTGCTCCGCTCCGGAGTGCGCTTCATAGCGGGAGAAACACCCAGGACGTAGAGTTACGTCATGGGTCGTCTGGGGACAGACTTCCATGACGTAACCCTACGTCCAGGGTCGTCTAGGGGTTAAACAGACACTTTCCATCATGATGGATGCCCCATTCGAAACTTTTGGATCTATTTACATTTTATACATTTTTTTTAATTTTAAGAAATTAACAGGGGTTTTGAAAGCAAGCAGTTTTGCACTATGTTTAAATCAATGTAATACATTTGACCAAACTGCAGTCCAGTCCAATCTTTACTCTGTGAGGGTATGTGCACACTGAGCAATTCTCGAGCCCCCCATTGACTTCTATAGGATTCCTCTAGCAGATCTACAGCAGAAAATTCTGCTCGGAAATTCTGCAGTGTGAACAACAGAGCAGAAAACCCATTGAACACACTGGGACTTTGCTCTGTACATTTTTTACGGGAGGAATTTCAAGCTGAATTTCAAGCTGAATTTCAAGCTGAATTCCTCGCCTTTTCCTCAGTGTGCACATACCCTTGAAGAAAAGAGACTAAAGACAAGAAGTCCCAGTCATCACTCACACAAGGAAAGACACCTGTTCATCAGGGCAATTAACTGATTATATTCAATACTGAATATTAAATAACCAAATATATTTAATATTAATTATATTATTAAATTTTGCAAATTTAAAAAAAAAATGATGGAAAAACAGATGCATTTGTGTGCATCAGTTTTTGCAAATGTTTTGAAAAAATTACATCTAAGAGCTTGCAGCCCGAAACATGTCTATCTACAGGACTATGGTGCGTTCCTTTTATCTTCAATAAAGCCTATTGTGGTTACAGAGTGGTTACAGAGGTTTTGGTGCTGTGTGACAGGAGAGCTGACCATACAATGCAAGCACCCCCAGGATTTTCTGCTACTGAATGTGAACGCACAGAAGCTACACATATGCGTAATGAAGACTTGTCCCTATTAGGCTATGTTCACACAGCGTGAACACCCGGCCGTTTTGTGACACGGCCGGGTGTCTCAGCCTGGATCATCCCGGCTGGTACTTAAGTACCAGCCGGGTGATCTTTCCGGCGGCGGAGCTCTGATGCGGGCGCATCAGCGCGCGCCCACATCAGAGCTTCACATAGCCCACAGTGAGGCAAGCGGCCGGAGCCGCTTGCTTCACTGTGTGAACTGACAGGTCTTTCTGCGGCCGGAATTCACTGAATTCCGGCTGCAGAAAACTGACATGTCAGTTTTTTCAGGCGCCGCATGGGATCCGGGGCGGAGCGCATACGATGTTTGTACGCTCCGGCCGGGATCCCATTGAAAATAAGGCTATGTTCCACCCCTTAAAACTACGGCCGTAGTTCTGCGGCGAGAACTACGGCCGTAGTTTTACATAGTGTGAACATAGCCTTAGGGATAAGCAAACTTTTAATAAGTTCAGTTTGGTTCGATCCGGCGAACTTTCATGAAGTTCGGATTTGTACGAACCGATTGCACCACTTGATTGCACCCAGGCCAGTATGGTTGAGAACAGACTATTTGAGGAGTAGGAGGAGGCAATACCTGATTGCACGCAGGCCAGTATGGTTGAGATGGAAGTTCAGCCTTGGAGTGGTGGCCTGGGAATCCTCACTGATGATGTTGTTCAGCGCACTTTCCAGAACATAGACTAGTGGGATGATATCGTTGATCCCATAGTCATGCCTGCTCACAAACAGAGTGACATCCTCAAAAGGGATCAACAATTGGCAGGAAATGTTAGAAGAAACCTGTGCACTATGAGGTTTATCACATGTGCCATACAAGGTGTATGAGTCAGCCCTCCTTGCTGCACTGCAGAGACAATGTTCCTTCCATTGTCCGCTACGACACTTCCCACCGTTAGTTGGGAAGTGTCGTAGTGGTCAGCCATTCATATATCTCCTCCCTGATGGTGTGGAGGAGCTCCTGCCCACTGTGGCTCTGTTCACCCAGGCTCACAAAATGGAGGACAGCCTGAGAGCACCGGGCCTGACATTGTGGGTAAGACACTGGGGCAGGTCAAAGTGGCGGATGGTTGCAAGCTGGTGGAGGCAGAACTTGTGCAGAACTGGCCCCCTAAAGCACCGGGGAGGTGACAGTGGCAAGAATGGGCTAACTTTCTTATGGTCTTCTGGGGGAATGTTGACCCAATGGGCAGTAACAGACATGTACTGCCCTTGCCCATAATTAAAGGACCTGACATCAGCACTGGGGTGCACGGTCTTGGACACCAAGAATCATCAACTCATCAACAACTGTGCAGTGATGGGACAGCTGTAGGACTTTTTTTTTGCTGGGACAATGATGGGACTTTTTATATGACTGTTTTTATTTGTTTTTGTTTTTTTGTGGCTAATCACGGTTCTCCTATTTTATTTTTTGAAGCTTTATTACAGTAGATCAACTTGAACACTGAAGTTGCTATCATGTGTCTTGGTTGATACTCACAGACAGGTGTCACATTACATTTTTGATTAGGCAGCACCCAGGTATATCTGAGGAGACTAATTTAAGGTCTCACCCTAACAGGGGTGACGGCACACATCTTGATATTCACAGAAACCCAGGATACAAGGGATTATAGGAGTAATAATCCCTTGTATCCTGGTCTAATCTGTGATTTTATTTGTTATTGTTATTTTAACCAGATTCGTTACGAACTTTCTCAAAGTTCGGTTCGGTGACGAGTTGAACTTTTTGCAAAGTTCCTAACGAATCTGATTCATTACGGTTCGGTTTGCTCATCCCTAGTCCCTATCTATGCATGCTTAGGAATATCAGTCAATGTCAAGCCATGTCTGTGAGCACGCAAAGGACTGGGACTTCCTGTGTTTGATCTCTTTTATATACAAAGATAAGATCAAATATTGTCACGGAGAGAGCATGGACCCTAGTTTGAGAGGAAGGGTGAAGCCTAGTGGCCATATTTAAAACATTGATTTAAACTGACAGTGCCTTTTTAACAATTTGATATCTAATGTATGGGGACACTGTCTGAAAAAGTGTATTTTAAAATTATATTTGTTATATCCTGTTGTCGGTTACTAAAATGGGATTCTTTTGGATCCTGTTCAGTGATGGACTGGTTCACCAGTACACCAGAGAATTCTCCAGTGGGTCCAAGCACTGACCAGACCACTCACTACCTCAGGGCTCAATACCAGAGAGAGAGGTCCGCACTGCGCAAACCCTGGGGTCTCCACGTCCTACAGTTTCTAATAAGATAGAATTGTATTGGTGTCTTTAACACACTGATACATTTTAATAGCAGAAAATGGATGGAGGAAGAAAACACTCAGCTCCCTGACTAGTCACTCATCAAAACCCCTATGTTGCAGGCCACATGATTAGCACTGCCTGCATCACTCTGCTCTACCTGACTCAAAGAGACCAGAGCAGCAAAGTAGTATCCCAGACTGGTGTGTATTCTCTGGGGACAGTTTATTTAGAGTTGTGAGGCTCTTTAGTTGATGTAAAACTTAAAGTACCATCATGGCATGCTGTTAAGGCATGATGGGAGTTCTAGAATTTTACAGGGAGCAGTAAGAGTTCATTAGGAGCATTTTGGCAAAATTAAATAGGGTGCAGTGGCACAGTTGATTGGGTATACAGTGAGCCATTGGTATAGTTGACAAAGGTAGAGTGGCACAGTTTATTTAGCAAAAAGGGGGGGCCTAACTACAGATGAAGGCACAGTGAATAGGTCTATCTATAAAGTGTCACTGTTGTTATAACAAAATCTAAATCAACAGTAGATGTGATATAAAGCAAGTTTGCAGTTTACAGTCATTATTTCTTTTTTTAGTTATGCTGGAGAAAACAGCACTTCCTGTTTTCTAACTTTTTTTTCTCAAGAAACAGGAAACAGTCAGAAAACAGGAAGGCCAGTGTATCCCAGGCCATCTGCACACTCACAAAGAGAAGGCAGTCATGTGATTGATGCACACATTGAGCCGTGACTCTCTGTATTGGCCGGAATTCCTGTGTTTAGTCTGTTTTTTACCAGAACAAGTAAAAAAATCTGCCTTCCGGAGACTGGACCTGGATTTTTGGTAAGCTCAGCTTTGTTTTACAGCATGATAACAACAGAAAAAATAATGAATGTGTATTGCCAACTTGCTTTATATCACATCTACTGTTGATTTAGACTTTGAAAATTATAATGACAGTGACACTTTAAATATGGGCACAGGGGGGGGGGGGGGAGCAACTACAGATGAGGGCACAAACGGACGGCTCAGCTAAAGATAAGTGACCAAATACTGTTTTGTGGGCACATGTGGGAAGTTTGTATAGAGTTGAAGAAGGTATCAAGATGATGGAGAAGAAATTGAGAGATAACCACTCAGAGAAGATGCTGTCGTTAAGGTGTGTGTGTGTGTGTATGTATGTGGGGAAGGGGGGAGGGACATATAATCACATACCCTAGAAATGCTGTCACAGGGGGCAGAGTACGAGGGTGGGTCCCAATGAATGAAATGAGCCACAGGTGCTGCAGTCCAATATTGATCCTGTTTTTCAACAGTTGAAAAAAGGAATTCACATCCTTTTGTCTACTGTTGCATCTTTTTATGGCAAAATTTTACAAAAAACAAACAAACAAAACAACACAAAAAAAGTACCAGGATGCCAAATTAGGGCCTAAACCTAGAATAAGGGTACAAACCCACTTGCCGGATCTGCAGCGAGTTTCCTTGCTGCGTTTTTGCAGCGAGACTCGCTGCAGATCCCAGCCCTATACTTTCATTAGCAGAGAAACTCTGCAGCCCTCCCCATTAACCCCCTAGCCGCCGGACATTATACATTACCGGGTCCTCGTTCCTGCTTGCTTCGGGGCTCCCGGTGTCTTCACGGCCCGCCCGGCCAATCAGTGCGCTGCGGCGGGGCACCCCACTTGGCCGCATGAACGCCCCCCGCACCCTCCGGCCGCAGGATCGGCCCCCGCACCCCCCGGCCGCACGATCGCCCCCCCCGCAGCCCCCTGCAGCCCCCGGCCGCATGATCGCCCCCCGCACCCCCGGGCTGCGGGGGCGATCGTGCGGCCGGGGGGTGCGGGGGGCGATCGTGCGGCCAGGGGGTGCGGGGGCGATCATGCGGCCGGGGGGTGCGGGGGGCGATCCTGCAAGCCGGGGGTGCGGGGGGCGATCATGCGGCCGGGGGCGATCAGGGCTGCAGGGGGGGCGGGCAGGATATACATTACCAGGTCCCCGCTCCTGCTTGCTTTGGCGGCTCCCGGCACGTTCTGCCCGGCCAATCAGTGCGCTGCCCTGCCGCAGCGCACTGATCGGCCGGGCGGGCCGTGAAGACACCGGGAGCCCCGAAGCAAGCAGGAACGGGGACCTGGTAATGTATAATGTCCGGCGGCTAGGGGGTTAATGGGGAGGGCTGCAGAGTTTCTCTGCTAATGAAAGTATAGGGCTGGGATCTGCAGCGAGTCTCGCTGCAAAAACGCAGCAAGGAGACTCGCTGCAGATCCGGCAAGTGGGTTTGTACCCTAAGTATTGCAAAGTTTTCTTTATGTTACTGCAAGTGCCGAATGTACGATTCCTGTGTATTGCATGTATAACTTTTTTGTGCATATAGGACTGCAGACTTGCAGGACATTTCCTACCTGGAAAGGTAATGTTACAGACACAAGGATATAGAGTCTGCGAAGAGGCCAACAATGCTGGAAAGACTTGTTTTTCTTAACAATGTCACAAGAAGTCTTGTGATGTGATTACCCTCAACAAAGATTATACTGTTCTACTTATGTTTGTTTTTCTCACGAGGAATTGTCTCGCTATAGCTGTACACATGTACAGTGCCCAGCTTCATTGTTTTTCAACTCTAGATATTGTAATATACTGCAATAGTTTCGTTTATATCCAGTGTAGATCCGCATTTGCCAAATGGTTTGAAGTGGGATTAGTATGTCCTCTCCTTCAAATACAGGGTTTTGTAGGGTCCTCTTTAAGCTCAGGTGAAGCTGCTGGACTCATACGTGGACTATATCCTAGTGCAGGCTGTCAGGTGAGAAATCTACATGAGCATGGTGTGGGAAGTCTTACCACTTGGATACTGTACAATTTTCTGACTTGTTGCATGTGTTCCATGTTCATAAGTGTCTAGAGTTGTTCATTTTGAACTTTCTGAAGTTGCAGCTGAGCAATGTTTGTATAGTTGTCTAAAATATAAACAGGCGGTACCACTGAATCAATCATTGCAATATTAGAACATACACAGACTGGTCATATAGTTTATTATTGCAAATATGTTTACATTTTAGACAATATAAAAAATTACACAAAGTGTCTAATACAGTCACAAACGTTTTTCAACTTCTAGGGGAGAGCACAGCCACAAGAGAAAATCAGGGCTCCTGAATCTCTCTAACAGATGATGGAGGGGAGGATCAGTCATGTTGGATTTCGACTGCCTGACCGTTTCGTTTTTAAGGAGATAATCGTCAGCATTGCTGTCTAGCAGTGGCTTACCCTTTCCCATTTAGAACACATGAATGATTGACCTAACTTATACAGGGGTCACAAGCTGTAGGTTACATAGATGTTTAGCATGTGAGTATTTTTAAATGTATAAAAGAATTCACGTAAATGAAACATAAATTACGTACATATCACAATGCTGATGAAGAAATCAACTTGTGCCACAAGAAAACAAGGCTTTAAAACATGCAGTTTCAAAACATTTTAACAGGTCATAACCCAATCAGCTGATGATCAAGTGTTTGCCCGTTCTTCAGCTGCTCACTGGCCCCATTACCATGCCAAGATGAGCTTGTTTGGTAATTTTCCTGTGTTATAGGATCCTAAGGCTGGAGCAGTGATTTCCTATGGATGTTGGGCTCATCTCTTGTCATTTACATATCGCATGCGCAGACCATCGGACGGCAATTTCTCTGTGGCGGGACTGGCTACTGAAGCAGGACTTGCAGGACTGGGTAAGTATCCAGGGTTCTACCGTGAGGTTAGCCAATAGCAAGCGGGTAAGTGCGGGGGGGGGGGGGGGTTGTTGGCGTTGGCGCAGGGAGTTGCGGGAGGGGCTCCCTGGACAAACGTCCACGGAGCCCATAGGAGATAGCAGCAGCCAGTTCCTATCCCACAGTGCAGCGGCAGCAGATCGTTGCTATCCTAATCGTTCGTCTTTTAACATTTTGAAAGAGAACAATCAGCCAACATCTTGCGGCATAAACTACTACAAAACAAGTAAAATAGTTTATGATTTTTTGGTGACATAAAACCATCATAGAGGAAACCAAATTCTATATTTAGTTTCTACAAATGTGTTGTAGATTGGTGCTTCCACATTACCACATGACAAATGCAGCAACAAGAATAAAAACTTGCTGTAGTTATTGCTCCTTCACTGAGAAGCTGACCGTGGACTTATAGGAAAAAAAACCTTGACTGTTCAGGCCCAGCTATCTAAGAGAAAGTGAAAGTTTGTGTTGTTTAGAGCGATTTTCACTTTGCTTTCTCCAGTGTTCTAATCTCTCTCTTGTTCCGGTAGTTTCCAGAAGGTACAAAGTTCAAACCATTTGCTTTGAAGTCCGGCCATAGTAATCATTACAGCAATAAAACATGAACAATAACCCTGAGCGGATGTGAGTAACTACTTATCAAACCCTGTCCTGATATGAGAGGAGGGGGTTTATGATTCATGTTGTATGATGCAGGTAATTATGAATCAGCAAAGACTGTAACAGATATGCACATCCCATGTTAAAAGCTTTCTGCTCCATTACATCACCTCAGGATTGGAGCACTTTTCCACCAATATTTTGCACCAAAAAAAATGGAGAATGCTTTTTCAATATGTTTTACAATACTGTTAAAGCAGGTAGAATAAAGCATCTAAAACACATAATAAATTGATGCATGGCACATACTTTCTATCAGATTTTTGTTGACGTTTGGTTGCTGTGTACAAAACTTGATTTTCATGTTATGTCTCATTATTAACCCCTAGACGACCTAAGACGTACCGGTACGCCTTGGGTGCCTGTCCCCAGACAACCCTGGTGTACTGGTACGTCCTGTGTTATGAAGCGCACTCCGGAGTGGAGCGCGCTTCATAGCAGTTGGGGGCCGGCTTCAATCAGTAGCCGGGTCCTCACCGTTAATGGCAGGCTGCAGTGATCAGGCTGCAGCCTGTCATTAACCCCTTAAACGCGGCATTTGAGTGTAAGTGTCAGGGGCAGTCCCCTGTCACTTACCGATTGGGACCCCCCCCACAGTGTCGGACCGCTGGAGGTCTCTTACCTTTCTCTGTGTGGTCTGATCAGCAATCTGCTCATTGAGTCTGCCAATTACACTGATCAATGCTATGCCTATGGCATAGCAATGATCAGTGTATGCAATCTGATGACTTAAAATGTGTAAAAAAAAAAGTAAAAATGTTTTTTTACAACACCCCACAGCCCCTCCCCCAATAAAAGTTAAAATCACCCCCCCTTTCGAATAATATAAATAAAACATATAAAAAAAATAAATGAACATATTATATATCGTAGCGTGCATAATTGTTCTATCTATTAAAGTATCACAATCGCCATCCCACATGGTGAACAGCGTATTTTTTACATTATATATAAAAAAATTAATAAAAGTGATTGAAACATCCGATCTACACAAATATGGTGTTACTAAAAAATAGAGATCATGGCGCAAAAATTGACGCCCCATACAGCCCCAGAGGTGAAAAACTAAAACCGTTATAAGAGTCACAATAGGGCCGTTTTATTAATAATTAATTGCAAAAACAAAAGGATTTCATTTTAAAAAATTAAAACATTAAAAAATCTGTGTAAACCTGCATATGGTTGTGTTCGGGCTGACCTATAGCATAATGGTATCATGTCGCTTTTACCATATAGTGCATTACATAGACACAGGAACCCCCCAAACGTTACCATATTGTATTCTTTTTTTACAATTTCACCAGTTTATATTTGGGGTTTTAAAATACATGTTATGGTAAAATGAAAGATGCCGTTACAAAGTACAACTATTCCTGAAAAAAACAAGCCCCCACATGGCCCTGTAGATAGAAAAATAAGAGCTAGAGCTCTTAGAAGGGGAGGAGTAAAAAAAAACGAAAACGCAAAAATGAAAATTGGCGTGGTGCACTGGGTCATTTTGGGCCTGGTCCTCAAAGGGTTTAAACAGTCAGGGACAGTTGCACAGGAGGCAATAATGGACATTTTAAGGACTGATGCTCTTTAATGAAGAACCAATACACAATAGACCATTCAGGGCATATAGCCATACATTTTGCAGGATTAGTTTTCTTACATAAAGGAAGTTACACAAGGATTTCTTTTCTTTTCTCATCTCTCATACCTCTTCTATGGAAAAAAATCGAAAAAAAAAAATAAAAATAAAATAGCAGCCATGTGATCCCACAGGTTGCTGCCTAACTGTTTGTAGAAGAAAAGTATGTAAATTACTGTTCTCTAAGCTGGGAATGCTGACACAGTGATGTGAACGTTCACCTTTAGTCCAGTCAATGTATCTCGGTAAATTATACAGGTTTGTAATATACAGTCACAAGTTCTGGTGGTGACACACAACTATACTCTTCCAGTCCCCAGCCCCTAAATTCATAATTAGCGTTCCTGTCGGGGCTGTACTAGTGGCCGCCTTAGTGCCCCCATATTAATATTGTCAGTTTAGACCTGAATAGAGCCTCAATGCGGCATGGTACAGTGAGCCACTGGTGGCATTCACTCCATAGGATGTTGTTATAGGCTGTGTGATGTATGACATGTGATGTCATCACATACATGTGCTGACTCAAGTGACTCAAATATATATTTACCATGTCTGGACAGTGAGTCCCAATGCTTCAGCTTTCCCATGTATGTAATAAAACTGTTGGCGTGCCATATATTAATACTATATGATTAAGAGCTTATACTAATAATAAAAGTATCTCCTCCACTAGACAGAAGGTAGCTAACTGACTGGTGATGGTCCAGCACAGCAACGCATATGCACAGCCATCTCTGTATTCACACTCTGGGGGATTCCTAAATAGCCTGCGATGTAATAAAAGCTAGGCGCTGAAAAAGAGACATAAAATATTGAAGTGTTCATTAAAAAAAACTTGATATGTCATAGAGACTTATCAAAAGTTTTGACTGGTCAGAGTCTAAGTGTTATGATGCCAACTGATTTCTAGTTATAGCTGGGTATGATCTCCATCTTGCCGCACAAGACAAAACAAGCTGCAATATAAGTTTTTTTATCTTGTCTCATGAAGCGAGATAGAGATTGCAGGGAGCCAGAGAGTGGAGCGTATAACCACTCACTTTTTCTGGCTATCAATGTGAGTCTGAATACTCAGACCCTGACTGTTCAAAACTTTTGATGTGTCTTGGTGACATATTATAAGTTTCCTATAATGACAATTAATGAAACCCCCTCAGATGGAAAAATAGCTACGGTGTACGTAGAAGTAATGTATATACCAAACACTAAAGAAGTGCCAGAATGAGCAATAAAAAATAAATTAAAAACCCACTTTTCTGAGAAATGCTATACAACGTCTCTTCCAGTAACCTGAGACCTGTGATTTTGTGGCTGTCTTTTGTTAAATGTGTCATTTAGCTGCATTTGTTTTTCTTACATTGCAAGGCAAACAAAACTGTTATTGCTCTGTAATAAGTGTTACTTGCTAAAAGCTGCCAACTTCAAGCAAATGTGAACTTTGTGTACTCTACCGAAATATATATTTTTTAATCAACTGGTACCAGAAAATATAGAGATTTGTAAATTACTTCTATTTAAAAACCTTAAGTCTCCCAGTATTTATGAGCTGCTGTATGTCCTGCAGGAAGTGGTGTATTCTTTTCAGTCTGACACAGTGCTCTCTGCTGCCCCCTCTGTCTGTGTTAGGAACTGTCTTGGTCATTAGCAAACCCTATAGAAAGCTTCTACAGCTCTGGACAGTTCCTGTCACAGACAGAGGTGGCAGCAGAGAGCACTGTGTCAGACTAAAAAGAATACACCACTTCCTGTAGGACATAAAGCTGCTAAGTACTGGAAGGCTTGAGATTTTTAGAAGTAATTTACTCCTTAACCTTAAAGGGATAGTGCGGCATTTCAAAATTATTCACTAAATAATACACATTACAAAGTTATACAACTTTGTAATGTATGTTATATTAGTGAATGGCCCCCTTCCCCGTGTTCCCCCCCACCCACGCTAGACCTGAAAGTGTGATGCACTATACTCTCCTCATTCGTGTCGACCCCTGTCCGCCATCTTGGGACAATGATGTCATCTTCGGGAGGCCGGCCGAACCGTTCCATCCGTCCCTCATGCCGGCCCCCCTCTGCCGCGTCATCACCAGCTCAGCTGTGATTGGCTGAGCACAGTTATGCATAGGGGGGCCGGCATGAGGGACGGATGGAGCGGTCCGGCCGGCCTCCCGAACATGACATCATTGTCCCAAGATGGTGGACGGGGTCGGAGGGGGAACACGGGGAAGGGGGCCATTCACTAAAATAACATACATTACAAAGTTATATAACTTTATAATGTGTATTATTTAGTGAATAATTTTGAAATGCCGCACTGAGGGATGGTCTTTATCTAAGGCTTGTGTACTCGGTGATGTTTTATCCCTTAAATAAAAAAGCCTGAATGGGTCTGTGAACAGAATAATTTTTATATTTAAAAGTGAGATAGATAAAACAAACCAAAAAATCATTATCTGCAACCAATCCCATTCTGATGGTGCCAGTCCCTGCTGCCCAGCACACACATGTGGTATTGGGGGTCACAGGGGGCTCCACCAAGGATTCAGCAGCTTATATGGTGTGGTGGCTCAATATACACAATACATACAATGATATTTATCACCTGGAGCTTCTGTCACAAGGTTTACCTCTGCAGGTAACACAATTCCACAATTCCTCCTGTCTTGTGTCCTCATCTTGACAGCCCCCATAATAAACAGAGGGGTCCTTCTGGTGCCAGGGCTGTCCCCATATGATGAATCTGGTGCTGCATTGTGGTTTCTATTTAACATTATCTTACTAATACATTCTATTCACATGTCTTCTTCTAATAGTGAAGGTGGTGATAACATTAATATTATTATTATTATTATTATTATTATTATTATTATTATTATTGGTGAATGGCCGTAACCATCCTGTGCCCCCTGCCCACCAGGATACACTGAGCCCGTATCAGGGCTAAAATGTGGTCTGAGGAAGGAAAGTGCCATTATTCCTCCTCAAAGTGGCACAGATATAATTTCCAGCTATAGGAAGGTGATTGCTTGGGGATCTTCAATGGATAACTTCAAGATAAGATCTAAATGGTTAAATATGTGGCTTTGTGTTGGCTCCTGAACCCCCCTCCCCTACTCTATTATGAAAAAACTTCTTGGGTTTTTAAGAGGATAAGACATCGGCCATTCATCAGCTGAGGGTCAGCTTGGTAACTTGGTAGCTCAGTTTTGGTGATCTGTAGGTTCTGGTAACTACCCAACTTACCAACACAGTCCACCCCTTAAAAGCAAGACCACTATCCCCATACCAACCTACAGACGTCTTCTCCTGAGCATTCTCTGTTTGTTTCCTCAGGTAGTCCTGGCATTCGTTCCTAGCCAAAACATCAAAATGGCCATAAAGATCATCAACAAAAAGGGAACAAGGAAAAAACCATCCTGTGAGAACGGCAGATACTCCTTGTGGCCCCGCCTACTGCCCAGAGCTTCCAGCCTCCCGACCTGCACCTGATACCTCTGTTGTGTCACCTCGGCTTCCTTACATCGTCTCTCCATACCATTATCATGCCGCACTTTGCTACCCCAGGCACTTGACTTGGCATCCTCCAATCCCAGGCTGGCATCTGACATCAGCCAGCCAAAAGATCATCTACACCCTCATGAGCTGCCTGTGCTTAGTTTTCATCTGGTGAGTTCAGGAATAATAGCTGGATGTTGTATTCCTGGGGCGCTGAGTAGCAGCCATTATGCTTGCCTCAGCACAGTGCGGGTAAGTACTGTACACATCACATCCACATCACACACTCTACATGATAGGTATAGACACACACAGATTAGACTTTGGTGCAATCTGGGATTTATTTTAATCACCAGATTTGGGGCCGGGAAGGAATTTTTCTCCTTGAGGACAATTGTCCCATTCCTCACAGGAAGTTTTCACCTTCCCCAGGATAAACACAGCCCATAAACAGGTTTGGTATATTTACATGTACCCATCCACCCCCCCCTTATCTATAAATACGTTTTCTTTTACCCCCTACATTTTTGTGCCCCTCATGGCCAGGCTAGGCATGAGGGGCATTCACTTATGACTCCAGTGCCCCTCCTCATTCCGCCTCATGGCAGAAGCGCCCCTGATCGTATCCTTGGAGCAACTCGGCTGAAGTATCTCATCAAATGGGGCTTGAAAAGGTTGAGAAACACTGCTTTAGAGTACCCAGCTGAAGAGAATGACCATGGAATATTTTTTCATGATGTGACTTCCTCCATTTATCATTGTATTTCTAATGATTGTTACTAATGACAAAACCAACACCTCCCGACCACAACGCTGCACTGTTTACTTTACATAGATTATAATCACATTGCAAAATATACCTAAAAACCCAGAGAAAGCAAAACACAGGGGGAATTCTAACCCTACACTACTTTATAATCCCAATTGTTTGGATTCTATTATTTCTTATGTGAGAAGGACACGATGCTGGTGAGTGCACCCACAATGCAAATACCTTCTCAATTTTGATTTAAAGACCAAACCAACTTTAGTCCAAGCACGACCACCTCAATGTACGCCAGTCATAAATAAACCCACACCCCCATATAAATAATGTATTTGGTTAAAGTCTGTAGAAAAGCAGATGCTTTTTATACCTATTTTACAGCTGTTTTTATTTTGTCTTTTTTTTAAGCTTAAAGGGGTTGTACAGGGATCAGAGTATGGCTATAGTACAGAAGTTATACTTCCGAGATGTGGGTAGAGAAAAAGTGGGCACTGGGGAGCAGAAAATCATTAGCCATACTCTTCTCCCTGTGCAACCCCATTATTCAGTATGCTGAAATATATCACCAGACACTGTTCTCGCACGGTTGGGTATATATACCTGTGTGTATACCACACAGGGTTAAATGAGAGGTGAGATCTTGTATGCTACACATACAGCCAGGGTGACTAGACATTTACAGCATATACTTGTGCACTAAAAGGCAGAATGCATATTCAGGGTAATTGAGCTCTCTGTATGACAGAGATAAAGAACTGCTGGGTCTTTCTATGAACTTACATCTATATTCTAAGAAATCTTCAGCGGTCTTGGTTACAGCTACCACAGACTTTTTAACTCATTCCGGTAGCAGGGTTTTTTTTGTTTTTTTTTATCTGTGTGAAACTTGACATTTACTTATAGTTATGTTAAAAGTTCCCTGAGTTACTGGTCAATTCTCTTCTTAATAAAATGAATGAATTCAATAAAATAGAAGAGGTAATAGACAGTTTATATTTTCCTATCCTGCTCAGACCAAGAAAGGTGCAGGACTGAATTAGTAATTTAATATCATTTTATTGTTTGCTGTTACATATGTATTTTGGCATTTATTCAGTTGTTTTTGCGGTCAGACATTGTTTATGTCACATGTAAACTCAGCTGGTTAAAAGGACTGCTATTCATACAGATGTTATTCATGGACAGGAGCTGGAGATATGTAAGATTCAGTAGAGATAGAGCTTTTGTGGGCTTCCTGCTTCAGCCTAAAACATATTAGCAAATGCAGATAAGCTATACTGTACTTGGTGCCATGTTAGGGGGCATTCACACATTGTGTAAATTGTGGTCTGTAAATACGGATGTTGTGCTATGGAGCAGAGTTTAGTGTTCCTGATATCAATCGTCATTCATTATGATGCCGGAAGCTCAGAAACTGTTTAAATCTTCATTCAGCTGTACTGTCACGCTGTGTAAGTACAGTAGGAAAAAAGATTTAAAGCGACACTATCAGCAGGTTCTGCCGAGAGAACCTGCTAATATGCCGCAGTAGCCATTTACCTTAGGAGTAGATTGCTGTTATAACCGCTGCTCTGCACTTATGCATTCTTTATAAATTAGCTTATTGCCCCTATGCAAATGATGGGCTTAAGAGCATTTGGGGCGTTGCCTGGGTCCGGGAGTATTATTTTGTCCCGCCCAGCCCGCCCCCTCCCCTCCAGTCCAGCTCGTCCAGGCAGCAACCCCCCCGTCCCGCTCAGCCTGCCCCCTCCCTTGCTGCTGGTATGATATAGCAGCCGATCAGGACCCCAGGACAGTAGGGTGCTCACTGCTACAGTTTGAAGCTGGCAGGAGTGTGATCACTGCTGGGAGCCTTGGTTGAGCTGGATGGTAAAGCTCAGCCCAGGCTCCCAGCGCCAATCGAGTTCTTTCCATTTGCCAACTGTAGCAGTGAGCAGCCTACTGTCCTGGGCTCCTGATCAGCATTCAAGCACCGGAATAGCGTCCCCCACACTGTCCTGGGCTGGAAGGGGGCGGACTGGGCGGGATGGAGTGGTGCTCCCAGACCCAGGCGACGCCCCAAATGCTCTTAAGCCCCTCATTTGCATAGGGGCAATTAGCTAATTTATAAAGAATGCATTATAACAGCAATCTACTCCTAAGATAAACTTAGGGCAAACTAAGATAAACTTAGGATAAACTACTGCAGCATATCAGCAGGTTCTCTTGGCAGAACCTGCTGATAGTGCCGCTTTAAACAGTTTTAGATCTCACAGCATCATAGTGATTGATGATGTCAGGAGCTGTGAATTCCGTTGCATATCGTCTTTGCATGGGCCATAATTATTGAATGTGTGAATCTTTACATCTGAAAATAACCTACAATCCTGGCATACGTCAGCAAACTGGCAGAATGGTATACTGATATACCATAGCATACTAACACCAGATCCATTGAATTTAACAGACTGAATGATTTAAAATGTCACTGTTGTTTGGGAAAACTTTTGACATCCGGGTTTAAGTGTTTAGACCCGTACCAGTCGGGAGAATGAGCTGGGAGAAGACGCGCTGCAGCTGTGTAAGAAAAAAAGAGTCGGGCTCCTGAGACTTGCATTATAAGCAAAACTCTTTTTTATAATACAGAGTGGGGAGAGGGCACGCTGCAGCACATCTTCTCCCAGCTCGCTCTCACGAATGGTACACTCAGACCCAGACCGATCAAAATCTTTGACATGTCTCTATGACTTGTAATATCATGAATTAGACACAAACAATGTTTGTCCATTTGCTATGTTTTTTAATGTCTATGTTACAATAAAGTTGTTATTCCAAATTTAATATATTTGATATATGTTTGTGGGTGCGCCATTCATTGCTTCTCTGTGTCTAATTCATGATATGTTCTGTGGTTGGAACATAGGCAGCATCCCAAGTGCATATTTTTAGCAGCTTCCTTCTTATTTTATATAGGAGTCTATGACTTGTGAAAACATAAGTTCCTGCAATAAAACTGTACTGTATATTCTCAGAAATGGACCGAACATAGTCAGTACTAGACCACTGTATATTTGGTCAACTGGAATCAATGGATTTGGAGCAGGTATTCCAAAGTATACAGGACAAGAAGAAATTCCAGCAGCACGCATCAAATAAAAGATTGTTCTTCATTAGGTCCACAACATCATAGCAGGATGTGGAGACATACTACATCCCAGGAGGCTGCTTGTGTTTGGTTTTGTGCCAAAACACCCCCAGAAAGCCAGGATTTTTTCCTCACAAAAGTGGCACATCATTTGGGCAAAAATTATCACTTTAAATTGATTGAAAGAGGTATTTTGGTGTGCATCTATTTACAATGTCAAGCTGCTAGGAATAGCTTAAAGGGAACAAATCAGCCCAATTGGAGCACTGTATAAAGCTCCTGTGCAGCTCGCAGCACGTAAAGGCCACGGCTGCAGCAGCATCTTTATATGGGAGACAATTTAGTTTTAATCCCTGGGTGTGCGGCAGGGAGAAGCGGACAGCTAGTCATCTGGAAAGCTCCCTCGGCCTGTTAGCAGGTATGACTGACAGGGAGAGAGGCCAGTAACAGGAGCCACCCAGATGACTACTTGCCGCCTCTGCCTGCCAAACGCCCAGGGGTTAAAACTTAATTTTCCCGGTATGAAGCTGCTGCTGCAGCTGGTACGTGCCACGAGCTGCACAGCAGCTTTATACAGTGCTCCAGGGGGTTTGGTTCCCTTTAAAACCCAAGCAAGGCATTTTAATGATCCCCCCCCCCCCCCCCAATGTATATCATTATAGTAATGTTGGGACATGCTTTTGTAGGACTGGTTAGCCACTTCAGAAAATAACACATTGTCTTACGGTAAATACGCTACATTTCAGACGAGGTCATATAAATTACGTTTGTGTCAAGCAATGTTCCACTACACAGCACTTCTGTGAATTATAAGCTGAGTGTGTGGTAGGAAGACTTCACAGTTACAGAGGAAACCACCCACATGCTAGAGGATGATCAGCATCAGCCTGTTCTCCACTTCTCTATAGAAAGAGCCTATACAGAGGTTCCAGATGTGTCTCCTGCCTGCACATGATCTCCTGGTGTCATTATGGCTCATAGATCAGCTGTGCACCGGTCTACTCTAGTCCAATGAGTTAGCAGAAAAGAGCAGCTGCCTGTCACAGGATGTTTACAGCACTATTTACATGAAGTATTATAGAGCCAGGTTTCATATGTCATTTTGGATGCTTGTTCTATAGCCATTCTAATGAAATGCTTTCAGTCCATCCTGGGAAAATATTTCTCTTACAATAGGGGCAGAGTTGTATTTCTAATTGTAATAGCCCACATTACACAGCTAGTCTGTAGGCATGTCACCTGATCCTGCCATTGACTATAGTGCAATATGGCTTAGAGTGGGGTCCCAGAGTGTCCTGTGTTTTGTGTCCCCCAGCTCATGTCATACTTCTCTGATGTAAAGACTAAAAGTTTTATAAACTAACAGGCCATGATAGTACAGTACTAAGACTGAGGTGCATGGGAGGTACATTTCCTAGTTTTTTGGCACTATAGCTTTTTCCTTTCCTTTTTCTCCTGGGAGCTTTGCATGGCTTATGAACCTACTCCTCTAACCCACACATGACTCTGCTCTGTACTGAGGTGAGACCAGAACCCTGAAGCAAATGTCTACTGATAAGTCCTCTTCTTTTTGGAAGAGATTCTTGTTTTACATAGAGTTTCTAAGAATCAACTCAAAGAATCAAGATTAGCCTATACTACCATCAGGTACTTTATAGACAATTTTCTGGGGATCACACTGTTGGGGAGACCTGGCACCTTATGATTTGTTTTATAAGACAATATATGGCTATCCAGGAATTGCCAAGGGAAAGTAACATCCTTCTCCCCCCTCTTCTCCCCTTCATGCATTTGTTTCCTAATACAGCTATGGGGATATGCTTTCCCTCGCTACTCCTTCTATCCATTCCCCATCACTTTTATGCATTATAATCTGACTTCTTATACAGATGTAGCCACTGCCAGCTTTTTTTTTTTTAGCACTGCTCTAATTCTTGTGCATGGTATGTAAATATACAGGAGTAGGGACTCCTGTCAAAGTACAGTATACTGAATGGCAGAGCATACAGTATAGGGCTATGTTCACACAATGTATATTTTGTTTTAAACATGGTCGGAGTTGCAAATTGCAACACCGACCGTGATTAATAGAAAATATATATTGCATTAAAGTCTATGGAATCATGGATGGAGTTTATACACATTTATGAAATGTCCGCCCAAGGCGAAGGCGCAGGTGCAGATTCTCCCCCTTCTCCCTGGGCGAGCTGGGGGAGCTTTGGGGGGTGTGTGTGACAGGGCGGGGAGGAGGCATGGCAGGCGTAACTCATGATCCAAATCTACACCTGCTGGAAGCAGTACGCTGGGCACAGGTTCGAGGAGTGCACCTCTTAGTGAATCCTGTCGGGGTTCACTGGCGTACTTGTACGCCGATCTTCATAAATCCCCCCATAGTATACACTCTGGTCGGGATTCCTAGCGGCCGCAGAAAAACTGACATGTCTATGAATAGCGTCCGCACAGAACTGTCAGTTCACACAATGGAAAAAGCAGCTCCAGTACTGCAACAGTACTGCAGTCACATTACAGAATTCTTGTATTTAGTAGGTTCATGTACAGGCCATCACATATGAAACATATAGAAGGACTAATCTGTTTAAAATGAATCTTTGTTAGCAGAGATTAACAATGAATGTGTTGTGATAGATAGTGTAAGGTTAGGTTCACATATATCAGGCGGATACTTTGAACTGTCCTATTCAAATGAATGGGATCAGTTAAAACGTCAGTTTCCCTCCAGTGCTTTGCTACTATGCTGGAGGGAAATGGAGTCTGACCGCCTGATATATGTGAAGGGGCCCTATGTCATGTGCTCATTCACATCAGAAATAACCAGAAATAGTCTCTAGTTTTTATCTTTTATACAAAGCTTTTGGATAAGTTGTGAACCAATTTTTACAAAGTTAAAGAGATTTCTTACCAGGTTCACCAATGCTGTGCACTGGCACCACACTTAGATGCTGGGTCAGAGAGCTGGAAGTTGCATGCAGAGAGTGAGCATCTATAGATGTAGCATGGCTGCTCACCTCCATGCTGTTATGCACATTTGTTGGACTGGATGCAGAGTATGAAAGTAGAGCACTGGATGAGCATATACTTGAGTGGTGATGCATACACTGTTCTGTGTGCATCTTTGCTCACTGTAGATTCACAAAGGTGGAAAGTGGTGACTTACACAGTAAGGGATATATACACAGGAGAATACAAGGGCTGCAGTGTTAGTATGTGCTATGGTGTATATGTTGGGAAACCTATGCTGTGTGGTATACTGTCATGCTATGTACAGTATATACAGTGTCGGACTGGGGCACCTTGGGCCCACCAGGGAATTTAATTCTAGGGGCCCATCCTACCTATACCAGATATAACCAGCTTCAAACCTTTCACATTACTGTAGTGACTTTGCAGAGAGCTGTGTGTGTGACCAGCGATGCTAGCTCACTGCTGGTAACTTGTCAGTCACAATATGTGAGCAGCATAGCATGCCACTTAATTTTTTTTGAAAGTAGAAGTCTCATGAAACTAACAAATCTCATAGAGGCAGGGGGGTGCATGAACATAATCACGAAAGTATACTTACCTGTCCCCATGCCCTCGTAGCACTCCCTTAACAATATCCAACAGACGCCGGCCTCCTGCAGCTCCTCCTGCTGCAACTTTACATACTTGGTCGATGGATCTCCCACTTAGCCAATCAGCTGGAGGAGCCAAGGACACACATCGAACCCAGGCGAAAATTACTTTTGGCGGCTGTTAGAGAGACTCAAGAGCAGCACTACGGGGCACAGGTAAGTATACTTTCTTTATTATCTTCACGCACCCCCCTACCTACCTGTCATTTGTTACCTGGTACCTTAACCCCGTAACGACACAGGGCGTATATTCAGGTCCCCTCGGGGGCTTCAGAGGGGGGCCGAGCGGCGATCCCACTCTAAACCGCCGCTGTCCCAGGTGCTGCATGTAGCCTGGCACCGCGGCTATTAGCAAGCAGGGTCCGATCACCATGCCCGCTAATCAAGCAATCAGATGCAGCTGTCAAAGTTGACAGCTGCATCTGATTGCTTGCTGTCCCTCATACCTGGTGGTCTAGTGGGGTGGATCCCCCCCCCCCCCCCGGGGCATTGTCCCAGAGGAGTGATCCACACATTTTCTGCCGGCCGGTTGTTTTCGGCTGCAGCAGCCGAAAGCAATCCAGTGCCTATCTCATTGATCTATGCTGTATTACTCTACAGCATAGATCTCAATTAGAGATTAGTGTGCATATACTAGAAGTCCCCCAGGGGGGCTTCTAGTATATGAAATAAATAAAGTGTCATTATTGATTAAAAAAAAAAAACTCCCCCTAATAAAAGTCCAAACCACCCCCCTTTTTCCCATGTTATAAATAAAAATAAATAAATAAACATGTTTGGTATGGCCACGTGTGTAATCACCCAAATTGTTAATTTATTTAATTCCTGATCTCGCACGGTAAACGGTGTAAGCGCCAAAAAATCCCAAAGTGGAAAATTGCGCATTTTTGCTCACATCAAATTCAGAAAAATTGTAATAAAAAGCGATCAAAAAGTTGCATATGCGCAATCAAGGTACCGATAGAAAGAACACATCATGGCGCAAAAAATGACACCTCACACAGCCCCATAGACCAAAGGATAAAAGCGCTAAAAGCATGGGAATAGAGAGATTTTAAGGAACATATTTATGTTAACAATGGTTTGAATTTTTTACAAGCCATCAGATAAAAGAAAAGTTATACATGTTACATATCGTTGTAATCGTAACAACTTGAGGAACATACATAACAAGTCAGTTTTACCTCAGGACGAATGGCATAAAAACAAATACCCCCCAAATAAACAAAATGTGTTTGTTTTTTTTTTAACTTCACCACACATTTTTTTTTCTGGTTTTGCAGTGTTTTTATTAAAAAAATCAGCCTGTCATTGCAAAGTACAACTAGTGGCGCAAAAAATAAGGGCTCAAGTGGGGTTCTAGGTGAAAAAATGCCTCTTCTATGGCCTTTTAAGCACAAGAAGGAAAAAAAACGGAAGTGCAAAACTCAAAATTGGCTCTGTCTTTAAGGGGTTAAATATATTTGTTTGTGCTTCCATAGCATAGAAAATGCTTTTACTCTCTGGTACAAAAAGGCTTCTCCCTGCTTAAGTGACACTTGGACGCTGAGTCTCCATCAAGTTTAGGTATGGGAGGGGGAGTTACAAATTAGTGAACATAACGTGTACACACATCATACATACAAATATGCACAATATATACACACATCATACACAGATATAAAGAAATACACATTACCTATATGCATACATAATATACACACACATGCACAATACATACATCAAATTCCTAGGGATTTGAAGAAATCCCTGATTTTATCATTTTCCTGCAACATATACAGTATATGATGTATATTTAGGCTGGGTTCACACTACGTATATTTCAGTCAGTATTGTGGTCCTTATATTGCAACCAAAACCAGGAGTGGATTAAAAATACAGAAAGGCTCTGTTCACACAATGTTGAAATTGAGTGGATGGCCGCCTTATAACGGTAAATAACTGCCATTATTTTAATACAACGGCCATTGTTTTAAGATAACAGCAAATATTTGCCATTAAATGGCGGCCATCCACTCAATTTGAACATTGTGTGAACAGAGCCTTTCTGTGGTTTCAATCCACTCCTGGTTTTGGTTGCAATATGAGGACCACAATACCGACTGAAATATATGTAGTGTGAACCCAGCCTTATGGTGGTCTCCATGTTGCTATGATATGCTATGTCACTTGAAAAAAAACTTTTGACAAACCTTACAGATGTAGGTATAAACTCTGCGATGCATGTTTTTTTCCAGTGCTCCATCCTACTTGTACGCATTGTGCAGGTGATGGATCTGTGTAGCAGGCAGATGTCCAGCTTTATGACTCTGCAATATGTGATGGACCCCCAACTCCCAAGCATAATAAGTTAAACCAAAGAACGCAAAATAAAGACACAACACATTGTAATCAGGTGTCAAAGGGGCCCAATTTTATTTAAATTTACATGACACTGAAAATGGCAGACCCTCGACTCACTAAAAGTCACCCTCCAGCACTCAGGCGAGGAAAAAACCCCTGTGGGGGAAACCTCGAGGGAGCCATGGCTGGAGAGTTGCCCCTCCCCTGGGCTTAAAGGGTAATACCATACTATAAATAAAATAAGCTGGATGTGAGAGAAATTTGGCTGCAATATCTGTCACCTTATTGATGGCTAGGCAGATGTATCTCTTCTTCCTCACAGATCAAGGTCCACTTCTCAAGATGGTGGAGACTTGATGAAGGGGAAGTCTAAAGCAGACCACCCCTTTTCCCCTGCTAGAACCTCCAAATTACATCAAGGGTAGGGGGCAGTTAAGTAGTCAAGCTCAAGGTCCTCTGGCGCATCCAAAATGGCACTGATCAGGGCGCGGCGCATTGCTTTATGCAACCTTATTTATGACATCAGCGCTTGTCATCACAGTGCACGGTTGCCATGGTTACTGCAGGTAAACACATCTGAAGCATTAACCCAATATTGACTGGTGATGCACTTTACTGCAGAGGTCACTAAACACACTTGTCACCAAGCAAACAGCTTATGGTTAGGCCACACTAAGATCACTAAATAATATGGTTGGATGTGGCCCATAGCAACCAATCACAGCTCAGCTTTTGTTTTTCAAATTTCTCTGGTAAAACTGAACTTGGTTGCCATGCGCAACTTAGGCAATCTAACTTGCCCATAGCAACCAATCAGAGCACAGCTTTAATTTTATAAGAGCTTGTAAGGATATGAAAGATGAGCTGTGATTGGTTGCTGTAGTTGAATCAGCCTGTGTTTTCTCTGTGGCAGGTTGATAAAGCTGCTCCATTGCTGTGAAGCTTATGTTGATGATGATGACTGAAAACACATGACATCAAGCTTCCCCATAATGCTTTGCAGTCAGCCCTTCATCCATACCTGCCAACTTTTTGGAGGGACACTTGTGGTTCACAGACATTTCTATACACTACAATTTCCAGTCACTCAGTTTAGAATCCACTGGTATACGGTTATATATGGCGGATTCGTTAACATGAAGGAGACTGCTGACAATCTGATGTAACTGTATGTGGAAAGGGCGGCCAAAGAGTATTATACATAAAGCTGTTGAAATGAATAGACAAGGAGGAGATCCCTATCCGTATATTTATGATGCAATTTGGTTGGTGAACTCCCAAGTCTCTCAATAAGTTCACCAATCAAAATTCATGTTAAAACGCAACAGATATACACATTGTGTGAACATAGCCTTCTCCCAGAAACAGCTGCACTCCTGTCTATAGGGTAGCCCTTCCTTAATGATATCCAATAGCTACCGGCCTCCTGCCGCTCCTCCAGCTGCAGTGTCACATATTTGGCTGGTGGATCACCCGCTCAGCCAATCACTGACTGGGGATGGACACCAGTGTACTCACTGACTGGCTGAGCAGGAAATCGATCAGCCGAGTATGTGACATTGCAGCTAAATGAGCTGGGGCCGTGACATACACGGAACCCGATCGAAAATTACTGAAAATGACTTCCAGTGGCTGTGGGAGAGCGGCGCAGGGGAACGGGGGACTGGTGAGTATAGTTTCTTTATTATTTTCCCGCACATCCCTGCCTGCCTGTCATTTGTTAGTTTCACAAGACTTCCTAACTGCTGACACTGTTAGCTCCTGAATAGCTACAAGCTAAAAAGTCTCCCCTCTCCTCCTTCCCTGCTTCATTAACACCCAGAAGCTGAGTCCTTAGCAGGTTTAGGTGTGGAAGGGGGAGTTACAAGAGTGCACATAACATGTACATACATATTATATACAAATATGCACAATACATAGATATAAGGAAATGCACCTATATCTATTACCTATACACATACATAGTACACACACCATACACAGATATAAAAAAAATTACCTATATATATATATATATTTATATATATACACATAGTACACATGCAGAATACACACATCTAAACCTCTACAAATGCACATTACATATACACACAGATAATACACACACATGTCCACATATATTTACCTCTGGTACAGGAAAGCACCAGGTACAGCTCACATGCTGCCAGATTTTCAGCCCCAGGGCCACACTGTTGAGCCTGCAGCCCCTCTCCCTCCTCTCCTCCTGTGTCCCGACTGCCAGCAGCAGCACATAAAGCAGTTAGTGGCAACCTGAGAGAAGAGGGTGGTGGAGGGTCCCAGGAGAGAGGAGAGGGTCTGCGCTAAATCGGCACACTACATGCTGCTGCTTGTCACTTCCTGTCTGTATATAATATGATGAAAACCCAGGTTACTAGATAGAAGCAGTAAGTAATAATAACAATAATAATATTTATTTATTTGTATAACGTTAACAGATGAAAGGCATGTGCAACAGTGTTGGTGGATTATATGTCATCTTGGAGCTGCTAAACAGGGTGGCCCACCTCCTGTTTAGGGGCCCACCAAAGGGATTCCCCTGCTCCCCTGTGGGCCAGTCCGAGCCTGAGTATTTATTATATTTTATTATGTGCTGCTTCATAGTGTGTGGTAAGATGCAGTATATTGTATGCTGAACTATGTTTTTCTGTGGATTGGGTTTTTTTCTGAGGATTGGGGCATGTATGCTGGTCTGTGTTGGTATCTAGGCTTGCAATGCTTTTCTGATATGCTATGTGTTTCTATTTCTCTGAACTGTTTTAAGTCATCACATGTTCTTTTTGTTAAAGAACTGCGGAGTGTAACAATGTGTTTGATGTAGAGATGAGCGAACCGGGTTTGGGTTTCGAGTCCATCCGAACCCGAACTTTCGGCATTTGATTAGCGGTGGCTGCTGAACTTGGATAAAGCTCTAAGGTTGTCTGGAAAACATGGATACAGCCAATGACTATATCCATGTTTTCCACATAGCCTTAGGGCTTTATCCAAGTTCAGCAGCCGCTAATCAGCAGCCGCTAATCAAATGCCGAAAGTTCGGGTTCGGATCGATTTGAGCATGCTCAAGGTTCGCTCTTCTCTAGTTTGATGTTGTAAGAAATGTTAAAAATTGAATAAATATATATTTTAAAAAAAAATATTTGTGCAGATGGATGCTCTTCCTTTTAGTGGAGATTCTGATTTGGCTTTAGTTTCTTTCTGAGTCTAGCGTTGACTGACAGGATGCAACCTCCAACAGAAGACCAGCCACTGCATAGTTTTGGGCACATCACCTGCGGGTCCATGCTGTTCCCTGGGATAGTGAGCATACTGCCACTTATGGTCCCCACTGGAAGCACCATCCTAAGTGTTTTGTGTTTTTTATGCTATTATCTACACATGCTCTTTTTGTTTGTATTAATACTTTCTGTACCATACACTCGTGACCGCTTGGCCCCTGATGATAAGACGAACATTGGTCTTTGAAACGTATTGGGCGTGGTTAGTTGGTACTCTTTTGGTGGTTATGACTGACGTATGACTTACCTGGCTTTCTGTGCATTTGGCAACATTGGCCTAACAGTGGGTTGTTATCTGGTAGTTGGTCATATCGGGTGCTTTAGTCTCCTTGTCTGTTTTTAGCGAATGATGTACGTGTCTGGCAATATTTGTTGACCCATGGTGTATATGACATTTAGACACCGTTGGTGGTTTGTACCTTTGACACATTAGGCACACAGGCTAGCAGACTGTTACCAGAGACTCTTGTTTTGTATATATGTCACTTTTGTTGTACACTACACTGTGTCAATATTTTACTTATTTATACTAATAAGTAATAAAAATTATATTTTAGGCATATCCTTCTCCCAACAGCTATTTCTCAAACACAGGTCATGAAGGTCTCAAGAAACAAAATTAAGCCAAGAAACAAAATAGAACAATGTAATGGAGTCCCAGAAACACAAAAAAAGAAAAAAAACACACACAAAAAAAGAAAAAGAGTGGGTGGGAATAAAATCAGATCACTGCTCCATGCAGTTATGCAGTCTGGGGAATCCATTCCCATTTGTCTGTCTGCCCTACACAAACTTTATAAAATCCAAAAACAGGTCAGCCGACACAAATGAGCAAAGTAATAGGATGGAAACAGGAAGTCGAAGAAAGACATCCGTATTCCCAATAATGCATTTTTCAAGAAGGATGTATTTTATGAGGTAAAGCAAAGAAAACATGAGAGATACAGTAAGAGTTAAAGGAGAATTCTGGGCTGGGGTGATTTTTGGCAGAGTGCTGGGGAGGAGGAGGATGAAAGAAATAACATGCTCTCACCTCCCCACTCCATCATTGGTGCCAGTATCCCGAATATAGTTGATCCTTTGAATTCAACTGAACCAGCGCAGGTAAGCTATGGTCACAAGTACGCCATGGTATATTGTATGCCTCCATATCATTCTGACGCTTTCTTGATGTATACTACCAATGTAGTGTTGGTTTAGACGTGAATAAATGGGCCACAGCAGGATGCAAGACACATTAGTGTTATTAGATTACAGATGAGTGGTTTTGTAGAACAGTGGTTTTAGTAGTTTAGTGGCATAAGATTCAGTCGTAATTTTTATATATTTACCTGGAAGAACACAAAAACAAAGCGGCTCCTATAACAGAATGACTGGAATTATGTTGCATAATACAACATCGTGCATAGATCCGCATCACATGAACCACATGACCGAAAAAGAACAAACTGTTCTGGAATAATTATAACTGATATCAAGTATAAAATGTGCATACAAATTCCTCAAAACAACGCTGAAACAATGTGAACTATCCAAACTGTTCACCTTAGATGAACGGCAGCTAAAAAAGTGCCCCCCACCCCTTTTTTTTGTCTATTCAGTGAATACAGTCAACTGCTTCTGGCCCCAAACACTGTTTACTGAGGGCACTAAACAGTGGATCAGCCAGGGTTCCGGGTATTGGAACCTTACTGAACACCAATTGATGGCCGATCCTGAAGACACGCAATCAATCACATTAGCTTGGAAAACCCCTTTAAAAGGAAGATTACAGCTAAATCATATGTTTTCTAAGGGGTTTAGAAGAGACTGGCCGAGGAGAATAGTGCATTTATGTTAGATATAAGGCTTCTGCTTGGCCTAAGGGCAGCTAGTCTCTAGTTATATACTGGTCTCACCCACCCAGTGCTAGAGGAAACTGAGGCTGGGGATTCAGAATGTCACAGTATCCAGAGGGACACGCATAGCTGGGAACACAGCTGAAAGAGGTGACCCTAGGATAAGCCTCTATAATAGTATTCACAAAAGACGGTGCACTGGGGGTGGGACTATTGCCCTCAGTGCACAGAACTGCCCAATCCAGAGCTCATCACCACAGAGTACTTGATGGATATTCATTGATGGACAGGCCAGCGGGGTGGATCGGTGCAGAGGGTCAGAGTCCCCCAATGTAACCAACCACCTAATTTATATATTGATTAAAAATTACGATTAAAAATTAAGAAAATTACCATTATCATCCTCAGTGTTCCATGTGCTATGGGAACATACCAGCAGGTTAGAGTCTTTTTTCTTTTTTTTAATGCCCATAGCTTATCATCTTATATTAACAGTATGATCTCCTTCTAAGTCGCTACATTCTGGCCCAGATACTGAGCTGATTGTGGCAGGCCAGTTCTCATTGATTAAAGTCTGCAGTGGTCAGTTTATAGGAGCCAGGTGCAGAGAGTAGGACCTAGCAGGGGTTGTTCATATATGTTTGCCTTTTGACCTTTACAGATTACGACTTTGGCATTGCATTGGTTTCAATTGGTTTGCAATGCCACCAAGGCTGAAAAGAGCGACTGCTATTTTAATTTAAAAAAACAGCGGCCGTTTTTAAAAAAAAATAATACATTGTATGAGCATACCCATGCAATAACATTATGATTTGGAGGAAAATACACAAACATACACTATATACCTTACACTAACATTATTTGCTACACCCAGTGGCATAAACAAGCTGTTACACAAGATAGCATTGTTGTTTTCTTCCATGTAAGAACACCCTCTGGCTTATTTTACCTTGTGACTTTAACAACTTACGTCCAATTTTATGGCTTGAACTCGTATTGACTTCCAGCCATCGTGATATTTGCCGATACAGTGCTTTTAAAGTAAAAATGAACTGCGTGGCAGGAAAGGAGGAAAAAAATGCATGTATTTGCTTATTTTCCAACTCCAGTAAGTGCTGACTATTTTGTATGTTTCAAAGAAAAATACAAAGTACATTTTTTAATTTGTCTGATTAAAAATTCAAAGGAAACGAAACAGATGGAATTAATTAGTTTGGAAAAAGAGAGAAAAGTCTAACCTGGTCATATGGAAGATAGTGGAATAGCTTGGTCTAATGCACTGAACACCTTATTAGAAAGCAGGCAAACCAGTTTGACAAAGATGCTTTATCGTTTAATGGAACTTGTCAGATATGCCTCCTTAATATAACTTAGGGTACCTTTACATAGAGATTTATCTGACCAAAGCCAAAGCCAGGAACAGACAATAAATAGAGAACAGGTTATAAAGAAAAGACTGAGATTTCTCCTCTTTTCAAACCTATTCCTGGCTCTGGCTTCAAAAATCTGTCAGATAAATCTCTCTCTGTAAAAGGAATAGGACTGTAACTCTTAAACACTGCAACATGTCAAATAAATCGTAGGTTTAAAACCCACTGGGAGCAAGGTGACATGTCGTCGGGAAAGTGATGTACATAATAAATCACTGCTGTGTGGCATCCCTCAGTCATTGCTATATGCTATATTTCTTTTTTTTTAAAGAAAAAGTTTTAAAATATATTCTCAGAACAGTTTCTATGGCTCCCTACACAACAGTGCAGGAAAAACCAAAATGTCACAATTTTCACTTTCTATTAAAACAGGAAATGTGCCAAATGCTCAGTGTCCTATAAAATGCACAATTGTTAACAGTATCATGACACCCTTGATGAATCCATATCACAGGTATATCTATCAGTATGGAATACTCTACTGTTACTACTCAGGGAATAACATCTGGCCGAGTCTATACTAGTAGTAGATCTCAGTCATGTAGTTCAGGGCTGTAAAGGAGAACTGAGATGATGTAATGGTAACAGAATGTATCAGCTGACTGCTTTTATAAAGAAGAAGAAGCAGTTTTATCAATTGTAGAAACTTCCTAGAGTAAAAACTGAAGAGGTGGCAAGTCACGTGATATTAGCGTGACAGTCCTGGAGTCTGTTAGTGGATTATTGTACCAGTTTAAGAACAGTTGAGCATAGTCTTTAACACTTCACATTTCTTGGGCGGTTGGCAACTCAAAAATTGTGAATAATAAAGATTGAGACAAGAGAAATTATTGCAGTGATGCAGATTTGATCATGCAAAATTAGCATGTATATTGTTTGTCGTGTAGAGACATGAATCTTTGTTACAATGGAGCAATCCATCAATGTATTTGCAGAGAATAGAAGGAAGCTCAGGGGCATAATAAAATGTGTGGAGCAAGAGAGGTAATTTAACTCATGAGAACCACAACATCAGCTGCCTCTTATATTGCTATTATAACCAGTTAATGTAACTATTGGAGTTATCATACTACTCAATTGGGGAAAAGAATCAAATAACATATACTTAAAGTCTACTAAAAACTCTAAATTGTCCCTGTCGTTATAACGTTCAAAATCTAAATCAACAGTAGATGTTATATGAAGCAAGAGAAAGGCCACCCTTGATTCGGCGGCCGAAACGCGTTGTGCTTTTAATAAATTTTAAACCTACGGATTAACCACGTCACATTGTGGTTCTCTGAACACCTGCGCCCATATCAAGCCGGGATCCCTCCGGTTCATCAGCCCGCTGCGGTCTGTATATATGATCATGAAGCAAGTTTGCAATTTACATTCATTATTTATTTTTTAGATATCATGGAGAACACGGCACTTCCTGTTTTCTGACTTTTTTATAATCAAAAACCAGGAAACAGTCAGAAAACAGGAAGTCCTGTGTATCCCAGGCCATTTTAGTGCTCACAGAGAGAAGGCAGTCATGTGATTGACAGACATATTGAGCTGTGACTCTCTGTACTGGCAGGAATTCCTGTGTTTAGTCTGTTTTTTCTCAACCAGTCAGAAAATCTCCCTTCAGGAGACTGGACCTGGATTTCTGGTAAGTACAGATTTGTTTTACAGCATGATAACAACAAAAAAAAAATGAATGTATATTGCAAACTTGCTTTATATTTCATCTACTGTTGATTTAGATTTTGAAAGTTATAACGACAGTCACACTTTAAGGCTATGTTCACAGACAGGTAAAATTATTCTAAAATATAAGAATAAATTTGATTGAAAGAGGTGAAAAAAAGATATTTTGTATTAGCAGGTGGTAAATAGAGATTAATGAGATTGTTCATTATTTGGGTCGTAATCAATTACAGCCGTTAACCTATACTGTGTATACACTGCTGGCCAAATCCTCATTGACCTCAATGGAGCGCATTTTTACCTTGAAATTATGGACGTATTATTTTGTGTGTGAACATAGCCTAAAACTCATTTCTTTTTAACCAAATTGACCTCTTCCCTCCCCACATGGTAAATCTTAAAAGGGGTTATCCAGCGGAAATCTTTTTCTTTCAAATAAACTGGTTTCAGAAAGTTATATAGATTTGTAATTCACTTCTATTTAAAAATCTCAAGTCTTCCAGTACTTATCAGCTGCTGTATGTCTTGCAGGAAATGGTATTTTCTTTTCAGTCTAGAAAGTATGAAATGGAGATACATTGTCAGATTTTAGGTACAGTAGATACAGATTTGGGGTAGAATTAGATTTGTAAGGTAAAAATTCTATCGGATCATTACAATTTCAATCTGATTATAACAATCTGAATAGTGTGATAAGTAATAATGCTCCCTACAAAAAAAAAGTGATACTCTCCTTGGTTTCCCATAGTCCCCTGCACTCACTGACTGAGTTGGGACACCACTATAGCCATTAATTAGCTGAGTTACTGCTGAGATGGCTCGTCTTGGAAGCAGGAAAAGGGGTGACAAGGAGCTGCAGGGGACCAGGGAAAATAAGTATCAGTTATTTTTTGTTTATGCTTCCACCAAGCCATTTAATAAAAGTTTTATAAATAATACTTTTAGGCAATGTTTACACACTCAAAATTATTATTATTATTATTATTATTTTATACGAGCATATTTTTCATTAGATGATGACCATTCAAAAAAAACAAAACAGTGGTTATTTCGACATGTAAACATAACCTTAATGTATAAAAATATAGGGGGAGATTTATCAAAGGGTGTAAAATTTAGACTTCCAGAAGATCTGGAAGCTGAGCAGTAATTAATTGCTGTGGCCAATTTGCACCAGTCTAAATTTTACACCCTTTAATAAATTTGCCCCATAGTCTTAGATATTTGGATATTTTGGTAATTTCATTCATTAACTATAATTTAATAATATTAAATTCCAGATGTAAAATTAAAGTTGTAAATAGCAATGTTTATATTAAAGGGGTACTATTCCATTACCCCTGGTAAAAAACTGCATGATGTATACATTTAAGCATAGTGTGCTTGTGTTAATAAACGTGTCCAAAGAAATTTTTTAAAAGCAAGAAAAGTATAATTAAATTGCTCAATTGTATGGGAGTTATAGTATAGTGGAGCAACGAGTTATGCATACCTTAGGACCCTATTAGACATTCTGATACCTGCCAGATACGAGCAACAATTTCCTGCATCTGTTGCCTGCAGACGAGCCTTTAATAGTGTAACCATGTGGGCAGATGTGCCTAGTCAATACAGAACTGCCCTACATGAGAGCTGTATGTATAGACTGGCAAACCCTCATTACATAAAATAAGTATTTTATCACCTAACAACCATAAACCTGTTAGCTTTTCTTCTTCTACTCTGCACTCATTACCTGTATTAACTGCACCTGTTTGAGCTCGTTATCTGTATTAAAAAACACCTGTCATCACTCTCAATCAATTTTACACCAGCCTCTCCACCATGGCCAAGACGAAAGAGCTCTTGTAGACCTGCACAAGACTGGAATGGGCTACAGGTTATAAGGCAAGCTGCTTAGTTGGCAAAATAGTAAGACGTTGTAGGTGAAATTGAAATAAAATGAAAGAAACCCAAAATAACTGTCATTGTACTTGGTCTGGGGCTCAATGCAAATATCTCACCTCGTGAGGTAACGATGATTTTGAAAAAGGTCAGGAATCAGCCCAGAAATACATTGAAGGACCTGGTCAATGACCTGAAGCAAGCTTGGTTTACAGTCACAAAGATTACCATTACGAACACACTATGCCATCATGGATTAAAATGCAAAGATCCTCCTGCTCACACCAGCACAAGTCCAGGCCCAGTTGAAGTTTGCCAATGACCTTCTGGATGATCGGAAGGAGGCATAGGAGAATTTGGTCAGATGGTATCAACTCCACTAGCAGTGTTTGAAGGAAGAAGAAGGATGAGTACATCCCCAAAAACACAGTCCCAAATGTAAAGCATGGAGGTGGAAACATCATATTTTGGGGGTGTTTTTCTGCAAAGAGGACAGGTCATCTGCACCATATTAAAGGGAGAATGGATGGGGCCATGTAACTGCAAAAAAAAGTTTCTGTACCAAATATTAAGTTCTTTTTTTCTATTGTATCAAATGCAATAAAATGCTTAATAACTATTAAACACTTAAAGTGACTCTGTGACCCCCTTTTTGCATTATGACTCCCGTACACAGGTATAAACGGTACATTTAGCAGTTTTCATACCTTATTTTATATCATACATCATGGTGCTTGTTCAAGTAAAAAGTGATCTTTTATTATCTTTGGATTGTGCTATCTGGGCTGGGCTTTATGGCTAGGCCCCATCCCCTCTAGGTCGGGCCATACCAATGGCCGCTGAGGGGTGGGGCCTATGCGACAATGCCGTCACGAGGCGGGGGTCAACTGTGGCATTGTGGGCGGGGCAAGTGCAGCTTCAGCCGTGATGCCCCGCCCAGATAGCACTATCCAAACATGATAAAAGATCACTTTTTACTGGAACAAGTACCATGACATATGATATAAAATAAGGTATGAAAACTGCTAAATGTACCCTTTATTCCTGTGTACAGGAGTCATAATGCAAAAAGGAGGTGACAGTGTCACTGTAAACAATGTGATTTTCTGGAATTTTTTGATAGATTCTGTCTCTCACAGCTGAAGTGTACCTACACTTAATAAAACAACATAAAATAAAAAATACACACATATACATATATATATATATATTATAATATATGCAATATATATATATATAATATATATATATATATATATATATATATATATATATATATATATATTACAGAACTCTCCATTCTTTGCAGGTGGTAAACCTTGAAAGTCATCAGCTTATCAAACACTTATTTTCCCCACTGTAAATATATAGTAAGTGACTATATGGTACACATAAATGTTTCCCTTTAAGTATGATATAAAGCTAATCTTTAACTTTATAACTTTCATTGTCTTTTTATACATACGCAAGAAAACAAGTCAAACTTAGTTATTAACTTAGTTGTACACTGAGAAAGCAATTCTTGCAGAAAGAAACGTGGAAATGGAAAGCCCAGATCAGTTGATTATGATATAATAGTCACATGAACTGCTGGAAGGAAAGAGAATTCCTATAGTCTCTTAGACAAAAAAAAAAAGTCACATCTGTTGCAGAAAATAACAAAGCAAGAAGTGGAACACAGTCAGAATCTTCCAAGTTCACTAAGCATAAAAGCAAAGTCATCTTAAGTTTATTTCTTCCCTGTTTGAAATCCACAGGGTCATTTTAATCTTCTGCTTTGATCTTGTAAACCTGGATGGATCACATGACGTCACTGAAGAAGATGAGGGATTGTTTGGATGTGCATGTAAACACCATTTGTACAATGCAGCTGAGATGAAGTACCAGCTGTTGTTAGGGTAAATGGCTGTTTTCTTTGTAAAATGATGCGGATTAGCTCTCCATTCTGATTTTTTTTTTCTTAAGGAGATCTCAGCAACACTGTTTTCATCAAAGTCATTTAGAGCTATTACTTCCTAATCTTTACCCAGGTCATACTGAGGCCAAGAAACATGCAGTACCACTATGCAATCTAATACCCACAATGAACATGATACAAAGGCTTCCCCTCTAGTTTACTGACTGGTCAAACATTTTACATGTATTACTTTATACACTTTAGGGGTTCATGTTAGTATTCCCATAATATTCTGATTATGGATCAATATCTAATATTTGGTGTGGGTTAAAAGTTAATACCTAATATTTTTTTAGAATGCTAAAGAGATTAAAGGGGTTGTCCAGTGAAAATCTTTTTCTTTCAAATCAACTGGTGTCAGAAAGTTATACAGATTTGTAATTTACTGTCCAGAGCAGGAGAAGTTTTCTATGGGAGATTCATAAAAAACCGAGACAGAGTTCCTGTCACAGATGTCAGCTAAGAGCACTGTATCAGACTGAAAATAAAACACCACTTCCTGCAGGACATACAGCAGCTAATAAGTATGGGAAGACTTGAGATTTTTTAATAGAAGTAAATACAATTCAGGATAATATTCTGGTTGCCTATTGCCACCACTAAGGGGGGCTCACTGAATACAGGTGTATACAAGTTCTATTAAACAAAAAACCTGCTTTATAAATACATGTGTAAGAAGCTCCCCCTAGTGGCTAATATCATTTATCTTACTAAAGTGTACCTGTTTTATATAATTTTTCAGGTTAAGCTTTTACTTTGTTAATTTGTCTTATCTTAGGATAGATAGATAGATAGATAGATAGATAGATAGATAGATAGATAGATAGATAGATAGATACCAGGCAGGTTCACATTCACTTACTTTGGAGTTACCCAAAACATCAGCTGAAAATGTGTTCCAAACTCTTTCTTTGACACCTCAATTCCAACTAACTCCAGATTGTGCCCCTTTGTTCTTGCTCCTGAACTTTATTTTAAGAGACCCTGGCACCACTGAAAGCACCCCATAACCACAGTCATTGTAGCTGAAAATGACTGATGCTGATTTTATCTTTATCATCTTTATCTTTCTACTTATTTGCATCCCCCAGCTGTACCTGCCTACTGTGCCCCTTTGCAGGAAATATAGGACTGTGTTACTACAATTGAATGTCTATAGGGCAGCATGGTGGCTCGCAGCTTAGCACTGTTGCCTAGCAATGCTGGAGTTCTTGGTTCAAAACATAAATTAATAAATAAAAATTTAAATAAATATATATGTTAGACTCGGGGGGATTTATTATTTGATGCAAAGAGCGCAGATGGCAAATATTTGCATAATTTATCTCTCACTGCAGATTTGGCTTAAGCTGATTTGGTTGCTGATTATTGTAGTTTAGGGGGAGTTTTGGAGGTGACAGAGTCTTAACCCTTTAACATATTTAAAGGTTTCAGTTATGTGCCCCCCCCCCCCTTCCTCCAAACTAAGTTCTTTCCTGATGTTTTATGCATGAAATCTTGCAACCCTTTTTGTAGCCTGTCTTTCAATCTATTCTTTATAGAACAGTATAGCCAAGAAGCAGCAGCAACAGCATAGGGAGACATTATAGAGTAGTACTTAGCAGTGTATGCTATGAATCTAGCACTGTGGTGCGATCTAATACAGTAAGCTAATGTGTAGTCTCTCTTCTGGCTCTCCAATTACTCTCCCTCCTATTTCCCTCCTTGCCGTCCCATCACGGAGTTGTATGGGCAGCCTGTAGTCGGATTCATCAGAGAGCTGCTAGTCTATCTTGTAGAGACAAAACAGACTCAAGCTGTTTTTCAAAAAGAATAAACATTTAATAGGGTGAAGCAGTAAAGGAGTCTAATAAAAGGAGATGAATTGTTTTTTTGTCTGATAAGATATATTATTTTTTTTATTATTTTTTACATTTTCTTGTACTGTTGGCCTATGTTCTATCTGACATCTGTATTAAAAAATACACAAGACATAAAACTGTTTACCGGATACCGAGTTTACTAAGGCTGGGTTCACACTGTGTTTTTGCAATCCTTTTTTTAATCCGTTTTATGCAGAAAACAGATGAAAAAATGGATGCATTTGTGTGCATCCGTTTTGTTTTGTTTTTCCATTGACTTCCATCATGAAAAAAAGGATAAAAAAACAGAGCGATTTTTGTGTACGCTAAAAAAAGATGCATTTTGATACATTTATAGAATAGAAGTCAATGGAAAAACGAGTCTAACCAGATGCACACAAACATCCAGTTTTTAGTCTTTGTTTTCCTAAAACGGATGGGAAAAAAAAAAAGATTGCAAAATGCAGTGTGAACCAAGCCTAACTCGATGCAGACTTGCAAGTAAATCAAGTGTGAAAAAATATCCTAGAATGCAACTATACTCTGCTTATGTATGTCTGTATGTATGGATGATGGTGTAGACTGTTTGACCCTTTTTGGTGGTAAACTCTAAATGTCATACATGAGGAAACCCTGCAGAAACTGGAGATACAAGTATCTGTATCCCCTAAAACATGTTTACTCTGAAAGTCTTTATTTCATTAGTAGACAGTAGACTGGCACAATGTTGACAAAAGGGAAGAGGAAACAGAGCTTGGCAGCCGCCACTTCAGCATATTCCTCATTTTAGAGGATGTTTGATGGTTACATACACCATTAGGAATGATGACATGTGTTACACTTCTAGGCACATTTATAATTTCTGTAGCGCAGGATCATGAGTTTGTCTGTTTCTGTATTATTTGTAATAAAGATATATATATATATATATATATATATATATATATATATATATACATATATGCAACAATTGTGTCAGGGAGGTATGTTAACCCTTTGAGGACCAGGCCCAAAATGACCCGGTGGACTGCGCAAATTTTGATCTTTGCGCTTTCGTTTTCCCCTCCTCCCCTTCTAAGAGCTCTAGCACTCTCAGTTTTCTATCTACAAGCCATGTAAGTGCTTGTTTTTTACAGGAATAGTTGTAATTTGTAATGGCGTCTTTCATTTTACCATAACATGTACGATGGAATTCCAAATATATTATTTATGAAGATATAAATAGGTGAAATTGTAAAAAAAGAATGCAATATGGTAACGTTTGGGGGGTTCCTGTGTCTACGTAATGCACTAAACGGTAAAAGCGACAAGATACCGTCATTCTATAGGTCAGCCCGAACACAACCATATGCAGGTTACACAGATTCTCTAATGTTATATATCTTTTTTTTTATGAAATCCTTTTTTTTTGGCAATTAGTTAATAATATAATGGCCCTATTGTGACGCTTATAACGGTTTTATTTGTTCACCTATGGGGCTGTATGGGGTGTCTTTTTTCCGCCATGATCTCTAGTTTTTATTAATACCATATTTGTGAAGATCGGACGTTTTGATCACTTTTTATACATTTTTTTTTATATATATATATAATGTAACATAAAATGGGTAATCCGCGCACTTTTTCCCCTCTTTTCGTCTACGCCATTCTCCGTTCGCAATGACGCTTGTTATATTTTAATAGATCGGACAATTACGCACGCTACGGTATATTATATGTTTATTTATTTTAATATGTTTTATTTATATAATGGGAAAGGGGAATGATTTCAACTTTTATTGGGGGAGGGGCTTTGGGGTAGTGTAATAGTGATTTTAACTTTTTTTTTTTTTACACATTTGAAGTCCCTTTGGGGGACTTTTACATTCACTACTTTGATTGCTCACACTGTACAATGCTATGCCATAGGCATAGCATTGATCAGTGTTATCGGCGATCTGCTCATTGAGCCTGCCTGTGCAGGCTCAGTGTAGCAGATCGCCGATCGGACCACCCGGAGGCAGGTGAGAGACCTCCGGCGGTCCGTTTTAACGATCGATACCCCCGCAGTCACACTGTGGGGGTCCCGATCAGTAAGTGACAGGGGACTCCGATCGCGGCGTTTAAGGGGTTAATGACACAAGGCAGCGCGATCGCTGCAGCGTGTCATTACCGGTGAGGTCCTGGCTGCTGATTGCAGCCGGCCCCCACCTGCTGTGAAGCGCGCTCCGCTTCGGAGCGAGCTTCATAGCCGGAGAAACACCCAGGACGTAGAGTTACGTCCAGGGTCGTCTGGTGACAGACTTCCATGACGGACCTCTACGTCCTGGGTCGTCTAGGGGTTAAAGGAGAAGTCCCGCCAAAATTTTTATTAAAGTATTGTATTGCCCCCCAAAAGCTATACAAATCGCCAATATACACATATTCACTTATCACGGGAAATGCACATAAAGTGCTTTTCCCCCCCTGCACTTAGGGAGTAACAAACAGCAGTGTGTAGTGTGTAGATTTAGCGCAGCCCCTCTCCTCTCTCCTGGACCCTTTCGCCACCTTCTTCTCTCAGGCTGCCACTATCTGCTCTATGTGCTGCTGCTGGCAGTCGGGACACAGGAGTAGAGGAGGGAGAGGGGCTGCAGGCTGCACAGTGTGGCCCTGGGGCTGAAAATCTGGCAGCATGTGAGCTGTACCTGGTGCTTTCCAGTACCAGGGGTAAATATGTGTGTGTGGACATGTGTGTGTATTATCTGTGTGTATATGTAATGTGCATTTGTAAGGGTGTAGATGTGTGTATTCTGTGTGTGCATGTGTACTATGTATACATGTAGTTAATTTTTTTTATATCTGTGTATGGTGTGTGTACTATGTATGGATATAGGTATGGTGCATGTCTTTATATCTATGTGCAGGCTCGGACTGGCCCACAGGGGAGCAGGGGAATCCCCCGGTGGGCCCTACCCTTTGGTGGGCCCCTAAACAGGAGGTGGGCCTCCCTGTTTAGCAGCTCCAGGATGACATATAATTCACCAACACTGCTGCACATGCCTTTCATCTGTTGACGTTATACAAATAAATATTATTATTATTATTACTTACTGCTTCTATCTAGAAACCTGTGATTTCATCATATTATATACAGACAGGGAGTGACAAGCAGCAGCATGTAGTGTGCTGATTTAGCGCAGCCCCTCTCCTCTCCTGGGACCCTCCGCCACCTTCTTCTTTCAGGCTGCCACTAACTGCTCTATGTGCTGCTGCTGGCAGTCAGGACACAGGAGGAGAGGAGGGAGAGGAGCTGCAGGCTGCACAGTGTGGCCCTGGGGCTGAAAATCTGGCAGCATGTGAGCTGTACCTGGTGCTTTCCTGTACCAGAGGTAAATATATGTGTGTGGACATGTGTGTGTATTTTCTGTGTGTATATGTAATGTGCATTTGTAGAGGTTTAGATGTATGTATTCTGCATGTGTGTTTGTGTGTGTGTACTATGTATATATATAGGTAATTGTTTTTATATCTGTGTATGGTGTGTGTACTATGTATGTGTATAGGTAATAGGTATATGTGCATTTCTTTATATCTATGTATTGTGCATATTTGTGTATAATATGTATGTACATGTTATGTGCACTCACTTGTAACTCCCCCTCCACACCTAAACCTGCTGAGGACTCAGCTTCTGGGTGTCAATTAAGCAGGGAGGGAGGAGAGAGGAGACTTTATAGCTTGTAGCTATTCAGGAGCTAACAGTGTCAGCAGTGGGGAACACGCATTACAGCTGACAGACTCCCTTTAAAGGAGAAGTCTTGTGAAACTAACAAATGACAGGTAGGCAGGGGTGTGCGGGAAAATAATAAAGAAACTATACTCACCAGTCCCTGTGCCCCTGCGCCGCTCTCTCTCTCTCCCACAGCCGCTGGAAGTCACTTTTAGTAATTTTCAAAGTGCATCGCCAGTCATTATTGGGTTAATGCTTCAGATGTGTTTACCTGCAGTAACCATGGCAACTGTGCACTGTAATGACAAGCGCTTATGCTGATCAGTGCCATCTTGGATGCACTAGAGGACCTTGAGCTTAACTACTCTACTGCCCCCACCCTTGATTTTGCTTTCCTTTGTTGAACTTATTATGCTTGGGAGTTGGGGATCCATCACATATTGCAGAGTCATAAAGCTGGACATCTGCCTGCTACACAGATCTATCACCTGCACAATAAGCATGCATCGCAAGGTTTATACCTACGTCTTCAAGGTTTTTTTCAAGTGACATACCATGTCATAGCAGCATGGACACCACCATAAATATACATCATATATATGTTGCAGGGAAATGATAAAATCAGGGATACCATGAAATCCCTAAGAATTTGATGTATGTATTGTGCATGTGTGTGCGTTTACTATGTATGCAAATAGGTAATTAATGTGCATTTCTTTATATCTGTGTATGATGTGTGTATATATTGTCCATAATTGTATGTAATATGTATGTACACGTTATGTGCACTCATTTGTAACTCCCCCTCCCATACCTAAACCTGCTGGAGACTCAGCGTCCAAGTGTCAATTGAGCAGGGAGAAGCCTTTTTGACTCTTTGTACCAGAGAATAAAAGCCGGGGTGAAGGCCGCCCGACACTCCGCTGGAGCTCCTTATGCTTACCCCTTCCACAAAGTCCCGTTCCTGGACCCCGTCCCGCCGCAGTGAAATCCCCATTGGAAGCCGTGCACACACTCACCAGAGATGAGTCCGACGCCTGATGAGTCATTCTCTGTGGGCGTCAGACTCATCTATGGTGAGTGCGTGCACGGCTTCCAACAGAGATTTCTTGGCAGCAGGACGGGGTCCGGGACTTTGTGGAAGGGGTAAGTATAAGGAGCTCCAGCGGGGGGTGGGGCGGCCTTCACCCCAGCAGCTGGGGTGACAGGTCTACTTTAAATGAGTCAAGCATGTCTCCTGCTGCTCCATCCAATGTCTATGTGACTGTTAAAAAAAACTAAGCTATGTATTTGGCTTTTTCCAGTACTCAGGACCCTCTTCTTAGTGTTTGGTGCTGACCCCCACTGATCACAAAGGCATAACCTATTGTGTGAAGAATTGTCAACCCTAGAATGACCCCTATAAGCACACAATAGGTGGGTTTATAAAGCTTTACATGCCATTTTTCTGCGGTACTGAAGTAGCACACACCATTTTGCTACAATTTTTGAACCTTTTGCACTTTATTTGCAGTTTTTTATGTTTTCTGGTGTAAGGCCCCGTTCCCACTGAGCAAAGCTAGCGGAATTCCGCAATGGAATTGTCCGCCGCGGAATGCCGTTAGCCTCCCGCTCAGTGGGAACGGGGCCTAAGCATTGATAATTCCCCCTAATATTTTGGTTCAATAATAGTGGAACAGGTACTGGATATGTAAGATAGAGCTTAAATCTCTATGTACTGTAAAGTGGAAATGAAGGCATAACATCCCGTTCTCAAATGCATTCCACTGGCTTTAAAATAAAAACAGATTTTCCAGTTCTGTTGGTTTTATCACAAGATCCTTGAGACAATAAATCCACATTCCTCAGCCCTTCTTCCATACAAGGCAATGTTTCTGAAATACAAAAAATAGAAAACCTGCAATAGAAAGTGCAAGTACTGTACAGCAGTATATAACCTGTGCATTATACCTAGGTGACAAATACAAAATGCTTTAAAAGTTTTACTCCTATAGGAAACCTGCCACCAGATTTCTTATTTTAAGGAACAACTCCACTTATTCTGTAATTACCTGGATGCCACAGGGGCCCCTTCTCTCTATGTGCCCATTCTTCCATCAGCAAGTTTAGGAGACATTATATAACACATATACCTGAAGACAAGGCCCTTTAAAACAGAGGGAGAATGTCCTTTCTAAGGAGTTGGACAGACGGTGTCTTTATCTGATGTCAGAATGGGATTGCTTGGGTCTGAATGTGTGGGTGGAGTTTTCCAACTACTATCCCTTCAGCATTCAGGATTTAGCAATCAAATGAAGATTATAGAGTGTCTTGTCTAAGTCATGTCCATGTGTTTCATGTTGTCTCGTCTTCCAGTCTGTTTTATGTCATGTAATCTTGAATTTGGTATTAGGCAGTCATGTTACTTTGCTTAAAGAGTCTGTCTGATGAATTTCAGAATTTCCTTTTGGATTTTCCAGGGTCTTACTGCCCTCTGCTTGTTTCATTAAAGGGGTTGTCCGGCGAAATTTTTTTTCTTTCAAATCAACTGGTGTCAGAAACTTATATAGATTTGTAATTTACTTCTATTTAAAGGACAAGTGCCATGAAAAACTTTTTCCCAGTAATTGAAGCAGGGCCGTTTCTAGCACCGTGCGGGTGGGGCAACCGCACGGGGCGCTCACAGCTAGGGGGCGCCCTCCCACACCTCACTCAGCAGCAGTGGCCGACATACTGTCTGTGCCAGAGCTGCAGGCTTAGTGTCCAGCACCCGGCTCCTGGGGCCCTTTTGTGTCCTGGGAGATGGCTGGATTAACCTGTGGCTGCTTATGAAGAGGAGAAGGGAGCAGAGCAGGGACGTTATCTGGCCGCTCTGCACATGACCCTGCACACAGCCAGCAGCCCTCAGAGCGTCTCCTTCCCGACCCGGCCACAGCATGACAGCCCCTGTGTAAGTCCTGCTCCCTTATCTTATTACAGCGGATCTGAGCTGTGTGTGTGTGTGTGTGTGTGTGTGTGTGTGTGTGTGTGTGTGGGGGGGGGGGTCATGTGTGTCACTAGGAAGACAGCAGTATAAGGGCCCGATGTGAGTGGGGAGGGGGGGGATGGGCAGCTTCACTAGTTTCTCCTCATCAGTCACTTGTATTTATTGCAGAGAGTTTAACCCTCACACTGCCTCCCTATGAATCAGTTACCTGTGCAGACAATGTAAGGGTTAACCCTATCTCTATGCTGCAGTAAATGTCTGATGAGGAGAAACTGAAGGAGCAGAGAAGTGATAGATATTCCCAGCACAGGACCTATATGAGAATAGTAAGAGAAGTGATAGATATTCCCAGCACAGGACCTATATGAGAATAGTGCCCCTTCTACATGGCCCATTATGCAGTCATATGCAGCCGGTCTGCAGCCATTTACCTACATTGTTATCGGCCGCACATCCCATGTATATATAGGGCAATGTGTCACTGATAACAGTAATGTATATGGCCGCCCAAAAGATTCAGCCGGCAAACAAGTGAGCATGTGCTTGCCTGTCAGCTGATCACTGGCAAGTTTATATCGCTATAGGGAAATGTGCGTTGTAAATGTGCGTTTTTCCCACATCCTGTAAATTACGGGCCCTACCGACAGGGTAGCCCTGTGATGGACCGTTTCCCTGCTCCGGGCATCATGCCGGGAGCAGGGAAACTGTTTGCCCGAGGACTGTAATGCCCGAGGACTGTAATGCCAATGACTGTAATGCCAAGGACTGTAATGCCGAGGACTGTAATGCCTGAGGACTGTGATGCCAATGACTGTAATGCCTGAGGACTGTAATGCCAATGACTGTAATGCCTGAGGACTGTAATGCCAAGGACTGTAATGCCAATGACTGTAATGCCTGAGGACTGTAATGCCGAGGACTGTAATGCCTGAGGACTGTGATGCCAAGGACTGTAATGCCAATGACTGTAATGCCTGAGGACTGTAATGCCTGAGGACTGTAATGCCCGAGGACTGTAATGCCCGAGGACTGTAATGCCCGAGGACTGTAATGCCCGAGGACTGTAATGCCCGAGGACTGTAATGCCGAGGACTGTAATGCCGAGGACTGTAATGCCTGAGGACTGTAATGCCTGAGGACTGTAATGCCAAGGACTGTAATGCCTGAGGACTGTAATGCCAAGGACTGTAATGCCTGAGGACTGTAATGCCTGAGGACTGTAATGCCTGAGGACTGTAATGCCCGAGGACTGTAATGCCAAGGACTGTAATGCCTGAGGACTGTAATGCCTGAGGACTGTAATGCCCGAGGACTGTAATGCCAAGGACTGTAATGCCTGAGGACTGTAATGCCCGAGGACTGTAATGGCTGAGGACTGTAATGCCTGAGGACTGTAATGCCAAGGACTGTAATGCCAAGGACTGTAATGCCTGAGGACTGTAATGCCTGAGGACTGTAATGCCAATAACTGTAATGCCAAGGACTGTAATGGCTGAGGACTGTAATGCCAAGGACTGTAATGCCAAGGACTGTAATGGCTGAGGACTGTAATGCCAAGGACTGTAATGCCAAGGACTGTAATGGCTGAGGACTGTAATGCCAAGGACTGTAATGCCAAGGACTGTAATGGCTGAGGACTGTAATGGCTGAGGACTGTAATGCCAAGGACTGTAATGCCAAGGACTGTAATGGCTGAGGACTGTAATGCCTGAGGACTGTAATGCCAAGGACTGTAATGGCTGAGGACTGTAATGCCAAGGACTGTAATGCCTGAGGACTGTAATGCCCGAGGACTGTAATGCCCGAGGACTGTAATGGCTGAGGACTGTAATGCCTGAGGACTGTAATGCCAAGGACTGTAATGCCAAGGACTGTAATGCCTGAGGACTGTAATGCCTGAGGACTGTAATGCCAATAACTGTAATGCCAAGGACTGTAATGGCTGAGGACTGTAATGCCAAGGACTGTAATGCCAAGGACTGTAATGGCTGAGGACTGTAATGCCAAGGACTGTAATGCCAAGGACTGTAATGGCTGAGGACTGTAATGCCAAGGACTGTAATGCCAAGGACTGTAATGGCTGAGGACTGTAATGGCTGAGGACTGTAATGCCAAGGACTGTAATGCCAAGGACTGTAATGGCTGAGGACTGTAATGCCTGAGGACTGTAATGCCAAGGACTGTAATGCCAAGGACTGTAATGCCTGAGGACTGTAATGCCTGAGGACTGTAATGCCAAGGACTGTAATGCCAAGGACTGTAATGCCTGAGGAAAACTGTTTGGACGACACATCCGCGCAGCTCTTTGTCTGTGTCATGCTCCATAAGGGATTCCCTGTACATTGCGACCGTAATTTAAGGGACGTGGGCATAAGCCCTTTGAAATACTCATTAATGATAATCACACATCTCTTATGGTGCGTTTACACAGAGACATTTAACTGACATATTTTTTAAGCCAAAGCCAGGAACAGACTATAAACAGGGAACAGGTCATAAAGGAAAGACTGAGATTTCTCTTCTTATAAAATCCATTCTGGCTTTGACTTCAATAATCTGTCAGATAAATAGCTCTGTGTACCAACGCACAGGGGGGGGGGGGGGCATTTTCTCCAGATTCGCCCTGTAGTCAAAACGGCCTAGAAACTGCCCTGAATTGAAGCACATTACAAAGTTATATAACTCTGTAATATACTTCAATCACCTATCTGCCTCCCTTCCCTGTCTTTTCCCCCCTCCACCCCCCACCAGGAAGTGTCCTGACTCACACAGACCTGATTACTGTTGTCACGGTCACCAGGCAGCTCCTTCTTGTGACAATGAGTCATCAGCAGGAGGGCTGCTCTAGGTCCTGTTACACCAGCCTCCCCCTCCCCCTACTTGTCAGGTGACTCTGCTTGCTCAGCTTATCTTCTCTAGTGACATGACTCCTTCACTGAGTCCAGGGCAGTAGGAGAGAGGGTATGAGGGGAGGGGGGAGCTGCCTATGTGCCGGAGTCAGTCTAAGGGAAGATAAGCAAGTGAGATGTGACAAGTGATGGCTTGCAGTTGTTCAGCCAATCGGAGGTGAGCAAGCCTGTCACCTGACAAGGCAGGGGAGGGGGAGGCTGGTGTAACAGGAGAAGGAGCTGAGAGAAGAGCTTGGTGACTGTGACGACAGTAATCAGGTCTGTGTGAGTCAGGACACTTCCTGGTGGGGGGTGGAGGGGGGAAAAGACAGGGAAGGGAGGCAGATAGGTGATTGAAGCATATTACAGAGTTATATAACTTTGTAATGTGCTTCAATTACTGGGAAAAAGTTTTTCATGGCACTTGTCCTTTAAATATCTCAAGTCTTCCCATACTTATCAACTGCTGTATATCCTCCAGGAAGTGTTGTTTATTTACATACAGATACAGTGCTCTCTGCTGACATCTCTGGCCGAGTCAGAAACTGTCCTGAGCAGGAGAGGTTTTCTATGGGGATTTGCTACTGCTCTGGACAGTTCCTAACTCGGCCAGAGGTGACAGCAGAGAGCACTGTGTCTGAATGTAAATAAACAACACTTCCTGCAGGATATACAGCAGCTGATAAGTATGGGGAGACTTGAGATTTTTAAATAGAAGTAAATTACAAATCTTTATAACTGTTTGACACCAGTTGATCTGAAAGAAAAAAATGTTTTGCTGGATAACCCCTTTAACCCCTAGACGACCCAGGGCGTATAGTTACACCATGGAAGTCTGTCCCCAGACGACCTAGGGCATAACTGTACGCCCTGGGTGTTTCTCCCGCTATGAAGCGTGCTCCGGAGCGGAGCGCGCTTCATAGCAGGTGGGGGCCGGCTGCAATCAGCAGCCGGGACCTCACCGGTAATGACACGCTGCAGCGATCGCGCTGCCGTGTGTTATTATCTACTTAAACGCCGCGACCGCGGCGTTTAAGTGTAAGTGACAGGGGGAGTCCCCTGTCACTTACCGATCGGGACCCCCGCAGTGTGACTGCGGGGGTCCCGATCGGTAAAACGGGCCGCCGGAGGTCTCTCACCTGCCTCCGTGCGGATCGATCGGCGCTCTGGTCACTGAGCCTGCACAGGCAGGCTCAATGAGCAGATCGCCGATAACACTGATCAATGCTATGCCATAGGCATATGGCATAGCATTAATCAGTGTAGAAATCAAACTAATCTATGTAAGGCCCCGTTCCCACTGAGGAAAGGTAGCGGAATTCCGCGACGGAATTGTCCGCCGCGGAATGCCGTTAGCCTCCCGCTCATAATGGGAGTCTATGGCAGGCGCGCGCTCCTGCCCTGTCCGCGCTGAAGAATGAACATGTTCATTCTTCAGCGCGTACAGAGCAGGAGCGCGCACCTCCCATAGACTCCCATTATGAGCGGGAGGCTAACGGCTTTCCGCGGCGGACAATTCCGTCGCGGAATTCCGCTACCTTTCCTCAGTGGGAACGGGGCCTAAAAGTCCCCGAAGGGACTTCAAATGTGTAAAAAAAAAAAAGTTAAAAACACTAACACACAACCCCAAAACCCCTCCCCCAATAAAAGTTGAAATCACCCCCCTTTCCCATTATATAAATAAAACATATAAAAATAAATAAATAGATAAACATATAATATACCGTAGCGTGTGTAATTGTCCGGTCTATTAAAATATAACAAGCGTCATTGCGAACGGTAAACGGCGTACACGAAAAGAGGGAAAAAAGTGCGCGGATTACCGATTTTATGTTACATTATATATATAAAAAAATTAATAAAAAGTGATCAAAACGTCCGATCTTCACAAATATGGTATTAATAAAAACTAGAGATCATGGCGGAAAAAATGACACCCCATACAGCCCCGTAGGTGAAAAAATAAAACCGTTATAAGCGTCACAATAGTCCCATTTTATTTATAATTAATTGCCAAAAAAAAGGATTTCATTTAAAAAATATATATAACATTAGAGAATCTGCGTAAACCTGCATATGGTTGTGTTCGTACTGACCTATAGAGTAATGGTATCATGTCGCTTTTACCATATAGTGCATTACGTAGACACAGGAACCCCCCAAACGTTACCATATTGCATTCTTTTTTGCGATTTCACCAATTTATATCTTCATAAATAATATATTTGGAATTCCATCATACATGTTATGGTAAAATGAAAGACGCCATTACACAGTACAACTATTCCTGTAACAAATAAGCCCTTACATGGCTTGTAGATAGAAAACTGAGAGTGCTAGAGCTCTTAGAAGGGGAGAAGGGAAAAACGAAAGCACTAAGATAAAAATTTGCGCGGTCCACTGGGTCATTTTGGGCCTGGTCCTCAAAGGGTTAAGATTGTTTGTGCTTTCCGCTGTCTTGTTACTATGTTGTGCTTCATCTTGGCTATTGTTTGTTTTATATTTGATCCATCCTGCACACCATTATCATCACTATGGGGGACATTTATTAAGTCCGGCGTTTTTTACGCCGGACTTATAAATGTCCCCGCATCTCCGGCGCTACGGAGATTTATGTAGAGGCGGACTGCCTCTACATAAATACTGTGCGCATCGGTGCACACAGCCGAAAACCTACACCACCTGAAAGGTGGAGTAGGTTTTCGGCGTATCTTTTAGTGTTAATAATGGGCGCCCCCCCCCGTTCCGCCCCCTCCACACCCCCTCCCTGATGTCCCCCCCCCCGCGGCGTACTCGGGGGAAAGGGGCGATTTGCGAATATTTTATTCGCAAATGGCCGTTTTGCGACCAAAATATTTGTAAATCGCCCCTTTCCGCAAAAAAGTACGCAGTTTTGCCTTGATACATGTCCCCCTATATCTTGCCATCGAATGGTGGGTTACCATTTTGTTTTATTGCTTATGACATTGATAAATTGTATGATTTCCTCTTGCAGCTGCTGGTTGGACATCCTATTCTTCCCTACTTTAAAGTGTAACTGTCATATAAATTTTTTATTGCAGAAATGAATTGTACAAGCCATTTTAAGAAACTCTGTAAAAGGCTTTATAAGAATTGAAGTCCTATCAGGCCACAAGAAAATGGCTTCCACTGCAGGCTAAAGTGGATTTTCTTGTGGCCTAAAAGGACTATTACTATGTTACTATGTAATGGTATATACAGGCGCCATTTCCCTGAAGTCCGGGCAGGCTCTGGTGTAGTGCAGGTGCTGCTGGGAACAAGGAAGGGGCGGGATGCCTTTGTCATGTAGACAAGGAGCAGACAGGAGAGGTTTGACATGTGCTGGCGTCCATCTTGTGTCTGACTACAACAGGAGAATTTTTTACCAGTACCCTGCGTAATCACCTGGTTATTGTTTCTTTGTGTGTATATTAATGAGGGATGTATGTGATTTTATATAAATACTTTTATTACATTTGCGCAATAAAGAATTGTTTCTCTACTTGATTGTGGTGTTGATCAATTTGCAGGATGTATATATATTGATTTTGGGCTAGGCCCCGTGTAAACACTCTCTGGCCACAGGGATTAGCTGGATACTTTTTAGCAGGAACTGGAACACTCATTCTTGTCTCTAGAATAGTCAGATCCGAGCACATGGCTCTCTCCACCCTCATTGAGTAAACTTTGGGGCTGATTACTATTGGTGGAGAGGAACCTGGGGAGACAGTAGGCCTGAGCTTAACAGCAGAAGTCCACAATCTACATTCTGGAACGGACTAGGGTTGCTTACTACCCCTTGGAAAGGCATGACTCAAGGTATTGCTGAGTCCCTTCGTCTATCCCCTATCGAACACTACCCCCCACTTCACCCTTTCTCCACACACCCCCTCCCCCCTTTAACCCATGAAACTGAGGACACCTCTTTTAACGTTGGAAAAATTGGCCATAACAGCCTCTTTATTAAAAGTGCTTCCAAAAATTAACAAACATTAAAATAAATAACAATAATAACAATAACATTCAGTTAACCCATTATGTCTAGGGAGGTCAGAGCACCCTGCAGCAGCACCAGTATTACTGGCTATCCCCCCAGCCGCACCGCGCCGACTCAGGGGCTGACAAATCTATCACCTGGCACTGCACCACTTTCTTTCCATAATCCACCAAAACAAGCAGGGAGTTTTATCCCTCTTATGGGTCCCCATCCGAATTACTACATTAACGTGCCCTGCAAGACCTCCCTACCGCAGGCCGTCATGACAAAGAAAAGCAACCAAAGCCCACACCCGAACACCAAAAGCCTGTAATAGGACGGGCAGGCTGAATCGGGTCCGGCAAGAACTGTAGCTCCACCTCTTCCTCCTCTTCTTATAACACCGCGGCCGTTGGTAAGTGACTCACCTAGCAACTCCCGCACTTTTCTCCTCAAACCCCTCACCCCCTCCCAACTGGCTCACACTTAACCCCTTACTGCCCCACTTAACCCCTTAAACTATACTCCCAGCTAACCTAGTCATGCTGGGCCTCCGCTAGGTCTGCGCCCCTGCTCTGTGCCCTTCCTCAAAACACATGCTCCCCAGCACATAAACAACTCATGGCACAAAGATGGCAAAAGACCCAGCTGTAAACATAGGCACCTTGCAAATGTATAGTATATAGTATTATATATTTATAGTATAGTATAGTATATATAGTATTTACAAGTCATATACCTGTGAGGCATAACCTAGTAGGTCAGGTATAATAACATGATTATGGGTAGCTTCACACTTACCGTACCACCAAGGATTTTCTGCTGCGGATTCTGCTGCGGATTTGACTATATGATTGAACACTGCATCAAATCTGTACCATCAAATCTGCTGCGGATCTGCTGCAGATTTGACAGTGTGGATTTAATGCTGTGTTCATTTATTTAGTCAAACCTGCTGCGGATCTGCAGCAGAAAATCCTCTGCGTTACGGTACATGTGAAGCTACCTTTAGGGTACAAACCCACTTGCCGGATCCGCAGCGAGTTTCTCACTTCGAATACGCAGCGAGACTCGCTGCAGATCCTGGCCCTGTTTACTCAATGGCAGACAAACTCGCAGCAGGGATGTACATCCCTGGTGCGAGTTTGTACGCAGCCCGCCCCGTTAACCCCCTGGCCACTGAAGACTAAACATCACCAGGTCCCCGCTCCTGCTTGCTTTGGCGGTTCCCGGCACATCCCGCTCGGCCAATCAGTGCGCTGCCCCGCCGCAGCGCACTGATTGGCTGCGCGGGACTTGAAGACACCGGGAGCCCGAAAGCAAGCAGGAGCGGGGACCCGGTGATGTATAGTCTCCAGCGGTCGGGGGGTTAACGGGGCGGGCTGCGTACAAACTCGCACCAGGGATGTACATCCTTGCTGCGAGTTTGTCTGCCATTGAATAAACAGGGCCGGGATCCGCATATTCGAAGTGAGAAACTCGCTGCGGATCTGGCAAGTGGGTTTGTACCCTAAGGGTGAGATTTATCAAACACGGTGTAAAGTGAAACTGGCTCAGTTGCCCCTAGCCCCTATCTATCCAAAGCAATGCAAAGGTTTCCCACCAGGAAACATGCATGGCCCATTCATTTTGGAGCTCTGGGATATGCTGTCCATAAAGTTATTTTTTTCAAATTCTTAACAACTCTCTTAATATAAGGAATACCCACTGGACACTTTGCAAAGCTGGCAGTCCTCCCACCAAGGCTGCTGGCAGCTGCCAAGCTTTCTGCATATGTATTTCTATTACTCTCAGGTATTTTAATAAGAGCTATATTATTATGTTTGCAGTAAACACCCATTTTGGCAGCTGGAGGGAGCCAGAATTTTATTGAATGTATTTATTTAATTGCATACCTGTATACAGCAAAGAGAAGAACTTTCAGCTTATCACTTCAATTGTGTAAAAAAGCAAGCTTCCATGCAAATCAAAGTGAGAAAGCAGCATCAGGGGTTTACAGTATGTTATAAAGTGATTGCATATGGGATATGCCATTGCTGAGGGTCCAATCCCTTATAAAAAAAAATATAGTATAGTATATATAGCAGCCAAAGCAAAAACATAGACAAAGCAAAGAAAGAAGAGTAGCAAGAAATGGCAGCAGTAAAACATCCAAGGAAAGACTAGGGGGTTTCATAAAGAAAGAACCAAAATATTTTATAATGGATGTGGTTGATGCTGTAGCTATGCTTATCCTACAAACTCAGCAACCTCAACAATATTTAGTGAGGTTGCTTCCGCTGACACATGAGCGGATGAAACTCCTGATTTCTGCTTAGGATAAAGCTCTGTAAATGAAATGCACTTCATCATTTCAAAATGTATGTTGTCATTTTAGTTATGATTATTGCAGCCAGATTTTATGAGCTGAAGCAGAAGTCATAGGGAAAAGTAATAATATTATATCCGTGCAATGTGTTGTGTACAAGATTCTTAATATAGGGAATTGTCAGTCTCTTCTGTTGGGGCTGATAGATTGCTGTAGCAATATTTAATTGGAATGCAATATGTCCTCCCAACTTGATGAGTCAAATGACTGCCATATCTTGTGAGGCTAATATAAAAGATAGTGTTGTGTATGTGTGTGTGTGTATGCGTGTGTGTGTTGTTGTTTTTTTTTTTTGGGGGGGGGGGGAATGATGCATAAAACTACAGTATTTTCCAGTGTATAAGATGACTGGGTGTATAGGACGACCCTTTCTCGAGTTAAAATATAGAGTTTGGGATATACTCACCGTATAAGACTACCCCTCTCCCAACGCACACCTGTGGTGTCCCACCACAGGTGTTACTAGTGTTTTACACCCCTTGCAAAAGTCTTTACTTCAAGTAACTGTGGTAATGAAGTGGTACCTAAGTTTTGCCACAAGATGTCACTATTGTATGTAACTGTACTTGTAGTTTGCACAGCTGCAGGAAACTAAAGGGTTATTGTTTATTGTGATCTGTACACCAATGAGGGCCTTCTCTTCTTCTCTACCTATTCCTGAGCTTCTTTCTATGCTTTCTTCTCCACCTCTCACAGGGGACATAACACCTCCTGTAGGAAGTTGTCACATGGGGAGAGAAAGCATACACCCACTTTTAGTCAGTCTTAGTCTGGTTGCAGTACAGAGATGACGCAAAACAAGTTGGTCCCTGCCATGGTCCAGCTGGGCCCTGGCTTTGCCAGGTCCCCACTCCAGAACTAGTCAGTAGTGTAGTCTGAGGTGTGGTGGTGAACAGATGCACATGGTAGACACAGACACCAGTTTCTTGAAAGCAGCACTTCTACACACTATGCAGTGTTAAGTTACTCAAGGGAGAAAACAAGTCAGAGAACACCCCAACCCACACCGAGAGCAAGTCTAAAAGTGCAGGACAGTATCCTGATAACAAGTGGAACTGAACCGGATAGAGCAAAGTTACTAGAAGCCTACGTAATCTTGCAGCGCAGGTGTCACCAGGAAATCTTGGCCACTCTGCTCAACTTAGGTAAAGAGGTCTGGGGCTTGTGTCAACCTCATAGGACGAATCACCCGACACTGGTGGGCAAAAGGTGGTTCAGCGACAGTAAGGTCAAAACATGGACACTAGTAAACATCTACTTTTAAGTCTTCAGTATTCTACTTCTTCTAACGTTCCGGCAGAGCACACTTCTACCCTGGGTTGGGACTCTCAACACACACACTCCTCTCCTCTACTCTGAACTTGAAGCACAAACTCCTCTCCGCTGTTCTGGACTCTCAGTACAAACTCCTCTCTGCTGCTCACAGTTCTACTACTCTAAAGGTCCTCAGTACAGCTTTTGTCTTATCAAGTCTACAGTCTGCTATCAGCTATTGTATATAGTATTTCTAAGGTAAAGAAGATTTATTTATGCTACTCAGGCACCTACACAGTTAACACCACATCCTTGTGTCATCTCCCCTTTCAGTGGGCGGCGGTATAGATAGTCCGGGTGGGCAACTCCGGACCACCGGGATGAGCACCCAAGGGACCCTCTCACAGCCCGGCAGGTCACCGATTACAGGGGAAAGGGTATAGATCGTCACTCTAAACTAAAAGCAGTTCCATACCTGTGTGCCCAACTGGCACTGGCGTCACAACAATTTACCATCTGGCTGAGCTATACTCCGACCAACCACCACAGTAGTAGCGTCACATAGTACCATCTGGCAAGTGACCTGTTGAGCCTCACAGGAGTGCACCACACACCAAATAAAAATAAATACAAAGCATCAGACAGCAGCGAGAACTGAGAAGCAGAGAAGTAGGTAGAGTACTACCGGTAGGATACAAGGGCGGCCAGATGAGTGGAAGAGGTGTGTTATTCTGGGCACAGCGTCACTCTACCGTATCTCTTTTTTCCATACCCTGGACGCCTGCAGCTTGCTCTGCCCTACCTACAGTCGCCACATGCAGCAGAAATGCAGCGAGCTTCCCCCATTGTATGCGGTGAGCACAGATTCTCCAGTCCAGTTCCGAAGTTTTTCAGCACCACCCTATAAGACGACACCCTGCGTATAAGACGACCCCTGCCTTTTGAGAACATTTTCCTGGGTTAAAAAGTAGTCTTATACACAGGAAAATACTAGGGTTGGTTTTGCACCAAAATGTGCATGAGCTATTCTGTACACAATGCAACAAAATTTGCACCATTTGTAATGATGCCCATAGTTTTCTGGGACATATTTCTGGTGCATTGTGTACCAAGGAACCCTATCACACTGAAAGTGCAGTCCAATCTTCAGGTAGCATGTTACAGAGCAGGAGGAGCTGAGGAGCTTGATATATTGTTTTGTAGGAAAAGTTCTAGAATGACTTGTTATTTCTTTGTGTGTGTCTCTGATCATTCTGTGGGTGGCCCTATTCAGACTTCCCAATAAAGTTCTTTATTATTACAATACAATACTTATTAGGTATCACTGAGTTACTTACATTCCAAACTATAAAGTTATTTATCCTGCACAGTGAATGCTATTATTTTTTTTCCAAAAGTATGACAGAATTGCTTCTCTTGGTCACATTGCTTTAAAAAAAAAAGAAGAAAATAATTATAAAATAAAAATGATTAACAGCTCATGCTGCAAAAATACAGCCTGGCACAATCCCTGGAATATTAATTTAGAAAAAAGGTAAGGGGGTTAAAAAATTTTTATTTTCAAATAATTTTATTGGGCAAAGGTGATAAAACATACAAAACATTTATATAAAGCATAAGGACACTGATCTGCAGAATAAAGATAACGCGTCACCACATTGTGTACACCAAAGGAAAAAAAAACAGGACAGATAATTTTTTTTCATTTCCCCAAATAAAATGGATCAAAATAGTATCCCTGTCCCAAAATGTTACCAATAAAAAAGACAGCATGTCGTATAAAAAACATGTAACAAGGAGATGTATCCCCTGGATTACCGAGGAGTGCTGACTTACCATCTCCAATTAGCAGAGTTTAAGGAGCTTCCTGTTTTCACCAGAGCCCACTGCAAGACTGGATGGGCTTCGCTGAGGAAAACTCCCAGGTTGCTACCCTCAGAGAAGGTCCGCAGTGACCACCGATCTAAAAACTTAAGGATTACTGCAACATGGGGCCAGATGCTCTTCTTCTGCGGTGGAACCCCAAAATGCAGTGTGAAGACGTTGATCACACTGAAGGCGAGCAGAGAACTAGGAATGGAACAAGATCCAATCGGCTAGAAGCTAGCTAGGAAGCAAGGAAGTGGCAGATAGCCAGGGAGCACGGAAGTGGTTTGCTGACTGAAACACACACACAACTGAGCAGAGAGTCTGGAGGTGATGGCTATAAATACCCTCAGGTGATCAGCTGAAAATTCCATGGCAATATGAGATCAGGGAATCTCTGGCACAAGTAGTGGTAACAGGAGACCCACAGGCTTTTGGTGGGAGCTCTTATTGCGGGCACAGTCTGGGCAAGCGGCCACAAAATCTTTGACATCTTGAGCCAGAGTTGGCCACCAATAATGCTGGGAGATGAGATGGAGAGATACAGTATGCGTATCCCTAAATGGCTAGCAATACGGGAGGCATGTTCCCTTGCTAGGAAGCGATGAAGTTGCAAATAGCCAGGGAGCACAGATGTGGTTTGTTGACTGAAACACACAAACAACTGAGCACAGAGGTCTGGAGGTGATGGAAATAAATACCCTTAGGTAATAAGCCTAGAATTCAATAGAACTTGTGTGCAGAGTCTATAAATACAGGTGAACAGGCATACACTTGTCACAAGAGGGAGCCCTATCCCTCAGGAAGCCTGCTAAGCATAGGTGAGAAGATGCTCAAAGACAAGCACACTAAGAAAGAGCAGGAGAGTGAACATAATGAAGCGCAGTGCGCCCTGCAGCAGGTAGGGGATAATGGACACAATCACGTGCCGTTACGACTCCCCACACTGTCATGCTCTTTCAACCAAGAAATAAAAAAAGCTATGGCTTTTAGAATATGGTGACACAAAACAATGGATTCTTACTTGGTTTTCCTAAGAAAAGTTTTCCCTGTAACAGGCAAGAGAGAAATGTAACATAAAGAACTTATACTTACCTATCCCTGTGCCCGCAGCATCACCAGCCTGATCTCAACCTCCAGTTTTCTCCAAATTCCTGTGTTGTGACCACCTGGCAGGAACTAGTAGCTCAGCCAGTCAGACTCAGTCATTGATTGGCTGAGCGGGTATTTCTGAGCCATGTTGTGACTTTACAGGAGTGGGACAGTGAGCGGTGTGTGGGCCACGTGCATCAGATGAGGAGTATTCTGGTTTCAGAAAATATGTATATTTTATTATTATTATTATTATTATTATTTTAAATTAAACAATTTTCCAACTTACTTTGTGCATCAATTTCTCATTTCACATCACACCATGTCCTGGTGATGTGATGATCCAGTAGGTAGAAGGCCTTTACAGTCATTTCTTGTAGGTAGCCATGCACCTGCATTATCACCATATTATCAGTAGATAGCCCTCTGGATGTAGAGGGTAAAAACAGTAGAAAAAAACCCAGGATGATAGCCTGCATTAAAGGGTTAAAATTCTATGAAGAATTATCCTGGAAAATACTATAAATGTGCAAAAATAAGGTCACATGACGTGTCATTATCCAACAATCTGGCTGTATCCCTGTGCTCCAGATGTATGCACATGTCTTCGGAATTATTACTTTATCTAGGCTCAGACCCATTAGCTGTCAAAAAAAAATCCAGACAACACACTGCATAGCTACACTGGAATCACCATGGAAAGTGTATGTACCAAATACAGTATCATCTCCCTCTGTACATCACCCTTGATTTCTGTTGCTAAGGTAACAGTTCCAGATTGCGGTTTTATACCTCGAAATGCGACATCCTTTAATGTAACATGTAAGCTTCTTATCAGCTTGTCTTATCTGGGTATCTGGATATGTCTCCGTCTGAGTTAGAATAATTACTCTAGGGGATATACGCAAAGCTGTATGAAAGAGAAATTTTATGGAACTGAATTCACATTGACCTTTACCAAGCAAAGGGCATTCTGCTACTCAGCTCACTACACAGCTTTAATATTTCCCTGAAACTTTATATTACGAAGACGGTGAACTCCCTGTTAGAAAGGTTACAACCACACATCGACAGCTCGACTTCCTGCTCATACACAGCCTTTTCTATGGGTAATTCCATTGTACTTTTTAAAGATTCAAATAATAAAATTGGGCTTTTTGCTGCTTAAAAATGATAGTGTGCAAGAGGGTGAAAATGGACATTGCCCCTTGCTGATCATTAACTAAACCCAGGGGTGTAGCTAAAGATTTATGGTCCTCTTTCCAAACACATCACACATGAACACTCGGTTGCCACATGATGTTGCCATGGCTAATTCCTTAAATACGTTTAAGGGAGGCCTGGACGCTTTTCTTTAAAAATATAATATTACAAGTTATGGGCATTAGATTTCTTGTGATAGGACGCTGATCCAGGGATTATTCTGAATTGTTCTCCCTGTGATGGGGCAATTGTCATCTGCCTCATAAGGGGTTTTTGCCTTCCTCTGGGTCAGCACAGTAGGGTTTCTGTACGTCAAACTTGATGGCCTCTTGTCTTTTTTCAACCTTATTAGCTATGTAACTATGGCTGAATCAGGCGGTATAGGCAGAATCAGCGGGGAGCTAAGAACAGACCCCTTGTGTACATGTGCAGCCATCGTTCTTTTCCATATTAAAATACTAAACCCACTCCACCCTAGGGTAGCAGCATATCATCTTTGATTGGTAAAAGCAATCTATATAATAAAGAATAAAAATGATTTATTGTTAACACCTGTTGTTGGACAGTATAGGCAGATACCATAGGTGGTAGCCACATATAGCTTAGTTCCCAATGGGAGGCAAGGGTTAATACTCTCACAGTTCTTCTCTACTCCTACCAGAGAAGCGTTTCGTTTTATGACTATTCCTATGACCTCTAACCTGTGTGACACACCTGCTCCTGTCAGTGCTGCTGCACATAGCTGTATATGCCTTCAAGTATTGGAGCTGAGTTTTAGCTAGTAAGAGTGTGTTCACACTACGGAATCTACGCGGAGAATATCCTATGGATTGTGCCGCTCGCCCCGCACGCTCCCACTTGACTCTCCGCCTGTGTCATAGACTCTATTCTATGCTTGGGCAGATTCCACCGTACGTCCAAAGAATGACATGTCAATTCTTTGTGCTGATGGCGGAATCTGCCTGAGCATAGAATGGAGTCTATGGCACGGGCAGAGAGTCAAGAGGGAGCGCGTGGGGGGGGCAAGCGGCGGAGTCCGCGCAGTGGTCTCCGCGCAGATTCCGTAGTGTGAATGTGTCCTAAGACATAAGAAGTCAACCTTAGCTTAAGGCTGGGTTCACACACAGTATATGTGGATTGAAAACACAGAGTGGATTGAAAACACAGAAAGGATATGTTCACACAATGTTAAAATTGAGTGGATGGCCGTCATATAACAGTAAATAACTGCCATTATTTCAATACAACGGCCGTTGTTTTAAAATAACAGCAAATATTTGCCATTAAATATGGGCCATCCACTCAATTACAACATTATGTGGACAGAGCCTTTCTGTGTTTTGAGAGCACTACAGCTTTGCCACTGACCAAGCCTTTATCCTTTTATCGTGCAAATGAAGAGATATGGACTGAACTTTGGTAAGTGCTTGCATAAGGAGGAGGCATGGCACCATAAGTGAAGCTGTGAGACTGTTGCGTCGCTAACCTGTTCTCACTGCCGTCAGCTGCGTCATACTAATCAATTTACTAAAGCAACGCAATCATTTCATCATATGGTAAATAAACCTGAAATAACCCTGCTGTTTCCTAGATGTAACAAAGGATTCTAAGTTTCTAGATGAGTATAAAGCAGTTCCTTTAGGTGTGAGGTGGCCTTTCATGCCCAGACTTGGCAGAATATTCACATCAGGGGTTACATTCTTCATTATACAACCCAAAAAATCTTAAAGCTCAACAATTCAAAAGAAATGTTTACACAGTTTGGGCTATGGTATACAAAATAAAAAAAATTCCCATAAAATGAAAAAATGGTTCCACACCCAAAAAATAATGATTTTTTCTATTCTGAATAACATGTAAAACAGATTAAGGCTATGTTCACACTACGTATATTTGAGGCTGTATAGCAACAAGATAACAGCAAATATTTGCCATTAAATGACGGCCATCCACTCAATTACAACATTATGTGAATAGAGCCTTTCTGTGTTTTCAATCCACTCCTTGTTTTGGTTGCTATACAGCCTCAAACATAAGGCCTCAAATATACGTAGTGTGAACATAGCCCAAAGGGGTAGTGCGGCGCTAAACAATTATTCACTAAATAACACACACAAAGTTATACAACGTTGTAATGTATGTTATGTTAGTAAATCGCCCCCTTCCCTGTGTTTCCCCCCACCCACACCAGACCCGGAAGTGTAGTGCTCTATACATACCTGCCTCTAGCCGACCCCCGTCTGCCATCTTGTGCCAATGATGTAATCTTCGGACGGACGGACGAACCGCTCCGACCCGTCCCTAGTGCCGGCCGCCCTCTGGAGCTTCATCAGCTACTCAGCCACGATTGGCTGAGCATAATTGTGCTCAGCCAATCATGGCTGAGCAGCTGATGACGCGGCAGAGGGCGGCCGGCACTAGAGACGGTCAGAGTGGTTTGTCCATCCGTCCGAAGATTACATCATTGGCACAAGATGGCAGACGGGGGTCGGCTAGAGGCAGGTATGTATAGAGCACTACACTTCCGGGTCTGGTGTGGGTGGGGGGAAACATGGGGAAGGGGGCGATTCACTAACATAACATACATTACAACGTTGTATAACTTTGTAATGTGTATTACTTAGTGAATAATTGTTTAGCGCCGCACTACCCCTTTAAACAAACATTTAGAAACTAAAAAGCTAGAAAGCTAAATATGTCATATTATAAGTTACTGTACAGTATAGCATGTATCAGCATGTCGCGTATAATGTATAGTAAGGGCAAAGACCTGAAAAAACAGCAGCAGTTTGTAGATACGGGATAGAGCTGCAGATCCCCATAATGCAGTAGTGTAGTACAACAGGCTAGAATAGAGAAGCAGGGCTGCTGCCAGAGGTCTGTGTGGTCACATGATTACACTGGGGAAGGGGTTTGTGTTCAGCATGGAGCAATCAGGAAGTGAGAATCCCAGAGCTGTGCAGGAGGACAGTGACAGAAACCTTTTTATACAGCAGTGTGTATAGCGTAAATGTAAGTGCAGGCACATTATAGCAGGAATGGAGAGGATGGAAAACAGAAGGGCTGACAGAGACCGCAGGAAGCAGGAAGGAATGAGCAGGGCAGATGTGGGCACATACATGTAGCACTGTCTGTCCGGGGAGAGAGGGGTTACAGCTATGAAGAGATTACCCCCCACAGTCCTGTCCCCTGATGCAAGCCCCAGCCTGAAGTGGATCTGCTATGATTGGAAGGTGAGGGAGACTTCCTGGGTCAGAGTACAGGGCTGTATACCTTGATATGCAGACCATGCCACTCCCCCTTCCACCCAGTATAGGGAGCTCTTAAACCAAAGCAATGCTCTCAAACCAAGTTACTTTTAAACCAAGGTACCAGTGTATATTAAAATAATGGCAAACATAAGTAACAAGGGCATTTAAAATATTAGGAAGAAATGCTCCAACTAATATGCACCTTTCTCAGCAATTTCATTTAAATATAATGAAGCTAAAACTTAACCTGTTCATTGCTGACCACTTCCTCTTCTCTTAAATGGCAAATGCTGGTTTCTATCATTGAACATTCAGTCACTTGCTTGTTTGCTCACAGGATCCAAAAACTTTTCTTGCTTGTCCCAATGGCATTAAGATTTCCATACAAGTCACCGCGATAATACACTGAACCTATTTCCCATTTCTGCCCAATGATCAAAGTGTCCCTGTCATGGTCCACCGGGCCCAGCGCTGAGGTCTAGCTATAGATTGTGATTTGATGTTTGCTCACAACTGGAAACTAAAGCTAGACTATTACACATAGAAACTGAGTTACAAAATAAATCACTATGGTTTACATAAATGGAAGTCTTGCTGTAAAGTCATTATGTCAGTGATCTGCGCTGCAGTTTACAAGACATGTTATAACAATTAGACTCCCTTTTGATGTCCCACAATAAATGATTATCTCATTTTCCGTGTAATGTAAGAGGCCCTGGTTGGGTTACAATGCATCATACTGGAAAACAAGTCCATAATAATGTTTGCCTGGCCACATAGGATCCCTTCACACAGGGATGACAGCATAAAGCTGAATTTACAAGTCATTATTTGAAAATCTATCAATGAATAATGCCTGACACACACACACACACATTTTACAACTGCAAAACTGCGCATCTTCAACTTTACAATTATCAATTGTTTGCTGCAATTTTTCAACACAAATTTGATGGTTTCCACAAGATATAACAATCCAACCTTTATCATTTGTTTTACAATGTGACATGTGGTGGTTATTACTGGTCACTCAAATCATAATATTGGGGGACATTTATTAAGACCAGCAAACTCATACGCCGCTCTTAAATTAGGCTGTCTCCATTTACCCCATAGATTTACTAAGAGGCGCACGTATGTCAATTCTTTGGGTGGACGGCAGAATTCGCTGGCAAATATCATTGAGTCTATGGGACGGGCGGAACTTCAAGCGGTGTCTCCACACGTATTCAATAGTGAGAACATATCCTGACAGCTGTTTCTAGTAACAGCAGAATGGTAAATGATGTCCTAAATTCTAATGCAGTCTACAACAGGATCAGTACAAGACACATACAAGACACATAAAGGTGGTTGCGTAAAGTATCTATCTATCTTATTTATCTATGGACATGTATAGCTCTATATTGCAAGTTTCAAATTTGATAGGAGATTATATCCATATAATCTTTAAAGGGAATGTGGCGCCTAGATTTATTGTTATTGATTAGAAACAAACTATTTTTTTTTTATTTTAGTACATTATTATGTGGGTAGCCATTTTGCCAGAGCTGTTTTTAAAAGCTTTCAGTGACAGTCTTTACAGCAAGCCTCATGGACATAGACACAATGAACATTCTGACCCTATTCTTTGTAAAGGACACATTTGTAAGAATGCTCTGTAACCTGTGCAAAAATCATTCCATAGGGAGGGGAGGCTGAGCTTTGAACATTATATATTGTCTTGTTTATCTTCCAATGTCACCTTTCACTGTAATTGTGTGCAGATCACTTTCCAGCAGTATCCTCCTTATCTTCACAGTCAGAACAGGAAGTCTTAAGTTTAGTTTTATTAGCTTTAAGCTTGGTGACCTGAATGAAAACGGCAAGATTTAAGGATATAGACCAGGGGTGTCAAACTCAAATACACAGTGGGCCAAAATGATGTCTGGGTTACGGCCTAGTATGGTGGCTCCTCTATGGCAGGAAGCATCCAGCATCATGGTCGGCACCTACGAAAATGATAAGGATATCAGTGGTGGATTAACTGTACCTGGGCTATTCACAGAACTTGCCCCCACATACCATATCAATAGTTCACCTTAGGCACCGCACTTAGCCACAAATTCTCACTATAGTGCCCCACAAAATTAATTACCCCAATAGTGCCTCCATAAACAGTTAATTCACCCTATAGTGCCCCCACACACAGGTAACTGTCCGTCTGACTGGACTGCCCATATTATAATCCGCTGCAACATCCTGCAGGTCAGCTTAACAAAATCTATTTATTTCCTTGGTGGGACAGAGTTTGACATGCCTGATATAGACAGTGACATGGAAAATTTTAAAAGTCTACCAAAAACTTCAAATATATGTTAAACATAGAATTTTGATTTAAATAGCAGATTTTCTGATGACACATTCCCTTTAAGTGTCATAAATAGACATGGTATGCAGGGTGTAATATGGAAATTAATGTAATAAATAACATGTCTGATTTACATGTTGGGAAAGGACCATACATACGTAGTTCTGAAAGCTACAAATATAACAACATCGTTTACAGGAAGTGCTGAGAGGATGCTTGAAAAGTCTAGTGAAGTTAAAGGGATTTTCCAAGTGTAGTATTTTAAGATGAGTGAATAGCCTTTGACGATGTTCTTAATTTCACTGAAATCAGTGAGAGTTAAAAATAATAAAGATAGTGTCAATGTTAAATGGTAAACCCTGAGGAATATGGGGACGTGTGCTCAAAGCAAATGTATGTAATCATGAGCAAAATATTTTTTTTTTATTATGTGATATAATATATGATTAGGTACTTTCTTCGGATTTCACTCTTAGGTTTTAGAAAGAATTTCAACAATATGTAAAAACGATTTCAATAAAATGTTACATGGATAAAGGTGAAAACTAACCCATCAGTTCTGTAAATGATGTATGAACCAGAAAATTCAGTTTAGTTTCAAAGAAAAGACAGCAGGTGGCGCTGTTTAACCATTCATACCACAATCATAACTCCAATACATTTGGTAACATTTGATTGGAATTACCTAATCTAAGATTTTATGACTCTTATGCTGTTTTGTTTTTAATGTATTTTTATCTCATTTATATTCACTTCACATGTGTTACCTACGTCTTGATTACCTAGTGGCTATTTGAATAGCGTACTGACGTAGGATTAGGAGGAGGCCCGTAGAAGCGCTGTGAGCGTGAAACAGACTGTCACCACTCCTCTCACCTAGCGTCTGCTCATCTATGCCCGCACCATGTCCATGTTTTTCTAAGAAATAATAAAGTTTAAGAAGACTACGCTGGTGAGTGCAACCACCTTTTTGCTTCATGGCATTCGCATTTGGTAACATTTAATACATACATATTTAGGTACCTACATCAACTACATACATGGTTACACAATTGTGCATATACACAAACATATATGCATACATATCAAATGCATATGAACTGGGCTATAACTAAACAGAAAAAAACAGAAAAAACTATTTTCAGCGCCAGTCCAGTAGTCTGTATAGCTACAGCAATGTATATAGAGACAAATTTCAGGAGGAAGCAAATCCAAAAGGAACCTCTAAATGGTGGGTGCTAGTGGGTATCAGCATCCAGGTCACTGGCTGAACATGTCTTGATCATCACTGTGTGAGCCACTCTGCCTTGGGAAATATGGATATGGATGAATAAAGCAACACTTTATTTTCACCTATAAAACACGAACTGGAGAGAATGGAACCGCTGCACATCCCATCTATGGCTGATACTAATGCCGCTAGGCCTATATTAAAAATCAACACCAGAGTGTCTGTATATGAATTTATCAAGCCATATTGCCCCGTGTACCACCGCGCAGGTCCTCTGGTCCACACGGGTCCCTACGCTAACTCCACACCGTGTCGGTCACATGTCTGGACCTTATGTCTTCCCCATTCTGTGAGAGCAGCAATGGTAAGTGTAATACCTTATCCATACTGGTGTCGTTTGGGGGCAGCCTTCCCCGCCGGTGGTGCTGGCTGGGTTTTGGTGGGGCTTTTTGGGTCTGGTCCTGTGACATTGGGGTTGCAGGGCCGCTCCATGGCCTCCCTTCCCTGCATGTGCACGCTTTGCGGGGTTGGTCGCTGACCGACACGGTGTGGAGTTAGCGTAGGGACCCGTGTGGACCAGAGGACCTGCACGGTGGTACACGGGGCAATATGGCTTGATCAATTCATATACAGACACTCTGGTATTGATTTTTAATATAGGCCTAGCGGCATTAGTGTCAGCCATAGTTGGGATGTGCAGCCGTTCCATTCTCTCCAGTTCGTGTTATTTTCACCTATCCAGAGGCTATACAGAGGGGGCTATCTATAAGGAGACTAAACGGGGTCATCTGTAGGGGGGCTAAATAAAGGGACCATCTATACGTGGGCTATACAGAGAGAGACATCTATAAGGGAGACTAAACACAGGCAGCCATCTATAAGGGTGATATACAGAGGAGGGCCATCTATAAGGGGGCTACAAAGAAGAGCCATCTATAAGGGGGCTACACTGAGGGGGTAATCTATAAGAGAGACTAAACAGAGGGGCCATCTAGAAGGGAGACTAAACAGAGGGGCCATCTATAAGGGGCGACACAGAGAAGGGCCATCTATAAGGGAGACTTAACAGAGGAGGCCATTTATAAGGGGGCTACACAGAGGGGACTATATACTATAGGACAGGTTTCTCTTTTCAAGCTAAGTACCCCCATTTGATCAAATGCTCCAGCATGTGATTAGGGCTGCTTCTGCCATGAGGCAGAATGAGGATTCCACCTCAGGCGGCAGATTTTTTAGTAAAACGACTGCTGCCGTGGCCGCCCTGGGAAGCATTTTCCCCTGGCCCCTTCCGCACTTTCTACCTCCTGCTGGGCCTGGGCTGCGTCTCCGCGCATGTGACATCACCTGACCTGGCAGTCTTCTATCTTATTGGCTGTGTGCACTACAACCAGCCACAGTGGTGCGACCCTGTTGTGTCATGGCCCCGCCTCTACCCCTGTGAGCATCGATGTGAACTGCAGCATTTAGTTCACTGCCACTATTACATAGTTGCCAACAGTCCCGGTTTTGCCGGAACTGTCCTGATTCTGAGGAGACAGCCCCGGCAAAACCGTGTCCTGGGTAGCTCAGCCCCGCCTCGGAAAGCCCTGCCCCCTTCCAGCACGAGCGATGTCACTCATGCAGAGCAGGGAGAGGAGTCCCTGGGGGACTAGAGGAACCATACTGATGAGATAAGTATAGTATAGATGAGGTAAGTATAGTATAGATGAAGGGACAAGAGGATGCTGAAAGGGGTACTGGTATGATGATAAAGGGGCAAGAGGAGGATGAAGGGGGAAGTAGTATGATGATGGAGAGGCAGGAGGATGAAGGGGGTAGTAGTATGATGATGGTGGGTAAAGAGGATGAGAGGGGTAGTACTATGATGATGGAAGGGCAGGAGGATGAAGGGGGTAGTAGTATGATGATGGAAGGGCAGGAGGATGAAGGGGGTAGTAGTATGATGATGGGTTGCATCATATAGGTACAAACTACCAATATATACAGTTAGTCAGTAGAATGCTATCTCTAAGTCTCATCCTGCTCTGAGTGGGATGCGTAATATACTGGGGGCCTAATACTGGGGTGTGTAATATACTGGGGACCTGATAATGGGGTGTGTAATATACTGGGGACCTGACACTGAGGTGTGTAATATACTGGGGACCTGATACTGGGGTGTGTAATATACTGGGGACATGACACTGGGGTGTGTAATATACTGGGGACCTGACACTGGGGTGTGTAATATACTGGGGATCTAATGCTGGGGTGTGTAATATACTGGGGACCTAATACTGGGGTGTGTAATGCTCCTTTTGTGTTGTTCTGACAGTAAATTGTAACTGGAAAATTTTAAACCCACACCCATGATAGGCCACACCCCACCAAGACCACACCCACAATAAGCCACACCCCTTTTTACGCTAAAGTGTCCCTGGAAAAAAATTTCAAATGTTGGCAACTATGCTATTAGGAAGCCTCAGCAAAAGTACGGGGAGGGATGGGTGGACAGGTTCTCAGCTGAGTCTTACAATAGCATTTTGATTTTCGCCTCAGACGCCATAAAAGCTAAGATCGGCACAGGATGCAAACAAGTAGAAATGTTTGCTTAATAAGGCCGAGATAGCACTGCCGCCACAGACTCTGTATAAAGTCTCTGTTGGCCATTGATTCCCAGATCAGAGACATACGGGGGGAATGGGTGTCATGTCGACATTTGCCCTCAGGTCCCTGGGGTGTCCTGGTCTACTACACAGAGAGGGCCATCTATAAGGGTGACTAAACAGAGGGGGCTATATCATATATTATGACATTACATACCTATTAATAATTCTGATAGTTCCTTGAGGGATACCTCTAGTCCATATCATGACAAAACCTGCATCACGCTTGTATCATTTATGGAGCCCCTGCAAGGGTGTAAATGTTGCACGTAATGTTGATGGGTCATCAGTAATGCTGTCATCATGTTTGTGATATCATCATTGCAATGACATAACCACCCCTATGTGCAGTGTCTGAATAAAGATGTCTCATGGCTTTATACATATAGCCACCCAGTGTCGGACAGGGGTTTCTGGGGCCCACCAGAAGAAATGATCCTGGAGGCCCACCAATGAAGAACCAGTGAGAAACGATAGGTCAGTATGTGTTAGTACAGGTTTTAAAGCTGGGGGCCCACCGGAGGATCCTCCGGTACTCTGGTGGGCCAGTCCCACATTGTAGCCACTACATGATATTGTCATCTAATGCCTATGTTATATAGGTGAACCACACCAAAAGATTGTCAAGTATGTGTGCTAAATATTCAATGTATATAGAAAAATGTAATATAAAAAAATAAAAAATTTAAATCATATATGAACACATACATTTGCTTATACTGATGCCTCATAGAGTGGATGTACTGAAAACACTGTTACATATCTTGCATTGGGCCTCAGGAGCTACTGATTATAACTCGAGCCATACTAATGTCACCTGCTAATGATGCTCCTGATGAGGTGGCGCATGGTCTCCTGAGGGATCTCCTCCAAGACCTGGACTAAAGCCTCTGCCAACTCCTGGACAGTCTGTTGTACAATGTGACGTTGGTGGATGGAGAGAGACATGATGTCCCAGACATGCTCAATAGAATTCAGGTCTGGGGAATGGATGGGTCAGTCCATAGCCTCAATGCCTCCATCTTGCAGGAACTGCTGACACATTCCAGCCATATGAGGCCTAGAATTGTCCTAAATTAGGAGGAACCCAGGGCCCTCTGCACAAGCATATGGCCTCACAAGGGGTCTTAGGACCTCATCTCGGTACCTAATGGCAGCCAGGCTAACTCTGGCGAGCACATGGGGGGCTGTGCGGCCCTCCAAAGAAATTCCACCCCACACTGTGATACTGCTCTGTGACCAGTCACTTGCTAGATGGTTATGTGTGACACCGCTTCTATGGTGGATGGTCAGTGGAATATAGCTCAGACGGTTAGGATGTTGTAGTGACGCCAGTGCTAATTTAACACACAGGTGTGATGGTGTGATGGTATACCTGCTTTTAGTGTGTGGCTGGCTATATTGCTCCTCAATGGTCGGTGACCTGCCAGGCTGTGAGGGGTCCCCTGGGCTCTTATCACGGTGGTCCAGACTGGAGAGATGACCTACACGGACTGTCGGTACCGCCATCAACAGAAAGGAAAAATGACCCAAAGACGGTGTAGCTTGTGTTTAGGTGCTGGTGCAATGATCACTGACTCCCAGTAGAATAAATAAACTTTTCTGTACTAGCAAGTCTCTGGTAATGCAGGATCATAAGTGACTGTTGAGATACAGACTTGCGTTCACTGAATCTTTGCTGAGAGATACTGAAGAAGTAAGTAGAATAGCAGTGCCTACTTGGTTGTGTTCTGAAAAGAGTAGAGAGTTCAGAGCAGTGAAGAAGAGTTTGTTGTGAGTCCCAATCCAATTTAGAACTGTGCTCTGCCGGAACTTTAGAAGAAATACATGAGATACTTGAGAAGAAGAAGAATACTTGTGCCCGTGTTTGGACCTTTGTCACTTAATGTCAGAGCGTGTCCCGGTGTCACCTGCGCTATGAAATAGAGTACGTAGACCTTTGCAGTAGCTATTCTCTATCTAGATCAGTTCCTCTGTCTAGAATACTGTCCTGACCATTTAGAGATCTTCACGGCGTGGGTTGAGATGTTCTCTGACTTGTCCTCTCTTTAGTGTTTAGCACTGCATCTTTAGTAGAAGTGTTGCGTTAGGAAAGAAAGTCTCTGAGTTCTCCATATGTGTCTGTACTCTACAGCTGGTCTGTCCCGGACAGGGAACCTGGCAGAGCCAGGCTCCTGGCTAAGTTCAGCAGAAATGCCTGATCTGTGCGTCCTACTCCTCGGAGAATCAGAGAAGAACTGATTAAGTGTGGTCCTACACCGATTGTGCAGACACATGCCCATTTGTGGCCTGCTGGAGGTAATTTTGCAGGGCTCTGGCAGTGCTCCTCCTGTTCCTCCTTGCACATAGGGTGAGGTAGCGGTCCCGTGGCTGGGTTGTTGCACTCCTATGGCCTCCTCCACGTTTCCTGGTGTACTGGCCTGACTCTTGGTAGCGCTTCCAGTCTCTAAACACTAGGCTGACAGGCACAGCAAACCTTCTTGCCACAGCTCGCATTGATGTGCCATCCTGGATGAGCTGCACTACCTGAGCCACTTGTGTGGGTTGTAGAGTCCGTCTCATTTATATAGTATTTTCCTGCATATAAGACTGCTTTTTAACCCAGGAAAACTTCTCAAAATTTAGCAGTCGTCCTTTATGCCAGGTGTCGTCTTATAGGGCAGGTGCTGACAAACTTTGGAACTGGACCGGCGAATCTGTGGTCACTGCATACAGTGGGGGGAGCTCAAAAACAGCTGCATACCTGCTGCATGTGGCGACTGTATGAAGGGCAGAGCAAGCTATAGGCGTCCAGATTATGGAAAAAAGAGATAGGGTAGGGTGGCGCTGTGCCCAGAAAAACACACCTCTTTCACCCGTCTGTCCGCCCTTGTATCCTATCAGTATTACTGTACCTCCTTCTCTCCCTCTCAGATCTCACTGCTGTCTGATGCATTTTATTAATTTTTTTTTGTGTGCGTTGGAAGAGGGGTAGTCTTATACAGCGAGTATATCCCAAACTCTATGGGGGAAATTTATGAAAGGATGTAAATATACACCTGGTGTAAACTGCCCACAGCAACCAATCACAGCTCAGCTTTTAGTCTACCAGAGCTGAAAGCTGAGCTGTGATTGGAAACCAATGTGGGCAGTTTACACCAGGTGTATATTTACACCCTTTCATAAATCTCCCCCTATATTTTAACTGGAGAAGTTGGGGGTCGTCTTAAACGCCTAGTCACCTTATACACCGTAAAATATGGTATATTACAGTTCTAAAGATTGTGTCACTGACAGATCAAGGGAGTGCACATCAAGAAATTATGCTTCATCGCAGAAAGGGTTAAAAATGGAAAATATAACGTTATAGATTAAATAGAAGAGATGAGCAGAACTCAAGCATGCTCGAGTCCGATTGTTTGCCATTTAAATACTGGTTGCTGAAGAAGTTGTATGTAGCCCTAGCGAGTCTGGGAAAACATGAATACAGCCTATGGCATGCTCGAGCTGCGCTCATCTCTAATAAATAGTGAAATAGTGATGAAGAGAATCATTTAAAAAGAATAAGTATTGTACTTTGCCAGGTGGCCACTAGGGTTCGCCCAACAGTTGGGTAAATGGATTTTATACTCAAGAAATGGAAACGGTCAGGCAGAAAAGCTGCTTTATTGAGTGTATGACTAGTCATTAGCCTGTACAATCAGAAGTGAACCCAGAGCATTTCATGGGGTGTGTTTCATCATCAGAAAATCATTCTATTTTTAATCCTAATGAGTTGAAGATTGGGATTAAACCTATTATAGATTCCTCAGTTATGCCTGCTGTAATACATGAAAATGAAAATAATTATAATGTACAGCGGGACATGAAAGCCTGGTGGTTCTGTACCATGTGAAAGTTGTTAGTGCTGTATGGTTACCCCATACATCAATCTAATATGGCATGTGATGGAATGTCATTTTGTTCTCCCAGATCCTATATAGATCTCAGAGTCAACCCCTCCTTATATGAAATAGTGTACAGGATCTATGATGCTGTGCATTTGGGTCAGTAAATGTGCTTATAACACGCTCATGTATAACTGGCCATACAACATGACCCCACATATGCCAATAAATACCAAATTATGACTTGCTTAACTCTGAGCTTGCATGTAGCTGTAAGAAGGTGACTGTATTAATCACTTCTTTACTATTTTTTATCACTTGTTATTTATTTATATATCTGAAAGCTAGCACATATGCATTCAATTCATTACCTTTTATGATTTTCAGATCATATTATTAGTTACATAAGGGTCATGCTCAGCAGGTGTTGTTCCACATGAACAGCTGCAACCCCCCAAAAATGTTTCCTGTTTAGTAACTGGTTTTCTTCTGTTACCAAATGTTAAAGACACATAGACCTTGTAAGATTTTCACTACCTGGCCCTTTAACTATGAGCGCTTGTGATGAACGCTCACAGTTAAATGCTGCAGCTCTCTGACTGACAGAGCAAGAAGCAATTGGCTCCCTATCCTGCCAGTCCATCTTGTGGCCAGAGGCAGCATTTCACCTATAGCAACAAGAGCCCCCCTTCCCTGGTCCAGCGCAGTCATTTGTGCGCTGGGGAGCTGGAAGACCGAAAAAGTGTCAGGGGACTTCATTGGGACAGGTGAGAATGGGGGTGGGGGGGCATACAGGATTCATGGGGCCCTGTACAGTTTTTTGCTCTAGAACTCCATGAATCCTAGCTGCGATTCGATCCCTTACTGTGTGCTGGTGAGCATTATCATACTAAAATGCCAGTAGGAAGCCCCTGCCATGAGAGGCAATACATGTGGCTGGAGGATGTCCTGCACATACTGTATCACTGAGCTGTTAGTGTCCCTCATATCACTACTAGGGGTGACCGACTGTCATATGTGATGGCTCTCCAGATCAGCACACCAGCAGCTGGGGCAGTGTGTCACTCCATGGCAAAGGCAGGATTGAAGCGCTCCCCACAAAACCTTCATACTCAAACATAACTTGGATTCATTGTTTAAGACAATACAGTTCTAGTCTATAGCAGTCCAAGCTGATTGATGACACTACTGCCGACCAAGGTGTCGATGCATTATTTTATTGTTATCAATAAGGATATTTGAAAAAAAATTGCATGCATGAATGAATAAGAGATTGTTCAACTGATATATTAATATCAATTTTTCATATCAAATCTATTAACTTCAGTGAAAGTTAGTGGACATAGCCACTAGCAGTTTACACAGGCATCCCATTATTGCAGAAGGTTACCTGTGATGGAAAGCACATTGTTGACCTAGCATAATTCTAAGGCCAATGTCCTGTGCTCTTTTACACAATGACTTTGGTTGCATGACATGATGCAATGCTGCATGGCTACCATGCATGTAATGATTGTCAAAGTGTTTGTATTGTGGCTCACAACATAATGCAACAGGACTGACTCTAATAATCCAATCCTGCTGAATGTTTGATCACAGGTTGCAAGTTGCACACTACTGTCATAGAATATTATTACTTGAGGTTGCAACTTCCTTGTGACCTGTCTGCAATTTGCTAAGTTTAGTTTTTTTTTTTTTTTTTATCACAAATTGGAAATAGGTGTATGACTGTGAGTTCACAATTGCTTTGGTTGCGTAACTTTGATTTGAGATTTGACCACACATGACTAAACTCGCCATGTAGTCCTTGCCTTAAGGTCCCATTACTAGGAGTGAATATCTGGCAAATGAGGCAGATATCTCTCCTTGTAATAGAGAAAGCAATCAGCTGATTGCTCATTGTCTTGGAGCATTTCAAAAAATCATTAGCGGTCGGCCACACGTTGCTCCGTGTAATAGGTGATGTGCGGCCAATGACTGATTAAAGCAAGGGCTGAATGGGCATCACTATGTCCATGCAGCCCTGGCCACACGATTATCCAGTCCTGTAATAGGCTTTGTAAGCGAGCTCTGATCTAGCAGATTGCCGCTAGCTTACCCCACACATTGGCCTGTCTAATATGGCCTTTGATCTGTGTTCAGGAAGAAAATAGATTGGTTTACAGCCTTTATTCTGGTAAGCCAACATGCAGTGAAACCAAAAGACAACCCCTTCAGAAGACCATTCGCATATCCAGACCAGATTGCCATGTTACAGATTTTCAGATCACCCCCTAGATCACTTTTTTAAAATTTTTTGTTCTTCGCCTTAACCCCTTGCCGCAAAATGACGTTTGGGGAACGTAATGTAAAACAAGTAGTTCCTGCAACATGACGTTCCCCAAATGTCATGGCTTCCCTGCCTCCCCCCGCTGTCCCTAATGGCGATCGGGCAGCGGGAGGAGGCTATGTCACACAGCATCCTCCCGCTGCCTCTGCCTGGAGGGGTGCCGCGCTCCCTGCGGGCAGTTAACCCCATAAACGCTGCGGTCAATGCGACCGCAGCGTCTATGAGGAGATTCGGTGTCCTCCCGCCAATCGGGCGGCGGTAGGAGGCTGCAGCACGTTGCCTCCTCCCGCTGCCACTTCTCCTATGTCCCCCGGCCCCCTTCCCCAGTCCTCTGATACTGGCGGATAGCCACTATTACCGTTATAGCGGCGATCCGGGTAACGGGTATCACCGGCGCCGCCGACAGCTTTCATCTCCCCCCACCGTGAATCCACGGTGGGGGGAGATGAAAATGTATAAATCAGACCCCAGATCAGCCCCCCTAGTGGGCGATCACTAACCCGCTCCCCTACCCGGGCGGCCATCAGATCCAAGATGGCCGCCCCCATCCCTGTGAACAAATGACATCTGATCACAGGGATGGAAATGAATAAATGATCAAAGCCCGATGCTCTCTGCCACCGAAGGCAGCGGAGAGCATGGGGCAGTGATCGAGGACCCCCCCGTGTGGTCCCGGTACAGGCGATCAGCGGTATATACTATATACCGCTGATCGCCTGTTCCTAGTGCAAAGAAGCACTTTTTATCCCCTGTCACCATAAATGATTGGTGACGGGGATAAAAAGTGATACTGTGCCCCCCCCAGTCGCCCCCCACCCCCCCAGTCACCCCCCGTCCCCCAGTCACCCCCCCCCCTTCCTCATATACTCACCTGATCCTGGAGCTCCTTCCTCCTCAACGTCCTGGCTGGTTATGAAGTGCGCATGCGCGTCACAACCAGCCATCTCTGAAAATTTATTTGGTCTCTGTCACTGAACTATGATTACTGTGATACTGTGATAGAAAATATCACAGTAATCATAGTAATACAGTGAAAACGAATGTGTAAAGTACAAAAAGTGAAAAACATACAAAAAAATAAAACACACTTTTTATTATAGTAATAATTGCAGTTTACTCCCAGATTGCTCCTAACCTCCCCAGATTACCCGTAACCACCCCTGGTTGCCCGTAATAACGCCAGATTGCACGTAACCCCCCCCCCCCAGATTGCCCGTAATCACCGCATGTTGCCCGTAACCACCGCACGTTGCCCATAACCACCGCACGTTGCCCATAACTACCGCACATTGCCCATAACCACCGCACGTTGCCCGTAAGCACCCCAAATTGCCAGTGACCCCCTCCAAATGGTCTGTAATAACCCCCGATTGCACGTAACCACCGCTCGTTGCCTCTGACCACCGCACGTCGCCTCTGACCACCGCACGTCACCTCTGAGCACTGCAAGTCGCCTCTGACCACCGCACGTCGCCTCTGACCACCGCACGTCGCCTCTGACCACCGCACGTCGCCACTGACCACCGCACGCACCCTCCAGATTGCCCGTAACCACACCAGATTGCCATAACCACCCAAAATTACATGTACCCACCCCAGATTACCTATAAGCACTTCAGTTTATCGGTAACCACCCCAGATTGTCTGTAACCACCCCACGTTGCCCGTAACCACCGCAGATTGTCTGTAACCCCCCCCCAGGTTGCCCCTAATCACGCCAGATTACACGTAATTCCCCCCAGATTGCCTACTACCACCGCACTTTGCCTCCGACCACCGCACGTTGCCCCCGACCACCGCACGTTGCCTTGTACCACTGCACGTTGCCTTGTACCACCGCATGTTGCCTTGTACCACCCCAAATTGCCAGTGACCCTCTCCAGATTGCCCGTAACCACGCTAGATTGACAAAACCACCCCAAATTACATGTACCCATTCCAGATTACCTATAAGCACTTCAGTTTATCCGTAACCACCCCATGTTGCCTGTAACCACCCCATCTTGCCCGTAACCACCCCAGATTGCCCGTAACCACCCCAGGTTGCCCGTAACCACCTCCAGATTACCCGTAACCACCCCAGGTTGCCCGTAACCACCTTACATTACCAGTAATCTCATTTTTTTATTGTATTTTAGTAACTGTGCTATTCTAATAACTGCAGTTTTGCTCCAGCAAATTGGTGCTCCTTCCCTTCTGAGCCCCGCTCACATATGGGGTACCGTTGTACTCAGGAGAACCTGCGTTACAGATTTTGGGGTGTATTTTCTCCCCTGTTCCTAGTGAAATTGAGGCATTTCAAACTAAACAATCATATTATTGGAAAAATTCTATTTTTTCATTTTTACTGTCTTCTTTTGAATACTTTCCTCTAATACCTGTTGGGTCAAAATGCTCACCACACCCCAAAATGAATTCTTTGAAGGGTGTACTTTTTAAAATGGGATGACTTATGTTTTTTTTTACTCCGCTGGCACTACAGGGGCACTGCAAACGCACCTGGTGCTCAGAAACTTCTTCAGCAAAATCTGCACTGTAAAAGCTAATTGGCGCTCCCTTCCTTCTGAGCCCTGCTGTGTGCCCATACAGTGGTTTATGCCCACATATGGGGTACCGTTGTACTCAGGAGAACCTGCAATACAAATTTTGGGGTACGTTTTCTCTCCTGTTCCTCGTGAAATTGAGAAATTTCAAACTAAACGAACATATTATTGGAAAAATTCGGGTTTTTAATTTTTACTGTCTAATTTTGAATACTTTCCTCTAATACCTGTAGGGTCAAAATACTCATCCTACCCCAAGATGAATTCTTTGAGGGGTGTACTTTCTAAAATGGGATGAATTTTGGGGGGGTTCTATTCTGCTGACACTACAGGGGCACTACAAACGCACCTGGCGCTCAGAAACTTCTTCAGCAAAATCTGCACTGAAAATGCTAATTGGCGCTCCTTCCCTTCTGAGCCCCGCTGTGTGCCTATACAGTGGATTATGCCCACATATGGGGTACCGTTCTACTCAGGAGAACCTGCGTTACATATATTGGGCTAATTGTTTTTCTCCTGTCTTGTGAAATTGAGAAATTTAAAACTAAACGAACATATTATTGGAAACATTTGGGTTTTTCATTTTTACTGTCTAATTTTTAATACTTTCCTCTAATACCTGTGGGGTCAAAATACTCATCCTACCCCAAGATGAATTCTTTGAGGGGTGTACTTTCGAAAATGGGGTGACTTATGAGGGGGTTTTACTCTGCTAGCACTATAGGGGCACTGCAAACGCACCTGGCGCTCAGAAACTTCTTCAGCAAAATCTGCATTAAAAAAGCTAATAGGCGCTCCTTCCCTTCTGAGCCCTCCTGTGTGCCCATACAGTGGTTTATGCCCACATATGGGGTACCATTATACTCAGGAGAACCTGCGTTACAAAATTTGCAGTGCTTTTTTTCTCATGTTCCTTTTGAAAATGAGAAACTTTACGTATACGTATACATTATTGGAATTAATGGTGAATACTTTCCTCCAGCCCCTGTAGGGTTAAAATGCTCATTATACCCCTAGATTAATTCTTTAAGGTGTCTAGTTTCCAAAATGGGGTCACTTATGGGGGTTTCCAGTATACAAGCCTCCTAAATCCACTTAAAAAAAAGAACTGGTCCCTAAAAGAATCAGTTTTAGAAACTTTCACAAAAATGTGATAATTTGCTAATAAATTTCTAAGCCCCGTAACATCCTAAAAAAAGTAAAATATGTTTCCCAAATTATGCCAGAATAAAGAGGACATATTGGTAATGTGATTTAGTAACTAATTTATGTGCTATGACTTCCTTTTTTAGAAGCAGAGAATTTCAAAGTTCATAAAATGCTAATTTTTCAAATTTTTAATGATATTTTGATGTTTTTCACAAAAAATACACAAAGTAGTGACCAAATTTTGCCAATAATATAAAGTGCCATATGTGACGAAAAAACAATCTCAGAATCGCTAGCATACGTTAAAGCATCACTGAGCTATAAGCGCATAAAGTGAGACAGGTCAGATTTTGAAAAATGGGCCTGGTCATTAAGGCCAAAACAGGCTTTAGAGGCAAGGGGTTAAAGAGGTTTCACTGTATATGCTTTTCCATATTGCAGAATGCTACATTCAGGAGGTGAGTACAGGAGGCATATCAGACATTGTGAACATTAATAGCACCTGAAATAATTTGTGCATCAATGATTAATAAAGTACATCGTAGTGTTATAAAGTTCTACATGTACTAAATAGAGACATTATAATTATAAGGTAATATGCTATATCCTGTTTCACATGATTTGTTGGCTGGAACAGGTGTCCAGAACGTGCCTAGTTTCTGCATCGGATTGGAGTTCACAGCTTTGGGTGTGGACTTATTAGGCATTACTTAAATATAATTATACACAATCAAAATATGTTACAGCTTCATGTGCCACCAGAGGTGCCAGTTTCGATGCCTGCATACTTGTAACAACCGGTTTGGGCTAAAAGTCCCATCCAGAAACTTGGCAACTGGTTTAATTGACTCTGAATACCATGCATTATCTTGTGACAATGGCACCTGCCAAAGGATGGGATATAATAGACAGCAAGTGAAAAGTCTTTGCTTGAGGTTAATGTTTTAAATGGAGAAAAATGGGCATGTGTTTGGCTCCTTTCACACTAGAAATCTTCGTCGGCCCATGGGCACAAACAGTCGCCGATCCCGCTTATAGTGTCTTTACACTGCATAACTACTCAAGTGGTGAACGTTCTGAAACCAGTTGATTTGAAAGGAAAAAAAATGCTGGAGTTCCCCTTTAAGTATCTGAGTAACTTTAAAAAGAGCCACAGTTAGGGTACAATTACATGGAACGATAATCGGCCAAAACGGGCCGATTATCGCTCCGTGTAATAAATACAATGATCAGCCGATGACAACAATCATTGGCTGATTGGTGATACAGGTTTGAACCTATAATTGTCGGACGCCGACGGTCTTCTTCTCCCCAGGTCCCAGCTTCTGGGATCGCTGCAGCCAGTGATTGGCTGAGCGGCCTGTCAGCTCAGACAGGCTGTTCTGAAGCTGGACAGTGCGAGACCCCGGGGAGAAGAAGACCGCAAGAGGAGCCCTGAAGCCTGGACAGGTAATGTGTAAAGAAAAAGCAAGGGCTGCAAGAACATTGTTAACGATGTCCCTGTAGCCCTTGTTAAACGATAATCAGGCTATGTAATGGGCCCAGTAATACAGTTTACAGTTATTTACAGTTATTATCGGGCCTTCATCAGCCGTGTAATACTACCCTAAGACAACTTAAAGATCAGGTCAGTGCATCTTCAAAATAACAGACACTATAAGTGGTCCAACTGGTGAACCTGCAACATGGCCATGGGCATCCAAGACCCACTAATGCACAGAAGTGCCGCTGTAGCATAAATGCATAAATGTAGCTGACACAGATAGTGCTGGCTAAGATAGAAGGTTAACTAAAGTGTATTGCAGATTGCTACATATGGAACAGTGTGGCCACAGACTGGTCTGTACAATCTTCTTATGATGTTCTTGTGAAAGGTCTTGTAAAGTTTATACCTACATGGGTCAAAACTGTTTTCCAGAACAAGGGGGACCAACATAATACCAGCAAGGTGGTTTTACTGTTATGGCTGATGGATGTAAGTGTCATTAACGGCTTTGACTGCAAAATAATAAAGACATGAATAATAAAATAAAAATAACAGACCAAATATAACTAGAATGACAAACTCTAGCTGTCTTAAAATGTGGAAAAACAACTAGTGAGGAAATAATTTATACAGCCTGGGGATTCAATGTCAGCTCTATTGTGCTGCTAGAGGCCCAGCTCGGGCAGGAGAACAGCATGGTAAACTATACAGTAGATACAGATAAGGTGCTGCATTCATCTCCCCTGACATCTCCTGGGCTGGGAGGAGGCTGCACTCCATCACTTCCTGGAGACTGGAGTCTATTGACAGAGCTCTGACATTTAACTTCAATTCATTGCAGCTGTCACAAAGAGCACTCTGTACAGACAATATAGGAGAACCTGGATGTCTCCAGTGTGGCTACAAAATTAAATACATACATAAATACTTATATGTTATGTTTCACCCATCTCCACTGTTATCTAGTAACACAGTTTCTTCAAGACGCACACCCAAAATAAAATGTCCCCCAACTCATTTGTAATCTGGTCAGCATAACCAATGTATTTATTCATATATTTTTATTCTTCGTCTGCTATGCGTACCAGAAGTCAGTAATTCCTATGAGAAGCTCAAAGTCTCATAAGAATCCATAGAGAAACTGAATGCCTGTCCACACAGCAGTTGGTTTTGGAGTCTATCATTACTTGTCTCAGAAGGACCAAGTGAAGAATGAAAACAAAAGTGCCAAGTTTTTATGCATGCCAGATCATGCAGTCATGGACCCATGGTTATAATACATTTATTTTGGTACGGGTTGCATTAGCCTCAATATACCTAGAGAGAAGGTATAGACATGCAACTCTTAGAGCCCTATAACACCAGCAGATTATCTGACAGATATTTTTAAGCAAAAGCCAGGAATGGATTTAAAAAGAGGAGAAATCTCAGTCTTTCACTTATTACCTGTTCTCTGTTTATAGTCCATTCCTGGCTTTGGCTCAAAAAATCTGTCAGATAATCTGCTGATGTAATAGGGCCCTTATGACTTGATGTCTTTTGAAGGGAACTGGTCACTTCCCTGGTGGAGTGTGAACCGTCCCCACTACCTTAAACCCAGGAGTGGATTTGAAAAGGAGGAGAAATCCAGGCTTTCCTTTATGACCTGTTCTCTGTTTATAGTCTGTTTCTGGGTTTGGCTTCAAATCTTTGGCAGATAATCTGTCGTCAGATCTGTTGGTGTAATAGGGCCCTTATAGACGGGAAGTTGGAAAAAAAATTCTCTCATTGCGACTCCTGAAAACTAGACACTGAGGCAGAGCTGCAGCAGCGTAACCTAGTCACGCTTCTTATGCTGCGTTTACACGGAACGATAATTCGCCCGATCCTACGATTAACGATTTCGAAGTAACTATTTTTTTTTTATAACGATCAGCGTTTAGACGGAACGATATATCGTACGAAAAATTTGTTTTGCGATCGCTTAAGCCTATCTCGCACATAGGAAAAATCAGTGAACAACTGTTTACACGAAACGATCTGCGAATTTTTTTGTCAGCAACGATTTTAGAACATGTTGTTCGATCGTTCGCTGCGTTTACACGTACGATTATTGTTCAAATTCGATCGTTATCGTGCAAATTCGCACAATAATCGTTCCGTGTAAACGCAGCATAAGTCACTCACATTTGATTGGCAGAAAATGAAGTGACTGGCTAGGAATAGGGTGGAGGCAGCATGACTATATGCTGCTGCAGCTCTGCCCTCGTGCCTAGTTACCAGGTGCCAGGATCAACAATTTAAGTTTATTTTAAATTGCAACCCGTCCACACACACACACACACACTGGAGACTGTCTCTGACGCTGTGCCCAGCAGCTATAAAGTACAAGTGCAGGTTCACGCTCCACCACGGAGGTGGCCGGTTCCCTTTAAGTTGTAAAGTAGAATAAAAGGATGTTGAGGGGTGAACTCGGGGGCAACACTGTTTTTTCTTTTGTCCAACATATTGCGACAATGTTCTTCATACTAAAAATAGTATGGAAATTGTTCAGGATCAGCGGTAGAGATTAATGTATACAGATAATTCTGCAGTTTTCACACCAAGTACTGAAATTTCCTTCCTACCCAGTAAATGTCTTCTCAGGAGAAATGATTAGCAATGGAAAAAGCAGATACAGGCTGTCTACAGTCAGAAGTATTTTCCATTGCTGCCTTGCCCTGGAAAGAATGATTGCTCCTTCTTTCTTCCTAGCTGGAATATAGAGGATGACAATAAAACAAAATACAATAAAAATAACACGTGCAGGTTAATAAAACAATATTTTAAAATAGATATATTTAGTATCTACAAGTAATGATGGGTCCAACTGAAATTGTCCACAATTCTGGCAAAATACTTCTACAATAGCACCACATACCACACTGCAGAGCAATATACCTGCCCCAAAACACTAGATACCTCACTGCAGAGCAATATACCTGCCCCAAGACACAAGATACTACAGTGCAGCACAATAGACCTGCCCCAAGACACAAGCTACCACACTGCAAAGCAATATACCTGCCCCAAGACACAAGCTACCACAGTGCAGCACTAATGCATCAGCATTGTTTCCCTACTTATACCTCCCCCACAGACAGCAGGTTAGTATACCTTCTAACCACTCTTTGGTAGCTGTATTGTCACCCTCTAAGGGCCGTATTACATAGCCTGAACACTTGGATAAAGCCCTAAGGCTATGTGGAAATCATGGATATAGTCATTGGCTGTATCCATGTTTTCCAGACAACCTTAGAGCTTTATCCAAGTTTAGCAGCCCCAGCTAATCAAATGCCGAATGTTCGGGTTTGGATCGTCTCGAACCCGAACCCAGTTCGCTCATCTCTACTAGTGACTTAGAACAGTGCTTCTCATTTCCAGTCCTCAGGCCTCATCAACAGGACATGTTTTGAGGATATCCCATACAAAGAACACCTGTGATAATACTTGATGCACTAAGTATAATTATATCACCTGTGAAATACTAAGCGAACCCTCAAAACATGAACTGTTGGTGAGGCCTAAGGACTGGAATTGAGAAACACTGACTGAACATACAGGTGATTTTGTTTTACTCCTATAAAATGCAACATAAAGCCACTAATCTGATGGATGAGGTAATAAGTGAAAATAGGTTTGAATTGTAAAGTTAGCAGTTTGCATACAAATATACTGGCAGGCAAAATGCACTGTAAACAATAGGCTTTGTGACAGAACTAAACTCAAAGAAATGCCGAATGAATGCAAATGTGAGTAGTAGAAGAAATCTATTGTCATATGACTGTTGGACATGGGTCATATAGTTCCACTACAGGACATATTCTGTTAAACATTACTCATCTGTGTCTGTATATCACAAAATTTAGCCTTGCTGGTAAATTGAAAAACTTTCCACAACCATTACTTGAAAAGGTGACAATCACCAATCGACCTTACAGAAATAGTACAGTTACATAAGATAAGCTAAACTCAACTCTGTGTACCTTGGACGTTTTCAATATTTCTTTAAGCTCGTAACATTAGAATGTACATTAGAGGGATCATGCGGCTACACCTCCTTTGCCTGGTTTTACACTGGCAGCCCCGGACCTAACAAGGGTCTCCAGGGCTGTTCAATCATAATACCGGTTAAAGGTTTCACTGTCTGAAAGATCACTTTTAAGTGAAGACTTTAAAAAGATGCCGTACTGCCAGGCCAGGCTGTCTCTGAAACTTTAGCTGGAGTCAGAAAACAATGGGTGTTCTAGAACCCTGCTTGTTTCTGCTGCTGTATGTATACATGCGAAGGGTGGCACTATAGTACACTTTATTTCAGGTCAAAAGAGTATTCTGTGGATGAAGGATGTATAAACTGCATTTGTCTGTGTGTTCCACTGTGTTCTATTTACTGTGCTTTGTTTGTTTAGTTTAGTCAGAGTATAGTGGAGGTGTATGCTGGGCTGCTGACCTGTTTTTCTGCACTCCTGGGGATACAAAGCATGCAGTGCTAAGCCACCAGAGGTGCGACTACCACCCAAGGGAACCAGCCTGTCCATGCTGAGGGGGTCATTCTCTACATCTGTGCCAAGGGTTGAAAGTCAGCTCCTACCAGCGTTATTCCTGGTGAAAACTACACCATGTGCTCATCACAGCACGGGATCACATCACAGATTTCTGACCATGAGTACTGGTTTATTCTGTCTGTCTGTCAAGTCATTGCAACCAAACTAAATTTGTCAGGACCCCCTTCCAGCAGAGTACCTTAAACATTGGACAGTGCCCTTCTAGAGTTTGCCCTGAAACCCTTGCTAAAACCTCAAAGAAACCTAACCAAGAGAGTGTACTGATTTCAAGCCCAGATCTAAGCCCAGTCTTCCTGCTATAGCAGAGTCTAAAGTTTTCTAAAAGGGAACTGTTGACAGACCAAATCCCAAGCAGTGACTGTTAACTTTATTGCACTTTCAAAGAACTGCCCTAACTAACGGCCCCTGAACTCTCTGTGTCTGAATCTTGCATCATCACATCGTAGGAGAAGTACTAGGAACGCTTTTCAGGGAGTGTGTTGGTACCGGAGGAGAGCTAGCTACCACTCAGGCCCCGACACCAGTACCGCAGCGGTACTGCAACATCTCTAGCTCCTGCATTTAACACCTTGCAGCCTCTCAGTCACCTTTGCACTATAAAGCTATGGTCACCTTTGCAATATATTTTATTGTTGGTTTGTTTCCTGAATACTCTCTCAGTGTAGACATCAGGTAGAATAAAGGAGTTACCCAACAGCTTACAGAATGGACAATGGTAAAGAAACCTTTGAGTCTGTGAAAAGAGAGGAAAGCAGATACAAAGCAATTGGCAAGGGACAATCCCATAGTGTACTGTGTATTGTGTACAATTCTAGAGAGAAAATAAAGCTCACATACTGTGTTTTTCTGAAAATAAGACAGTGTCTTATGTTAATTTTTGCTCCCAAAGATGCGATATGTCTTACTTTCAGGGTATGTCCTTTTTTTTCATGAAGAATACACACTTATTGGTGAACAAAAAAAAATTATACTGTACAGTAGTTGTCATCACAAACCAGCATAACCAGACATAACCATGGTGGCGGCGGGGGTCTTATGTTCGGGGGGATGCCTTATTTTCAGGGAGATGCCTTATTGTAAGCTATCCTCTAAGTCCTCCATTATGCCTTATTTTGGGGGAAACAGGGTAGCATGCTGCAGAGGCAATATAAGCAGAAGTTCTAATGAAGACCAATGGAAAAAATGTTTTGCTTTGTTTTTTTTTTGTTTAAAAATAACCAAAACACAAGAATAATTACGCTTTTCAAAGCTTTCCATAGCCTTTAATGCCAAAATGTATCTTCCATTAAAAAAATGTACAATAAAATCTACATGGATGGTATGCCAGGAAGATACATTTGCTTTTCAAAAGGAACATCAAAACTAAAAAAGTTTGCTCATGAACACTTAAGAAATATTGGAACAAAGTGCTCTGGACAGCCACATTATTTGGAAACAGTAGCAAACAGCATGGAAAAAAGGGTGTCACAGACTAGTAGACTTTATAATATTGTACATTCTTGGGGGGGGGGGGGGTATTTCTGTCAAAGGGACCACCATCAGGTATTGCTGTTTTATTTATTTTCCACAAAAACAATACCTTCAAATTGATAGTGTTTGCCCAGCTTTATCACCCTTACTGAATGAATGTAGATCTGATCCTAATCTGTCGACATATGTTAAAGAAAAAGCCAAAACATGGGGTGGACTTTTCTTTTTATGCAACAATGTTTAACACATTGAGAGAAGACAACTTAAAGAAAAATGTTATTAAATTGAATACATTTAAAAGATACTCACATGGAAATAATCTGATCCTCTAGTTCCAATGTCCCAGTGGTTCCCTCTGACTTTTGTGACGTATCCACATAGACAAACAAAAGGAAACCGTGCCAATCCAATAAGTTTCAGACTGAATTTGCCATTTATCATAAAATATTGATTTTATATGCTTGTCTGTGTGTGGGAGGCGATGTTTGACCAGATCCTGACAGATCTTGCACTATTAGGCCATGTTCACATGGCATAAGACACCAGCCGTCTGTGACCCGGCCGGTTCACAGAACAGATGGGGTCAGAGAAGATCATCCGGACGATACTGCAGTACCGGCCAGATGATCTTCACTGCTGCTGAATTTGGATGCAGGCACATCCTGTGCGGGAGCCGCATGCTCTATTGTGTGCGCTGACAGGTTCTCTGCGGCCACTATTCAGTGAAAAGCGGCCACAGAAAACTGACATGTCAGTTTTTTGCGTGGCCACTAGCGATCCTGGCCGGAGCGTATACTATGTGTATTTACTCCGCATGGGATTCCCTCTAGCTGCAGCACAATGTAAGTTAAGTATTAATCAAGGCCATGTTGCAAATCGGCAACAATGGCCGTAGTTAATACTTAAAGAGTCACTGTCGTATTTTTTTTTTTTTTGCAGAAATCAATAGTCCAGGCGATTTTAAGAAACTTTGTAATTGGGTTTATTAGCCAAATCTGCCATTATCTGCATGTAAAAAACCTTTTCCCAGGTCCCCCCCTCCTTCCTCTTTTTCATCCACTCTGAAAAATCTGAAAATTGTGACTTGTTGCAGGAGACGTACCCTGTCTGCTCTAGGGAGAGGGGAGGGGGGAGGAGGAAGGAGGGAGTTAGCCGGCAGCAGAAAGCAGATAACAGAGGATTACAGGCACGGAGCTGGGTGACAGCTGTAATCCGAGCTCAGACAGGTCACTGGTGATGGTCAGAAGAGATATCCCTGAGGGATTTGTAGATTAACTCTTTGTTGTCCTGTTTTGGTCTTTTCTTTAGCTCTCTCCATAGGAGAACAATGAAGACAGGGGGGAGAGCTTCAAACTGCTTTTTCATGATAAAAATGCATTTTTCGGATAATAAACCCAATTACAAAGTTTCTTAAAATCGTCTGGACTATTGATTTCTGCAAAAAAAAAATTCACGACAGTGACACTTTAACTTACGTTGTGTGAATATGGCCCTATAATTGATAATATATTTAGACTATATTCTGCTGCTGTTTTCTCTCCTGTATGACATATATCCTGGCAGCCAATCACTGGCTTCTGTAGTAATGCTAGAATTTACAGCAAGCAACTGCTGTGGCCAATGATTGCCTGCAGTGGTCACCTAAATGCATGTGATGTCATTGCTGCAGGAATTGGACCTATGGAGCATTGTTCATTTGTTTTTTATAAGCATTTTGTGCAGGTAGTTTAACTTCTCTGAGAACCCCTTTAACTAGTTATTTTGACAGGTGATTTTGTATTTTAAACATTAATGTGTACCTGTTGTTATACAAAACTTATACAAAAGTTTTGATCAGCCTGGCTCTGAGTGCTCAGACCCGGACCAAACAGGAGGTAGTGCAGGGAGAGGTCGATGCGCTGCAATGCGTTCACTCTTTGCTCTGAATTAAAACAAAAAAAAAAGAGTCCTATAGAGCCAGAATCTTTTCTTTAACTCACTGCAGCTGCAGTCCTCTCCGTGCTCTATCTCCTGATCGGTACGGGTCTGAGGTACACTTTAAGCAATGTTTTAAATATTATTACAGTATATTATATTTACTTTTTTTAACCTATATTCCTGGGTTTAAACAATAGGAAATAGATTGCCTGGTGTTCATGAATAAGGAAAGAAAATATAAGAGGTAAAGAAATGTGTTTTGCAGAGATATAATGCAATCTATGAAAAGAGCACTTAACCAATGTAGGGAGGGAAAGGAAGTGGTTACAATCTGCCATTGATGCAGCCTTGATAGTACTTTCTGCAGAATAAAGCATTAGTTCAAAATGAGTACGTGCAAAAGGCACAGTCTTGGCACAGAACCCACACATTAAACTAGAATACCAATATAAAGCGTTCCTCTCAAAGAGAAGACAGAATCCAGAGGAAGACACAATATAACCCAATTAATATGCTATTCAATTTCTTTACACCATATGGATAGCAGCCATGAATGTGGCTATATAATCAATGTTATCACCCTGGGTGTTAGACAGAGGGGGGTACGCTGAGTTTTCGTTCACTTCCTTCGCTCTTTCTCTAGACTTTGTAGCAATGTATTCTCTTCATTTTATGTGGCTTGTGGAAACTCTCAACTGCTATGGATCATCTGCTGGGGAAAAAAAATGGTAAGCTGCTTAATATTTACAAAATACAAATTCAGATCAGTATTCAGACACAGGCAATTCCTGGTATGGGGGAGACAGAGTGAGGAAGAAAAGGAATAGAAGATGATGTGTTTCCAGTTAGCAGCCTGATTATTATAGCCTTCTAATTACCGCTAGTGACCATAATAGCCAGTTCTCTGCAGTAGGAAAATCACAGTATTACTGTGTCACCTTATTACTGAGTTATAAATAGCAGGAGCTTATACTGACACTTCTGCACGAAGGCAGCTTTACATTAACTCTAAGTGCGGCAAGGTAAAGGAGAATGTTGGCCACATAGAAATCCTCAGAAAATCCTGAGCCAATAATATATTAAAGGGTTGAATACAACAGAAGTCTGTTACTCATTTCATCACCAGTATTGTAGTAAATATTTATACAGGAAGTTCTGCATGACCAACCAGCACAATTATATTGGCCAACGGTGGCACAGGGAGTATGGCAGGTGGCAACTGAAACCACGCTTCATCAACTGGTGGGTCCCAGCACTACATGGTGTGTGAAAGAATGGGCCAACACACCAGTGTTAACATTGCACAGCAAATCTACAGTTTATAGTAAAATATAAAGAATCTAAACCCTTGGTTGTTATTAATTTTCTGTTTCATTGTACCCTTTCCCTTGCAATAAAAACACTTCTAATGGCATGAAGTGTTTTTGCTACTAAGTGCATATTAAAGTGTTTAGGCACTGTTTAGATCTGTGACCATAATGTTTTTTCTTAATAGCATTGGTAGATCAGTTGTGGGACCGATAACTATTTTTAAAGGTCCTTTTGGATGGATAGACTACTACCTAATACAGGCAGACTTTATTGTAAGCCTGTGGAGCCCATCTTGAAGGGGTAATTCAGCAAAAAAAATAATAATAATCTTTCAAATCAACTGGTTCCAGAAAGTGCCAGAAATTTGTAATTTACTTCTATAAAAAAAAAAATCAATGCTTCCAGTACTTATTTGCTGCTATATGTCCTGCAGGAAGTAGGGTATTCTTTCCAGTCTAACACAGGGCTCTCTGCTGCCACCTCTGTCTGTGTTGGGAACTGTCCAGAGCAGTAGCAAATGCTCTTAGAAAACATCTTCTGCTCTCCAGAGTGGAAATAATACACCACTTGGTGCAGGACATACAGAATACAAAAGTATAATAGCAGTAAATTAGAAATCTCTGGCATGTTCTGGCACCAAATGATTTGAAAGATATTTTTTTGCTGAACTACCCCTTTAAGTAACAGGATGCATTGGGCTCTATCAAAGGATCGGTGAGGGTCTAAACACCCAAACTCTGACCAATCAAAGTGGTTGGCATGTCTGTGTGAGATGTGTACAGTTTTTAAAGTGACAGTAACAAATCTCATTTTGATGTAAAAATGGTTTGTGTTATGTTCACCAACTAACAGGATAAAGAATGGCCCAACAGAAATAACTAACAAGTGGTTTTAACATGTCTAAAAAGGAAAAAATTGGGCAGCTCTCCTAGAACACTGTTCACACTAGACAGGAGCGTGTTGCTATGGCTGAAATTGCAAACACACAAAAACACAGAAAAATGCAACAGCTCACCGCAACAGCAAGATACAGATCCACCATAGACATGAAAATAATTAAAAGCAGCCCCCCCAAATGCCCCAAAAATTCCCACAAAAATAATGAGTCTCTTGGTTACTATTTGCAAACAGCGTAAACTGCCTCACCACGATAAGGTGGACTCATATCGAGGCAGACCCTACACTGTATGTACACTATGGCCTCTCCATGGCGTATAATACGCCTATGCTCTGGGCATGCAAAAATAATTGCATCACCTGGGTAACATGTCTACTTGGTGAAATAATACTGATAGCAGACACATTAAAATCATTTGTTAATTATTTATGTTCGGAAAGGACCAGACAGGCTGCTGACAATCTTCTATATCTCTATAAACAGAATAAAGCTAGATCACCAATGTCATCTTTCATAAACAGATTAATAAATATTAATGTGAAATTGCATCTTTAACCTAATCCCTATCCACCATATTTCAACTAATAAAATGTTATGTTACCACAAGCCTAGAATGTATATTAATGGATAAATGTATATTTTGGTGTGAATGTAATTGCTATTGAGTGATAGAATTATTACCCCATGTCCATTACAGAATCAACCGCTCCCCCTAATAAAATTCAATGCTAAGGTTCCTCCCAGTAATAGACAGGACATTTTGGTAATTACCCTGGCTATAATCTGCCTATATAATATAGACACCACACTGGTTTTGTGAATGTGTGAGGCAGGCACAGTTAGAATGCACACTGCCATATAATGCAACTTATGGTGAGACGTCCTAGAGTGACATTCAATCTGTTTGTCATGGAGATAAACTGTCTCGGTAAACGGCATAATTGTCATGCCAATTGTTTGACATTTCACAGAGCCTTAGCACTGGAAGATAAACAGATAACTAACATGAACGCTTTGCATAGGGTAAATTAAGGTGACTACATTTGCCCTTTATCAGTAACACATTTTGAAGGGTAAGGATCATTTAGACTAAGCGATCTTCGGCCGTCTGTGGATGCAAACAAGCGCCGATCAGCAAGATCGGTGCTCACTTGCAGTGCCATTACACAACAAATTTAATGATTGAATGATCCCTGTATCTCTGTAAAAAGTTACTTTTCTAACTTTTAAACTTGCAGCCCTGTGTCAAATTGGCGTGGCCTAGAGTGTCTATGCCCTAGGCTTGCAACACCTCTCCATCCCTCCTCCCCACCCTCTTCACCATTAGGAACGCCCCTGGGTAGAAGTTCTCCTAACCACCACCTGTCTGAACACTGCACATGGGCCTTAACAATCCAACACATTTGCAGTGTTCAGACAAGTGATGATTAGGAGAAATCCTGCCTGGGGCATTCCTAATGATAAGCAGAGCAGGGAGGAGGGACGGAGGGGTGTTGCAATCCTAGGGCATGGGTACTCTAGGCCATGTCAATTTGACACAGGGCTGCAAGTTTAAAAGTTGTTTTTTAGGACAATAACTGCATCACCTGCCGAACGGACCTTAGGTCCCCTTGGATTAAAAGCAGCTATCAAAATGTACAAGCGGTTGGAGGGGGGGGGCAGATTGTGGGTACAGAGTCGCTTTAACTCTATGATCAGTTACTTTCATTACATGGCCAGTTCTATATGTTAATAGTCTCTAGATCCATCCTCACAGATTTATTAACATATGAATGCAGGACCACCACAATGTTTGTATTATTATTATTATTATTATTATTATTATTATTATTATTATTATTGTGTTGCATTACTATGATGGTTTATTTGTCATTTTTGATACATTGAAACAATAAACAGAACTGGTTGAAAAGGCAGACAGAAGCTTTAAAGGGCTATTGCCATGCTATATTGTGATGGTATAAAGCTTGGATGATCCATCACTTTTGCATTGGTGGTGGGTTCTATCTCTGAGTGGACACGGTTGTATAGCAGTTCCCTGCTTTCCCACTAACTTGTGATATGCCATAACATTGTAGGCTGGGAATTTATTAATTTAATAAATTTAATAACCTAATTTAATAACCACTATTAATGAGTTTAACAACAAATCAGTGCTGCAACCCCTTCATTTTCAGGATTTCTGGGGGTTCCAAATGTTAGTATTCTACTGATCATATAGTAGTGACTCGGCCTAGCAGTAATCTATAGAGCTAGGAATAGCTCCTGTTCTGAACGGGCATTATCATATGCTTATGTAAAGTTCAAATCAGTAGAGAGTGGGAGAAGGCAAGCCCATTGTTGGAAGGACTATTGCGCTTGGCTTGCTTTGCAGTGCTACGATCAGGGTCTCTGTCACTACTTTATGGTGACGGCAGAAAGCGCAGCATAAATCTGGTGACAGATTCTCTTTTACTTTACACATCATTTCAACCATTAACATTTTCACACATCATAAACCTTTACATGCCTGGAAGGTAAACAGACACTTCATGATATTTCTCTTATCATTTGAATGTCATTTGCTATTACCAGCTGATTGAAATTGTCCATTAAACTAAATGTGTTTAATAAAGCCCTTTTTAAGAATACAATTTATTACTGTACTTATTTTAAATATATTCAGTTGTTTAGTGTTTCCTTTTTACATGTGGCCCATGTATACACAGATGGGATTTGTCCTGCTGCAGGTCCTGTGCATAAGCTGTCTGTAGAGTCTGCATACTTATTTGTCCTGAGATGTGTATCCCTGTGACTGTGCATGCTCAGAATAAGCACATCTAACATGCTCTATGTTCTTTACTGTGCATGCTTGTCCATGTCCACATACTTTTATATGCTCCATAACTTACTGTTATGCCCCCATAAGGCCGGGGACTCTGAGGATTAATGTAATTTTCTTAACCTTCATCCTCAGTGCCTTTACTTTATTCAATATGTAAATAAGGTGATTTGGTATACTGGGGGAAAGGATACCCCAATATGCCTGTCTGGTCACCCAATGGTGAAACAAGCCCCTCTGCTTCCTGAGGCAAACTATAGAAAGGCGTCTCTGTATTCTCATATAGTAGTTAGGCTTCCAAATTGTGGTTATGTTCTCTCTGTGTATCCATATAGTAATTGGGCCTGTCTGTGCTGGTTGACCCTCAGTAGATAGTATCCCCGTGTAGCAACCTCCTTAGTAGGTAGTATCCCCCATGTAGGTATTTCCCCTATAATTAATCACTCAATAAGCAGCCCCTCCACCCTCCACCAGTGTAGGCATCCCACAAACACCTATAGAAAACCTTTACTTTTCTGGATAGTTCCTATCACGGACAGAGGTGGCAAAAGAGAACACTGTGTCAGATTGGAAAAAATACACCACTTCCTGTATGGCATACAGCAGCTGATAAGTACAGGATCTTTTTTATTTTTTTTTAATAGAAGTAATTTACATATATGTATATCCTTTTGGCACCAGTTAACTTAAAAAATAATTATTTTCCTCAGAGGTAGCCCTTTAAAGCGACTCTGTACCCACAATCTGACCCCCCAAACCACTTGTACCTTCAGATAGCTGCTTTTAATCCAAGATATGTCCTGGGGTCCGTTCGGCAGGTGATGCAGTTATTGTCCTAAAAAAATACTTTTAAACTTGCAGCCCGTGTCAAACAGGAGTATCTGTGCCCTAACTTTGCACCACCCCTCTTTCCCTTCTCCCCACCCTCTTCATCATAGGGAATGCCACTGGAACATTTTCTCCATGCTGAACATGTGCTTAAAGGACAAGTGCCATGAAAAACTTTTTCCCAGTAATTGAAGCACATTACAAAGTTATATAACTCTGTAATGTGCTTCAATCACCTATCTGCCTCCCTTCCCTGTCTTTTCCCCCCTCCACCCCCCACCAGGAAGTGTCCTGACTCACACAGACCTGATTACTGTCCTCACCGTCACCAAGCTCTTCTCTCAGCTCCTTCTCCTGTTACACTAGCCTCCCCCCTCCCCTGCCTTGTCAGGTGACAGGCTTGCTCAGCTCCCATTGGCTGAACAACTGCAAGCCATCACTTGTCACATCTCACTTGCTTATCTTCCCTCAGACTGACTCCAGCACATAGGCAGCTCCCCCCTCCCCTCATACCCTCTCTCCCCCTCCCCTCATACCCTCTCTCCTGCTGTGTGGACTCAGTGAAGGAGTCATGTCACTAGAGAAGATAACCTGAGCAAGCAGAGTCACCTGACAAGGAGGGGGAGGGGGAGGCTGGTGTAACAGGACCTAGAGCAGCCCTCCTGCTGATGACTCATCCTCACAAGAAGGAGCTGCCTGGTGACGGTGACGACAGTAATCAGGTCTGTGTGAGTCAGGACACTTCCTGGTGGGGGGTGGAGGGGGGAAAAGACAGGGAAGGGAGGCAGATAGGTGATTGAAGCACATTACAGAGTTATATAACTTTGTAATGTGCTTCAATTACTGGGAAAAAGTTTTTCATGGCACTTGTCCTTTAACATGTGCTGGGCTAACACAGCTGATGAATAGGAGGAAATCTGCCTGGAGCATTCCTAATGATGAGGAGGGTGGGGAGGAGGGACAGAGAGGTTGTGCCAGCCTAACGCATACGCAATGTAGGCCCCGACCGTTGGGCACTCGGCTGCCAGTTTAAAAGTTGTTTTTTAGGACAATAACTGCATCACCTGCCGAACGGACCACAGGACAGATCTTGGATTAAGAGCAGTTATCCGAAGGTACAATCGGTTTGGGGGGGGGGGGGGTCAGATTGTGGGTACAGAGTCACTTTATATCTAAGTATGATTGTTACGTAGTGTTCCAGACACAGTACCTGGTTGATATAAAGAAAATTCTATGCTTGTCATATGGAAAGAAGCCAGGAGAAGAAAGTTGGCCATTTTTAGCTGAGTGACCTGAGGTAATGCGATTGTACAGTGTGTTCCAGTAAAAGTGCATGGTATCAGCACCCCTATACATACTGAGGAGATAAACTTGCCGCTGGCTCATTTATCACAGTCCTATTGTTGCAGACCCTACACTTTGCCTCACATTTATCATTTTCTCTCTTCTTTGTTTCACTTCTGTTGTTTATTTTTTTCCACTTTTTTCCAACATTTATCATGAGAAATGTTTAGAATTCCTTCAGGGAAATCAGTGTATAAAAGACCTAGCCAATTACAGGATCTAATCATTATAAGGCTCACCCATAGCACTTTGGTCAGTATTTGTGTCAGTATTTTGGTCAGTATCTCTAGTCTAAATCAGGAGTGGAAACATTAGACAAAAATTTTAACAGAAAGATATGCGGTTTCTGTGTTTTCAACGTACTCCTTGTTTTGGCTGAAAAAAATACCGACCAAACTACTAAATTTCCCTTGTATATGCCCAGTTGTAGGCTTATAAAAGCCCAGAAGAAGCCATTGCTAGTGTGAAAATGCTAGAGTAGGGTCCATGCCTCTGAGGCAGGGCAGTTTCTAGGTCTTTTTGGCAATAGGGCGACTCTTGATAAAAGCGCGGCTGAGCGGGCGGCCGGCGGCTGTGTGCAGTGATTCCCTTTCAGCTGCGTGGCCGTGCGCCGCGCAGCTGAAAAGGAACACTGGCTGAGACGGGGCATTACAGCCAAGGGAAGATTCTGCAGCGTGACATGACCTGGAGGTGGGGGTGGGGGGAGGGAGATCCGGGAGGAGGAGGGGGCGCTGCCGGGGGGTCCATTGTACCGCCCTCAGGGAAGGGCGGGGTGCCGTGGGTCCGGGTGGCCCCCTAGCGCTCGGCGCCCCGTGCAGTGGCCCGGCGAGCTCGGTTATAGAAACAGCCCTGCTCTGAGGACACCTTAACATTGGTGACATGGTACACTCTGTTTGATCAAATAGTTTGCTAAGATCCTCACTTTTTAATATCTACAGAGCAAGTGTTTATCGTGTGTACACTTGGAGGAGTATATACGGTAAGCCCTTGCACCTGTAGGTTGCTGCTGCACTGTTAGTTTGTCACACAGAGGAATCCACTAACATCCAGCATTTTGAAGTGTTTTTTGTGGCCTATTTATCGCAGTTTTTATTATTCTTAATATTATAATTATTATTATTTTTTGTTGTTCTTTTTCAAAAACGCTGCAGTCTGTAGCAAAATTAAGTGTTATTCCCATTTCAATGTGTTATCCTCAATCAATAAGATTGAGTTTAACAAACTAATCGGCGTGGGTCACACTGCTAGAAGTCCCTCCCATTGTCCCCAGAAGTCCCACTGGGGACAAAACAGTCCCTGGAATATATGGTGTGCACCACGCATGCTCAGCCACCACTTAGAGAATAAATAAAGTGCTGGTGTACACCATTCGCTCTGGGGATAATTTTGTATAGGGGTAACAAGTTGTGGTTCGAATACCCTTTAAAATGACTACATATGCAGCTTTTTGTTTTTTGTTGTTGTCGATGCATTTTCAAAGTGACTGGTTTTTTTTTTAACACAGCATGTTCTAGTTCATGCTAAATAGACTTTTCCATGTAAATTAAAAAAAAAACACCAGAAACAAGCCATGTACAAAATCTAAATAAATAAAATAAATAAAAACAATTAAAAATTACTTTTAAGAGAAATAACTTAAGACATGTCATCAGACACACCCATCGATGGAGGTCTATGAGACTACCTGGACAGATAGAGTGGGCAGCTGGGGAGTAGATTGTGCTGCTGTCTTATCCTCTCCCCGGCTATATCTCCTGATCCCAGTGGTCTCAGCAGCCAAAGATCACCCATACATACATGAGAACAATATACAATTTCACCTAAATGGCCATATGTTGGTTTTCGGGTGCCAAAAAACATCCTGATTTACTGTGTGACCAGGTATTAGTAGTAAGTATTTCATAGTGTTTGTACCTCGTCACACAATGATTTGTAAACCCTGTTCCACCATTGATGCTATTGGACCCTTTCTACTACACTTTATTGGCCACCTAGCCAGGTATTTGTGTCCTCCTGCATGCATGAAACCCTCTTGCCATTTGGGGACCAAAGCTGCTGTTGGACTTCCTATTGTTATGTCATACAGACATGTCAAAAATTTTGATTGGTTGGGGTCAGGGTATTTAGAGTCCTACAGATCACTAGAAGGAAGTGTGCTCTTCTCCCAGATCTGTGGGGGTCTGAACACCCAGACACCTACTGATCCAAATGATAGTAACAAGTTAAGCTGCTGATTGCATGTAATGGATGTTATGGCACAGAAATCACATTTGTCCTATTAATACTAAGCCAAGGCAAACACATTACTGTCATCAGTTTTCTTCGTAGTGTGAAGTGCATATAACCATTAGTTACAGCGCTATGCAGCCTTTGATTCTGAATGCTCTGGTGAGCAGCAGAAGCCGATAGCTTATCACTAAATTTGAGATGGATCACTTCATCCCACCTCACTGCTTAAAATGAAACTTAACACACTTTAAAAAGAAACACCACTGTATTTTTACAGAACCAAGTCCTTCAAAATGCTTCCAAATTGTATTTGTCACGTAGTCTGGGTTTGCCAAGCATTGCCAAATAAATTTAGAAAGCTGTCCTGCAACCAGCACCATTGGCAGCAGATAATGAAAACCGGAGAGCACTATATAGTCCTACATACCTTGTTCTTCTCAAGGGATCAGGGGTTGGAGGGTCAATTTAAAACAATGGACTAAGAACACCAAACTGGCCAAAAGAGGAACCCCTAAATTTACCAATACCCTAAATAATAGTCAAACATCTAATCAGTGAGGTTAGAGCAGCTGCTTTCATTAGCATCATTCATCACTAGGCAGCATGTTATAATCACATGGCATGGCATTCCCCTGAAATGTACCAATTAAGATATGTATGTGTTTATGACATGGAAATGGTGACTTGGGGGGGGAAGGGATTAAAGTGTCACTGTCGTTTAATTTATTTATTTTTTTGCAGAAATCAATAGTACAGGCGATTTTAAGAAACTTTGTAATTGGGTTTATGAGTCGAAAAATGCATTTGTATCATGAAAAAGCAGTTTGAAGCTCTCCCCCCTGTCTTCATGGTTGTCTATGGAGAGGGGAGGGGTGGAGGGAGATGAGGCACCAAAACAGGACAACAAAGAGTTAATTTACAGCTACATCACCCGCTATCTACTCTGAAGTCAGCACTGACCTCTCTGACCTTTGAATAGCAGCTTTCATCCAGCTCCCCAATGTGTAATACTTTGTTCTCTGCTGTCTGCTGGCGACTAATCTCCCTCCTTCCCCCTCCCCTCTCCATAGAACAGACAGGGTCTGACTAATGTAAAAGAGTCGAGAGGAGGGGAGGGGCTGGGGAAAGGCTTTTTTGAATGCAGATAATGGCATATTTGCCTAATAAACCCAATCACAAAGTTTCTTAAAATCGTCTGGACTAATAATTTCTGCAAAAAAAATTAAACGACAGTGACACTTTAAAGACAAGATCCAGCCCAGCCTCCTATGACATCAGAGGATGATGAGTTGTCTATAGAGAGAGAGAAAGGCCAGGGAGCTGTAGACAATACACATTTTGTTGTCTTTCTATTTTAAACTTCCTGTCAAGAGTGAATTATGCAAAAGCATGCTATAGCCAGTACTACCTTCATCCTATTTTTTTTTTTCTCTGGGTGAAAGGCAATACTTACTGGAGACCCCAGCAATCAAACATTTATCACCTATGTTCTGAACAGATGATAAATGTTTACCTCTTTTCTATAGTATTTTGTGTTTTATTTTTTATTATACATTTTGGACACAACTGCTCCAACTCCTGCTTGAGTGTGGTGGACAGCTGTTTTTTCCCAGCCATATCCACATGTATCAGTCCTTTGAAAAGCGCCCCTGTACTTATACTTGGTGCTGCTTTACACAGGAGAATCGGAGAAGGCCATTAAAAAACTACATTAAATTGTAAGTAGTAATATTAGTGCACTCATACAATCACAATATGTTACATACAATTTCAATATCAAAAAAACTTCTATGGCGAGAGTCTTATCTGGCCAATAATAGGGATGTGGTTAATCTGAAATTTTCCATGAACCTCTGTGTAAGGAATGAAGCAATTGCGCTGATGGTGGAAATACTGCAATTAGTGTGTACAGCGAGTTCAGGTTAATATGTGACTAAATGGTTTGGAAACCAGGCCCAAAACCCCAGCAGTCATGCCTCGCTCAGAATAAATGTTTCCATTTTAATGGTAATGGGATTGCTTTGTACCATTTTTTTTTGTAGAACAATTATGTGGTTAGAAAGAGAAATCTAGAAAATAATGTATAGGAGACTAGATGAGCAGACAGCACCTGAATATTATGCTTTCACATATTAACAAAAAGGCTTATATCTTTGCGCTGGAAAGGACTAAATACATTCTTCTCTCTGTATTTACAGGCAGCAGCTGCCAAGGCTAATAAAATAATGGGATGCATCAAAAGAGGTATAGATGCTAAAGATAAGGACATAGTTTTGCCTATTTATAAATCACTGGTCAGATCACATATGGAATACTGTGTACAGTTTTAGGCACCGGTATATAAGAAGGACATGGCTGAACTGGAGCGGATGCAGAGGAGGGCAACAAAGGTCATTAAGGGAATGGGTGGGTTACAGTACCAGGACAGGTTACCAAGCTTGGGTCTTAGGGGCAATCTGATTACAATGTACAAATATATGAATGGACAGTAGAGATCTTTGTAGTGATCTCTTTACGCCTAGGTCTGTAACCATGACAAGGGGGCATCCTCTAGGTCTAGAGGAAAGAAGGTTTCACCACGCGGGTTCTTTACTGTGAGAGCAGTGAGACTGTGGAACTCTCTGCCAGATGATGTTGTCATGGCTAAATAATATGTTCAAGGGAGGCCTGGATGCTTTTCTTGAAAAATATAATATTACAAGTTATGGTCATTAGATTTTATGTGATAGGACGCAGATCCATTGATTATTATGATTGCCATTAGTTTCTATAGATTGAACTTGATGGACTCTTGTCTTTTTTTTAACCTTATTAACTATGTAACTATATGTAATTATGACTATGGACTGCTGACAGGTCCACTTTAAGTGAATGAGAATAGGATAATATTTAGTTTCTCTTTTGACTGAGAATGTCATTGCTTGTAAGTTAGTTCATATTTTACCTACCCTGTTTCCCTGAAAATAAGTCCTAGTAAAGGTCTTGCTGAATTGCTAAATATAAGGCCTCCCCCAAAAGACCTAGCAAAGTTCTTGTTGGAAGCATGCCCGCCGAACAGAACACCAGCATGCAGCTGTGATTCTTTTTAGCCTGCCACGGTTGTCCCACACCTTCACTGTCTGTTGCAGAGCAGCTGCATGCAGGACACGAAGACTGCCACCTACTGCCAACCCAGATGTTCCCTTCAGTGGCCGTCACTGTAAATGTGCAGGCTAGTCATCAAGAGGCCTGTCTCCTGCTGCCATCCTTGTTGTCCCCTACCGGCAGATGGAGAGCCTCACACAGTGTGCCCTTATCCAGTCACCTGTCGCCATATTGTATGCTGTCCCTGCTGTGCTGTACGAGTGTTCTGTGGTGAGCTCCACATGATGGCCGGAAGTCACCATACTGTACGCTGTCCCTGCTGTGCATGTCACGTAAATTCTTCTTCATGGAAAAATAAGACATCCGCTGAAAATAAGACATAGCACATCTCCGGGAGCAAAAATTCATGTAAGACACTGTCTTATTTTCGGAGAAATACAGTAATAGGTTCAATATTTTATTAAATATATGTTCATTAACCCCTGAAAACTGTATGAGTGGTAATAAATAGCATACGAATACTTCAATTTTAACTTTAGGAGAGATCCTCAAGCACGCTCGGCTTTGTTCAAACGCAAGGACAAATTCTGTTTTCTAGGGAGTCCTGGAAAACCATGTTTCCCAGGCAGCCTTAGGGCTGCATCCAACATCTTCAGCCACCAGGAGTCAAATGCAGAGCTTTCGGGTTCAGAAGAACCCGAGTGTGCTTGAGGTTCGCTCGTCTCTAAATAAATACAAAGAAAATGTTCATTGTGAGACTTAAGGTGACCATAAACCTTCAATAACTGTCGGCCAAACAATTGAGCCAACAGTTATCTCGCCCATCCTCCCGATACAGGGAGGCATAGCCGCAGCTTATCTGAGAACAAAGGGGTCGGGAAGGGATTTTTCATCACGCCCAACCCCTATTTCCATCATCTGTCATCACGATTCCTGTCAGGTTTTATTTTAAAAGAGCTTAAGCATCGAGATATCATCCTTTTGTTAATATGTAAAGGAGTCTTAAAAGCCCAGGGGGTGTTCTCCAGCTCAGCTAAATCGGAGGTAAATCCAGCCCACTTCTTTATCTAGTGGCTGTCCCACTGGGCTGTATAACCTAATTTACATATTAACAAAAAGGCTTATATCTTAGCGCTGGAAAGAACTTTGGGCTGCTGACAGGTCCACTTTATGTGAATGAGAATATTGTTTTTGGCAGGTCTTGCTTCCCCTCATGCTCTGACAGCTTTTGACACTCTCCTCATGTCTGGCCACCGTCACTACTGCATAACTTCCTGTTCTCTACTAAACTGACTTTCAGAGTAAAAACATGCCAAAACCTGCACTGCAAGCCAATATCACTACAATCCAGGCATCAGCAGTCATCTCTGCTTCTAACTAGTCATCAGAATAAGAACTGATTTGATTTTTACAGAACAGACAACTTAGGTTTGTGGAAGCCAAAAAAGTTATTCTTTAAATTCGTGCCTTTGCTAGGCCGTCTCTAACTGCTAAAGATGTCCAGCCCTTAGGAGTGGTACGTAAATGACCTCCCTGATAAAAATAGTGGCAGATACCTCAGGAGCCTGTCCCTTATCCTATCAGTATATTCCTATCGAGACTGACTTATCCACCCATGCTTTTCACTTGCATAAGCAAAGCTCATCAGGGCACCCATAGGCTTACATTTCTTTTTACTGTGCCATGTGCATCTCCCCCCTCAATGTAAGTCAGATCTATTTTTACAAAGGGAACCTTAAAGCACGTTCCTTCCAGTTGTTCGCTGTTTACAGCTAAAGAAACAAGCACTAGTGGCTCCTTAGTTAAAGATACCATCAACCACCATTCTAACACACTAGACAATCACTGATCTTAGGTGTACTAGAGATGTGCACGAGTGGATGCAGACTTATTCTACAGCCCTTTTTGTCTGTGAGCTCTAGAAATGTACCTGGTGTGTGACATTGCGCTCCAACCAGAACAGGTGCAGTGGAATGGTCATTACCTCAGTCACTGCACCCACTGCAGCCTGGTCTAGAGCTGTGGAAATGAGAGTATGTGCAGGTCCATGCTCTTCAGCCATCTCTACTGCACTTGCCTCATTGCTGCAAAAAGAGGCAGAGATGGCAAATGTAATGAGCAGAAGTTCATGACAGAGCATGGGCGTGCCTGCTCATCCAATCAGTGATTGGGGTGGGGCACCACTGCAGTCACTGACTGGCTGAGCAGGCAATCCATCAGCAAGATCGGGACATGGCAGCAGCAGGAGCTGGACTATTAAAGGAGAAGTCCGGCCAAAATTAATTTTTGATATGTTGTTACTTATGAAAAGTTATACAAATTTCTAATGTACATTAATTATGGGATATGCACATATAGAGCTATTTCCCTTAATTTAGTAGATCAGGAAGTGTTAGAAATATCTCTGAAGAAGTGACGTCACGACCCAGGGTGTAATTCCTATGGAGTGTCCAGCAGGGGGCGCTCTCTATATAGAAGTCTATGGGACTTTATTGTTTCTATGGGTTTCTATGTAATGTAATGTAATGTAATGTAGTGTAGTGTACAGTGCTTTATTGAATGAATACATCTATGGAATACTTTGGGGAGCAAGTGTCCTTGCTCCCCAAAGTATTGCATAAATGTATTCATTCAATACATTCAATACACAGTAAGCCCGCCGATCCGCCGCATTTCCGCCGATCCGCCACACGCTGATCCGCCGCATTCCCGCCGATCCGGACCATATACATTGAACTACAGCTCCCATCATCTGCTTCTAGTATGAATAGGTGATGGGAGCTGTAGTTGGGTAAGGGATATCACATGCCGCCGGGCGCAGGGGGGAGCCGCTCAGTACACAGGAGCGCTCCCCCCTCCTCCTCCTCCTTCTGGGATAACTTCCGCCTATACCAATGCTGAGTCCCTGCCTGGCCGCCGCTCTCCGCTCTCCCCCCCATACATACCGGCTCCCGATGCATCCTGGTGTCCGCGCTGATGCCGGGAGCCGGTATGTATGGGGGGGGAGAGCGGAGAGCGGCGGCCAGGCAGGGACTCAGCATTGGTATAGGCGGAAGTTATCACGGAAGGAGGAGGAGGAGGGGGGAGCGCTCCTGTGTACTGAGCGGCTCCCCCCTGCGCCCGGCGGCATGTGATATCCCTTACCCAACTACAGCTCCCATCACCTGTTCATACTATAAGCAGATGATGGGAGCTGTAGTTCAATGTATATGGTCCGGATCGGCGGAAATGCGGCGGATCGGCGGGCTTACTGTGTATTGAATGTATTGAATGAATACATTTATGCAATACTTTGGGGAGCAAGGACACTTGCTCCCCAAAGTATTCCATAGATGTATTCATTCAATAAAGCACTGTACACTACATTACATTACATTACATAGAAACCCATAGAAACAATAAAGTCCCATAGACTTCTATATAGAGAGCGCCCCCTGCTGGACACTCCATAGGAATTACACCCTGGGTCGTGACGTCACTTCTTCAGAGATATTTCTAACACTTCCTGATCTACTAAATTAAGGGAAATAGCAGTATATGTGCATTTCCCATAATTAATGTACATTAGAAATTTGTATAACTTTTCATAAGTAACAACATATCAAAAATTAATTTTGGCCGGACTTCTCCTTTAAGTACCAGGAAGCTAGCCAAAAATTACATCTGCCAGCTGTCTGAGAGCACTACCAGACAGGCCAGTATACTTTTTTTTATGTTCCTGCACCTCCCAGCTTGCAATTTCTTTCATTTTCATGAAAATACTGCTTTAAGACCAGATGCATGAACAGGTGGCCAATAACAGGATTGTTATTTTCATACAGATTCTTTGTGGTTGAGGCAAAACTGCAGTGTATGAGTCACTGCTTGCAAACCAGCCTGTAGCCTTAGTGCCACTAATCTGCGTGACAGCTGGTATTATGTTAGTTTGATTCATCTGCACTGTACAATCTGTTACACTCAGGTATTGCCAGGGGGGCAATGCTGTGTTCAGGTAATGCAGCTGTCAGTATCTCCCAGTACTGCTGTTACTCCACCAAAGCCATCCTGACAGTTGTCCAAAACAAAGGCATTGTATTCCCAAAAGTTAGAAGCCTTATTCGGATTTAATGCCAGAGATGGTAGACTAAGTATGTATAGGGCTTCCTAATCAGCGGACACATCCTCCATGCGAATATCTTCTAATCTGAAGAGTAGCTCAACGTGATATTTAGCATTTGTACTCTTTTACAGTAGAACAAGATTTATGGTGGTACAACTGAATGACAAACCAAAGCTGGCCATTTATTGTTACATTTGCTCAGAAACAAGTATAACTCTACAACTTTAAAGGGCCCCTGAAACAATCACCCCTTGAGTACCAGCCTTGTTAACCTATTAAGTCTAAAGGGGCTTGTTACAATGACACTTTTAAGGGGTCAGCAAATGAACAGTGAGTTCTTGAAACGGAAATGTTTAAAGTGGGAAAATAGGCAGGTACTTCCCAGAATATTACACTACCTTGCCTTTTCCCATAGTTCATCTTGTACATACCATGCCACTTTGCATTGTTCCATGGTCCATTCCTGATTCTTTCATGCCCATTGTAATTCCTTCAGTTCGTGGACACAGGTGAGCATGGGCAATGACGTGCAGCCTCCCAACCTTGGTCATGGGATAATCAGGGTTATTATATCAACACTCGCTGGTTTTAATGTTAACAAAAAAAACCACATTTGCCAGCATCAATGAGCATCGACAGATTGAGGACATTCTGTAGTTTTTAGTACACAAAGTCAAGCTGTCAATCGTGCATGACACCAAGCTGTTGTTTACCATGCATGTAAGAAAACACTCACTAGGAGGAAACATGTTTTCACTCCATGTCATATATTAAATGAAAAATCTGGTTCAAGCGGCATCAATACGGAGAGAGGCACACGCTTAGCAGCCTCTTACAGTATCTACACCATTTCCATTTTATTTTCTTTGTTAAACTATTGACCTTTATGTTGCTCTCTGCAGTGCTACCCAAGTGGACAGGGCTTAGGGTGCTTTGGGTGAAGCGGCATGGTTTCACTTCACACCAAGCTTACAATTCATACCTGTTTGCAGGTGTAAATAGTTGAAATCCATGAAAGTTCTTAGGCTTCAGATTTGCCTTGGCTTATCATCAGGAGGCCTGCACCTCTCCATAGATCAGGAGTGATCATGCACTGCCTGGGGTTGATGTAAGACAAACACTGGTAATAGCAAATTTTTTTTTTTATATCTATACAGTGGTACCTCGGTTCTCGAACTTAATTGGTTCCGGAAGGCAGTTTGAGGGAGATGGTGAGGCACTGCCTGTACTACTACTGCACGGTATATGCACTACAGCAGTCTTATACAGCACTGTACTGTATGTGAAGCTTCACTACTGCTTAACTCGCCAGGTACAACTCACCATCCACGCTCGCAAAAACGTTCGAATTCCAAACACTATTCCTGGGTAAATTTTCGTTCGAATACCAAGCAGTTCGAGTTCCAAAGCGTTCGAAAACCGAGGTACTACTGTATATATTTATATATAATATATATTTAAAATGCAAATAATGTACGTGGCACTCAGTGAAGAAATTTGGGTGCCAGCAAGCATGCCGGGAGTCCACCAGACAGACGTATATAACTTCAAAAAGGCAGCAGCACTCCAGTAGGTAGTGAAAAAATCGTCAAAAAAAGTTCATTCACATCCCAAAACAAGCAAAGAAAAGCTTTTCTTTGCTTGTTTTGAGATGTGAATAAACTTTTTTTCACAACCTACTGGAGTGCTGCTGCCTTTTTGAAGTTTTGTATATACATACACATTATATATATATGTTATCCACCAGGACTAGTTAGTACCATTCACCTTTCTATTAACCCTGACCAGTATTCCAGTCCCTGACAATACAATCCCACAGAATGCTACTGCTAGCACAATACTTCACTGTGGGAATAATGGTGTTGGGGTAATGAGAAGTGTTGGGTTTGCATCTCACGAAATGTTTGTTGGGTGTTACAGAATCAAAAATCTTTCTGAATTTATCAAAAATCTTTCTGAATTTATCATCATGTGACACTGTGACCACATCTAACTCATTTTGTCACTTCAAGAGAATTGGTCAGACCAGACCTTATTGAGGAGGTTTGTAACAGAGTGTGTATATACAATCAAGGAGAGGACGCTTTAGAAAGTCTGTGAAGCCAGTTTCTAGTGGTGAGGAGAAAAGTGTGTAGCCAAACATATCTCCCAGCTCATTTTCATAATCTGCATACATCCAGAGATTTCTGCAAATAAGAAAGCATGTAAATATACCCAAAGGCTGTCTATGTGCATTCTAATATGGAAACTTCGGTGTTTTATGTCTTCAATTGTATTTTCTAGGGATGAGTGAATCTGCAGTACTAGCGAAGCTCTTCACTAGGCTCAGCCGTCAGCTTGTTAGTCTGCTGCCTTTAAACTTCGTGCTGCTCAGCTCTGGATCCAGCTTTTCAATGTCCAGAGCAGAGCAGCATGAAGTTCAAAGGCAGCAGAGTGACAAGCAGACGTTTGAGCCTAGCGAAGAGCTTCACTAGTACTGCAGATTCACTCATTCCTAGTATTTTCTTATGCGCAAAGATGTATTGCTTTTTTTTTTTTACCCTCCATATTGTTCCCTAACAAAGATGCAACACTCAGATGCAAAACTTATTATATGCTTCAACTATCCACTTACTATATTTCCCTTCCTTTTAAGAACATTTAATAACAGGGTGCTAAAATTTACCACATAGACACCCCACACCTTTAATAAAAGGAAATGAGCACAGCTAAATAAAATACATCCCAATACTGTGGCTTATAAAAATGAACACTGAAACCATTTGTTGCTGGCCATGTTTATTTCTCTTAAATAGGGGACCCAATAGTACACAAATAGTATGCAAAATTCAGAGGCAAAACAAGTTTCCAGGGAATTTAGATACTACATGCTATTCTTCTCATGCAAGTTTGAAAACAAAAATAAAGGAATTTCAGTAAAAACATACAATAAAAGTCGAGAAAAAAAAATCGTACATAGACAAATCTTAACTTACAGTAATGTTGTACCATAATTAACTCCATGCATGCCATTCTTAGCATTACAATAAAAAAAAAAAATAAAAAAAAAATCTAGGAGTATTTCTTATTTAAGCAATTCCTATGGTTTTGTAGAGTTCTTTCAAGCACTTTGAAAATACAAACTCCTACACACAGTGAGAACTTTCCTTGAAATGAAAAACAATTATGTGAAAAGAAAAGTGAAGACACAGCTTGTTAATATGCAGGTTAAATATACAACAATGTAAACCGTAAATAAAAAAAATCAATTCAAGACCTGGGCAACCTAAGGCTTTCTAGATGTTGACATCCCAGTATAGTGTTAATCAATTGGCCATACTGAGCTGTTTCACAATCAGAGAGATGGTAGATGCCCAGCGTGTCTTGAAACCATTCAAGACATCCATTTCCATAACTGTGTGATATAATAAATAATATACTGCATATTAAAACACTTCACTACATAGGATGCAATCCAGAACATTTATAAACATCTCTGCAAATTCTCATTTAGGAATAGCTACTACAATAATGCTGGCTTAACAGAGGTGCGTGATGGATAGCACTACTGATGGCCAATAAGTGACCACCTACTGTTACCTTGAGGTAGATAACACATGCGTACCAAAATCTGCATTCTTCAGTTGCTGCTGGTATCATGTGTTTCAAGAAATGAACACAAAAAAAAAATCTAAAAAACGCAATGAACTAGATGAAAAATAAAGTCTGAAACTGACATTTTTATGAAAATATGTAATGTCTCACTGTGTTTACTTCAAGGCAATATCATTGGATTCTGAGAATGATAGCAATTGATTCGATTTAGACTTCATTTAGTGCATTTTTCCTGTCTCCACCTATGTTGCATTATTTTGTTGTTGTTTTTTTTTTTCTTTTCCTTGTGTGCAAATGCCATGCCAGTTTAAAATTAAAATGTAGAAAGTAATTCTAGATCATAAAAACAATGGTAAACAAAACTAAAATGTTAAATACGTACTAAAAATACATTTCAAGTAAGAAAAAGATGTTATGTAGAAAGGAATAAAGTAGAAAATAAAAAAAATATGACAATTGAGAAAAGATATGTAAAGAAATTTTTGAGTGTTTTAGTTCAGATGTTTCAGAATGCTGCTGTACGTTTTGCGGGGAATTTGTGGTGATGTTTTCATTACAGAAGGCGTCAATGTGGCTTGTATCGATTTAAGGGGCGAACCAAGAGGATTCTGAAATTGGGGAATACCAATACAATCCAGCTGCTTACTAAGAATGAAGTCTCCACTAAAACTCAAGATGTCTTCCTCACTCTCTTTACTCCCAAACTTTTCATCTTCTGTTGGCTCAGGATCTAACACTTCTGCCTCTTCTTTCTTACTAAATAAGTTATCTAAGTAACCTGTATAGGTATTTTCCTTTTCTACGTGATCATCTTTTCTTACTTCGCAACAAAACTGGTCTATAAGGAAACAGTCTTCACCACTTAAGATTGGACTGTCCCAAGAATTTTGGTTGAGAGCACCCAATTGTGCCAAGTTGGCCATTCCTTTCTCCTGTTTCTCTAGACTTACAGACTTTGATATTAAGGATTTGTATTCAAGTTGTGTGACAGAGCTATTCAAGTCGTTGAGTTTGTCAACACTGGAAGAATCATGCTGCAAACTGAGCTCAATGGTACCTGCTATAAAGGAATCAAAGTCAAATTCTTTACGCTTCTCCCTTTCTTTATCAACTAACTGCTGTGAAGCTTCCTGAAGAGCTATCTGAGCTTTCACCAGACCATTCCTTTCACATTTTGATTTGCCTTTTTTATCAGACCTCTCCTTACTTTGCTCTTTCCAGTTAGACAGATCTATGATTAGTTTTGGCTCATAATAATGATTCACTTCAGTCTCCCTCCAAACCAGATTATCTAGATAGGATGAGGACCTCATTTTGAAGTTACATGTATGACTACACTCCAAATCACAATATTTGTTCTCATGGTGAGTTGAATATTGCCAAGAAGGCTCAGCAGAAAAGTATGGGTCAAAAGCTGGATCTTCCAAATATTTTTCTCGATCTCCATCCATATATTTGCGAGGGTCAACCTGCACCTCTTCCTCATCACTTCCATCAGAGAGAGCCCTTGGATCACGTTGGACTTCATCACCTTCAAAATTATTGTGTATAGGCCACTCATGGTCTGAATACTCACTATCATGATATCTGAAATGACAAACAGAACCTTAGTATTTCTTCCATCCTTCAAGCAAGTGATGTCAGCAGCAATAAGCTTAGTGTTATCCATAGTATCCTTAGTAAAATAAACAGCTAAGTATTGATAGATGTACCTTTCCCAATTATAAACATGGCTCTGGTTGTCCTCCATCAGTAAAATATCATCAACCTCATCTTCAATATGGAATGGGTGGCTGGAAATTGGCTCATCCAATGGAAATGAATAGATGCTCATGTATGGGTGAGACAAAGCTTCTTCTGCCGTTAGTCGATCCATAGGACTAAATGTTAGAATTTGCTCCAGGAAATCTAGTGCTGTTAGGAGGAAAAAAAGAAAATACCCTTTACAAATGTCTTTTCCCCAGCAAGGTAAAAACATTTACATATTGAAAGAATTCATTTATTAACCATGTTGTGAACTTACCTTCGGGGCTGATGCCTGGGAGCAGCTGTGTCAGAGGAGTATGTGGCACAGACATATCCTTTTTTATATAGATTGGGATGACATTTAAAAGTTCTTGTCTATCTTCTTCATGTACAACAGGTATCGATTCTAAGATCAGCTGCATCTGCTCAAGTTCATGAGCACCTTTAGAAGCAAAGGGAATGCAGAATTACACAACGAAGTTACAAGCTGCTAAAAGCACTTGTATAAAGGACAGAAAGAATGCAGATATCGCGTTAAAAAAGGGGAAAAAATTACTTTGCAGTCAAAATATTTTCTAAGGCAGCAAAAGGGTATATATTTAGCACATTCCCATGAATAATGCATTGAACACATTTTTGTTTTAAAGGGTAGTGTGAACTGAGCCTAAGGCCATTATTTTGCATTAAATAAAAATAAATTCTCAGTTAAATTACTACTAACCTGCAAACAGAGTCTTTCCAGTCAGCATCTCAGCAAATATGCATCCAGCCGCCCACATGTCAATAGCTTTAGTGTAATTGTTGGGTGAAAGTAAAAGGCGAGGAGATCTGTACCATTTAGTGACAAGGCCTTCAGAAAGATGACCCTGAGGAGAAGAAACAAAGAAGGTGATAATCTCAACATTTCTAGTGAAACATTGCAGCTATTAGAAGTTCTGCTGAGAAATGAATGTCTCTTCTTCACTGCAAAGACTTCCCCACTGGCTAATGTACTACTGCTAGTTTGATGCTACAACCACAGGGCAGACTTTGTGAGACTGTGAGAAAGTGCAAAGGGGACAAAGGGGGAGATTTATCAAACATGGTGTAAAGTGAAACTGGCTCAGTTGCCCCTAGCAACCAATCAGATTCCACCTTTCATTTTCCAAAGAGTCTGTGAGGAATGAAGAGTGGAATCTGATTGGTTGCTAGGGGCAACTCAGCCAGTTTCACTTTACACCATGTTTGATAAATCTCCCCCAAAGCCTTTCCCAGTTTGGCCATTGAAACGTGTTGTTAACAATGCAAATATTTTGATAACGTCCTAATGACAGCCTTACAGAACGTCTGCTTAAGTAGCCTACACTAGTCAAAATTATCTTGGCGTCCATGTCAAATACTAGTCAGCGCTGTAGACTTTTTGGCTAAAAACACTAGTAGGCGATATATATATGGAGATGCGTCTATATGTTAACAAACTTGGCTGCTCTCAATTGTATATGTAACCTTCCATATTTGTTATGGTATATTTCTTATTTATATGTGTATTTCAGAAAGTTCTAAGGCGTTTATCATTGAATGAATCTATGGGATGAAGCTCGCAGACGTGGACAAGTCATATTCATGGTAGCTTGGAGGTGAATGTGAGGTCAGGCGACAAGCCAGTCAGCTGTTAGGAAACCTTATGTAACAGCTTCCTCCATTAACCATGAGAACTGGTCTGGGGTAAGAACCGTACAGACAATTCAGAAGCAGCAATTCTGATTAGGGAACAGAGAAGCAAACCTGCCACAAGTTAGGGTATGCATGAACCTGAATCATCATCACTTGAATGGCGCCACCTGGAGAAGGTGAATGCAGGTTAAGGACTGCCTGAAAACACTGCAACAGGCTGTATCTAGGTTTTCTAGGCAGTCCTCAGGCTGCATCCACCTTCTCCAGGCGGACGGATTCTAATGCTGATTGAGTGGATGGCCGTCATTTAATGGCAGATAAAAGCCATTATTTCAAAACAATGGTCGTTGTTTTAAAATAGCAGTAATTATTTGCCATTAAATGACGGCCATTTACTCAATTTTAACAGTGTGTGACCATAGCGTTTCTGTGTTTTCAGTCCACTCCTGGCTTTGGTTGCAAAATACTGAGCAAAAATACTGTGTGGGAACTTGGCCCAAAAGTGCAAACACCTATTAAGCCAGGAATTCCTCAAGACTGAATACAATTGAAGAGATATATCAGGCTGCAGTGCATAGCCGTTCCCGAGTTCACATTTAGTGACTAAAAACTTGGGTTCAGATTCACAAAAAAAAAAAAAAAGTCCTAAACCTGCAATGCCTAGTCATTAAACTGGAAATAATGGTATACAATTCACTATAAACGTAGGGTTATCATATAATTTATCCAGCCAGCATTAACCATGTCCCTAAACAGTGTGTTGTGTGCAAATCCCCATTGAGGTTATCCAGTAATTACGGTGCATAACAGGATGGACATGGTGCTCATAAGAAATCTCACAAGTCTCATTTGTTTGAAACTTGTTCTTACACAGATTTATTTAATAAAATCTGCAAGCTACAATCCTACAAAAATGCATCTCTTTAGTTTTCAGTGCACTAGATCATTGCTCGAGGCCACAAGTTCTTACTCACATGCAAGTTGTGGTTGGCCATGTTTTTTGCAAAAGTGCTGCACTTTAAGTTTCACAATACTGCAGCAAAATGCAAACAAAAAAACACACACACACACACAAACCAGCATGTGAATAAACCAGAAAGATTGTCTAAAGTCATTTCTTCATCTGGTGCCATGTCACCAAAAAGAACAGGAACAAGTCTAAATGTAGAGGCATCACTTGTATTTAGCTCCCAACAAGGCCTCCATACCACCAACTACATTTGACAGAACAGGTCAGCTCAATCCTAAAGTACGTCAGCTTGAGCCAACAATATAAGCACTCATACACTGTGTTAGGATATGTTCAGAGCTCCCCGCCGCAGAATCACATCTGCCTTGGTGTCACACAGTGTCTCTACGGTAGGACATGTAAATTCTTTGAGTAGAGAGCGATGGAAGCGGAGGCGCACAAGCCCTCCCATAGAGACACTGTGGGACACTGAGGCAGGTGTCTCAGAGTTTTGCTCAGTGTGAACAGGTCTTCAAAGAAAAAGTTTTAGGGTATAAACCCACACACCGTATAAGCAGCGTATTTACTGCTGCGATACGCAGCAAACACGCAGCAAATACGCAGCAAAAACGCAGCAGATTATATCTAAATAACTGAACACAGCATCAAATCTGTACCAACAAATCTGCTGCGTATTTGTTGCGTATCTGCTGTGTATAGGTGTGTGGGTTTGTACCCATAAGGTGTATTTCTATGGACCCCCAGACGGTATAAATAGGTGTTATAACACCACTCAGTTGTGCCACTAAAACCATATAATTACTTTGGTAAAGTTCTTAGAACCAATACAACATGGACTGGACATGTTTTCCTTATCATGTAACTCAAAGCATTCCCAAATACTTGCAGATTGGTGGGGCATTATTCTAATGAAGAGGCCATTGCTATTTGGGAATACTGCTGCCAGGAAGTATACTTTGTTCGCAACAATGTTTAGGTGGTTCTTCTGTCAAGAGGATTATGCTGCCTTAAATGAGAGAAGCATTAACTAGTGACATCGCTTACATAATTTTGTTCTGCTGATTGACAGGTGACTGCCTATATACAGCATGGATAGATAACTGCCAATCAGCAGCTGGTGGGCAGAGTTTTCTGGTGCTCATGAACATCCAGGACTACTGAGCTCATGCACATAATGGAAAGGACTCTCTCAGAATTAGCTGCACAGAACAGTGTGATACATCATTCTGTTCAGAATCTCCCATCACTTAAATAGGACAGCATACACCTATTGGCAGTCTCTTTAAATTACTTAATGGTCCAGTTCTGATGCTCATGTGTTGATTCAACAGTGGACAGGGTCAGCATAGGCAAGCCAACTGGTCTTTGGCTATACAGCCCTATAGACAAAAATCTGCATATTCTTTTATTCTTTCTATAACAACAAAATTTCTTTCACCATGTACAGTAATGGCTCCTGTTTGCCCATAGCTGTCACAGGTTGGCTAGCTATTATTCCTTAGACCACTTTTGCTAGGTACCAACCACGGCACACTGGGAATACACAATACCTGCCATTTTGGAAATGATCTGACCTTGTCATCTAGCCATCACAATCTCAGATGTTTATGCCTGCCCCTTTTTTGCTATTACTTTGACAGGTGCCATTTCATCAATGCTATTCACATTACTAGTCTGTGGTTTTATGTCTGATGGCTGTATACCCGCCAACCGAAATTAAACAGGATTCTACCACGTTTGCTAAATACAAGGGTTTGTCTGCATAAATATCACCATGCTATTGTAGTTTGCCATTACGTGTTACCTGTAAACAGAACACAGAACTAATCCACCAAATCTTTGTTTGATCCATATGATAATCTGTTTACATTGGTAACTTAGTGATAGCTGCCTAACTAGACTTGTTCCAATGAGACTTTAGAACTAAAATCTTTAGAACATAATTCAAAAGACCTAAACCTTTTCTTTGTTAATCTACAAAGCAATATATTCTTAGCGTGTCATACTTAGCTACACTATTACAAATGCACAGCATGCAGTCCACTTGTTTGTGCCGTCCTATCAACCCATTCATAACAAGTTCACAGATTACTCACCTTATGGGAGTAATGGGGATCCATAATACGTGCAAGACCAAAATCTCCAATCCTTACAACCAGGTCTTCGGTGTTAATGAACAGGTTTGCTGGCTTGAGATCTCTGTGTAGCACGTTAGCAGAGTGGATGTACTTAAGCCCACGTAACAGCTGGTACATGAATAGCCGGGCGTGCTCTTCACGTAGAGGGCCTTGCTCAAGGAGCTTTGAAAGATCGGTCTCCATGTACTCCTGAACAATGTAAACAGAGTTCAGCTCGGTTAGGGAGCTCACATCATCGGTTAGTTGGTTTCCATTGGGGCCGAGAATTTCATATACTTTAACAATGTTTTCATGATCGAGTCTCCGGATTATTTTGATCTCCCGCAGAGCATGTTTGACGCTCTGGGGATCTGTCAGCACAATTTTCTTCACAGCCACTCGCTTATCACAGTCATTGTCAACAGCAGAAAAAACTAAGCCATTGCCACCATAGCCAAGCGGTTTTAAGTCCATATAACGGGAGCCCAAATCAAACCCATGAATGTTCATGAGACTTTCAAACTTTTCAGCCATTTTGGCTACTTCGCTTTCTTCAGAAATTTTCAATCTTCTAGGATATTTCACAATAAACCGCTGCTAGCTTCTAAAGAAAAGGTTTCATACACCTTACAAAAAACTCTTCTTTAGAATGGTTTCCTCCAATTTTCAGAGCATATCAGCCTGCCAGGCCTGGTGGATCCCGCAAGCAGTAATGCTAAAGCTCAGTTTTGACTGTATAAAAATGACAGTATTCATAGTTCACGTAAGATGCAGCATTCCAGCAAACATCAACCAAAACACTCAATGGAAGTGAAACGGAATGAAATGACATACTATGCACACGCTTCTACTGTGCAAAACAAGTTAACATGAAACAAAAAGGTGAATAAATATGCAAGAAATAGGCTTCTATGAACATCCTCCTCACAGTGCAGATACATTCAGTGTTGAACTGGTCCTGAGCAGCGTCATTCTATGGTGCTGGTAAGCACTAGAAAAATTATTTGAGTTCTTCTATACAGTGCATCCGATGAAGAAAACGTGGCAGACTTAGAATGAAACAGGAGTGATTCTGTTAATGATCAGGTGGCTCCAGCTCACCACAATCACAATCAAAGCTGCTATCCATCTTATTCTCACCAACCCTGCAAGAGAAGGACAGTGACGTTAGCATCAAGTGTCACGGGGGGGGGGGGGAGTTTTATTTTCTATCAAGAGGTTAATATGGCTAAAAATAAACAACAACAAAGGGTGGAAAAAAAAACCAAAGCTCATAAAAAGAAGTTCATTGTCTGTTCATGTATCATAGGATAAGAATTCACCTGACTTACTGACATGTAATACTACACTTCTCCTACAGTGGGGAAGTCTGACTGGGTACAGCTTCTCTCTCTTGTTTAGGCTGCTTTTCCACATATGGGTCCAGAATCTAAATGCTGTGGAAACCATACCCCCAGCCAATGTGGCAGGGATGCCAATGTCTTCTGCAGCGTAGCCCCCACCAGATCCATCCAACGTGCTCAATGTAGTCTAAATGTATTTGATATATACTTTTTTCTGTGGGACTCAAGAGTGGTCCCCTATGCTTAAAGGGAACCTGTCACCCCCCGTGCCGGGGTGACAGGCTCCCGACCCCCCGTTAGAGACCCCCCGTTAGAGACCCGCTTCTGGATCCGGTCGGGTCCCGGAGATCTCAGCCGCTGCAGCCCGGCGCGCGCGCTGACAGATGAGTCCAACGCTCATAGAGAATGACTGAGCGCTGGACTCTCCTGTCATTCTCTATGGGTGTTGGACTCATCTCTCAGCGCGCGCGCCGGGCTGCAGCGGCTGAGATCTCCGGGACCCGACCGAATCCAGAAGCGGGACCCGGCGGGATGAGGTAAGTATAGGGGTCTCTAACGGGGGGTCGGGAGCCTGTCACCCCGGTACGGGGGGTGACAGGTTCCCTTTAAAGGGGTTATCAAGTGCTACAAAAACATGGCCACTTTCTTTCAGAGACAACACGACTAGTCTCCAGTTCAGGTGCGGTTTGCAATTAAGCTCCATTCACTTCAATGGAACTGAGCAGACAAACCCGGCCCAAGCTGGAGACAACAGTGGTGCTGTCTCCAGAAGAAAGTGGCCATGTACAAAAACATGGCCACTTTCCCCCTACTGTTGTCTCCAGTTCAGGTGCGGTTTGCAATTAAGCTCCATTTACTTCAATGGAACTGAGTTTCAAAACCCCACCCAAATTGGAGACAACAGTAGGGGGAAAGTGGCCATGTTTTTGTAGCGCTGCATAACCCCTTTAACTTTTAGGACTTTTTATACACCATGATTTTGCTCTAATTTTGACACATTCATTGGCATAAATGTTAAAATGGGATGCTGACGTTGGAATACTAGCATAGGCTCCAATGACTATAGTGGTGAGCATGTAGTCTGCTAGCATGTACGTTCACATCATCTCCCCACGTAAAGGTCTATTAAGTGGAGCCAAAAATGCCTTGCACACCAAAATAAATATGTTCATACACTAGATGACCTAAGCCACAGGCCATTAAAGTCAAATGTGTCTTGTACCAGTTCCCACAGATATGTAAACATGTAAAGTACCACTGTGGTATACACTCAAAAGTACCAAATGTATCTGTACTATGGCATATTGAATCCAATGGATCTGGTTTTCTGAAGAATAAGATAGTATGGAACCTCTTGGATGTGGCTCATGTGACTTTTCTATTCACCCAACACGTGTGTCATCCAGCAGTCAAGGAGACAGAACAGGGTGCATGCAGATCTAGTGAAGCCATTTCATTTGGTAAATATGTAGCATTGCCCACATGGCCATTTCGGCCTATAGGGCAACACATGGGATATGAGATGCAAAAGATTTGGTTTGTCACATCTGACACCTGGAAGAGTGCAGGTCCCTGGGACACATGTAACCCCAGCATCTAGGGGTGGTTACCCACTTTTATCATAGCAAACACATATCACTGATATGATGCACAATAGCTGAACACTCAGCAAATACATAAAATAGTTTTAATAAAAAATGGAAGATAAGATTTATCATGAATAAATGTGTATGAGTTAGAGAACTGTAAGAAAGGTGGGTAATAGTAAGACAAGGAAAGCCATTGTTGTATCCTCCATGTCTGGCAGAGCACACGGCTCCTCATAGAGAACAATAGGCAGCAGGCCCTGCGGTACAGGTGGCCCCGGCAACATGGCGCCCTCCAGGCCGCGGACCCTGCAGTACAGGTGGCCCCGGCAACATGGCGCCCCCCAGTTCGCGGACCCCTCACACTACACAGCTCCGTCCCCATTGATGAGCGCAGCTGGGGGCGGTGACGTCACTGATGACGCACCAGTCTGGCCAATCTGCAGGGAAATCCCGTATCAGCTGTGCATTGTCTCCGGCGGGGGAGTGAAGCCGCAGGTGGTCGGACATGATGGGGGTTGTAGTTACAGAGATGACGGCATATTGCTGACACACAGTGTAGTAGTCACCGGGCTCCACGCAGCAGGCGCTCGGGTGAGTCATCCCCACACAGCCCCGTCCCGCACCACCCACCGCCGGATACACAGGACAATGGCAGCCGCTCAACTGACTCATAGACACTGGGGCCGGCTATAGCGAGCGTGCAGACACATGCGGCTATATTATAGCCCGGAACATCACCTGACCGCATTGTGAGCCGGCCGGCAGGGGGAGGGCAGCACAGGGCGCCCCATTGGCCGCACGCCCCGCAGCCTCCTCCCCGCTGCCGCCAGCTATGCCGGTACACGTCAGTCACACTGTACGGGGGGCGCGATTCACAACGACCACTACGCCACACTCCACGGCCCCTCACAGCCCCACTACGCACTCTGCGTCACGCATAGCACGGCGGCTCCTTACCGCACACTGAAGGCGGCTACGTGGAAGGAGACGCGGCGTGTAACTGAAGTACGGGGGCACACTACCGTATATCAGCCCCGTATACAGGACTATACGGAGAGGGAAGGACAACGGCAATCATAAGGCAACCACACGAGTGGCCGTGAAGGTTACAGCCATAGCCATGTCCCGGAGAGCCTCCCGGTGTATGGGGTGAGGGGAGGAGGCGGCGGGGTGAGGAGACGAGCAGGGTCCCATTGTTGAGTTGCCGCGGACATGGCTGTCCTCACACAATGGAGCCCCGGCTCCCGCTGTCACTGCTCGGCGGAGGGATACTCACAGCTCTCGTATGTGTCATATGGAGGGAGGATAGGCACCGGGGATGAGGCTCGGGGACTCCGCTCAGCTGCTCCGCTCTCCCTGCGTCTTCTCGCTTGTTCTTTGCCGCAGTCGCCATGTACTCGGACTGACTGCTGAGGGCGGAGACTCGCAGACACCCGATCTGCCGCCTACTGCGTCACCCGGAACGCCCCCTGCAGGCGACCGCGTCACACAGGCGGGAGAATTCAAAAGTCTCTGCGCGTATGGGAGCAGCACCGGGCACCGCCGAGGGAGGGCGCTGTGCTGGGTACACCGGGACCCGTACACCGAGCACTACAGCGTGATAACCAAGGCTGGGCCTTACCTACTGCACTACAGGCACAGGATACCAGGAGATGTACAGGGCAATGCCACACCATCAGGAGAGGGGCTGCACTACAGGCACAGGATACCAGGGGATGTACAGGGCAGTACCACACCATCAGGAGAGGGGCTGCACTACAGGCACAGGATACCAGGGGATGTACAGGGCAGTGCCACACCATCATCCATCAGGAGAGGGGCTGCACTACAGGCACAGGATACCAGGGGATGTACAGGGCAGTGCCACACCACCATCCATCAGGAGAGGGGCTGCACTACAGGCACAGGATACCAGGGGATGTACAGGGCAGTACCACACCATCAGGAGAGGGGCTGCACTACAGGCACAGGATACCAGGGGATGTACAGGGCAGTGCCACACCATCATCCATCAGGAGAGGGGCTGCACTACAGGCACAGGATACCAGGGGATGTACAGGGCAGTGCCACACCATCAGGAGAGGGACTGCACTACAGGCACAGGATACCAGGGGATGTACAGGGCAGTACCACACCATCAGGAGAGGGGCTGCACTACAGGCACAGGATACCAGGGGATGTACAGGGCAGTGCCACACCATCATCCATCAGGAGAGGGACTGCACTACAGGCACAGGATACCAGGGGATGTACAGGGCAGTGCCACACCATCACCCATCAGGAAAGGGGCTGCACTACAGGCACAGGATACCAGGGGATGTACAGGGCAAAGCCACACCATCACCCATCAGGAGAGGGGCTGCACTACAGGCACAGGATACCAGGGGATGTACAGGGCAGTGCCACACCACCATCCATCAGGAGAGGGGCTGCACTACAGGCACAGGATACCAGGGGATGTACAGGGCAGTGCCACACCATCCATCAGGAGAGGGACTGCACTACAGGCACAGGATACCAAGGGGTGTACAGGGCAGTGCCACACCATCATCCATCAGGAGAGGGGCTGCACTACAGGCACAGGATACCAGGGGATGTACAGGGCAGTGCCACACCACCATCCATCAGGAGAGGGGCTGCACTACAGGCACAGGATACCAGGGGATGTACAGGGCAGTGCCACACCATCCATCAGGAGAGGGGCTGCACTACAGGCACAGGATACCAGGGGGTGTACAGGGCAGTGCCACACCATCATCCATCAGGAGAGGGGCTGCACTACAGGCACAGGATACCAGGGGATGTACAGGGCAGTGCCACACCATCCATCAGGAGAGGGGCTGCACTACAGGCACAGGATACCAGGGGATGTACAGGGCAGTGCCACACCATCACCCATCAGGAAAGGGGCTGCACTACAGGCACAGGATACCAGGGGATGTACAGGGCAGTGCCACACCATCACCCATCAGGAGAGGGGCTGCACTACAGGCACAGGATACCAGGGGATGTACAGGGCAGTGCCACACCATCACCCATCAGGAGAGGGGCTGCACTACAGGCACAGGATACCAGGGGATGTACAGGGCAGTGCCACACCATCACCCATCAGGAGAGGGGCTGCACTACAGGCACAGGATACCAGGGGGTGTACAGGGCAGTGCCACACCATCCATCAGGAGAGGGGCTGCACTACAGGCACAGGATACCAGGAGATGTACAGGGCAGTGCCACACCATCCATCAGGAGAGGGGCTGCACTACAGGCACAGGATACCAGGGGATGTACAGGGCAGTGCCACACCATCACCCATCAGGAGAGGGGCTGCACTACAGGCACAGGATACCAGGAGATGTACAGGGCAGTGCCACACCATCCATCAGGAGAGGGGCTGCACTACAGGCACAGGATACCAGGGGATGTACAGGGCAGTGCCACACCATCACCCATCAGGAGAGGGGCTGCACTACAGGCACAGGATACCAGGGCATGTGCAGGGCAGTGCCACACCATCATCCATCAGGAGAGGGGCTGCACTACAGGCACAAGATACCAGGGGGTGTACAGGGCAGTGCCACACCATCACCCATCAGGAGAGGGGCTGCACTACAGGCACAGGATACCAGGGGGTGTACAGGGCAATGCCACACCATCAGGAGAGGGGCTGCACTACAGGCACAGGATACCAAGGGGTGTACAGGGCAGTGCCACACCATCATCCATCAGGAGAGGGGCTGCACTACAGGCACAGGATACCAGGGGATGTACAGGGCAGTGCCACACCATCATCCATCAGGAGAGGGGCTGCACTACAGGCACAGAATACCAAGGGGTGTACAGGGCAGTGCCACACCATCAGGAGAGGGGCTGCACTACAGGCACAGGATACCAGGGGGTGTGCAGGGCAGTGCCACACCATCATCCATCAGGAGAGGGGCTGCACTACAGGCACAGGATACCAGGGGGTGTGCAGGGCAGTGCCACACCATCATCCATCAGGAGAGGGGCTGCACTACAGGCACAGGGTACCAGGGGGTGTACAGGGCAGTGCCACACCATCAGGAGAGGGGCTGCACTACAGGCACAGGATACCAGGGCATGTGCAGGGCAGTGCCACACCATCATCCATCAGGAGAGGGGCTGCACTACAGGCACAGGATACCAGGGGGTGTACAGGGCAATGCCACACCATCATCCATCAGGAGAGGGGCTGCACTAACGGGAACAGGATACCAGGGGGTGTACAGGGCAGTGCCACACCATCATCCATCAGGAGAGGGGCTGCACTACAGGCACAAGATACCAGGGGATGTACAGGGCAGTGCCACACCATCATCCATCGGGAGAGGGGCTGCACTACAGGCACATGATACCAGGGGATGTACAGGGCAGTGCCACACCATCAGGAGAGGGGCTGCACTACAGGCACAGGATATCAGGGGATGTACAGGGCAGCACCACACCATCATCCATCAGGAGAGGGGCTGCACTACAGGCACAGGATACCAGGGGATGTACAGGGCAGTGCCACACCATCATCCATCAGGAGAGGGGCTGCACTACAGGCACAGGATACCAGGGGATGTACAGGGCAGTGCCACACCATCACCCATCATGACAGGGGCTGCACTACAGGCACAGGGTACCAGGGGATGTACAGGGCAGTGCCACACCATCATCCATCAGGACAGGGGCTGCACTACAGGCACAGGGTACCAGGGGATGTACAGGGCAGTGCCACACCATCATCCATCAGGAGAGGGGCTGCACTAACGGGAACAGGATCCCAGGGGATGTACAGGGCAGTTCCACACCATCAGAAGAGGGGCTGCACTCCGGCCACTGCCACCCTCGGGCAAGAATGGGGCAAATATTACTAAAGGGGTTTCAAGGTTTTCCATATTAGGTTCAGGGTTCTGTAAAAAATAAAAGAAGCAACCAAGGCTCTCAGTCATACTGAGATGTGAAACTGTAGACCTCAACACACCCATCACCTCCAGGTGCCTTCACACAGAGAGATTTATCTGACTGATTATTGAAGCCAAAGCCAGGAATGGATTTGAAGAGGAGAAATCTGTCTTTCCTATATGACCTGTTCCCTGTTCATAGTTTGTTCCTGGCTTTGGCTTCAATGATCTGTCAGATAAATCTCTCTGTGTAAAGGCAGCCTTAGCAGCATGGGTGAGAGGCGCCCCTGCCTGGTGTACACCAATAACCCTTCCAACCCTTTTTTAGGGTGCCTTCACGCCTACTGTATCGCAGTAGAAAATCCGCAGCAGATCCGCAGCGGATGTAACTAAATGAATGAACACAGCACTAAATCCGCACTTACAAATCTGCTGCGGATCCGCAGCGGATTTGACAGTGCGTATTTAATGCTGTGTTCATTTAGTTAAATCTGCTGCGGATCCGCAGCGGATTTTCTACTGCGATACGGTAGGTGTGAAGGCACCCTTAAGCGTTTTTGACTTTGTATGAATGCTCTTTTTTGTTTAGGCATTTTTCTGTGCCAATTTTTTTTTCTCTCTGCTATCACATGACCCAGCTGCTGGACCACAAAAGGTGATAAAAACGCCAAATGCACAGCAATGGTGTTAGAGACAACCAGAAGAATCCCATTGACGTCTGTGGGAGAAAAAAATTGCTGCACCCTCACAAACACCAAAGAGGAGAGAGAAACACCACACCAAAAAAACAGATCATAAACTTCCAATGACTTCCAGCTAATATCTGGCCGCTGGTGTTTTTCCAGTGTGAAGCCAGCCATAATGAGGTTTATCACCAGGGATATACGCTACAATACCGAGACCCCCCCTCCCCCCAAATAAATAAAATCAACATGCTTGTAATAAACTGATACTGTCAGGAAGATGTTACAGGAAGCATTCTGCTTTCCTCTTCAGCTCCAGATACTTTGTATATAAAGTACAGTCTAATGCTGGGTTTACACGGAGCGATTATCGGGCGAATTTTCGCGATGCCGATCGAATTCGAACGATAATCGTACGTGTAAACGCGGCGAACGATCGAAAAATCGTTAATTTTGATCTTTTAACAGGTTCTTAAATCGTCGTTCGCAAAACATTCGCCGATCGTTCCGTGTAAACAGTCGTTCACTGATTTTCCCTATGTGTGAGATAGGCTTAAGCGATCGCAAAACTAATTTTCTGTACGATATATCGTACAGTCTAAACGCTGATCATTATAAAAAAAAAAAATCGTTACTTCAAAATCGTTAATCGTACGATGGGGCAAATTATCGCTCCGTGTAAACCCAGCAATAGTCACACTAGTATTCCACTAAGAATCTGCCAGACACGTATGCCTCACCACTTCAGACACCTGAAGGTCCTCTGTCATCCTTGAAAGGGTGTCAATGAACCTGGCACAAGCCCAAAAATCTAAGGAAGTTATTGTGTGAGGAGCTGTGGTGTTACAGAAGAAGCCAAGTGTATGAGTCAACGCGTCTACAAAGCAGCCACTGTAGGCAAAGCAGCTCCGTGTATGAGGTGTATCATGGCAACCCCTTAGGGAGAAGTTAAATAAAACATGATGGACGTGCTTGGATCAGAAGATCTTTGTCTACGTTATTGTACGATAAACATACGCTATATTATCTGATTAGCCATAACATTAAAAACACATAACTGATACTGTATAGGTTTTCATCATCCTACCAAAAAAAGGTCTGATTCATTGAAGCCTGGACCCCATAAGACCTTAGAAGAGGTCCCGCGGTATCTGACACCAAAATAAACCAGAAAACAATGCTTAAAGGGTCTGGCAGGTCCTCCGGGGGTGTGACTAGCTCTCCCAGCATATCCCACAGATGCTCAATCAGATTGGATTCTAGGGGGGGTTGGAGGCCAATTCAACAGCTTAAACTATTAGCATACTAAATAGCATAATGGTGAATTGTAGTTCTCAGTTCATTCCAATCCTGTTATATTACTTGAGTATACATGGAGGGTATATATTTAACTGGTGTAAAATGTTGTGTCACATGGCCTGGGTTTCAGCCTGCCAGTTTTACTAGCACCTATAAAGATAGCACTGTTGCTTTAGTATTGTTTTTACTTGTTGCCAGACAGGAATAGAACCTGGATGTTGTAGTGGAGGGTAACTCTTCTAGTTAATTGCTGTTTACATTAACAATGACAATGAAATGTGATACCCTTTGTGTTCCGTCTTACATCTTTACTGCTGTTAACTGTTTTGGGTTTGTCTTGGTGACATGGTTGCATGATCAAAGCAACTCAGGATCTCTGCACAATAGAGGTGCCAATACTCCTTTAGTAGGTGTCAGACGATTGTTTACATGGCCAACAGCTGTCTCTTCTTATCCCCCCCATACACTTGAATGTTAAACTTGGCAGATATGTTTCTGTATTCTGAATTGGGAGGTAAGCCACTGTCAGGCAGATTTGGTGGTGGCTTACCATGACAACAAAAAGGTCTGGCAGTTGGACGGTCCAGTTGTTTGGTGCCCACGCTACAGTGAAAACAAAGCTGGAAGCAATTGACTCTGTTCCCTGTGTAGTGGCAGCACCAGGGTACTGCAGTCTCAACTTCTATTAAAGTGAATAGGAGGCAATGCTGCAGTGTATCATCATTGCCACTACACTGAGAAAAGAGCCAACTCTTTCCGGCCTTGTTCTTACTGTAGGGTGGGCACCAATCAGCAGCCTGCTGATCAACTGTTGATGAACTGTTGCCTATACTGTGGACAGGTTATCAATGGTTTTACCTTGCAAAGCCTATTTAACACCAGTGTCTGAGACAATGGCCTTAAAGCGACTCTGTACCCACAATCTGACCCCCCAAACCCCTTGTACCATCAGATAGCTGCTTTTAATCCAAGATCTGTCCTGGGGTCCGTTCGACAGGTGATGCAGTTATTGTTTTAAAAACAACTTTTAATCCTACAGCATTGTGTCTAATGGTCGGGGCTTACATTTGTATATGCATTAGGCTGGCACACCTCTCCTTCCCTCCTCCCCGCCCTCCTCAGAATTAGGAATGATCCAGGAACATTTGAGCTTTGCACAGGTGTCTTAATGATCCAGACCATGTTCATTATGCACACAGGTGGGGAATAGGAAGCAATCTGCCTGGAGCATTCCTAATGCTGAGGAGGGTGGGGAGGAAGGACAGAGAGGTTGTGCCAGCCTAATGCATATACAAATGTAAGCCCCGGCTGTTAGACACAGCGCTGCAAGTTTAAAAGCTGTTTTTAAAACAATAACTGCATCACCTGCCGAACGGACCCCAGGACAGATCTTGGTTTAAAAGCAGCTATCCGAAGGTACAAGTGGTTTGGGGGGACAGATTGTGGGTACAGAGTCACTTTAAAGGGTTTATCCAATGTATTAGTTGCAGTTGGTATGGTTAGGGCTTACCTATCTGCTCAATACATTTTAGCTGGCAAACTTGCATTCCCATGATCTCGGTAGAGCCGTTCCCTGAAATGTTAAACATGATAACTTGTGGTTATAGTGCAGCTTGGTGCTTGCTGTTCTGCACTACAACTACTGGCATGCCTAGCTCCTCAGCTTCATTCCCTCATCAACTCTTACACGGGACAGGCCCTATTACACGGGATGTTTATCGTGAGAAAAACCGTTATAACGTTCTAATTTAAACAATAATTGTCCTGTGTAATTGCAGACAACGATCGAAAAATCATCGTTAATCGTTCGCTAATCATTGGCTGTAATTCCACATTTGTTCGCTGTAATTCCATGTTTGTTCACTAATTGTTCAGTGTAATTGCACATCATCCACTCTTTTGCTGGGATCAGATGGAGTAAACGATCGTCGTAGTGTTTATTTTAAAAATCGTAACTAACGATTATCATTCTGTGTAATATGGTGAGCAATTTCAGGGTAACGATAATCTCGTTTGCGATTGTTTGTCGTTAGTCGGTAATTGTTAAAAATCGCTATTCTCATGAAATCCTATTCTCCTGAGTGTCCTACCCTCCTTCTTGCCGATTTTCTTTTCTCACAGCATTACGTACCAAGATCTTACCCATAACACTGTGAGTGACCTGCTGTAATAAGGATGCATCCTCTAATTGGCCAGGAGTCACCAAGTAGGCCCGCACACGCATGACACATCACACAATAAAGATGGCTGTGGTGCTGGCTACAGTGATAACCCAGCCCCATGAACTGACAAAAGAAACAGACAGAAAAAAACTGAAACTATGCAGCTTTTCAGTGTATCAAGGGTAGTTAAAGTGACAGAATGGGACTGTTTCTATGCATAACTTTGCAACAGGAAATAAAGAGGGATAAATGTATATCACCGAAGTATCCCTTTAATATATTCCACCCCTCCCCCATTTCCTCACGACAGTACTGTGTACTTGGAAAACTCTACATAAAGGGAAATGTCATGAATGTTCCTGTTGGGACCTTGGCGCAGTCTTCAGTTCGCAAGATACGACCGAAACTGCGCTTTTGGCCATGATTCTTCACTTTTATGTTTGTATTACATTCATGTCTGAACCTGGTCTGAACACGGTCTTATTCCAGCCCTTGCTTGGTGGTGATTAGCAGGGTTCCACCACACCCGTGTCCACCTGAGTAGCTCTCTGGCAGGTTCAGAGTTATGGTCCTTTTACACGGACTGATTATCGTTCGAATTTGCACAATAACGATCGAATTCAAACGATAATCGTACGTGTGAACGCTGCAAACGATGAGCGAGAAATCGTTCATTTTGATCTTTCAACATGTTCTCAAATTATCGTTGGTTGTTCGCAAAAAATTCGCAGATCGTTCTGTGTAAACATTCTTTCAACGATTTGACCTATGTTTGAGATAGGCTTAAGCGATCGCATAACGATTTTTCCGTACGATGTATCGTTCCGTCTAAACGCTGATGGTTATAAAAAAAACATTGTTCATTCAAAATCGTTAATTGTGCGATTGGGCGAATTATCGCTCCGTGTAAAAGGACCATATGGCTTTCTTGCTCTGGTTTCTCTGTGATTGAGGGTTCTTATAGCCAGTCAGTTTCCTTGTTGTCAGCTGTGTATGCTCTGCAGTCAGGAGGCTGCTCCAGTGGGATTCTGGACCGGGCTCTGGTCATTCTCAGTATCACAGTTCATTGCTGGTTATTCAGGATAGCTTCCCTGTTCTGCATTCCAGCTCTGCCTGCATTTATCTGTGTTACCTCTGGTTTTCTGTCCCTTGCTTTGTATTCTGACCATCCTTGCCTGCCACCTGCCATGACCTTTTGCCTCACTTTTGACTTCTCTTCTGTTTGGTGATTCTGTACTTTGCTGCCCGCTTGTTATTACCCTGACTGTCAACCATGCATTATTGTGTTTGTTCGTCTTGTTTTGTCTTTTTGTTTCACTAATATAGGCCAGGGACCACCGCCCAGTTGCCCGCTGCCACCTTCAGGGCAGATAGTGGCAAGTAGGCAGGGACAGTGGGCAGGGCTTAGCTTAGGGCTTACTGTCTCTGTTTGTTTGGTGCGACTGGTCCTGACAGAAAATGTCTCCTCATTTTATATTGCAGCCAACATGGTTATGAGCTGATTTCTGTAGGTTGAGCTCCTAAACCCCACAGTTATTAGCTGATTTAGCTAGGAGAAGTCTTCTCTGGCCAGGTATTTTATAGCATTACATGATGGCATGGATCTGCCAGAGCTGTTGGTCGTGGCTCATGGATTTGGGTTTATGGCACATGAACAGGCCTTGGTTCCATGGGAAAATATCTATCAAAACAGTTTTTAGAAATGTAAAATTTTTCACTGGATTTAGAGACCACAAGCTACTAGAAATGATTGAACGTCACATTTGAATGAAGGATGTGTAGGTTGAAGCCATTGCTCTTTTTTGCCTCATAACAGGTTAAGCTGTGAGAGCAGCAGTGACGGTGGAGAGCTCCAGGCATTCTTTTGTTTGGGATACAGACCTCTATGTGGCACATTTTTCTAACCTTGGTCCAATCTCCTTAGACTCTGCTGAGTTTGTTTATGTCACTGTTATGAAATAAGCCACATAAGAGGCTTTGTTTCTATAATGGATGGTATGTTTCTGGAGTAATCAAGGAAGTAGCATTCCCTATAGAATAGCTTGGAAGCAGCCAACTCATATTCACTACATTCCTGTTATCGCTTTTCTGTAATAGTTCTCTGATTAGGAACACATTAGAGATCCTTTTACACCAAGGCATCTGTAACATTACTCTAAAACATTGTGGGACACTTCTTCATCTTAGCAACTGAAAATTTTAAACCATTGACAAATACTGAAAATACAAGATGTTTCTCCTACTATTGGATAGTCAGAATTACAGTAACATACATTTCTGCCATTTATGAATAAGTTTGATTAGCAGAGATGTAAACAAATAGGTGGCACAGATTTACAGGATGCAAATGTGATTTAGATGCATTAAGAGGGTACTCCAGAGAAAAAAAAATTGTCGTCAAATTAAGGGGGTGTCCGAAAGTTATACATATTTAAAAGTTACTTCCATTTTAAAAAACACAAGTCTTTCAGTACTAATCAGCTGCTGTATGTCCTGCAGGAAGTGGTGTTTTCTTTCCAGTCTGACACAGTGCTCTCTGCTGCCACCTACGTTAGTGTCAAGAACTGTCTCGAGAAGTAGGAAATCCCCATAGAAAATCTCTTCTGCTCTAGACAATTCCTGTCATGGACAGAGGTGATAGCAGAGATCACTGTGTCAGATTGGAAAGAATACACCACTTTTTTTTTTACTGTGGAGTACCTCTTTAAGTGTGATGGTATAACTTTTTAAATATTGTGGCTGTGTTTCCTTTACAATTTCCTACAGTTTAGCTACTACTTAGAGAAACATAAGATAAATCTGTCAGAAGGACATTTTGCTTCTCTCAGTGTTTAAAAAAATGGTTGGGGGAGGCTGTGTTACATAGTAGCTTAAAGTAAGTACAGAAAGAAGATAAACCTGGGAGGGCAGTCCATACGGGCTGTAAATATGAAGAAAAGTACACAAAAGTTTGTGCCTTGCTGCCCACAAATCGCTAGGGAAACTGGTTTTGTTAAACTGTAATATATGACACTTTAAAGGGTGGCAAACAATTGGTATACAACTATCCATACATAGAACAAAGGACTAGGTGGCTAGGACCCATCCTTACTAGCAGCTTTCCTTAAAACCATCCTGAATTTGTATTGTAAAGTTCAACTTACAGAAACTCAGGTACTGTAAATTAAAGTTTAAAAAACAAACAAACAAGAAAAAAACAACCTTCAGGCAAATTGTAGCTCAATTTGCTTAAGTGGAAATTTTCCTGACCTTAAAAATAAAATTGTTCCTGGCCTGCTGAGAACCTCAACTCTGTTTTGGAGAGACTGCCATAAATAAGTGGCAACAGAGTGGTCAGCCAGGTAGATCCTCAGGAATGTGCTGCTTTTCGATTTCACTGGCCCCTTTACAGGGATCTTTGCAGGATTTTGTCAAAAGGGAAAATTAATGGAATTTGTAGGAAGTAAACACTGATCAAAAATTTCCTTGACATAATAGCACAACCAAGCTAAAAATGAGACAGAATTGATCTGTCTTTCAGAGTGAATTAAAGTTTTCAGATGAAGGAAAGAAGCCTTATAAGGGGTAAAAAAAGCACTTCTTTTCTGATAAGATATATTACAAAGGTTCTTAGGGCCCTATTCCACCGGACGATTATCGTTCAGATTATTGTTAAATCATTCGAATCTAAACGATAATCGTTCAGTTAAAATGCAGTTAACGATTAACGACCAAACGAGAAATCGTTGATCTCCTTATAAGACCTGTACCTATTTTTATCGTTGCTCGTTCGCAAATCGTTTGCATTGAATAAGACGTCGTTCGGTTGTTCGCAGTAGATGGGAACGCAGTAGCGAAGAAATAGCAAAGAAAAAACGATCGCAAATAGTGGTCGTTTGAGATCGTTAATGATTATGCAAATGATAATCGTCCGGTGGAATAGGACCCTTATATTCCCTTGTGCTTCTTTTTCGTTCTCATCTGCTCTGGGGGACATTGAACAGGGCCCTGGAACCAACTAGCACCTGGACTTTTTGTAATCTGCTTGAGTCCAATTGTTTGGCATTTGACTCCCGGTGGCTGACGAAGTTGGATGCAACCCTGGAAAGCAAATATGGATATAGCCTATGGCTGGATCCATGTTTCCTAGACTCCCTAGGGCTGCGTCCAACTTAGCCAGCCACCGGGAGTCAAATGCCAAACAATTAGACTCGAGCATGCATGAGTCACGCTCATCTCTAATAAAGAACATAATACTATATGATATCAAAAAGCTCTGCACTCCTAATGTGCTCTCTATGTATAATGATCAGAGTAATTCAGTCTGTGCTGAATTTCATATCTCCTCTAATGTTTTTAATTTTAAGTAACCTCAGATCGCTGTCCTGGACAAATGTCTGTGCTCCAAGGAAACAGGAAATTCTGTAAATGTTTCTGTCTGAGCTTAAATGTGGGTCACATAGCAGGTGGCTTCTACTATTTGGAGATGGGGGAGGAACTAACAAGCTCCTCAGACTGTAAGCGTGATGAATCAGGACTTAGTCTATATATATATATATATATATATATATATATATATATATATATATATATAACATATAACTGCACAATAAGCTGGACATATAATAGTAAACTTGTTTAATATAAAATAGATGACAGAAAATTATGGTAAATACACATTTTATTCCCGAATGATGTGCAACATTTTTAAGAGTCATCATCTCTGACTGTGTTAATCAGAAGCCCTTTTTTAAGGGAGATTACATGGCTTAAATGGCTTTTTGTTCATACAGACCTGCCGATGAAAAAATAATGTAGCGCATATCCTGTATCAACAAGCCATGAGTATGGAAAAAAGGCTGCTTTCTAAGTAGCAGTAAACCCTAAGCATTTTAGGACCAAGTCTGCTACATATAGTATGGCCAATTTTGCATATTTTATTATGCATATTTTAAAATTATCCTCAAATCATATAGTTTCCATTCTCACCCCTTAGCCTAAAACTAAACTGAGACTTCATGTTCTATCCTTGATCATAAAGAGGAGGCTGCTGTAAAGTGATTTACACAGCATTACAGTCTCAGGTGAAAATAACATCTCCCTGTGGAATGACCTCTTTAAAGATTACAGTGTATGTGTCCGGATATATGGGACCACTAAAACAAAGAACAGGTGCAACCCTAACCAGGGGCGGATTAACTTTACCATAGGCCCCGGGCTGTTTACCAAGCTTGGGCCCCCCCAACCCACTGTAACTATGGCAGCACTAGCGTGGTGTTCATAGTACAAGATAGATAATGTCATGATGCCCTGATTTGTGCAAAATTGCTGTAAAAAAGAAGCAATCTTTTGCAAATCATGGCAGAACTATAGCCAGGAGACAATACACCACTGAAAGTATAAGTCTGTTTGGGTAGCCATGGGCCCCCCAGAAGCTCAGGGCCCCAGGCTACCGCCCAAAAAGGACCTATTATAATGCGTTGCTGACCCTAACACTGGCACCCGCATCGCTGTCCCTGTCTACTTGCCACAGCAGTCCTAAACAACAGCGGACAACTGGTCGGCGATCCCTATTCTATATAGTGTGAACACAATATAACAAAATCAGAGGTCTGTGTCAATAACAAACAAGTGGCGCAGTACAATATGTAATCCAAGGGGGTAGTTAAAAGGTCAGGAGCCAGAAGTCAGAATACCAGAAATACAATGCAGGATAAATGCTAGGTCAAGATACACTAGTAAACTAGGCACTATGGCAGGCAAGTAATGGGACACAGGGGAGGATACTTATGGAGCCTGGAGTCCAAGTCCCAGGCTTGATTTTGGCTGAGACTCTAGGTCTGCTCACACACTGACAGCTGACTGGTGGTGTCAGCCGTTAGTCAAAATCAATAAAACACATAACACCTTTGCCGATCGGCCAGGGGTGGTGAAGCCCCAGCCACGGCTACATCAACAAAAGCACTGCCGCGCCCCCTGGCCAGCTGCTAAGGACACCGTCAGCGCAACCCTAGCCAGGCCAGTCACTAGGGATGCCGTCGGCTTCTCTGTCAGTCCACCTGCATCGTGTCTGTGTCCATAGGACTTGCTGTAAAGCCTATCTCTAAATGAAACAGCTTGGGTAAGATGGCTGCCTCCATAATACACACAAAAAAATTACAGAAAATAGAAACAGATTAGAAAAAAGAACATTTCAGTATCTGTCTCTAATCAGTAAAAAAAAAATCTAGGTGACACATTCTCTTTAAATTGTCTAACAAAACACATTTTCGACAATAAATCTAGTGCAAATGGAAAGTATGTCATGTTCCTTAGCTGGAAATCTTCTATAACAAACAGGACTTAACATATTAAATCGTCTACAATATTCTCAGGTTTTTCCCTAATCCTCTTACTTTTAGAACATTTTGTGAGCACTGTAAATTTGGCTGTTCAAACTATTATTCTTTTTTTTTAAAGGACTGTAATACCCTAAAGGCCAGCAGTTTGTTATGGCAACTGGATTAGTCTAGAGCACCCAGCAGATAATTATCTTTTTCTATTGCTTTAATAGAGTTTACTGCCATACACTAAATAACGCATGTACCAGGATAAAGCTAACCAGATAATGTTTTATTATTTTGAAGAGTATCCATACAGTTATGGATCAACCCCTGTCCTGTCATGTCATGTCATGGCTTCCCTAATGCAGATAACATTTCTGGATTATTGTCTATTATATGTCTATTTTAAGCACCATTTATAAAATGTAGAATTTTTTTTAAGACAGTAATCAGAAGACACGTGTGAAAAATTACCCCTGTGGGTGCACAGAGCTCTGGTCATATAGCATTGTAGGAAGGTGATGTCACCCAAGCAGGACTGAAGTTGATTAATCACCTAACAATGCTTCTGTTATAGTATGTAGTTCTGGGAGCATCTTATAGTGGAAAAGCGTAGAAAAGGAGTATATCTCTTATAATTACTATGTTTTATACTTGGAATCTTGTAGGGTTTCCCAGTCCCACAGGCAAGTGAGCTAGGAGCCAACAACAGCAAGGATTATGACGCTCCTGGTCCTGTGCTGCCATTCAGGACTGCTAATTTGTCTAAGGGGCTGGAAACTCCCACAGTCCTGTTGTATATGAAACTGCAAGCAGCGCTGCATGTCATTCATATGATAGTTTACCGCAATCTGGCATTATGTCCTTTATATATTACTACATTTTAGTCATACAGGAAGAACAATGCTTGTTACTTTTTATATCCCTCATTGTAATTCTTCTTCTATCCTATTATTACCAAATCATCAGCACACACACATCTCTAGTGGTGACCAAGGAGTATCACCTGGCTCCTGCTCTAAGTAAACAGGTTACCTCAGAGTTCATACAGTGTATCTAGATGTCAGGCCACCATTGAAGGCGTTTAAACAATAGTGAGAACAGCTTCCCTGTTCATTTATGTTTCAGCATGCCTGGAAGACTCTTCCGAATGATTCAGAGGTGTGTGAAACTCAACCAGAGCTTTAAGAAGTCTTGTAAAGTCAGACCAGAGCTGCTGCAGAACATTGCATTAGCTGAAGTCATTCCCTGTCTGCTTCTCTACCTGGGGGATTGTTCAGCACAAGGTAGCACACCACATTCTTCCCTAAATCTCCCAATAAAGATACGTATGTATATGAGAGATAGATGGTTAGGTGGGCTAAGGGAAGAATCAGAGAGCTGCTGAGACAACACCACACTAAAAATGAAAGAACTACTGTACCTAGTACGGACCTGATAGATTCCCTTTAAATTGGTAAATCACCTTTCTGAGGCTATGGTCACAGGTAGTATGAGACCAGCCGGGTCACGGAATGGCCAGTCTCAAAAAAGATCATCCCAGCCGATACTGCAGTACTGGCCGGATGATCTTTAGTGCCGCTGAGTTCCGATGCGGGCGCATCAGCGTGCGCCCGCATCAGAACTCCCCACAGCACACAATGGAACTTGCGGCCGGAGCCGCTCGCTCCGCTGTGTGAACTGACAGGGTTTTCTGCAGCCGCTATTCACTGAACGGCGCCGCTGGGCATCCCGGCCAGAGCGTATGTCCGGGATTCCCTCAAACTGCAGCACTACGTAGGTACCGCAAAAATCATGGCTATTGCAACAACGGCCGTGATTTCTGCGGAACTTGCGTAGTGTAAACATAGCCTCAAACTGTACCCAAAACCTATACTGAAAAGCTTGTTCACCATTTCTTCACAAAGCACTATAGCCCCTCCAATCACAATATCAATAGTATTGACACTGCTGAACATTTTACAGCTTCTCACCCTTCAAAGCGTTACCAGTTATAAAACCTATGTCTTTTCAGCATAGTTGATTGAAAGTGTTAATTACATGTTATCACAGACAGGAGAATGACCACCTTCACATGTTTTTGTGTGAGCAATGTGAAAAATATAACATCATGTAACATCATATAGTCTCCACACCTAACCATTTTTAGTAAATTGTGTTGTAGACAGTCTGTGAGGTTTTTATTCAGTTTCTATATGAAGGCATACTAGTCGGGGGTGGATTAACTTTACCATAGGCCCCGGGCTGTTCACCAATCCTGGGCCCCCCCTCCCCACTGTAACTATGGAAGCACTAGCCTGGCGTTCATAGTACAGGACAGATAATGTCATGATGTCCTGATTTGTGCAAAATTGCCATAAAAAACCTGTGATTTTTGCAAATCATGGCGGAAGTGTAGCCAGGAGACAGTACACCACTGAAAGTATAAGTCTTTTTGGGAGGTCATGGGCCCCCCAGGAGCTCAGGGCCCCGGGCTGCTGCCCGAAACGCCCCTATTATAATCCACTACTGATACTAGTACAACAGAAATATCACAACAACCAAACATAAGCTGGTTAACTCTACTGGTTAAAGGATAAACAATGCTATATATATATATATATATATATATATATATATATATATATATCAGACTCCTTTTTACATACACATCATAACATCATAGCTTGTCAGGCCTCATTTGTCACTATTAGACTATGTTCAGACAAATGGTACAACACTAAAGCGGCACTATATGCTATATAAACATTACATAGTGCAGATTACATTAAATGTAAATTACACCTGTTTACACCCCCTATATTGATGGAAGTACGTAGGTGTAAAACTTATTTTCAAACAAGTGCTAGAAAGCCCATTGAACTTTGAGAGTATTTGAGGGATTTAGGAATGTAAAGCACTTTGCCACTCAAAATACTCAAAATTGCAAGAGTCTTAACATATCTACTAATAGAATACACAAAAAAATTCACTAGCAATTTGTCAAGTGTGTATATTACAACATTACACATATTACCTGGAATATTTGGCCTTTTCTGCTCTTTATAGAAGACTAAGTTAATGAATACTCCAAGAAGTGAGCTGAAAAGTTACACCGTCCGCTCGTCAGAAATAGACGAGAACTGATGGCAGGGAGAGGTGATGAAGCTATGATATGGACACTCTGTACAGCTGTCACTGAGGTAATAATTCAACTTATGAATAATTAACAGAAAAAGGGCTATAATCTATACTATGTACACACTTACAAAATGTGGCAGGAAAGTTACTAGATGCATTATTTTATGATCCCATATCAAATGAAGAAGAAATTATTATTGGGGCACCTTCAGTGTTTTACCAAACATGATCGGATGTAGAGTTTTAGTAAAAGTCCACGGGAATAGACTGTACATATGATAATAACCATTATTATGTGCTATAGCAGTGCTCTGCAATATATTGGAGGCAACTAAGATGCATTGTATGAGATGTACCCTGTAGTACATATCATTCCATTAATTATACATTTCGATAGAAGTTTCATATTGGCATATTTGTAATAAGATCACATTCTGGTTCGTTTACCCAACGATTATACAGAGGTGAGTGACACAACACAGGCACTACATTACTTATCTCTTCTTGCAGAAGTCTGGGATAAATTGCTTTTACAGCAAGTTCCTTCTCCTGTGTCAACTGCTGACTGACTGATGTGAAGTGCTCCCTATCATTTTATAACAGTTTCTTCAGCAGTCACAGTGTAAATTAACCTGCACTGTGTCTAAGATGCACAACATCACAATACACAATGTAAGTTCTACAGACCCTTTATAAGATGAGTTAAGCCATTTCCTCAATAAATCAAGAATAGATAAAGGTCTCACCTTGCTCTTCAAATAGATTCTCTGGAGCAGGTGAGGGGGCTGTAAGGAACAGCATACCCCTAATATAAATTTTAAACAATATTCAAAGTGACTCTGTACCCACAATCTGTCCCCCCAAAACCACTTGTACCTTCAAATAGTGGGTTTTAATACAAGATCTGTCCCGGGGTCCGTTCGGCAGGTGATGCAGTTATTGTCCTAAAAAACAACTTTAAAACTTGCAGCCCTGTGCCAAACTGCCGTGGCCTAGAGTATCTGTGCCCTAACCTTGCACCACCCCTCCGTCCCTCCTCCTGCCCTCTTCATCATTAGGAATGCCACTGGTAGTATTTTTCCTATTCCTCTGCAGTGAAAACTGCACAGATTACGATCCAGCCCATGTGCCGTGTTCTCACAGGTGAATAGGAGAATACCTGCTTGGAGCATTCCTAATGATAAAGAGTGTTGGGAGGAGGGACAGAGAGGTTGTGCCAGCCTAATGCATAGTCACTCTAGGCCATGCCAGATTGGCACAGGGCTGCAAGTTTAAAAGTTGCTTTTTAGGACAATAGCTGCATGACCTGCCGAACGGACCCCAGGACAGATCTTGGATTAAAAGCAGCTATCTGAAGGTACAAGTGGTTTGGGGGGGGGGGGAGATTGTGGGTACAGAGTCACTTTAAAGTTCTGTGGTGATGTAAATGCACTCTACCTGCTGCTTTGTACTGGTTACAGAACTCCATGGTGACATGAAATATTCGTACATATGCTATGCCCTGGCCCCTAGGGGCCTCTCCGCAGTATAGATGGTGCTAACAGGCAGGATTCGGGGCAGCTGTAGGATAATGTGGTCACGGTGTAGGCACGAGGGTGATACAGCTGGAAACCGGGCTCCTGACCATGCGGGAATACTGGGCATGCGATTCTTCGTTGTCCTTAGTCAGGGCACCAATTATCACACCAATGCCAAGGTTCAGAAACAACGGTAGTTGTATATTTATTGTAACGGTGGTAACCGATAGCAACAGTCTCTCCGGATGCAACCGGGAATAAGGCAGACTTGAATAAAGCAGAGTAATGGGTGATGCTGCAATAGGCTGTGAGAGTAGCGTGCTGAATGATGGGAGTAGTAGTGAAACTGAAGTTGAGATGCTGGGTGGAATGAGACTTGAATAAAATACTTGCTGTTGATGATTAGAGAAGATGATGATGAGAGGAACTGAAGAATGACTGAAGAATCGACACCCAGATGAGAATCTTGAGACTTGAGACAGGAACACAGCCAGTGGACTGGAGCAGCAGAGCACACGCAGGCCTCTCTCTTAGCAGGGAGAGAGGACAGACACACAACCTATTCCCTATGGGGCAGGGAATAGACTCACAACTTGTCTGCTGAAGGTGGAGGACAAGACTCGACTGAACAGGAACAGCAGAGCAACACACCCTATCCCCTCTGGGACAGGAGATAGACTGAGGTAGCACAGGAAGTCACATGGTAACCCCAGCCAAAAGCTTGATGACCATTGGAGTTACCATGGAAGCAGGGCACAGTCACGTGACATCCAGCCATTGCATCATCACACCATTAGGCATATACAGAGAAATATACATGAGAAGTACCATACTTGAACACTAGGAGGTGACATAATACCATAAGGCACTGATACCTGAATATATATGCAATAAATGAATGAAATAGCAGACCTGAATACTGCAGGGGTGACACAATACACGCATTTTGCAGTGGACCATAGCTTTCCAGAACAGAACTGGTTATAATAAAAGTATGAGCATGAGAAGGGCTGTTCTGGGACACTGCACATATATATTGCCTAGCAGCAGGTGCATCGCTTCCTGCTCAGTGTCAGATCTGGTAGGACAGTACTGTCACCTATATAACTACCTAGCAGCAGGAGCATCTCTCCATGCTCAGTGTCAGATGAGGTAGGTCAGTACTGTGCACCTGCACAACCCTCTTTTGTTATTAAAGCAACTCTGTATCCACCAACCTACCCCACCAAACCGCTAGTACTATTCGTTTAATGAGAGTAAATCTTTACGAGTTCTGCCTTTTGAAATGCGCCTGTCAAAAAATAATCTTTAAGGCTGGGCTCACACTACGTATATTTCTGTCAGTATTGTGGTCCTCATATTGCAACCAAAACCAGGAGTGGATTGAAAACACAGAAAGGATCTGTTCACACAATGGTGAAATTGAGTGGATGGCCGCCATATAACAGTAAATAACTGCCATTATTTCAATATAACAGCCGTTGTTTTAAAATAACAGCAAATATTTGCCATTAAATGGCGGCCATCCACTCAATTTCAACATTGTGTGAACAGAGCCTTTCTGTGTTTTCAATCCACTCCTGGTTTTGGTTGCAATATGAGGACCACAATACTGACTGAAATATACGTAGTGTGAACCCAGCCTAAATCTGTAGAAGGCGAATCAAACTAATGTGTCCTAAAGTGTCTGTGCCCCAGGTCTGTGACACCTCTTCCTTCTTCCTCCCCTCCCTTCTCATCATTAGGAAGGCCCCCAGGCAGGATTTCGGTTCAGTTTGGTGGGGTGGGTTGGTGTATACATAGTCTGTGGCTTCTTTGAACATTATAGGGCATAGGCTGAGAGGGGATGCCAGCCTGGCCCAACATTTACTTTGACACAGTGATATCAGTGACTCACAGGTGACATCTTTGTTTCTTCTCTTCCCTTTCTGTCCTAGACCTCCATGACTCCATGATATCTCTGAGTTTAAAGCTCAGAGATATCCAGATCTTTTGCAGCAGATCCTTTCCTTCTAAACTAAGAAAGGTTTGCTTACACAGCCTATTAGGCGGCTAAATTACCACACTGCAATGATGTCCGAGCGGCCCTGGCTTTGCATAGAAAATAATAAATATGTTGCTTACCTTTCCACGCTCCCCCGATGTTCTTCCAGCTTATTTCGACATTTCCTATTTAATAATAGTAAATCTATTTTTAGGGGGTTGGCAACAGGTCCTCTTTAAGTAGTCTGAGACAATTTGTCAGTGGCAGCCCTTTAGGAAGCCAGGAGTCAGCACACGCTAGAGAGAACTAGTGGTGAGCAGGATGACCACTATGGAGTACCACACCATGTCTGATTTGAACAAACTATTGTCAAATATTGTTATATTTTATACAATATTAGATGAATTATATATAAATTATAGTAGAAAGACTTTGCTTATGAATTGTGATATGATGTTCCATTCATTAGCTATTAATATCATATAGCTATACAGTGGTGCCTTGGATTACGAGCATAATTCGTTCCGGAACCGTATTTGTAATCCAAATCCACTCTTAAACCAAAGCAAATTTTCCCATAAGAAATCATTGAAATGCAGACAACTGGTTCCACATCCCAAAAATAATCTTTTATTATTCTGTATAACATGTTAAACTAATGAAACAAACATTCAGAAGCAGCAGAATATGTGATATTATAAGTTACTGTACAGTAATGGAGAGGATGGGAAACACAAGGGCTGACAGAGACTGCAGGGAGCATGAAGGAATGAGCAGGGCAGATGTGGGCACAGTATAGAAGCTCTCTGTCCGGGCAGAGAGGGGTTACCGCTATGGAGAGATTACCTCCACAGTCCTGTCCCCTGATGTAAGCCCCAGCCTGAATTGGATCTGCTGTGATTTGGAAGGTGAGGGAGACTTCCTGGGTCAGAGTACAGTGCTGTAGACCCCGCTATGCAGACCATGTGCCTCCCCCACTCCCCCTCCCACCCAATACAGGGAGCTCTTAAACCAAAGCAATGCTCTTAAACCAGGTCACAATTTTGAAAAACTGTGAGCTCTTAAACCAAAATGCTCTTAAACCAAGTTACTCTTAAACCAAAGTACCACTATATTTGCTTCTTTTTTATACTGTGTGTGCCAGTAGATAATCTGCATATTGGAAGATACACTGCAAACTTTAAATTGTATCAGAAGCTAGCAATCTCACATTTCATTTTTTGAGACTGGAGCATAGTTACATCCCAAGTGTATGCTGTTCCAGGCTGGCAATTTACAGATATATTTGGAAGATGACACAATTGCTCATGTGACATTAATTCCTTGTATACAAAATAGCAGCACTCAGTGATTGCCAAGGTGACATAAGGTTAGTGCATGTGGAATGAGCTTGGATTTCATATTCTGATAGAATGCAGAATCAAAACAAAGGGGCATAAAACAGTACTCATGTGCCTCTGCATGAGATCTGCCATTGTTTACTATGTACCATACACTTATTGTATAAACAGGAAGAAAGCCAAGAAGATCAAGGATATTACTTCTGTATAATCAACCTTGAATTGTAAACAGCAGAAGCAAATCATGTACAACTTATTCTATTCTATGAGATTTTATCTTCACAACATGCAACCAAAACTTAACCATTGCAATACAGTGAGTATTCTCTTCTGTTGTCATTTTGTAAATTAATGGTACAATTACTGAACAAAACGTCAGTATACTACATCATCAATTGAGTATTACATGCCTCTTCAAACTGGGTTACCAGGATGTCAAAAGGACTGTCCCCTGAAAGATGCCAAAAGGTCATGTCTGTATGCATTTCCAACATTGAAAAGAATAAGAAGTCATCCCTCATCATTGACTATATAGCCACTTCAGTGTCCCAAAAAGTATAACCTTGAAAAGATGCTTTTTAAGACTATAAATATCATTCTTCAAAGCTGAAACAAGTTTCAAATGTTTGAAAAGTGCAGACAGGCCACGAAAGTTCAATGTGATTCAAAGTTTGAACACATTGTGCAGCCTGTAACCACGAGGCGTTTTCCTAACCACCGTCTCCTTCTCTGTGTTCAAAGTACACTTTATAGATCATGTTGTAAAAAGTATCTCCTTGTGGTAGATCATTTTTTGTGCTATAGGGTGGAAGAGGAACACAGAGTTATCTCTGCATCTTTGCTTTATATAGAAATGCTCCTTCGGCCAATAATTAGCCCGTGTAAAAGTGACAGTGATCAGCTGAGGAGCAGGAAAACGCCTGATCCTCAGCTGATCAAATCTTTTGTGCAGACTTTAAAATTTATCACTTTTGGCCCACATGTTCCCAAACAGTGGATGTCCGACCAATAGCAAAGGGAAACTGACAGAACAGGTATGCATTTATCTGTGCTGTCAGTTTCCAGATCACACAAGTAGTGCATACTTACCATCAGCGCTTCTGTGAGATCCGGCATCTTCACATTCTTTATTCCAGGCTCCAGCTCCAATTCTTGTCTCCAGCCGCTGCTGTAACTGCAGACCTCTGCCCCCCTCCTTCACAATGATTGACAGCCAGAGGAGGCGGGGCGGAATCCTGAAGACACAACAATGGCCAGAGAGGAACACGTGAGCCGACAGTGTCACAGACCCACAATACTGTCACCCCAGAATAAAGAACATGAAGATGCCGGATCACACAGAAGAGCTGATGGAAAGTATGCATAACTTGTGTGATTATCTGCATATCTGTGCTGTCAGTTTCTATTGCCACACAAACAATTTAATTCTGGAAAAATCCTTTAAGTCTTAAGTTGCATTTTTCTTTGCCAAAAAGCAGACAAAATGGAGCAGGTGTAGATAAAGAGAATATGAAAAAAGCATATTAAAAGATTACAAGTGACCAATTAAATGGGTATTCCTGTCAAGTTAAAGGGATAGTTCACAAAAAAAAATCTGTTTCAAATCAACTGGTCCCAGTAAGTGCCAGAGATTTGTAATTTACTTCTACCAAAAATATTAAGTCCAGTACTTATTAGCTGTTGTATGTCCTGCAGGAAGTAGTGTATTCTTTCCAGTTCAGTCTGACATAGTGCTCTCTGCTGCCACTTCTGTCTGTGACAGGAACTGTCCAGAGCAGCAGCAAATCCCCAAAGAAAACCTCTCCTGCTCTGCAGACTGGAAAGAATACCATAAGCAAATTACAAATCTCTGGCACTTTCTGGCACCAGTTGATTTGAAAGAAAAGATTTTGATGAACTACTAAATAGTTTTGCAAATACATTTATATGTTTACTGCTTGTTGTGTAGGTTACCATCTACCACTCAGCTCTCAAAGCAGTGATGTGGCTGGTAATATATATATATATATATATATATATATATATATATATATATATATATATATATACCATTCTCCACCATATATACACTATATAATCAGTCCAATGACTGCTCTTACAGTATAGTGGTGATCAGTAACCTAGACAACAAGTCAAGTATGGGCTTTAAATAATTAAAAATGTGATGTATATCCAAATAGGCCACACTGAAATCAAATGTAGGAAGTCAAGTGAGGCCTTGATGCTAGCTGTTAACTTAAAGTTTTTTTTATAATTCACTTAAAATGCTCAAAATGCTAATGTTATAGGTAGGTATTTACTAGTACACAACTATAAAAATAGTGCTACAATACATGGCATGGATTCAGGGGTCTAATGTGACCTCCGTAGTAGCCTAGGGCTTGCATATAGACATGTCATTGACTTTTACTCAGCATTCTTTGTCCGTTTATGCTGGCTCCATGCATGTACTTCTTGGAATGCTAATCTCTGGATAACAGATGTGAAGACTGGAACAGTATGCTTTTCTTATGAAAACACCCCCTGGCACTGAGTTCTTTGATTCAAAAAAAAAAAAGTTAAAATGAGAAAAAGTGGAATTCAATTTTTCCTTGTTATAATAAATGTTGAATAGAGGTATGTAAAAGGGGTGGTGATCTCTGTGCTCAAAACTTGAGGTTTCCTATGAGCTTTAAATATGATGGATAAATGTCTTACAAGATATAGATAACACAATGCAAGATGAAGCCAAATCAGCCCACATCTACTCGAGATATATATTAGAGAGGTGGCCATATTTAAAAAGTAAGTAAATTACAATAACACTTCCAAATATACCAAACACAGGGGAAGTATACAGAAAAGGATTGCCAGGATTGTAAGTTAAAAAGTGCTTAAACCTTAAAGGGGTACTCCAGCGAAAAGCTTTGTCCCAGTAATTGAAACACATTACAAAATTATATAACTTTGTTTTATGCTTTAAGCACCTATCTGCCCCCCTTCCCTATCTTTTCCCCCTTCAACCTCTCACCAGTAAGTGAAGTAAACTCATTCTCATCTAATGACTGTTGACCCCAGGCGTTTCTGTGACAATTACATCATCAAGAGGGAGGCGGGTCTAAGCCCTGTTAGGCCAACCTCCCTTTGTCAGATGACTCAGGTTGCTCAGCTCTGATTGGCTGAGCAAGTTATAAGCCATCTAACAGTTTTACAGAGTCAGTTAGACATTACAGGAGACAAAGTGCATCATGGGAAAGCCCACACCAGGAAGTGAAAAAAAAAAATGAAGACACCAACTGGAGTTTCAGGATCCTGCAAACGGCGGGAAATTCAAATAGAGACAGACTCCAGAGGGATGGTAAGTGGGAAAACTATGTATATGATTGACTTTTTTTTTTGTTTTGCTTTTATCAGCGCCGGTGTACCCCTTTAAAGGCTTTATATGCAAGTTATGGATGGGTTTTGCTACTGTAATGCTAAATCTGTAATGCTTCTCCCATGAAAAGAGAGGCATATAGAACTTTTTTTTTTTTTTTACAATAAAAAAATCATGATATGCTTCATTGAATATCATATTATGAAGCCATTGTCCCCTTGAAGCATTTCATCTAGTTAAGAATACCTCTATAAGGGGGCGTGGTGTGGATGACTGCCTGAGAAGACACGGATGACTGAGCTCCTGTGATCTTGTCTCTCCATCTTAATTAAATATCCTCTACCCTTGTTTCTTTTGTCCTGAAACGTGAAGCACTGCTTTACCCTGGACTTGTAAGAGGTGTTTTGGGATGTAAATGGCTGCAGATTGATGGTGCTTGGCCTTCCTGCTGTATTGGTTCTGTTATCTTTCTTATCCAATGTGTGGCCTACGGTAGCTGGAAATAATGTCTGCCAGCAACGCAATTCTGAGCATGCCACTATACATCTGCTCAGAGGAGTGTACAGAGGATGTGCGGCCCAGTTGGGCAAATAAGTACTTAGCCTAAGGTTGTTCCTGGCTCTTATAGGGCTGCGTAACTTGTTTCTCCTGTTCTAAAACCTGGTACAGTGCTGCCAGGTCAAGGTGTCTTTCTTGGCTAAGGAGTTGTAGGATCCTGCTGACTGGCATGGGGCCCATTCATTGCAATGGTACCCTGTTGAAGTCTGTTCCACACAACTGCTAATTCTACCTGTCTGGGTATCTGGGCTTATTCCCCAATATATATATATATATATATATATATATATATATATATATATATACATACACTACCGTTCAAAAGTTTGGGGTCACATTGAAATGTCCTTATTTTTGAAGGAAAAGCACTGTACTTTTCAATGAAGATAACTTTAAACTAGTCCTAACTTTAAACAAATACACTCTATACATTGCTAATGTGGTAAATGACTATTCTAGCTGCGAATGTCTGGTTTTTGGTGCAATATCTACATAGGTGTATAGAGGCCCATTTCCAGCAACTATCACTCCAGTGTTCTAATGGTACAATGTGTTTGCTCATTGGCTCAGAAGGCTAATTGATGATTAGAAAACCCTTGTGCAATCATGTTCACACATCTGAAAACAGTCTAGCTCGTTACAGAAGCTTCACAACTGACCTTCCTTTGAGCAGATTGAGTTTCTGGAGCATCACATTTGTGGGGTCAATTAAACGCTCAAAATGCCCAGAAAAAGAGAACTTTCATCTGAAACTCGACAGTCTATTCTTGTTCTTAGAAATGAAGGCTATTCCATGTGAGAAATTGCTAAGAAATTGAAGATTTCCTACAACGGTGTGTACTACTCCCTTCAGAGGACAGCACAAACAGGCTCTAACCAGAGTAGAAAAAGAAGTGGGAGGCCGCGTTGCACAACTAAGCAAGAAGGTAAGATAATTAGAGTCTCTAGTTTGAGAAACAGACGCCTCACAGGTCCCCAACTGGCATCTTCATTAAATAGTACCCGCAAAACACCAGTGTCAACATCTACAGTGAAGAGGCGGCTGCGGGATTTTGGGCTTCAGGGCAGAGTGGCAAAGAAAAAGCCATATCTGAGACTGGCCAAAAAAAGATTAAGATGGGCAAAAGAACACAGACATTGGACAGAGGAAGACTGGAAAAAAGTGTTGTGGACGGATGAATCCAAGTTTGAGGTGTTTGGATCACAAAGAAGAACGTTTGTGAGACGCAGAACAAATGAAAAGATGCTGGAAGAATGCCTGACGCCATCTGTTAAGCACGGTGGAGGTAATGTGCTGGTCTGGGGTTGCATTGGTGCTGGTAAGGTGGGAGATTTGTACAGAGTAAAAGGGATTCTGAATAAGGAAGGCCCTAACTCAATTTTGCAACGCCATGCCATACCCAGTGGACAGCGCTTGATTGGAGCCAATTTCATCCTACAACAGGACAATGACCCTAAACACACCTCCAAATTGTGCAAGAACTATTTACAGCAGAAGCAGGCAGCTGGTATTCTATCGGTAATGGAGTGGCCAGCGCAGTCACCAGATCTGAACCCCATTGAGCTGTTGTGGGAGCAGCTTGACCATATGGTACGCCAGAAGTGCCCATCCAACCAATCCAACTTGTGGGAGCTGCTTCTAGAAGCATGGGGTGCAATTTCTCCAGCTTACCTCAACAGATGTCTAACCTTGTCAATGTCTTTATTTTCTATTCATTTCACAACGTATGGTGGTGAAGAAGTGTGACTTTTCATGGAAAACACAAAATTTTTGGGTGACCCCAAACTTTTGAACGGTAGTGTATATATAGGCCTGCCATCTTTATAAACATCAGTCTTTCCTATTATGTGAGGTACATGAGACGTTATCAGTCACACTGCTGTAAAAATGTGAGATACAGAGTGATTAAACTAGTAGGCTAATAAAAAAAATATCCATTGACCAGTCACACCGACATGTCAGAAGATGTTATTGGTGGCAGCTCCTTCCAGTGGTTAAAAATTCATGGAACTCTCTAACTGTACTGAAAGTGGTTGGGTGATCTATGCCATAGTCTCTTTAAATGAAGAAAAAGTCTTCTGACATTCTGTAATTCTGACCACAGCTTCTGACTTGATTTCCCTTTTTAATGAAAAAATAATATTCAATTGACATTTCAGTTCATCTTAAGGTTTCAGTGACTTGTGACAGTGGATCTCGTGACTAACAAGCAGAATGTGAGGCACTTAGCCAAGAAGGAAAATATTCCGCCAATACGTATTTACTCTGATTTTCCCACACTGACAGAGTGGGAGGTATGTGTCTGAATATTAATGTAACCACACTGATTTTCTTTTAACTGGAACAATCCTAGTATTGTGTGAAGAGTCTGTATCCAGAAATGGATAAAACAGGTCTAAAAATGAGGGGCATGGTATAGAGAAAAAAGGCCATGGCTTTAAATGCTGAAATTTGCACCAATTTTTTGTGTGCAAAGTATTGGTCTGCAATAAGCCAAACAATAGGTGGTATAAAAAAGAGAAAAGAGTCTAACTTGTTTAGCAAGATTACTAAATCTATCACACGGTGTGCGGTACTACACTCCTAGTTTAGTTTTAAAGGGTTAGTGGGGCGGTAAACAATTATTCACAGAATAACACACATTACAAAGTTATACAACTTTGTAATGTATGTTATGTCTGTGAATGGCCCCCTTTCCCGTGTCCCACCACCCCCACCCGTGTACCCGGAAGTGTGGTGCGCTATACATACCTGTCACATGCTGACTCGTCTCCGATCTTCAGTCAGCGATGTCGTCTTCGGCCGAATCCCTCCGTCCGTCCTGAGTGCCGCGATTGGCTGAGCATAACTGTGCTCAGCCAATCGCGGCTGAGCATCTGAAGACGCTAAAGAGGGCGGCCGGCACTCAGGAAGCTCGGAGGGATTCGGCCCGGCCGTCCGAAGACGACATCGCAGACTGAAGATCGGAGACGAGTCGGCACGTGACAGGTATGTATAGCGCACCACACTTCCGGGTACACGGGTGGGGGGCTGGGACACGGGGAAGGGTGCCATTCACAGACATAACATACATTACAAAGTTGTATAACTTTGTAATGTGTGTTATTCTGTGAATAATTGTTTACTGCCGCACTACCCCTTTAAGGTATTTAAGAGAATATTAATATAATCGTCCCACTGGATCCTTTAGTTAGTGTTGACAGCTGTTTCCGGTTCTGCTAATAAAAGCACAGAAGGGAACATTGAGTTGATGTACTCTCTTTGTGTGGGCTTGGTAGCTGGCATTGTGAGTGAAAACTTTAAATATACAGTTAGATAATATAAATAATGCATTAGAATATTCATTGGAGTCAGGGCTGCTGTACAGTCTTCTTGTCTAGCTTTTTGTAAATGCATAAAAGAAACATTTTTAAAGGGCTTATCCAGCACTAGAAAAACATAGCCACTTTTTTTTCTAGAGACAACATGACTGTTGTCTCCAGTTCAGGTGTGGTTTGCAATTAAGCTCTATTCACTTCAATGGAACTGAGTTACAAAACTCCACCCAAACTGGAGACAAGAGTGGGGCTGTATCTGGAGGAAAGTGGCCATGTTTTTGTAGCGCTGGATAACCCCTTTAATTTGACCCCCATTATTTTATGTACTTCTTTATATTTTGCGGTTCAGTCATTTATTGTGTATTTTATTGACCTTTCATTGGTTTCAAACAGAAAATATGTTGTACAAGCTGTAAGTTGTAAGGATCTGTAATATGGTGCCGACATGTGGAGTCTGATGGGACATACTGCACCTCAAAGGTGCCATGTTGTATGAGATTTCTTATGACATAGATATTCTCCTTATTGTTAAGGTACTATACAGATACACTATTTGCATGACTAATGTTAAAAACCAGTTTACAGTTATTTTTGACAGAACAGAATAATACAATATACAATGCACAGCATATGCACTTGCTCAACGGTTTTAGTATGGGAGGGTAATAGTGAGTGGAGAGAGATGGACAAATACATGTCCACCTTTACTTTCATTCTCTGCATATACAGCTACCCTGTGGAAGAGTCAGAGGGGTGTTGTATGATAGATAGTTAGGTATGGTGCTCAGCTTGAACAAGGAGGCAGTTAGTGGCCTCTGGTGAGAGAACGAAGATGCAACCTTTGGGCTGGCTGGGACTTGAGGTGTGCCGCAGTCGGTAGATGATGATGCAACTTGTCACTGATGGGAAATCAGGGCTTCCGCAGTGCAGACTGCTCTCCAGCGCTTCCCTTTTCTCTTTTGAGGGTCAGTACAGAAGTTTAGGGGGGCCGCACTGATATGTTGTATCAATGGCAGGGACTTTTTTTCCAAAGATGGTGTGAAGAGTGATGTAAAACCAGACACAAGGACACGAGGAGGAAGGTGGTGCAAGGGAAACTTTTACTGAGAGTGCACCCTTGCATGGAGGTTTTTCGCCCCCTTTACAAATACGTACCCTCACTTGCATTTCCCCTCTTCTAATTAGGGGTCAGACTTTACAGGTCAGCTGAGGGAACTAAAGGGTCTGCAGGTCAGGCCAAAAGCCAACATACGGATCTTAGATAAATGCTAAGAAACTGTCACACAACAACGAATCCAAGTTATCCAAGGTCCTGGACAGTTCCTAATGTTTCTATGGCCTTTCTGGGCCTTTTCTCTCTGTTGACATACAAGTGAATACCTCTCTTTTCTCTGGTTCATCTCTAGCTGTTCTCCCATCATTAGCTCAGCTCCTATTCAACTGTCTTCTTGTTACAGCTGGTTTTAATATGGAGCATGTTTGCATAGCTCCTCCCTCCTTCTGGAAACTTTCCTGTAACACTCATCTGTGGTAGTGGCCTTAGTAGTCAGTGGGTATGCTAGGTATGTGTGTGTGAAAAGAATCGGTAACCCATTCTCTGCCTGCTCCCCCACACACACATTGTACATACACGAATAGGCACACTACATACAGTCAGTGTCGGACTGGGGCACCTTGGGCCCATCAGGGAATTTAATTCTAAGGGCCCATCCTACCTATACGAGATATAACCAGCGTCAAACCTCTCACAATACTATAATGACTTTGCAGAGAGCTGTGTGTGTGACCAGCGATGCTAGCTCACTGCTGGTAACTTGTCAGTCACAATATGTGAGCAGCATAGCATGGCACTTAATTTTCTTGAAAGTAGAAGTCTCATGAAACTAACAAATCTCAGACAGGCAGGGGGGTGCAGGAACATAATCACGAAAGTATGCTTACCTGTCCCCATGCCCTCGTAGCACTCCCTTAACGATATCTGACAGACACCGGCCTCCTGCAGCTCCAACTTTACATACTTGGCTGATGGATCAGCCAATCAGTGACTGAGACGAGATGAGGCAATCCATCAGCCGCTCTGTGACATTGCAGCTGGAGAAGCCAGGGACATACACCGAACCCAGGCGAAATTACTTTTGGCGTCTGTTAGAGAAACCCGAGAGCAGCACTATGGGGCACAGGGACTGGTAAGTATACTTTCTTTATTATCTTCATGCACCCCCCTCATTTGTAATTTTCACAAGACTTCTCTTTTAGGGAATCTGTCAGCTGTAACTCATGTTCCAAACTGCTGGCACTGTTAGGGTCCATTTACACAGAAAGATTATCTGACAGATTAACTGCCAAAGATTTGGAGCCAAAGCCAGGAATGGATTTGAAAAGCGGAGAAATCTCAGGCTTTCCTTTATTACCTGATCTCTGTTTATAGTTTGTTTCTGGCTTTGGCTTCAAATCTTTGGCAGATAATCTGTCAGATAATCTTTTGAGTAAATGGACCCTTAGATGCTGTTAGGTCAAGAAAATACCTGGTACCTTAAATATATTTGTTTGTGCTTCCATAGCTAGAGATGGAAGCACGCTCCGTGCAGCGGGTGGATACAGTGTAAGGAACGCCTGGAAAACTGGGATACAGCCATTGGCATTGGCTGTATCCCAGTTTTCTAGGCGTTCCTTACGCTGTATCCACCCGCGGCACAGAGTGAGCAGACAGCGGGAATCAGACGCCGAGATTTCTGGTTCATACGAACCAGAAATCCAGCAAGTTCGCTCATCTCTATCCATAGCATAGAAAATGCTTTTACTCTCTGGTACAAAAAAGGCTTCTCCCTGCTCAATTGACACTTGGTCAACATAACATGTACTGTACTAACATATTACATACAAATATGCACGATATATACACACATCATACACAAATATGAAGAAATGCACATTACCTATATGCATACATAATATACACACACATGCACAATACATACATCAAATTCTTAGGGATTTGATGAAATCCCTGATTTCATCATTTTCCTGCAACATCTATATGATGAATATTTATGATGGTGTCCATGCTGCTATGATAGGCTATGTCACTTGAAAAAAACTTTTGACAAACCTTGCAGATGTAGGTATAAACCTTGCGATGCGCTTTTCTCCAGTGCTCCATCCTACTTGCGCTCATTGTGCAGGTGATAGATCTGTGTAGCGGCAGATGTCAAGCTTTATGACTCTGCAATATGTAATAGACCCCCAACTCCCAAGCATAATATGTTCAACCAAATAACACAAAATAAAGGTACAACACATTGTAATCAGGTGTCAAAGGGTGCCAATTTTATTTAAAATTACATGACACTGAAAATAGCAGACCCCCAACTCATGAAGAGTCACCCTCCAGCACTCAGGCGAGGAAAAAACCCCTATGGGGGAAACCCAGAGGGAGCCATGGCTGGAGAGTTGCCCCTCCCCTGGGCTTAAAGGGTAATACCATACTATAAATATAATAAACTGGATGTGAGAGAAATTTGGCTGCAATATCTGTCACCTTATTGATGGCTGGCGGATGTATCTCTTCTCCCTCACAGATCAAGGTCCACTTCTCAAGATGGTGTAGACTCAATGAAGGGGTAGTCTAAAGCAGACCACCCCTTTTCCCCTGCTAGAACCTCCAAATTACATCAAGGGTAGGGGGCAGTAAAGTAGTCAAGCTCAAGGTCCTCTGGCACATCCAAGATGGCACTGATCAGGGTGCGGTGCATTGCTTTATGGAACCTTCTTTATGACATAAGCGTTTGTCATCACAGTTCATGGTTGCCATGGTTACTGCAGGCAAACACATCTGAAGCATTAAACCATTAATGACTGGAGATGCGCTTTACTGCAGAGGTGATAAACACACTAGTGACCAAGCAAACAACCTATGGTTAGGCCACACTAAGAACACTAAATAATATGGTTTGATGTGGCCCATAGCAACCAATCACTGCTCAGCTTTCATTTCTCAAATTACTCTGGTAAAATCTTACTTGGTTGCCAAGTGCAACTTAGACAGTCTAACTTGCCCATAGCAACCAATCAGAGCTCAGCTTTAATTTTATAAGAGCTTGTTAAGATATGAAAGGTGAGCTGTGATTGGTTGCTGTAGCCGAATCAGACTGTGTTTTGTCTCTGGCAGATTGATAAAGCTGCTCCATTGCTGTGAAGCTTATGTTGATGATGATGACTGAAAACACATGACATCAAGCTTCCCCATAATGCTGTACATACACACAGATAGGCACACTACATACAGTAGACACGCACATGTACATACACACAGATAGGATGCAGGAGAGGGGGACCTGCATCTCTACACCTTCCTGCCTGTCATAATCACTGGCTCTATACAGTAACCTGGTGGCTATCCAGCTTACTGTATAGAGCCTGTGACTAAGATGACAAGCAGCAGGAGTATACTGAGTGACTGCGCTCAGGGAACTAGGAGGCCTGCCCTGCCCTGTCCTTGGCCCCATAGCAGCCACTATGGCTGCTTTAGTGGTAGTTACGCCCCTGGTCTTAGAGGTGGTACACTGGCAGTATTTTGGTCAGCAGTTTTATCAGTATTTGCAAGCTCTGCAGATTTCACTCCTGGTTATGCTTACAAATAGAGATGAGTAAATTTACAGTAATAACTATGCGAATCGCTTCATTATCTCGGTAGTCGGCTGATCAGCCTGCTGCCTTTTAACTCAGTGCTTCTCTGTGCCACTCTGCTCTGGGAAAAGCAAGATTCAGTACTGGGAAACTGGGAGAAGTGTCCCAGGACTGTATCCAGCTTCTGACATAGTGTATCAGCTTGCTGTGAATTACTTGGTATTACGGCTTCTTCTAAAATCAAGAAATCAACATATCTATTTAATTAAACAAAATATTTCATGCGAGAGCAGATCATTTCCTACCGCCTGGAAGTGGTCGAGCTGGAAATTTTGCTATGTAATGTAAATGTGTGTATAAACGCTGCTTCTGAACAGCTCACTGTAACGCCTACAAGCCACAATATTTTTTAATACTAGTGGGTTTGATGTTTTTTTAAATCTTCCCCCACTCATTATAATTACATGTGCAGCTTTTTATCAGATGGCATGTGACAGATATATTAATAAAACCATGTACTTCCTGCTAGTTACTGAACAGTTCACAGTCCTGAAGCTTCCTGGTACTAAGAAGGAATTATAGTCAGCCATGGTGCATGCCCTCATTTTATGCACACAGAGAACTGCAATGCAGATACAGTCCTATTCCTCCAGATTGGAAGGGCTCTGCACAGAGACCAAATGTAATCTTATGAATGACAGGTGTATAACACGGCTGTATAATAGTATTATACATAATCACTTAGCTCTGTGTGGATTTTATATGTACGTACAGAAAGGTGAATTTCCAGTCACCATTGTTTCTGTGTTGTCCTTTGATGTAAAAGGCTGCAATGGGAAGCTAAGCTCAGCAGCACCATTCAATCCTCACTGACAATGGGAGCATTGTATTCTTGGATCAGGGAGCTTAAATATGGTTATAAGGTACTTTACCGCAGAATTCTATATGCCCTGGCATCTGTTTGTGTAAGATTAAAAGGGAAGAAGCATTGTACTTTGCTCATTATATGCTGCAGGCACGTTCAGCAGTGTGATAGTTAACTGTATTGTATGGGCTGATACTGAATAATTAACTAATGTGTCTGCTCAGCTGATACACATGAACCAAAGGCACATTCACTTTTAGACAACCAATCATGCAGGATCTTACCTTTTACATTCAACCAGAGATTCCTAACTCTATTGCACATTAGCTAGAGCCCGCATATGGCAGTACGATGCATAGTGAAATAGTCAGGAGTACGAGTTAAAGGGGTTATCCAGTGAAAATCTTTTTCTTTCAAATCAACTGATATCAGAAAGTTATACAGATTTGTAATTTACTTCTATTAAAAAATATCAAGCCTTCCCATACTTATCAGCTACTATATGTCCTATATGTCCTCAGGAACTCAGTCTCGGTATCAATGAATCCCCATAGAAAACCTCTCTTGCTCTGGACAGTTCCTGTCTCAGCCAGAGATGTCAGCAGAGAGCAGTGTGTCAGACTGAAAATAAAACAAAATTTCCTGCAGGACATATAGTAGATAATAAGTATGGGACGACTTGAGATTTTTTAATAGAAGTAAATTACAAATCTATATAACTTTCTGACACCAGTTGATTTGAAAGAAAAAGATTTTTGCTGGACAACCCCTTTAAGCTTTTCTATTCCTGGGTCAAAGATTCAATTCACCACACTAGCGCTGTATCTTAATACAAGGAAAGGTGGCTTATTGGAACCTACCACAAGAACCCAGAGCACATGCCATACTCGCAACTCCTAAATATTATTAGTTTATTCCTGAACAGTATATTTACATCATATTAATGAGGTTGCCAGAGGATACACTTTCTTTCGTCGGGTCACCAGAGATTCAGCCTTTTTAGCTAAACAAGTTGGTGCTAAATACTATATTAAAATATATCAGTCCCCTAGTAAATGAGTACTCATGTGGGGTTAGGAATTAGAAGCTAAAATCAGAATGGGTGGTCCCTCTGTCTTAAGATAAGTGCACATTTACTAGACGTTTATAGAATATCCTGTCAATGTACCACAAATGTCCCAAATGTGCATAACTTTCTTTTGGTTGTCTAATTTCCAGGTTCCAGATGCAGTGTCCCAGAGTGAGTGTCCATTGCTTTAATGCAGCATGTGTAGGTCGGTACTATTGTGTTTGTACGCTCTGGGGCGAAATATGTAGTTCGCACTCCAACCACCAGATGTCACTGTGTATTTTCGACCATCTGGCACGGCTGAAGAAGTAGTAACTAAAGGGTTAATTGGGAACCTTATTTTCCTCATGTCTATGCCACGGTATGATGTGTTCAGCCAATCGCGGCTGAGCAGCTGATGACGTGTGCCGCATCATCAGCTGCTCAGCCACGATTGGCTGAGCATAACTGTGCTCAGCCAATCGCGGCTGAGCATAGTTATGACGCGGCAGAGGGGGGGGCGGCATGAGGGACAGCAGGAGCGGGTCGGCCGGCCTCCCGAAGATTACTTCACTGTCAGAAGACGGCGGACGGGGGTCAACGCGTATCAGGTATGTATATTGCACTACACTTCCGGGTCCACGGGCGGGGGTCGGGAAACACGGGAAGGAGGCCATTCACATACATAACATACATTACAAAGTTGTATAACTTTGTAATGTGTGTTATTTTGTGAATAATTTCTTAGCGCCGCACTACCCCTTTAATCACTACAGCTTTTATTCTTGTACTGGTTGTTCATATCTATTCTATATTTTCTGGATGTTAGACATATCTTTTTACCTGCTTGCAATCCCATGACTGAGAGGTGTGTCGTTTGGACATGAGGATGACTCTCATCCTGTAGGACGCTGTCAGGTATTGCAGAAACTAGTAGACTTTGATCAGCTGATAGCTTTGATACATACAGGATACAACTAACCAGCCTTCCTTGTTGATTCTTATATATGCGTATGTGCGTGTGTGTTTATGTATACACTATGCATAAACACGTACATGCAGACAATGTGATACACGTACATGCAGACAATGCTGCATATGGCTGCAGATGAACAACTGTAAAATATATATGCATCATTCTCTGTATATTGCAGGTACAGTACTTCAACCCTAATTGATTCTTTAACCAGATGTACTCCCTATTGTTTATAGGGCATTATGCAGACAATAGGATGGCCACATATCACACTTTAGTATAGATCGCCCTTCTAGCAAATATTTTGCACAGTTTTTAATATACATGACCAGTGAGTGAGCAAAGCTGAAGAAAAGTATTCCAGCAGGTGAGGATAGTAGATTTATTTATTCTGTAACACATTAAATGAATAAATTGGTCTTCCAGAATTGACAGACAACCTACCTATCATCTTGCCAGAGCAACAATATGACGCTATTTGGAAACAGTGCTTCCATGTTGCTTAGAACATAAGCTGGCTGTACATTACAGTTATACTCCCTATATCAGCTGTTACAAATGATGCGTGGGTTCATGTGATGAAATGGAAATGCTTTCACTTATGACTATAAGGTCTGGCACCAGACATTTTCATATGAAATATACATGACCTTTATTACTGGAATCAACTGAGAAAAAACATCTCACATTTTCCCATAGCCCTGACCCTATGTACACTGTACGAAAATGTGTGGCACCGAGCTGTAAATTCTCATCCCAGTCACTGCACTTGTTCTTTTTGTCTTTCACCAGCAATTTATCTGTTAGAGTATGGCTATATACTGATTGGCTGATCAGTTTCTTGAAGCAGGCAACTAATGAAAGATGTTGCCAAAACAATAAGAAGATGACCTGGTATCATGTGTTAGGGTCCTATTACACAGCCTGATCATAAAGTGTAAATGAGTAAATCTGCTAGATCGGTGCTCATTTACTGAGCAGTTACACAGGCCAACTATCAGGCAGCAAGGGCTGTATGGACATAGTATCAATGTCCATGCAGCTCTTGCCTTTAGTGTAAAATAATAAAGTATTTACTTACCTTACCACGTTCCCCGATGTCTTCTGGCTTTCCACGGTCTCTGCAGCTGCAGCTCTGCCTTCTGTTCCGGTCTCTGCACTGACAGGTCGCTCAACCAATCACCGGCCACTGTACTGTTTCAGACAGTGATTGGTTGAGTGGCCTATCGGCCACACATTAATATTGTGACCAACGCCTGATGATTTTAGGTCTAGTCCGAACATCATTTCATTGGCTGATCGTTCTTTTCTATTACACAAAGCGATAATAGGTCCAAATTGTCCTGATTCTGTGTAATAGTGCCCTTAGCCTATGTCGATTGAAGATGGAGAATGATAGGATGTGCAATCGAAAAATGCTACCATGTAGATCACTTACAAAGACCAATATAGTTGTCTGACAGTCTGCTGAGGTGTCTTAAAGGGAACCAATCACCATAAAAATGTCACTGAACAATGTAAATATAGTGTAATAAAGCCTGTACTACTGTTTCCAAAAATATACGTTAGAAATCAGAAAGTTAAAAAGATTTTTAAATAAAAAAAATGAAGACTTGCAGTACTGTAATTACTGCAGTTACTGTAGGAAGATGTGTAGTTCCTAGTGAACGCAGTGCTCTCTGCTGCCACCTCTGTCTGTGCCAGGAACTGTCTATAGCAAAGAGGTTTCTCTGCAAAGTAAACTCATCCATAAAATAGACTTGGTTTCTCCTTTAGAGCAGAATTATTTTAATCATGTCCTTTTACAAAGTGTAAAAAGTAGAAATATATATCATATCACTACAAGTTTGCACAAATGTTCACACACGGCAAATACTTTGCAGAAACTTCTTCCAATGTCCAATTTATCTGAGTTGTGCTTGTGGAAACAACCTAATCAGTTTGGTTTTAGAAAGTTTTTGCAGTAAAGTCTGTTGCTGACTTTACTGCACTTAATCTACTATACTATATGTCCCTTGTAGTTCAGTCTAGTCTTATATTATAACTTATACTGTGATTTGAGAAAAAGTGAGACAAAGATTATTTGTGTTTTTTCCCATTTGGGCTAGAAGTGTCCAGTTGTTGCAATGTAAGTTTTATTCCATTGCAAAATAAGCAGCCAAAGTGGGTTGAGTTATTTGTGGCAGAGGGTTCAGACAAGTTCCATGTCTAAAGATTCATAGCACAAGTACAAGACTATCATGTGAACAGTTATTTTAAAGATGGTGTATCAGTAACACATTCAGGTCCACTTTGACTGGGCAATGTTAGTCTATTCTATCATGAGTTATAACCTTAAAAATGGCAGCTTTCTAAAATAATATTTAATCACAATATTTTAAGATGTCAGTTCTTATGAGCTCATGTCAAAATTTCAGCCTCTTATTCAGAAGAGATTTTATTACCTTCATTCTGTATGGTGTATGGTTGTATGTTATATGGTGCATTTAAAATGCTAAAAATAATAAAATATCAGGAGCCTTTTTGTGACAACCATAAATACATTTTTTAAATATTCTTGCAGAGCTGCAGAGAAAAGGTGAGAGAAGCCTATATTAAATAGGGGGCCTATAATATATAAAGGCAGCAGAGGGTCTCATATTACATAGGGGACCTATATTATACAGAGACAACAGAGGGGCCTATACTACATAGGGTACCTATACTATACAAAGGCAACAGAGGTGCATATACTACATAGAGGACATATACTATGCAGAGGCTGCAGAGGGACCTATACTACATAGGGGACCTATTCTATTCTATATTACACAGTGGCTGCAAGGGGGGGTGTTGGATATTCTACGTTAAGGCTGCATACAGAGGCTTACACTACATTGGGGCCACACACAGGGGCATGTACTATGTTGGGACTGCACAGGGGCCTATACAACAAAGGGGCGGCAGACAGGGGCTTTTACTACATAGGTGCTGCACAGAAGGGCCAAGGAACATAGGGGCTGCACACTATATGGGGACTTCACTGAGCTATTATGTGGGGACACAAGAGGGGCTGAAAACTATATGGGGACACAGAGGAGCCTAACTACTATATAGGGGCAAAAGGGACCTTATTACAATAAGTGCTGGAGCAAGGACCCTAAAATGTTCCTCTGGCAGATTCATGGCCAGGAGAAGTATTCAAGATGTCCCGAGCTGGATGAAGGGAAAAGTTATCTGAGAAGATGCCCCCTGTGAGTCACTGGATGTAACTGCACTGTACCACTGCAGGGTCTGTAGTGGTAGTCACAGTGGTCATGGTGTGGAAGTATTGTTTCTGTATTATGTAGTGGTATCATTGGTAATATCTTTCTGTTTCATTTAGTAGCAATCTGGAGACAATATGTAATCAATGTATGTTGGTAAAATTGCAGAAAGCAAATTTCGCACAGAGTGCAATCTACCCTAGTCCAGCCCTACGTTGATGTATATAAATGGTGCACCTCAGGGATCTAGAAATCATGTTATGAAAATATTCTTTCAATTCATCAATCTGCCAAATGTGCATATACAATAGTGGATAGTATATTAGTCTATGTGACATGCAACACATTTGTATTTCATCTGGTGTGGGTAATCAGGCTGCCTGTGCAGTATGTTTTAAATAGACCCGGGGGAATTTATTATGATGAGAAATTCATGTGCTGGTCTAAAGGGAAAGTGCGCTGAAACAAGATAAATGACATTTATTAGGAGGGGTAAGTTGCTTATTTGGTGCTCTTTGTTGCCTATACACCTTTTTGATATCTGCACCAGCTTCAATCTGTAGCAGATTTCTAGTATAACTTATGACAATGTTTGGCTTAAGGTATAGTAAATCTGAGATTACACTTAGCGATATATTGTCCCACAGAGGCAAAAGAAAAGTAAGTTGGGAATTTTACATAGCTTTATATTTGACAGTGTTTTATACTATAAAAAGGTTTATGCTATTATTATATGTCTTTGCATTTGTATTCAAGCAATCCACTGCTGAGAAAGGATTCTCCACCACTAAAACTGTATGAATATTCTGGTTTAGCCCAGTCTCCTTTCAAATGGAGGTCAGTGTACAGGAGCTGGAGTGTTGAAGACAGAAGTATGTCTTTCTATGGGGATAAGGATCAGTCTGTGAGTGGAAGATGTAGTCAAGGACCACACAGCACTGGACAAGGATACAGCCATCATTTTACATATTCCTGCAGCTTTCCTATTGCATACATTTTTAAGATCTGCACCCCACAACTAGGAACTGCATCTTTAGACTGATTGAAGAGGAATTGTGATCAAAGCATTGAAGGTAATCCTTCTACTGTGACCCTCAGGGATGATAGCCCCCATCATCTGCCCACATCCTGTTGGGCTTACACCAACCACACGCTCTGCCTGGGTTGTAGATTTCTGCGCTCGCCGTATGGTAGGCGTAGGTCAGGCCAAATTCAATAAGAGATGTGCTCCTCTTAGTAAATATGTCTGGGAAAAAAAGGGGATGGGGCCTAATTTAACACTCGTACGCCGGTCTGTAAATGTCCCCAAAAGTGTTTTTAAAAAGTAGCAAATACTATACTTAGCAGGTTTGTTTGGCACAGCAGTGGCCACAGTTCTGACAACTCTGATCTCAAATCTTTCAGTACATATTCACAGAGCTTGCTCTGATGATTTTGGGAGGTGTAGTCTTTACACAGGTAAGGGACCTATTACACTGGATGTTTACCCTGTGGAAAATCGTTATATTGTTTAAATTTAAACGATAATGATTCTGTGTATATGCAGGCAGCGATCGAAAAATTGTTTGTTTGTCATTGATTAAATCTTTTAAGCTGACCCTTAAACCATTGTTAATCGTCCGTTGCTGGGATCACAAGGAGTAAACGATCATAGTAACGATCCTAGTAACTATCGTAACTAACGACTATCGTTCTGTGTGTTATGGTGAATGATTTCAGCTCATTTATTGTTAATATCGTTAATTGTTTATCGCTTAAAATTGCTTTGCCTAGAAGGACCCTAGGAATCTATTTATGCTTAGGAATATAGGACACATCATTGCTGGGTTGCAGTAGAATTCCGCATCTTTCTATGTAGGCTTTATCTTAAATAATAGATACTGTAAATGTGCACCAGTCACCAGAACTCCAGTCATAGCAAGGCTTTTATACCCCAGAGCAAAGATTCAATGCTCTACCTCTGACCTGTATCAAAGTACCTAAAAAGGAGAGCTCCCGAAACGCTACTACTCAGGCCACATATGGAAACAGATGTGTCAGTGCTATCACCACACAGACTTAAAAGGTATGCACAGGACCATCTAATAAGAAAGGTATGTACGTAACCAAACTATACAGTGACTGTGATTATACTCTGGATAAGCTTATCAGGTACCAAGGGGAGACAAATATAATCTTAGTTTATTTATGTTTAGAATAGTAGACTGTTTTAGTAAGAAAATTTATGTAAATGTATCCCATGATGTATGCTTTGGCTCTAGGCCACACCAGGGAGCAGTAACAGACTGGGGCTCCTTGGGCCCACCAGAGAATTTAATTCTAGGGGCCCATCCTACCTATACCAGATACAACCAGCGTGAAACCTTTCACATTACTGTAGTGACTTTGCAGAGAGCTGTGTGTGTGACCAGCGATGCTAGCTCACTACTAGCAACTTGTCAGTCACTCTATGCAAACAGCATAACATGGCACTTAATTTTCTTGAAAGTAGAAGTGTAATAAAACTAACAAATCTCAGACAGGCAGGGGGGTGCGTATGCTTACCTGTCCCCATGCCCTCGTGGCACTCCCTTAACGATATCTGACAGACCCGGCCTCCTGCAGCTCCTCCAGCTGCAACTTCACATACTTGGCCGATGGATCGCCCACTCCAACTCCAATCCATCAGCCGCTCTGTGACATTGCAGCTGGAGGAGCCAGGGACATACACCGAACCCATGCGAAAATTACTTTTGGCATCTGTAAGAGAGACCCGAGAGCAGCACTACGGAGCACAGGGACTGGTAAGTATACTTTCTTTATTATCTTCACGCACCCCCCTACCTACCTATCATTTGTTAGTTTCACAACACTTCTCCTTTAGGGAATCTGTCAGCTGTAACTCATGTTCCAAACTGCTGGCACTGTTAGATGCTCTTAGATGCTGCGGTCAAAAAAACACCTGGTACCTTAAATATACTTGTTTGTACCAGAGAATAAAAGCATTTTCTATGCTATGGAAGCACAAAGAGTCAAAAAGGCTTCTCCCTGCTCAATTGACACTTGGACGCTGAGTCTCCAGCAGGTTTAGGTATGGGAGGGAGAGTCACAAATTAGTGAACATAACGTGTACACACATCATACATACAAATATGCACAATATATACACACATCATACACAGATATAAAGAAATGCACATTACCTATATGCATACATAATATACACACACATGCACAATACATACATCAAATTCTTAAGAATTTGATGAAATCCCAGATTTTATCATTTGCCTGGAACATATATATGATGTATATTCATGGTGGTGTCCATGCTGCTATGATAGGCTTTGTCACTTAAAAAAAATAACTTTTGACAAACCTTGCAGATGTAGATATAAACCTTGTGATGCATGTTTTCTCCAGTGCTCCATCCTACTTGCGCTCATTGTGCAGGTGATAGGTCTGTGTAGCAGGCAGATGTCCAGCTTTATGACTCTGCAATATGTAATGGACCCCCCCCCCCCCAACTCCCAAGCATAATAAGTTAAACCAAATAACACAAAATAAAGGCACAACACATTGTAATCAGGTGTCAAAGGGGCCCAATTTTATTTAAAATTACATGACACTGAAAATGGCAGACCCCCCAACTCATGAAGAGTCACCCTCCAGCACTCAGGCGAGGAAAAAACCCCTGTGGGGGAAACCTTGAGGGAGCCGTGGCTGAAGAGTTGCCCCTCCCCTGGGCTTAGAGGGTAATACCATACTATAAATATGATAAACTGGATGGGAGAAATTTGCCTGCAATATCTGTCACCTTACTGATGGCTAGGCAGATGTATCTCTTCTCCCTCACAGATCCAGGTCCACTTCTCAAGATGGTGGAGACTCAATGAAGGGGTAGTCTAAAGCAGACCACCCCTTTTCCCCTGCTAGAACCTCCAAATTACATCAAGGGTAGGAGGCAGTAAAGTAGTCAAGCACAAGGTCCTCTGGCACATCCAAGATGGCACTGATCAGGGCGCGGTGCATTGCTTTATGGAACCTTCTTTATGACATCAGCGCTTGTCATCACAGTGCACGGTTGCCATGGTTACTGCAGGTAAACACATCTGAAGTATTAACCCATTAATGACTGGAGATTTCCTTTACTGCAGAGGTCACTAAACAAACTTGTCACCAAGCAAGCAGCTTATGGTTAGGCCACACTAAGAACACTAAATAATATGGTTGTAAGTGGCCCATAGCAACCAATCACAGCTCAGCTTTCATTTCTTAAATTACTCTGGTAAAACTGAACTTGGTTGCCATGCGCAACTTAGGCAGTCTAACTTGCCCATAGCAACCAATCAGAGCTCAGCTTTAATTTTATAAGAGCTTGTTATGATATCAAAGGTGAGCTGTGATTGGTTGCTGTAGCCGAATCAGACTGTTTTGTCTCTGGCAGGTTGATAAAGCTGCTCCATTGCTGTGAAGCTTATGTTGATGATGATGACTGAAAACACATGACATCAAGCTTCCCCATAATGCTTTGCAGTCAGCCCTTCCTCCATACCGGCCAACTTTTTGGAGGGACACTTGTGGTTCACAGACATTTATATACACTACAATTCCCAGCATTTCCTGTCACTCAGTTTAGAATCCACTGGTATATGGTTATATACAGCAGATTTGTTAACATGAAGGAGACTGCTGACAATCTGATGTACTTGTATGTGGAAAGGGCGGTCAAAGCATATTATTATTAAAGCTGTTGAAATGAATAGACAAGGAGGAGATCCCTACCTGTATATTTATGATGCAATTTGGTTGGTAAAGTCTCTCAATAAGTTAGCCAATCAAAATTCATGTTAAAACTCAACAGATATACGCATTGTGTGAACATAGCCTTCTCCCAGAAACAACTGCACTCCTGTCTATAGGGTAGCCCTTCCTTAATGATATCCAATAGCTACCGGCCTCCTGCAGCTCCTCCAGCTGCAGTGTCACATATTTGGCTGGTGGATCACCCGCTCAGCCAATCACTGACTGGGGATGGACACCAGTGTAGTCACTGACTGGCTGAGCTGCAATCCATCAGCCGAGTATGTGACATTGCAGCTAAATGAGCTGGGGCTGTGACCTACACGGAACCCGGTCGGAAATGACTGAAATGACTTCTAGCTACAAGCTAGAAAGTCTCCTCTCTCCTCCCTCCCTGCTTAATTGACACCCAGAAGCTGAGTCCTCAGCAGGTTTAGGTGTGGAGGGGGAGTTACAAGTGAGTGCACATAACATGTACATACATATTATATACAAATATGCACAATACATAAATATAAAGAAATGCACCTATACCTATTACCTATCTCCATACATAGTACACACACCATACACAAATATAAAAAAAATTACCTATATGTATACATAGTGTATATACACACACACACACACACACACACACACACACACACACACACACTACATACATCTACACCTCTACAAATGCACATTACATATACACATAGATAATACACTTACATGTCCACACACACATATTTTCCTCTGGTACAGGAAAGCACCAGGTACAGCTCACATGCTGCCAGATTTTCAGCCCCAGGGCCACACTGTTCAGCCTGCAGCCCCTCTCCCTCCTCTCCTTCTGTGTCCCGACTGCCCATAGCACATAGAGCAGGGGAGAGGAGAGGGTCTGCGCTAAATCTGCACACTACATGCTGCTGCTTGTCACTCCCTGTCTGTATATAATATGATGAAAACCCAGGTTACTAGATAGAAGCAGTAAGTAGTAATAATAATAATAATAATAATAATAATAATAATAATATTTTTTTGTATAACTCCAACAGATGAAAGCCATGTGCAGCAGTGTTGGTGGATTATATGTCATCCTGGAGCTGCTAAACATGGAGGCCCACCTCCTGTTTAGGGGCCCACCAGAGGGTAGGGCCCATTGGGGGATTCCCCTGCTCCCCTGTGGGCCAGTCCGAGCCTGCCAGGGAGCAGAGTCTACCATGTTTCCCCGAAAATAAGGCACTATGTCTTATTTCCAGGGGATGTTTTATTTCTCTCCCCCCAGCCAAGGGAAGAGAAATAAGACATCCTCTCTGGACCTCCCCGAAATACTTATCCCAGGACCAAGAGTGCAAGCGGGACGTGGGTCAGATATGCTGCGGGACATGCGTCAAGTTTGTGGGGCTGCATGCAGCGGGAAATGCAGAGGATGTGAGAGCCATGGACCAGTATGCCTGCAGCGCTGGCCTTGGAGGTCCACGAGGGGATTAGGTGAGTCCTGGGTGGTGGTGAGTGCATTTTTGGTACAGTGAACTGCCAATGGTGCTGGCATTGGTATTTTATTTATGTATTTTTTTTGCTTACAGCGTTCACTATGCAGGAATCAAGAACATTATAGTTAGGAGTCATTTCCATACAAGGCAATCCTGTAGAACGACTTCTACTATCTCTCTATATATTTGATACAGTATCTTTTGGTCAGTCTGTCTTTCTATCCACTCATTCTGTTCTTTCTGATTTTGTTTCCCCCTCTCAGCTCTGATCTGTGACTACCTCACTGTATGCAAGCTCTGTTGTTATAAGACCTGCCATAAGTTTCCTGAGGGATATAACAAGACGCTCATGATATGTACACTGTTTTTTTTTTTTGTCATGTAAACAGATCATGTTCTGCAAACATCACGAAGACTTAGTCATACAAAGTAAGTGGCGTAGATGTGATGATGACTGTTGTGTAGGATCAATAACCAGAAGGAAAAGAAGTTGGTTGTAGGAGATGCCTCCTACTTAATCATCTGTATGTATTCTATTCCACTCCTCCCACAACAGATCTACACACTCATGAAGAAAGGCATTGAAATGAAATGAGTCAAACACCCACTACAGCATGAAAACCGAAATAAGTGATCGGCCTACACACTTCCTGTAAAGTGCACTAAGGTGCCATTAAAGAATACTGGGTGATCTTCTGGGCATGCTTCATGAGAGATTGCAGCGTCTGTCGTTACTTTTCTCTTTCTTAGACAGTGTTTTGATGATATCACAACAATAACGTCTTTTTCTTAGAATCAGACTATTTCCATTATGTGTTATTCATACGCTGGCAGAAAACGCCAAGATGCTTTTGGAAGCACATTTGATAAATACAATCTGTTTTTTCCCTAAATTACACCAGATAATTCTCATCATTTTATTTTTATCTTTTACTAGAGTTGAAAGGCATGATAAGAATGGCAGGATGTTTTCAAAGCTTTATGCTTCTCATAAGTGAATCGATAACCACCGCAGAAAGTTTTTACGATTTTTTTCCCCATTGTTTTGAGAAAAGTGCTGAAAGGAAGATGAAACAAAACTAAGATGTGAATATATAGAGCATAGTAAGTCAGAGACAGCACTATTGTGCTCCATTAGAACACCCAAAGCAATGTAAGGCTATGTTCACATTACGTATATTTGAGGCTGTATTTGGTCCTCAAGTCAGATCCTCATAGCAACCAAAAGTGGATTGAAAACACAGAAAGGCTCTGTTCACATAATGTTGTAATTGAGTGGATGGCCGTCATTTAATGGCAAATATTTGCTGTTATTTTAAAACAACGGCTGTTATATTGAAATAATGGCCGTTATTTACCGTTATATGACGGCCATCCACTCAGTTTCAACATTGTGTGATCAGATCCTTTCTGTGTTTTCAATCCACTCCTTGTTTTGGTTGCTATGAGGCCTGAAATATACAGCCTCAAATATACGTAGTGTGAACCAAGCCTCAAAGACAAGAATTTTTTTATTTTTTTTTAAACCTTTACATTATTAATATAAATTCTAGTATAGGGGTATTTTTGTTTAAAGGGGTAATCCAGATAAAAAATGTCAGGTTATACAGATTTGTACATGACTTCTATCTCAACCCTTCCAGTACTTATCAGCTGCTGTATACCCTGCAGTAGGTGATCTATTCTTTCCAGTCTTACACAGTGCTCTCTGCTTCCCCCGCTGTCCATGATAGGAACTGTCCAGAGCAATAGTAAAGCCTCATAGAAAACCTCTCCTGCTTTGGACAGATCCTGTCCCATACAGAGGTGGCAGCAGAGAGCACTGTGTCAGACTGGAAAGAATGCACTGCTTTTTGTAAGACATACAGCAGCTGATAATTACTGGAAAACTTGAGATTTTTAAATAGAAGTAATTTACAAATCTGTATAACATTCTGACAGCATAAAAGAAGAATATGTCAGCTCACCCTTCATAGCCACAATTAGCGCAGGTGTGTTTGGACCTCCTGGAAGTGAAGCACATTCTGGCTGTATTGCGGGCCAGAACATTCTGACACCAGTTATTAAAAAGAAAAATAAACAAACTGTCCTGCTTTGAGATTTTTCTGTGCACTTTGGGGTAGATTTATGAAAGGGTGTAAATATACACCTGGTGTAAACTGCCCACAGCAACCAATCACAGCTCAGCTTTCAGCTCTGGTAGAATGAAAGAGGAGCTGTGATTGGTTGCTGTGGGCAGTTTACACCAGGGGAGGAATTTACGAAGCGTACGCCAGGGAAAACATGCAGATATGCCCCTTCTCCCTGGCGTACGCCTCCCGTATGCCCCGCTCGCCCGATGGGCGGGCTAGCTGAGCTTGCGGGGGCGTGACATGGTGGGGAGAAGGCGTGGCCTCCTCCCACGCCTCATTTATCATGATTTACGCCTGCTCTCAGGCGTAAATCATGATCAAAATCTACACCTGCTGGGGCAGGTGTAGATTTTTTACGCCGGGCGCAAGTTCGGGCACCCGGCTGGCCGGATTCACCAAGAGGCTGCCGGGGAAAAGGGGGTGGGGCCCAAGATAAGACCGGCGTACTTGTACGCCGGTCTTTGTAAATCCCCCCCCCCCCCCCCGGTGTATATTTACACCCTTTCATAAATCTCCCCCTTTGTGTCCATTACATGACCTACAGATAATAAGCAATGTTAGTTAATATTGAATGACTGCAGAGATCTAGAAAACAGTAAGGCATTTATACAACATGTATATGAATAACAGTAATTTGCTGAAACACAAATACCTCCTAATTTTGTTTCTACCGTCTCTGCTTTTGCATGCCAACAATATTGCTAAAGCTCAGAGAGACAGCAAACAAATGTAATTAGTTTTACAGCTCTGTGAACAGCGGCAGACTAACAATTATATGATGTAGCGGTAATGAAATCATGGACATATCCTTTCTGCCTAACCCATCCCCTTTCAGTCTGGTTGAGCGCCATTCATGCCTTAATGCATAGTGTAGGATATTTAAAAAAAAAAAAAGAAAACCTTCAAAACTAGAATGTCATATTAAAAAACACAATAGCAACAACAATTATATTGTTATATTGTCTCCCATTTTTATACAAATCCATGGTTTACCCTGAGACCATGCAGGTTTTTAATACACAGGTTTAGGTTATGTAGATGTCCATTACAAGTAAACCCTTACAACCAATTTCTTGACTATTAGGCTATCTAGGCTATGTTCACACACAGTAGAATAAAAGCAAAATATAGACGTATTTTCAATGTAATAATATTCTGGATGTCCATGGGGAATTGACCATCAGTGTTCAAACAGTAGAGAAAAACATCTGTTATTGTGTATGGACATAAAAATAATGAAAACGCTCATTATTTATAACCTGTTTTTGCAAAGAACAAGTGTCTTTTTTTTTTTTTACCTGTTCACACAGTTTTATTTATTTTTATTTATTGTCCCTCAAAACTACACACATATTTTCACGTTATTTGACTGTGTTTGAACCTAGTCGTTCAGGCATCTGACCTGGATATATTCTATTTCTAAAACCAGATCATGATTTCTAAAACCATGATTCGCGCATGCGCCGCTCTGACACACTACGGCGCATGTGCGAATCACGCCACGGGAGCGTGCGCGCACTACACTAAACCAGGAAGCTACAGATGCCGTCGCTAGGAGGCCGGGGGATGGGCGCCATGAATATTCAATACAAGCTGGGAGGAGGTAGTGGTGAAGCGGGCCAAAGTGCGGCACAAAGCCATCACCACTCCCCCTCCATAGGTGATGACAGATTCCCTTTAACAGCAATTACTTGCAAAGTCAATATTTGCCTAGAAAATGAACTTTATCCCCCAAAACACATTTCAACATCATTGCAGCCCTGCCTTAAAAGGACCAGCTAATGCTGCGTTTACACAGAACAATTATCGTGCGAATTTGCACGACAACGATCGAATTCGAACGATAATCGTACGTGTAAACGCAGCGAACGATCAAGCGATGAGCGACAAATCATTCATTTTGATCTTTGAACATGTTCTCAAATCGTCGTTGGTCGTTCTAAAAAAATTCGCAGATCGTTCCGTGTAAACAGTCGTTCACCGATTTTAACCTATGTGCGAGATAGACTTAAGCGATCGCAAAACGATTTTTCCGTATGATATATCCTTCCGTCTAGACACTGATCGTTATAAAAAATAAATTGTTACTTCGAAATTGTTAATCGTACGATTGGGCGAATTATCGCTTTGTGTAAACGCAGCATAACATTGTTTCAGTAATTGCTCCATTAACACAGGTGTGGGTGTTGATGAGGACAGGGCTGGAGATCAATCTGTCATGATTAAGTAAGAATGACACCACTGAACACTTTAAAAGGAGGCTGGTGCTTGGCATCATTGTTTCTCTTCTGTTAACCATGGTTATCTCTAAAGAAACACGTGCAGTCATTATTGCACTGCACAAAAATGGCCTAACAGGGAAGATTATCGCAGCTAGAAAGCTTGAAGAACTTCAGGGAAAGAGGTTCTATTGTTGCCAAAAAGGCTCCAGGGCGCCCAAGAAAGACCAGCAAGCGCCAGGACCGTCTCTTAAAAGTGTTTCAGATGCGGAATCGGGCTACCAGCAGTGCAGAGCTTGCTCAGGAATGGCAGCAGGCAGGTGTGAGTGCATCTGCACGCACTGTGAGGCGGAGACTCTTGGAGCAAGGCCTTGTCTCAAGGAAGGCAGCAAAGAAGCCACTTCTCTCCAGAAAAAACATCAGGGACAGACTGATATTCTGCAAAAGGTACAGGGAGTGGACTGCTGGGGAATGGGGTAAAGTCATTTTCTCTGATGAATCTTTCTGATTGTTTGGGACATCTGGAAAACAGCTTATTCGGAGAAGACGAGGTGAGCGCTATCACCAGTCTTGTCTCATGCCAACTGTAAAGCATCCTGAAACCATTCATGTGTGGGGTTGCTTCTCAGCCAAGGGAATCGGCTCTCTTACAGTCTTGCCTAAAAACACAGCCATGAATAAAGAATGGTAGCAGAATGTCCTCCAAGAGCAACTTCTCCCAATCGTCCAAGAGCAGTTTGGTGATCAACAATGCCTTTTCCAGCATGATGGAGCACCTTGCCATAAAGCAAAGGTGATAACTAAATGGCTCAGGGAACAAAACATAGAGATTTTGGGTCCATGGCCTGGAAACTCCCCAGATCTTAATCCCATTGAGAACTTGTGGTCAATCATCAAGAGACGGGTGGACAAACAAACACCAACAAATTCTGACAAAATGCAAGCATTGATTGTGCAAGAATGGACTGCTATCAGTCAGGATTTAGTCCAGTAGTTGATTGAGAGCATGCCAGGGAGAATTGCAGAGGTCCTGAAGAAGAAGGGTCAACACTGCAAATATTGACTTGCTGCATTAACTCATTCTAACTGTCAATATAAGTTTTTGTTACTCATAATATGATTGCAATTATATTTCTGTATGTGATAAAACATCTGACAAACACACATAAAAACCAGAGGGCAGCAGATCATGTGAAAATATTATATTTGTGTCATTCTCAAAACTTTTGGCCATGACTGTACATCCAGTCTGCCCTTACATTATTTCTTTAGTATTTTAGAATAGATATATGTTAATACCAGGTAGCTTTACATTCAGTGGTGGATTTACTAATCTGATGGAAGTTTGTTCCAAGCATCTATCAGTGAAAAAACAAATAATAATAAACTGACTTGACAGTATGCAACATAAGATCAGAGTACCTAAAAAAAACCACAATCTTACAAAAAAAAATAACATGGAAGGTCCATGCAAATGTTATTACGGTGCTAGTCCACAAGATGAACCACAGTGCACCTGAGGGTCAGCAAGGTAAAAATAAGCAAGTTAGAGGCTCTAAGTAACATTGAACCATAAGGGGCCTATCTTGCCCCTGGAGCATGGACATTCTTTTTGAAACTTATAGATAGTATATAGTTAAGGTTCTGGCAACATGTAAAAATCCAGGGTGGGCAGGGAGTGGTGAGAAAATAATAAAAGAGTAATACTTACCCATCTGCACCCAAAATCTGGTATTTTCTTTATGACACAATGGGAATTCAGTGAGAATTATTCTATCCAAAAACAATCCATTTCCAAAGAAATGACGCAGGAAGGACTAGATGAGGGGTAGGGAACCTTGACTTTACAGCTGTTGCAAAACGTTTCCAGTTGTTGCAAAGCCTTGGCTAAACAGGCAAGATGGGAGTTGTAGTTTTGCAACAGCTGACGAGCCAAGGTTCCCTACCCCTGGACTAGTTGGACAAGGTGGTCTTTTTCTGCCAACAATATTTTATGTTTCTATAACTATGGGAGGAATTTATCAACATGGCAGATGTTCTTTATAAATAGCCTAACAGAATGAAACATCCATCTGGTCCATCTAGTCTGCTCTTTTAACAATATTTCTTTAACGCTGCAACTTCTCCAGAATAACGCTATAAACGGTGTCTAAGCAAAATTTATGAGAAATATGCACAAAAAGTCATGAAATACGATGATAAATTCCCTCAATAGACTGTCCACCTGTTATTACGGTTTGTGATTTTGGTACAAAAACTCCAGACCTCCTATGGGATACTTACATGTCGTTCAAACCTATTTGTTAAACAGGTAGCTTTGGTGCATATTCATTTGCACTACATAGAATTTTACAGTGGCTTAGTGACTACTTGAATTATGAATTATTATTGTTCTTCAGTCAAAGCAGCCACACAAAGTATTTTATAGGTGCCAAGCATAATAGTAATTGTATCTTATGACTTCCCTTTGAAATATCACTGCTTCACAGACCTAGTCATCTTTAGATCATGAGAAAGCCATGTATGTCTTTTCGGCTCAAAATGTGAAGCTCTACACCTGGAAGTCCTCATCTTTGTCATGTAGGCTTTCAAATGAATCCCAATTACTAGCTCAGAAATTAGCATAATAAATGTGTGCTAGAAACCCATGCCATGCCCTCAAGTGCTTATATTAACCATTCCCTGTATAGCTGTGGAATAAAGACAACCCTAGAGACAAAGTACAAAGGATCCAGGTGTCCTGCATTTTTGGTTTTATGACTGAACCGTGCCTACACAGTGTATGAGTCTGTGTTCCCACATTTGCATTCGAAAACTGCAGAGAAAATGCATTAAAAAAAAAACTGAAAAAAAATGTACGTGTTGTTAAAATACATGATTTTTTTTAGATTGCACTTTATGAGTAGCAGCTGGCTAAAGGAATTATTCAATGGAAAAAAAAACATGGCCACTTTCTTCAAGTGACATTGCCACTCTTGTCTCTAGCTTGGGCAGGGTTTTGCCATTTGAGTGAATGGAGCTTAATTGCAAACCACACCTGAGCTGAAGACAAGAGTTGTGTTGGTAATTTAATAACATTTTTGTGTTCTTTTTTTTTTCCTAATCTTTTTTGAGCCATTACCCTTCAATTCTTCCATCTATCTACAGAGTAATATAAGGGCATGTTTTCAGGAACAACTGTACTTTGTAATTGTTATTGACATTGTTTAACCCCTTCATGACCAAGGTCATTGATGCATGGATGTCCAGGTCAAATTGAAGCAATGTTCCTCCTCCTAAGAGCCATAACACTTTTATTCTTGCACCTACAGGGCTGGTTGGGTTTTATTTTTTGCGCCATAATCTCAAGTTTTTATTGCTATCATATTGGTGTAAGAGAAAAATTTTGATTGTTTTTTTTATAAAAATTTTTTTCTAATATATAATAAAAAAAAAATCAGCAATCCTGGTGCTTTTTTTTTTTTTTTGCTTTTTATTTATGCTGTTCATCATGTGGGTAAAATATTACGATACACTACGATATATTTAAAAAATATATATTTTTATTTGTATAATGAGAAAGGGGGTAATATAAATGTTTATTGGGGCATTTTTATTAGGGTTTCTTTTAAAATATGTTTTAAAACTTTTTTTTTTTGTCCCTTAGGGGACTTACATGTGCATATGCATAGCATTCATCAGTATTGTCGGCGATCTGTGCATAGAGTCTGCCTATCCGAAAGGACGGAGGTAAGTAACTTACTCCAGCCTGCCGGTACAAGGGATCGGGACCCCCACAGCCGTGCTGTGAGGGTCCCGATCAGTCAGTGACAGGTCCTGTCACTGACTACCTTAAATGCAGCGATTGCTGTGCTGTGCGTCGCTCATTTTTTAGCCTGTCATTGACTGATCGGGACCCTCACAGCACGGCTGCGGGGGTCCCGATCAGCCAGTGACAGGTCCTGTCACTGACTACATTAAATGCAGCGATTGCTGTGCTGTGCGTCGCTCATTTTTTAGCCTAGTGTGAATAAACGCCCAAGATGGACACCTGTGAGGTCCTGCGCCATGGCTGTATGTATGGTCCAATGGTCAAGTCCAGATTGCTGTGCATTGGGGCGTTTCAAGGGGGTTAATAACAGACAGCTCTCCAGCTGCAGCCAAAGCCAGAGGTGGATTCAGTAGCAGGAAAAAAAAACAAATGTTGTAATCACCACATGGTGTTTTTCTGGCTCCTGTGGATAAGTTTCCCAGATGGGTATACCCCTTTAAAGGGGTAGTGCGGCGCTAAAAAATTATTCACAGAATAACACACATTACAAAGTTATACAACTTTGTAATGTATGTTATGTCTGTGAATCGCCCCCTTCCCCGTGTCCCACCACCCCCGCCCGTGTACCCGGAAGTGTGTGGTGCATTATACAATACCTGATCCGTGTCGAGGCCGTCCGCCATCTGGTGCCAAATGTCATCTTCGGACGGACAGTCGAATCCCTGCTGCCTGCTGACGGCCTCGACACGGATCAGGTAATGTATAATGCACATCACCCTTCCGGGTACACGGGCGGGGGTGGTGGGACACGGAAAGGGGGCGATTCACAGACATAACATACATTACAAAGTTGTTATGCCTTGCATTTACCTTTTATAGCTGGCAGGAATGGGTTTCCAGCCACGTTGATTAATATTTGCCCTCTGAAACGAATATATTATGCTGCCTACAAGAATAGTTTTGCAGTATTATTTGAAGGTTGCAGCAAAGAGAATGATGTGACCATTATATGACAAATCTGACTATACTGGTGCAGATTCCTGTACAGGAATGCTGCTGGTTTTGCTTTTATATATGTTAGGCTGCATTCACATGTCCGCAGATTTTGCAGACCTACGGATGGGGAATACTGTCGTGGATTGTTTCCCTGTCCAGCAGGATGTATCAGCATCATGCCGGCAGTGGGGAAACTGTTTGAATCCCCGCAGCACTGTAGTGACAGTCATTACAGCGATGCAGAGATTCAAACAGTTTCCCCGCTGCCGGCATGATGTTGATACATCCTGATGGACAGGGAAACAATCCAGGACAGGTATTCACCATCCGTATGTGAATGCAACCTAAAACCTGAACACTACAGGGGTGAGACATTTATTAAGACTCTCACAGAGCTGTCCCTTTGCCTTGTTTGTGCAAAAAAAAAAAAATCATTACTGACTGTGTATATATAAGTGTCTGTGTTTATATGATCATGAGCCCCAGGATGGGGGTAGTAAGGGTGGAGAAAAGTTTTTTCTTACATATTTTACAGCATGTACAGCTAGATCAGATGTGGAACACATGTTTGCATAAAGCAGGCTTTTCATTGCCTGGAATTGTGACAACAGACTCTGTCTTCTCTTACCTAAGTGCTGTCATTCTTACAGCAGAATAAGAAATCATGAAATCCTTCACTGTTATATACCACAAGAAATGCGATCGGACTACAGTGTAGTACAACAACTTAGATAAAACACCCTAACAGAACCCTGGTCTGGTAAATGATGCCACTGATCCACTACAATCATTCATGTCGCTGCACACTACGTGACTTTATAATGTATATAGTGTCTACAAATAAAACTACATTAAGGGTATAAACCCACACACCGTATATGCAGCGTATTTACTGCTGCGATACGCAGCAAACTCGCAGCAGATTAGATCTAAATAACTGAACACAGCATCAAATCTGTACCAACAAATCTGCTGCGTAGTTGTTGCATATCTGCTGCGTATATGGTGTGTGGGTTTATACCCTAAAGGGTTACATTTCCCCCAGATCCTGTGGTTCTCCTTCCAGTCCCCTGTTCTTCTCTCTTCTTCCTGCTCCCAAGATTGTGCAGGACTAATCACTGGCTAAAATGGGACAACACTGCAGCCAGTTTTGGAATCAGGAAGAAGATCAGAAGACTGGAAGAAGAAGAACAGGAGCTGCGGGGAAGCAGTAGGGGACTGTGCCTTTTTTTTCCTTTTTTTCTCTTCCCCACCCCAGTAGCATATTTATTTACTTTTTAAAAAAGCATACCACTTTAGGCTATGTTCACACAACATAAGAGACCGGAACGGAACGGCCGGTCTCAGCCCGGATCATCCCGGCTGGTACTCACGGGTGATCCGTGCGCCCGCATCAGAGATTCCCATAGCCCACAGTGAAGCAAGCGGCCGGAGCCGCTCGCTTCACTGTGTGAACTGACAGGTCTTTCTGCGACTGGAATTCACTGAATTCCGGCCGCAGAAAACTGACATGTCAGTTTTTTTCCGGCGCCGCATGGGATCCCGGCCGGAGCGTATACGATGTGTGTACGCTCCGGCTGGGATCCCATTGCAAATAAAGCTATGTTCAACTCCTCAAAACTACGGCCGTAGTTCTGCGGCGAGAACTACGGCCGTAGTTTTACGTAGTGTGAACATAGCCTCAAGCTTCTTTTTTCCTATTCCATCCTCATCACAAAGTACCTTGCACGGTTTTCTGTAATAACATGTCCACATCTCTATGTACTCATTTCTCACCGCCTGTTTGCAGATCCTTGCATGGTGGCAAGCATATAGGCACATGTAACATTGTATTAGTAATAAGTGCTTAGTAGTTAGTCCAGCTGTGCATGTTGTCCCTTGGCACTATAGAAACATGTTTTAGATAATTGGCTTCCTATGTAATAAACCCTAGAGAAAGGTTGTGTGTGTATGCGTGTATCCACACTCATGTTGCAAATTAGACTATAAGTCTCATATGGGAAAGGATTGATGTGAGAACATCTTCGGCACAGGATTGTGTATATCTACCAAGGGGAATCTGTCAGCATTGCATGATATGAGTTGCAGAAATGGGCTGACAGCTAATGGGGAAACAAAATTAATGATATCTTTTTCCATGCTGATGGCCAGTTTGTAAGTTATGGAGTCAAGCATTACCAGCCTCTTGGCTCCTCATGCTCTCCTTCTTCAGTATAACTGACAGGAAGGGGGAGACAGAGAGAGAGGCTTACACACAGATTTCTGTATTTTCAGCAGAAAGCAGCAGCTCATAACTGGGGGAAGGAGACTGAATAGATATGTATAGAATTATTAATAGATATGAATAGATTATGTTTGAGTGGAATACCCCTTTTTTGTTTAGCTTGGGACCGGTACACTTTAAGTGGGTTACCCTCATTTGAGAAATGGAGGCATCATTGCAATTGTAAATACTGTACTTGTTTTCCTTGAACCTGTTGCTGGTTATTGTTGCCAAAGTAATCTGCTACCGACAGAGAAAACTGGGTTAGGAACTGCACTGGAGACTTTAAGATGACACTAACACAGTCAATGAGAATTTAAGCTGAGTCTTAATACATATGTCCCAGGTGCTAAATGGATGTACAGTACATATTGCCATGCTATTAACATAGTGTGCAATGGTTCTCTATGCTATTTGTTTAGCAAGTGTGTAAATTGCACAGCATGGACTATGGTAATGGCATAACATGCCACAAATGATCCTTTGGCGGCTGCTACATTGGTAGCTAGGGGGTGTGATGAGCTCATCCCAATCTGCGTAGTGCAAACATTGTGTTGCATAGCAACAGGGCTCAGAACCAGGAAAGAGTCGCCCATCACATAGCTGTGGCCATTGGGTGTGCTTGTGTAGCAGGGAGAGATTACTTATGATCTAGGTACTGTGCTATGTATAGGCTGTAATGGTGGTGCCAGTTCAATTCAATAATTTTATATATATATATATATATATATATATATATATATATATACATACAGTATATATATATATATATATTCAACATAGGTGAGCAGAAGTGGTCAAAATACACTACCGTTCAAAAGTTTGGGGTCACCCAAACAATTTTGTGTTTTCCATGAAAAGTCACACTTATACACCACCATACGTTGTGAAATGAATAGAAAATAGAGTCAAGACATTGACAAGGTTAGAAATAGGGATGGTCCGAACCGAGTTTGGTTCGGGTTTGTACGAACCCGAACCCTCGGTAATGATTCCCGCTGTCTGCTGCTCCGTGGAGCGGGCGGATCCAGCGGGAGGACCGCCTGGAAACTGGGATACAGCCATGGCCATAGGCTGTATCCCAGTTTTCAGGGCGTTACTCCCGCTGGATCCGCCCGCTCCACGGAGCGGGCAGACAGTGGGAATCTGCTGCCGAGCGTTCGGGTTCATACGAACCCGAACCTCCGCAGGTTCGGACCATCCCTAGTTAGAAATAATGATTTGCATTTGAAATAACATTGTTTTTACATCAAACTTTGCTTTCGTCAAAGAATCCTCCTTTTGCAGCAATTCCAGCATTGCACACCTTTGGCATTCTAGCTATTAATCTGTTGAGGTAAGCTGGAGAAATTGCACCCCATGCTTCTAGAAGCAGCTCCCACAAGTTGGATTAGTTGGATGGGCACTTCTGGCGTACCATACGGTCAAGCTGCTCCCACAACAGCTTAATGGGGTTCAGATCTAGTGACTGCGCTGGCCACTCCATTACCTATAGAATACCAGCTGCCTGCTTCTACTGTAAATAGTTCTTGCACAATTTGGAGGTGTGTTTAGTGTCCTGTTGTAGGATGAAATTGGCTCCAATCAAGCGCTGTCCACTGGGTATGGCATGGCGTTGCAAAATTGAGTGATAGCCTTCCTTATTCAGAATCCCTTTCAAACTTGGATTCATCCGTCCACAACACTTTTTTCCAATCTTCCTCTGTCCAATGTCTGTGTTCTTTTGCCCACCTTAATCTTTTTCTTTTATTGGCCAGTCTCAGATATGGCTTTTTCTTTGCCACTCTGCCCTGAAGCCCAAAATCCCGCAGCCGCCTCTTCACTGTAGATGTTGACACTGGTGTTTTGCGGGTACTATTTAATGAAGATACCAGTTGGGGACCTGTGAGGCGTCTGTTTCTCAAACTAGAGACTCTAATGTGCTTATCTTCTTGCTTAGTTGTGCAACGCGGCCTCCCACTTCTTTTCTACTCTGGTTAGAGCCTGTTTGTGCTGTCCTCTGAAGGGAGTAGTACACACCATTGTAGGAAATCTTCAATTTCTTAGCAATTTCTTGCATGGAATAGATTTCATTTCTAAGAACAAGAATAGACTGTCGAGTTTCAGATGAAAGTTCTCTTTTTCTGGGCATTTTGAGCGTTTAATTGACCCCACAAATGTGATGCTCCAGAAACACAATCTGCTCAAAGGAAGGTCAGTTTTGTAGCTTTTGTAACAAGCTAGACTGTTTTCAGATGTGTGAACATGATTGCACAAGGGTTTTCTAATCATCAATTAGCCTTCTGAGCCAATGAGCAAACACATTGTACCATTAGAACACTGGAGTGATAGTTGCTGGAAATGGCCCTCTATACACCTATGTAGATATTGCACCAAAAAACAGACATTTGCAGCTTGAATAGTCATTTACCACATTAGCAATGTATAGAGTTTATTTGTTTAAAGTTAGGACTAGTTTAAAGTTATCTTCATTGAAAAGTACAGTGCTTTTCCTTCAAAAATAAGGACATTTTAATGTGACCCCAAACTTTTGAACGGTACTGTATAATGATCAAGTGTGTGTCACCACAGTGTCTTGGACTGGCCAGAGTAAACAAATAATTGGGTGGCACCGTGGTTAACAAAAAGTTTAAAATGAAACTTAGCTTTTATTTGGTAACATAAAAAAATCTCAACAAGAGAGAAATGGACTGGCAGCCAATGCAACTCTGCCCCCTGCAGTGTATTAAGCTTTGAGGACTACAACCCCTAGCAAAAATGAAGGAATCCCCACAATTAGAGGATGTTCACCCAACCTTTTAACTCTGTAGCTGTTTTGGACAGTCAGCGCTGTACTCACAATTGTCTGCTTCAGCATCATTCCCCGGCATCTGCTTGATGCATCCACTGTGTTACTACACAATAGATGCAATAGGTGAATGCAGATGCCAATGCCATTTGATCCCAGTGTCCCATAGCATGTATATTTATGTAGAAATATGAAATATGATATGTAAAGATTAAAAAAATAAAAAAATAAATCTTTAAATGTCTTGAGTGCAGTTGATATGTCTACATAAATTATTGAAGTAAACAAATTGGGTGGCACCATGGTTAACAAAAAGTTTAAAATAAAACTTAGCTTTTATTTGGTAACATAAAAAATCTTAACAAGACAGACATGGACTGTAGTTGTGTAACTAGTACGCTTATGTCACTTCATATTGTACATCATAAAACTTATTGGTACCTAAGCCCTGTTATATCCCTGCCTACAGCTATGATGGACCGCCTGGTGTGGGCGTCCCCTGAGCCAGGCGGGGGCTTACCCTATAAAGTCTTGTCTAATGATCTGTTAGGGTAATTAGTGAAATTTAAAGATGTATGAGTACTATAAACCAGTGTTAGAAGAAATGGTATAAAACCTAAGTAGAAAAAGTGTGAATGCTGTCTTATGTGTACTTGTATGGAGGTTGCAGATGCTGGTGCTCCTGATGTTCCTATAAACTGTTGTTGTTATACGATGTGCTCTGAGTTCTGTAGAGCCGGCATGGAATGGCGTCTCGGTTCGTGACCCGTTGAGGGCAGGTGGTTCCATCAGCATCTGCAGCCACCCATGTAACTTAGGTGTGCTCTTCCTCTAAGATTCCTAAGTAGTTGGTGAATTGAAACATCATATGGTGTCCGCTATCTTGCTCATTTATCTATCTAACTAAAGAAAATTCATATAATCACTAACAACTTTAGTCTAGCACTAGTCTTGCACTAGTGGATATCCTTGGGGGGGGGGGGGGGAGTATGAACTTCATAACCAAGATCCTGCGGCCAATACGGCTTCACCACTGTACAGGGGCATAATACCAACTCACCTGGAGTGTGATGTTTCCACGTATGACCTATTACTTTCCTGAGGAACCCAGTGCCACTTACTGGGGGAAACGCAACGGAGAGGGGAAAAAAAAGGGTCAAAGATCCCATGAATTTTTTTGGGGAGACTGCAGCCTGTTGTTAAAAATCCCAGATTCCTGGGCATTTCATGCCATATTGTGAACCATACAAGTACACATAAGACAGGATTCACACTTTTTCTATTTAGGTTTTATACCCTTTCTTCTAACACTGGTTTATAGTACTCATACATCTTTAAACTTCACCAATTACCCTAACAGATCATTAGACAAGACTTTATAGGGTAAGCCCCCTGCCTGGCTCGGGGGACGCCCACACCAGGTGGTCAATCATAGCTGTAGGCAGGGATATAACAGGGCTTAGGTACCAATAAGTTTTATAATGTACAATATCAATTGACATAGGCGTACTAGTTAGATGCGTACTGTTGAGATTTCTTATATTACCAAATAAAAGCTAAGTTTTATTTTAAACTTTTTGTTAACCATGGTGCCTCCCTAATTATTTGTTTACTCCAAAAATGCATGTAGTAAAAAGTTTGGGTGAACATCCTTTAATTGTGGTGATTCCATCATTCTTGCTAGGGGTTGTAGTCCTCAAAGCTCAATACACCGCAGGGGGGCAGAGTTGCTTTGGCTGCCAGGACTTTATAGTACTACTCTCCTTGCTATTCCTGTATAGATATAATCAGACAATAGCATAACAAAGGAACATTTATTTAATAATTGTACAAATAAAAATAGACATATAGTGCGGGGTAATGTTATTCCTTTTAACCTGGGAAATTTAAACTTCCTGGTAATATATATACCACTACTTCAGAGAAACTCTTCCAGCGGAAGAACAATTTCTAAATTTATCCCAAGTCCCACTTACCTAAGAGGTCAAGCATGTAGTCTCAGTGTCTAACATTTGGAAAATGAAAATCATTGCAGCCAACTTGTTAAAAATTTCCATCTGTAGCACCCAGCCACTTATGTATCACAAGAGGGTATATCTGTCAGGATTGCATCACCTACAGTGAGAACAAAGGTGTCTGACATGAGTGGACGGGCACAAAGTATGGGGTTCAGTACACCCCGTTTGAAGGTTGTTGTTTTTTAGATCAGAAACAGTTGAGCCAAGAGGGGGATATGACATGAAATACTGACACATTATACATTAGACACATTACAATAAATTAATTGCTGTTTTTTTTTTTAATAATATACTGACGCAATTTCATGCCCAGTGATTGGCTGCAGCGTTCCTGTGGACGTTGGTCTAATGCTAACACACGTTCTATAATTTGAGTAAAATCAAGAATATCTTTCTATTAAACATCCACAAATGTTCTTGATCTCTTCTTTGCACGCTGATGTCAAGAAATGACCCGTTTATCTCTGCATTCCTAATCCTGCATTGATGGTCAGCAAACCACCTGTACACCACTCAGGCCCAGAGCAATATTATAGGGTTCATTTAGAGATGCAGGAACAAACAACTATACCACCATATGCCACTAATTCCATATAGAAAATCCAGGAGCCAGGAGTTTGTCTCCCCTAGAAGCCTTGTTTCTTAGGGAGAATAAATCCGTACATGCAGAGTCCTGTTCAGCCTGTGTGGCAGTACTTGGACACTGTGCGGCTTTATGCACTGAAGCACAGGATCTATATTAATGGATCCACATGCGCCATATTTCACTCCTATAATGGAAAGAACATGCAGCAAATTTTTTAAATTACAGTATACTGTATATTGATTTGACTCCTGATTTTTCCTTTGTGTATGCTTGGGGTTTAGAAAACGTTACTCACTTGTATTGTACTGTAAATAGACATGGCTTTGTGGTGTATTACTCGAACCACCAGATCCAAAGCTAGTCGCTGCTCCTTGACCCACACCTTAGAGTTCACACATAGCAGATTTTTTTGAAGAAATGAATGCAACTCTCCTATTCTAAACTTCAGAAATCCCTGCACATAGTACAGAAACAACCCCAAGTCTGCAACAAATCTGCTGTGTGTAAGCAAACTCCCAATATATCAATTATGTGCAGTGATTCTCTACATCTTTATTTTTTGAAAAAACATAAGCAGAATGGAAGAACTTTTATCAGCAATGATAGAAATAAAATCATATGAATGAAAATAAGCGATGTGATTGTAATTATGGTTGTTAATAGCTGCGTATGTAACTAGAGAATACATGAAAACATTAGCTCAGCTTCTACAACTAATTTACTCTGAGAGTTTCTCTGAGGTGAATGTGTACCGCACCCTGTTTCATTCATATTCTACCCGTATTAATAATGACGGGATGGTGGATTTTGCAAGACCTGGCCTCAACCTCCACATGGGATGTGTTACTCAATGGCTGCCTCCCAGACGTCATACAGGAAGGCCAGGAGCACTGACCAGGAAGAGGACTTCCTGCATTTGCAACAAATATTGTTACAATGTGAACCTTTCTGACATCCTTCCATGTTTATATTGGAAATTATATTGAGAGTTGTTTTATAATGTCAAGAATGTGGAAAAACAAATATATTATAAGCTCCTAGGAGGGGTTATGCCAGCTTCACATCATTACTGATGCAGTAAATACATTGTGGTGCTCAGTAGGGATGGTCCGAACCTGCCGAGGTTCGGGTTTATACGAACCCAGACTCTCGGCAATGATTCCCGCTGTCTTAAACCTTACACCTTAACCTTAAACCTCTGTGGAGAGGGTGGATACAGCAGGAGGACTGCCTGGAAAACCAGGATACAGCCACAGCCATAGGCTGTATCCCAGTTTTCCCGCTTTATCCGAGAGTCTGGGTTCATACGAACCCGAACCTCGGCAGGTTCGGACCATCCTTAGTGTTCAGCATAAGGAAAACAGTCTATTCAAAAATCGCCATTGGGAAAGAACAGAAAAAATGTAAAAGCGGCACTCAGCACTGGTGAGTGCCACTTTTACATTTTTTCTGTTCTTTCCAAATGGCTTGGGTGATTTGAAAAAATACAGTAAGACTGTGAAACTGGCCTTAGTTTTTATTTGTTACTAATATATTGAAACTTGTTACTGTTCTATCCATGTGCAAAGCTTAAGGTGAATGTACTGATGATACATTCACTTTATATTCTGTCCTGCTTGCAGAGTCAAGAAAGTGTGACCCACAGAATTCTTCCTGGATGAGGAGCTAAAAGTGGGAGAGGATAAATTTGGCAATCACATTTCTTTTAAAAGGACTGTTTCTGTAATCAATATCTACTTTGCTAGCCAAAGAAACCAATTCTTGAAATGAGCTGTGCAATGTATTATCAAAAAAAATTAGCAAAAAAAGAAATAATCACTTCTGGTCTCCAGAGTACCCCTTTAACTACCTCCCACTGACCGGAGAAAAGCTTGGTCACTTGGTCGCCCAATTTACGTATATGAATTTGCAGTAGAATAGAGGCAGACAGACTTTTGGGATCCTTTCCCTGGTAATACTGTTACATAAGTGTATTCAACAAAGCTCTACTAAATGTCCTTATTTCAACTTGAATTGCTGCATATTAAGGTCTTTAGGGGAGATTTATCAAAGGGTGTAAAATTTAGACTGGTGCAAACTGCCCACAGCAACCAATCACAGCTCCTCTTTCCTATCACCAGAGCTGGAAGCTGAGATGTGATTGGTTGCTGTGGGTAGTTTGCACCAGTCTAAATTTTACACCCTTTGATAAATCTCCCCCTTTGTGTCTACTCTGTAGGATTTTCCTGTCTGTACAATGATTAAGGCAGTTTCTTGTAGCATAAGCATTTTATATTTAGAGAAAACAACAATACCTTTTTTAACGTACGACAGAACATTTAGGGTACAAACCCACTTGACGTATTTGCTGCGTGAATCAGTCTTAAAAATAAGCAGGCAAAACACAGGTTGGCTTTATACAATTGTTCTGCGTTAAAATACGCAATTGCGTATTTTTGAAGCGTGAAGCTTGTTGTTAGCAAAGCATCAGTTGTTAACAACCTGTGCGAAAAACGCATGTAGCTTCACACTTCAAAAATACGCAATTACGTATTTTAACGCAGAACAATTGTATAAAGCCAACCTGCGTTTTGCCTGCTTATTTTTAAGACTAATTCACGCAGCAAATACGTCAAGTGGGTTTGTACCCTAAAGGTTAGTTAGGAGAGGTATGCAAAAACGTTTTGCAAATACTTTGCTTTAAAGGGAACCTGTCACCCCCCCATGCTGGGGCAGAGCCTGTCCGACCTCCCGCTAGAGACCCTTATACATATGTCGAGCATGAAGTCCCGCTCCTGGAGCCCCTCCCGCCGCCGAGATATCACAGTCGGAAGCCCGGCGCGCGCACATCAGATATGAGTCCGACGCTCATAAAGAATGAATGGAGCCGTCATTCTCTAACAAGACACTCTAACTGGGAATTCATCCAACTCTATCCAGTTCCCACTGTAGTCAATAGAGTGTAGTGGGAGGCAGATGGAGTCGGCTGAATTCCTGACTAGAGTGTCCTGTAAACAAGAACAAGATGTCTGTTATACAAGACAGGACTTTAGCCTGAAGACATAGCAACAGAACAGTTTGCATCAGAAGAAGAAGAAAAGCATGAAAGACCACAGAAAGGTAATAAAATAACTTTGTTTGCCAAGACATGTAAATTTATTAGGTAAAAATAGATTCCATTCTCGGACAACCTCTTTAATGCTTTGGCATACTAAGACACTTTGGTCAATTGTAAGCTCACAACCTTTAGGGGAAATTTTGGATTTGGGACCCTTTCTGCTCCAATAAAACTGTACCATCCATAAAGACATGGGGGAATTTGGTGCGGAAGAGCTTGACTGACCTGCACAGATGCCTGACCTCAGCCCCACTGATAAACTAGAGGGAAAATCTTGAGCTGGCCCTCTTATCCAACATGAGTGCCTGATCTCTGGATGAATGTGCAAAAATGTACACAGACATCTCAAAAACCTTGTAGAAGTTGATTTTACTGCAAAGGAGGGACCAGCTAGACATTAATGTCTATAAGACATTACCAGTTTACATGCTTTACATAAAAGAATGGACATGCTGGAAGGCTTCTGGAGCACCCTTGTGCAACCAACAATGGTTTCAAAATATTCTCTATAACAATGATAATAAATCTGTCCAATGTGTAAGACAGACGCCAAAGCACTCTGGAATATATTGGAGATTTCTTAAAAACAAGATATTCAGAAGGTTTAGTTGGTCCAAAGCCAAGACAGTGTGATAGTATAATCATGGATGCCTGACCTTTTATCTGACTGCTATTGGATAGGGGCTATCCCATCTCATTTGTTTCATATGAAATGTTCAATAAAGTGTTCCAAACACATTTCCTACACTTCACACTCACCACTCCAGGGACATTTATAACAGACATGGGTACTGAATGCTGGCAGATCTCCTCAGGACACCATGAGGCAACTGCTGACTCTAAAGGGGTTTTCCAGATATGTGTATGGGAATAATAATACACTGTTAACTGTTGGTCTAAATCTTAGCAAATTTAGAGACTCTATCTTATAAGTAGATTGTCTAGAGCCCTCCATCTTCAAGGCAGACTCTATTAAAGGAGAATCTTTGGCAGAACCCATTACTGTGCAATCGGTTGTTTACGTACAATGTAGTAATGACAGCAATGGACAGGAAAGAAAGTTGAGGAGGCTGGAACATGACTGGACCAATCAGGGAGAAGCACTGAATGATGGGAAATGTAGTTTCCCGGCCAGAGCCATCTTGGATATAGACAGGCTTTTAGAAAAACTCAGTGTAACTCAGGAACAGTGGCAGCTAGACAGACAAAAGGCAGCTCAAAATACTCAGGGGGACTAGGCGATTAAGACAAGCTAGGTTTGGGAGCATTTCATTTTTTAGCTCTTGGAAGGAATACCCCTTTAAAGAGATATTTTCATGACATTGGAAACAAGGTCATCCATATAGTGATTAGATGATTATAAAAGACTACATCCCAGTGTGCATTGCAGTCTTTTTTATGTACATTAAAGTAATAAGTGCACCTGCACTTCCACAATATTTTAAAAACCTGCATAGTTTGTTACATGAAACTTGCTGAGTAATGATAGGATGATTTTTGGGCTCTCTCTGTTGCTATTGGGCAACCTGAAAGCTCCCTGAAAGCTGGTGCACAACTGTTTCTCATTCTCTCCATTTCAGGGGGTTTAACCAGAGCTGGGCTGTACGCAGTGCACTGGACTGAGCAGGTGTGCATTGTGTCGGGGTCTGATTACATTACAGCTCTATAGATGGCATGTAGGGGAAAGAATGGGGATATTAATGCATTGTCTTTGCAAGGTGCTATGTATGCGGAAAGGAAAGGAACAGCAATAAAACAAGGAAAGGGTTACACTTTGCACTGAATTACTGCTGCTGATAATGATGACAAGACTTCAGGCTAACGGGAGGAAGGGGGGGTTGGGGTGATTACATTCAGGAGGCAGCACTGTGTGTCTACAGTAGTATTTATACAATGACAGCTGCTTAGACATTTATAGGTGGTCAGGAATAAGAGGGAAGCATTGATTTACCATTTAGGCATAGCAGTTATTCTCTGAAGAGGGCAGGCATGCTGGCAGATAGCTGGTACACAGCCCAGGTTTTCTCACTCCTTCCTGCATTTAGCATACGCATATCCCCCCCCTTATGTTCCCTCATGACAGACAGAATTCCCCTTACACTAGGCAGTGTAACACCTACACATACACCTACCAGCCATGAAGGAGGAGAAGGAGAGAACAGCTCACATACAGCAGCTCAGAACTGGGAGAAGGAGAGTGAATAGATTATAACAAGTATGGAATGAATTGTTAGTCTCACTATGGCCAGCAACATATGAAAAGTTATGGTAGAGTAGATTACCCCTTTAGGCCACGTTCACACAACGTATAATTTGATTAAACAATGGCCGTTGTTGCAGGTTTGCTACAACGGCCGTTATTTCATTACTGTGGCCTATCAATTTACTTACTATGAAATCCTGGCCGCAATGTATACACTCTGTATAAACTGCGGACGGGATTTCATGCGGCTGCACAGAAAACTGACATGTCAGTTTTGTGCGGCGGCTATTCAATGAAACTGACAGTGCAGACAATGTAAAGTGCGGCTCCGGTTGCACTTGACATTGTCTGCTATGGTTAATTGGAATGCGAGCACACCCAAATGCGCCCACATTCCAATTAAAAAGTGATTAAGTTCAACCAACCGGTACTGTCGTACCTGCCGAAGTGAACGGCCGCTTTCATACCTTGTGAGAAACTGGCCTTAAAGGGGATCTCCAACTTAAAAAAAAAATAAAAGCATAAAGATTCCCATCACACATCCCACCACAGGATAGCCACGTGGCTCGCTCTAACTTCTATTAGGTATTGTGGTCACTACATGTACATAAAATATTAACATATTCTGCAAATGTCCATTGATTTTAATGGTCAGTGACTTTAACACTGTGTGGTAAATATATAGAACCTGTTCATCAGTTCTCACTGTAATGTAAGAGTTGCATCATATTGCAGTGGACAGTGGAGCCCCTCGGTGTCACAGTCATCCATGTTCTGCATTTGATATAACTGCTTAGTCACATTTACATGGATGAGAATGGTGCTCCATGTCCAGTCACACATTGGTGGCATATCCTAGGGAACTCCCTTTAGTTCTCTGTCTGGTCTCACCTGCACCATTCCCTTTTTTATTTAATTCCGGTATATTAAGGTAATATGTAGTACAACATCACGTGTTCTCTAATTAGCGGAGAATAGTAATTATCACACCCATGAAGGGATGATTTGGTATGAATTGCTTTATTGTTTCTAGAGCAGACGCAGCATAAAATCCAGCAGGTCAGCTTAGTTCCACTTGTCACGTTGCATCGGGTTTCATTGAAACACATGACTGAAAGCTACCTGCTGTAACATGAGCATGCTTGATGCTGAAGAGAAAACGTGAGCACTCCTCCTCACGGCCTGAAAGCTAATCGTTCTCTGTATTCTCTCCATGCATTTATAGGTCAAGGCACTCAGTGTTATTGTATTGTCTGCCAGCAGGTTCTCTAGTGTCCAATAAAGGGAATATTTACCATCTAACACATAAACTGGTTTCCTGATGAAAAGAAACAGAATTATAAAAGATCACACTATAATTGCCTATTGTTTGCAGCAGCAGTGTAGCAATTACTTGACAGTAGTTACAGTTATGTAGAATACAACCATACAGACAAGATTTTAGGTTACAATAGTACTTCATGTAAGGTCATTTCTAAAACCAGTCATTACCAAACGGTACTGTGCTGTGTAGTCTATGTGTAATACAAGTAAATATTCTTAATAAAAAAATTATTAAGAGATTGAAATAAGGTGAACATTATGCTCCTTAAATTAAAGTGCACCCAGCACCAATGTAGGGTAAGGGGCTGAGGCGGATGAGTGAGCAGGGGGAACAGACAAGAAGCTCTGCTGTTTGCAGACTGAGCACAGATTCAAAAGTCAGATAGGTCAGTGCTTATCTAGGATCTTGGTGGAGAAGATTGCAGGATGCTGTGTTTTGCAGGGCTGCCTTTTCTCCTCTCCGTGCTGACAGCTGCATTTAAATGCTGTGCCCCTGGTGTCCCTGGTGTCTAGTGGGACGGATCATGTGATACGATCGCAGGGGGGAAACCCATTCTTCTGCCCGGGCCGGGCCTCAGCGTCGCAATGACACTGATTCTTGCTTGGCAATACATTGCTCCAAGCTAAAGCAGTCTGGAGCAATGTATCACTGATCTAATGGATCAGTGCTGTGTATATACACAGCATTGATCTCTATGAGGGATCAATGCTGTGTATATAGAAGTCCCCCAGGAGGACTTCTAGTTAGTGTTATAAATAAAAAAAAAGTAAAAATGTGTTTGCATTAATAAAAAATCCCCTCCCCTAATAAACGTCCAAATTACCCCCCCTTTTCCCATTTTATATTTGGTATTGCCCTGTGCCATAATCGCCCGAAATATTAAATTGTCACATACCTGATCTCGCATGGTAAACGGCGTAACCACAAAAAAATTCCAAAGTGGAAAATTGTGCATTTTTAGTCACATCAAATCCAGAAAAATTTCAATAAAAAGTGATCGAAAATTCGCCCTATAGACCAAAGGATAAAAGCGCTATAAGGATGGGAATAGAGCAATTTTAAACACATTTGGGTTTTTTTTTTACAAAAACGTTTTCATTTTAAAAAAGGTGACAAATAAAATTAAAGTTATACAAGTTGCATACCATTGTAATCGTACTGATGTGAGGAACATTTTACTGAGTTTTACCATAGGGCCAACGGGGTAAACATGAAACTGAAATGAAACAAATTCCTTTTTTTTCTCAATATGACAGCACATTTTTCCGGTTTCGCTGCATATTTTATGAGAAAATCAAATCTGTCATTGCAAAGTACAATTGGTGTCACAAAAATAAGGGTTTATGTGGGTCTGTTGGTGAAAAAATGCAAGCGCCATGGCCTTATAAACATAAAGAGGAAAAAGCAAAAGCGCAAAAACGAAAATTGACATTTGACATTTAAGGGGTTAAACATAATCAAAATATCTGTAAAGTAAAGTGACTGCTTATCTTGTAACTGATGCCTTGTTGGCAACTTTTATAAGTTGCAGAATAGGAGAGAAAAGATATGCCTATGTTTGCCCAATCTCTTGTGTTAGATTAGAAGCATTATGGTCAAAAAAGGGACTCTTATAATGTATTGCTATAGCTTGTATTTTAGTGGCCTAAAGCTTTGATATACTTAAGTATAGGAACATAAGTACTCTCAATGTTCATGCATACAGTCTGAATGTAATTTATACTCGAAGGAGTTGTTGCCAAGGAAGCTGGTGGCTGGATGTAATGCATTAACAGGCCAGGTCTGCCAAGGTGGGAGCCATAACATTTCTCCCTTCTGAATCATTGCTCTCTATCCTGTTGCATCCTGTCACCATTGGCCTCTGATATCCAAAATAACAGGATCCATCTGGATCCTGTTCTTAAAAGCATCCTACATCATTTGTGTCTGGGTTCATCTTGTTTTACTGGTAATTTTGTCAGTAGCAACAAGAAAAGCAGTACATTTAGCAAGGTGCCAAAACAACATCATAAACAAGGATTCATAAACATGGTACAAATCTGGTCTTAAAGGTATTGTCATCTGGGGCATTTATGTCATGCCCCATATGCCATAAATGTCCAATAGATTTGAGTCCCACCTATGTCTAGAATAAAGGCCCCCATATACCTTCAATAATGGACGGCTGAACGATCATCCTGCCATCAGCTATATTTCCCTCCTGCCACCCATCCTCCAGCTCTGGAGCCAGGGAGGTGAGTGCATGTTGTTTTGTTCACCCACCTCCTTCCCAGCAGTTTTGAAAAAAAGTCTGTGCCCAGACTTCTCCTAACATTTCCATTGTATTGCAATGTACTTTGCAGTTTTGTTCTGCTTAAGGGAGCATTAACACAGGCGTATTTTTGGCCTCTGTAAATCACATCATTTCACTAGTCGCATATAGCTACAATTAGACACTATTATTTGCCAAGTGCAACATGAATGCAACTGAAGGGCAACATATTCTTCCAACCACATGTTTGAGTCTATCACCACTTTAGCCTTTAGATTAGCTAGGTCTTTCTGTGCAGCTGTGAAGATCTGTAGCTTCCTCTGCACACAGTATGAGAACATTCCCCTGCAATGACCGAGGACTGCACTTTTACATTTTCTATTTTTATCATATCTACAGAGACCATTAAAGGGGAGTACAGGCGGCAGTATTATTATGCTGATGCAGTGACTATATTTACATATAGATTATTGCCAGGTTATTAGGGCAGTTGGATCAGACATAGCAGTCTATACTCACATTCTTTAATAGTTGTATCACCATTGACTTTATGAACGTTTATATTTGTTCTTATTTTGACGACATAAAAAAGGTTAAAAAAATGTAAGAAAATTATTTCCATGGCTTTTCCATTATGGATGAAAAGTTTGCTAAGGAATCTCAGATTATTTCAATTGGAATAAAGCTATAATGCAATACAATTAACTTATTTGTGTGTTTGGGTGGTTGGGGGGCATTCAAACGTTTGCTATGGGCTCCAACCATTTCTAGTTTCACAACCTGAGTATGGGATTTATAGCAGCACATTTAATTTTTAACTTTATGGTGCATGGTGGAGTATTTTCTATGGATTAAATAAAGTATGTTAAATCTATTAGTAACAGACGCCAGGAAGAAATAATATTGCCATTGGTAATTCCCACATAAGCACATTCTGATTAGGAAGCATTCCAGGCTCTTATATACTGAGGTAGATCACATGCTCTGAGTCGGGTGACCAAACACAATTTCACAGCATGTTCCAATTATTACATTACATCAGTGGGTTCCTACTGTCTCTTCAAGGGCACTCTGCAGAGACATATCCGGGGCTGATTCATACTTTTCCAGTAAATTGAAGATGATTTCTAATTAAAATGTTAATTTTGATAAAGATTAGCACAGAATGTACAGGCATACGAATGGCTTCACGTGGGGAAAAATATGCACTATGAAATGTGAGAACATGAGGCACCGTCTTTAGGGTGTAATGTTGTCCCATATAACTCCTGAGGAATGAGGATCCTATAAGATAGCTAATGCTATATACACACACATGGACTGGGTTAATAGTCTGTAAGGTATTATTTGTAAAATGTGTTGATCTTAAGCATATTATTATAATGTAAACCTCATTACAGGAGCTTTGAGGTTAAAGAGATGAGTCACAACTGGCAATTTCTGGCAAATTGTTGATTTAAATTAGATAAGGTGATCCAAGTATGGTTTGGCAAAAATATAATAAACTTAGCTTAGGGCTTATGGGCCCCGGTGCAAACATATAGCTTGAGATCTTGACCCTGAATCATCTGTAGCACAATGCCTAAAAACTGCACCAAATTCCTCTAATGATCTGAGCTACCATGCTCCTAATGGTCTGTGCCACCATTCTCCTAATGACCTGTACCACCATGCTCCTAATTATCTGGGCCACCATGCTCCTAATTATCTGTGCCACCATGCTCCTAATGATCAGTACCACCATGCTCCTAATAATCTGTACCACCATGCTCCTAATGATCTGTGCCACCATGCTCCTAATGATCTGTGCCACCATGCTCCTAATGATCTGTGCCACCATGCTCCTAATGATCTGTGCCACCATGCTCCTAATGGTCTGTGCCACCATGCTCCTAATGATCTGAGCTACCATGCTCCTAATAATCTGTACCACCATGCTCCTAATAATCTGTACCACCATGCTCCTTATGATCTGTGCCACCATGCTCCTAATGATCTGTACCACCATGCTCCTAATGATCTGTACCACCATGCTCCTAATGATTTTGTACCACCATGCTGCTAATTATCTGGGCCACCATGCTCCTAATTATCTGTACCACCATGCTCCTAATTATCTGTACCACCATGCTCCTAATGATCTGTACCACCATGCTCCTAATTATCTGGGCCACCATGCTCCTAATGATCTGTACCACCATGCTCCTAATTATCTGTACCACCATGCTCCTAATTATCTGGGCCACCATGCTCCTAATGATCTGTACCACCATGCTCCTAATAATCTGTACCACCATGCTCCTAATAATCTGTACCACCATGCTCCTTATGATATGTGCCACCATGCTCCTAATTATCTGTGCCACCATGCTCCTAATGACCTGTACCACCATGCTCCTAATTATCTGTACCACCATGCTCCTAATAATCTGTACCACCATGCTCCTTATGATATGTGCCACCATGCTCTCCTAATAATCTGTACCACCATGCTCCTAACAGTCTGTGCCACCATGCTCTTTATAATCTGTACCACCATGCCCCTAATGATCTGTACCACCATGCTCATAATAATCTGTACCACCATGCTTCTAATAATCTGTACCACCATGCTCCTAATAATCTGAACCACCATGCTCCTAATAATCTGTACCACCATGCCCCCAATGATCTGTACCACCATGCTCCTAATAATGTGTACCACCATGCTCCCAATGATCTGTACCACCATGCTCCTAATAATGTGTACCACCATGCTCCTAATAATCTGTACCACCATGCTCCTAATAATCTGTACCACCATGCTCCTAATAATCTGTACCACCATGCTCCTAATAATCTGTACCACCATGCCCCCAATGATCTGTACCACCATGCTCCTAATAATCTGTACCACTATGCTCCTAATAATCTGTACCACCATGCTCCTAATAATCTGTACCACCATGCTCCTAATAATCTGTACCACCATGCCCCCAATGATCTGTACCACCATGCTCCTAATAATCTGTACCACCATGCTCCTAATAATCTGTACCACCATGCTCCTAATAATCTGTGCCACCATGCTTTTAATAATCTGTACCACCATGCTCCTAATAATCTGTACCACCATGCTCCTAATAATCTGTACCACTATGCTCCTAATAATCTGTACCACCATGCTCCTAATAATCTGTACCACCATGCTCCTAATAATCTGTACCACCATGCCCCCAATGATCTGTACCACCATGCTCCTAATAATCTGTACCACCATGCTCCTAATAATCTGTACCACTATGCTCCTAATAATCTGTACCACCATGCTCCTAATAATCTGTACCACCATGCTCCTAATAATCTGTACCACCATGCCCCCAATGATCTGTACCACCATGCTCCTAATAATCTGTACCACCATGCTCCTAATAATCTGTACCACCATGCTCCTAATAATCTGTGCCACCATGCTCTTAATAATCTGTACCACCATGCTCTTAATAATCTGTACCACCATGCTCTAATAATCTGTACCACCATGCTCCTAATAATCTGTACCACCATGCTCCTAATAATCTGTGCCACCATGCTTTTAATAATCTGTACCACCATGCTCCTAATAATCTGTACCACCATGCTCCTAATAATCTGTACCACTATGCTCCTAATAATCTGTACCACCATGCTCCTAATAATCTGTACCACCATGCTCCTAATAATCTGTACCACCATGCCCCCAATGATCTGTACCACCATGCTCCTAATAATCTGTACCACCATGCTCCTAATAATCTGTACCACTATGCTCCTAATAATCTGTACCACCATGCTCCTAATAATCTGTACCACCATGCTCCTAATAATCTGTACCACCATGCCCCCAATGATCTGTACCACCATGCTCCTAATAATCTGTACCACCATGCCCCCAATGATCTGTACCACCATGCTCCTAATAATCTGTACCACCATGCTCCTAATAATCTGTACCACCATGCTCCTAATAATCTGTACCACCATGCTCCTAATAATCTGTACCACCATGCTCCTAATAATCTGTGCCACCATGCTCTTAATAATCTGTACCACCATGCTCTTAATAATCTGTACCACCATGCTCTAATGATCTGTGCCACCATACCTTCTAATATTTAATTGTATTGATGACCTTTATGGTAAGTTCACAAAATTTTTGAGGCAACATATGGCTCTATTTTGAATAATATGGCCATAAATAATGATTAATTATGAAAATATGGCTGTATCTTCGCCTTAAAAAAAGTTGTATGAACGTACTATAAAGGTTGTAGATATAATTGAATAAAGAGATTACTGTGATACGGTATGTGGCAAGGGAGACCCAATGTTACTTATAAGGACAAGGCCACTCTACCATGACCCCATCAGCAGCAAGTGTATTATTATTTTTCTTTATTATTTTATATTATTATTATTATTACTTTTGTACACACAATAGTGGGATAATGTGCAGAGAGAATGTGCAGAGAGAATTTGCATGGGGCAATGCACACAGTGATGTCATAGTAGAAAGCAGGTGCACACAGTAATGTCGCAATACAGGAATGATTGTTACAGTGAGATCAATTAAAAAGTGATGCCGCAATACATGTATAACAACCAGTGCTTTCACAACAGAGGATTAATGAACACGAGAAAGCCATATTATAGCACATGCATAATGCACACAATTAAAGGTCAAGATATACATTTTAGCAGCACAGGAAAGACATCAGTAACGCCATACAACAGAAATAATGGAAAAAATCAACAGCTTCTTTCATCGGTCACAGACATCACTAGATGTACTTATATTGGGTCTTCTTAGAGATCCCCATAGATTCTGCTTTGCTCGGTGGTTATGCACATAGATGTATACTTTGGCCAGGAAGTCTTTTATCAGCTGTATTGCTTCTTCATTGCTGCACAGTATATAGAGACAGTTTAGAAATACTGATAACAATAATAAATGTACCAGCTTGTGATGATAACAGCAGTCGCCCTGGAGGTTATCTTAACATGTTGGCAGCTATGGGGTGTTATGATCATTATTATTTTATTGTGTCATGTCTCCAAAGGTCATACCCGAAAAGATCTTCAAAGCTTTGAAGTGGTTTTTGGTGTACTCTGATCTCCAGCCTGGCATGGGAAAAAACGTTTTTTTTCTTGCAACATGCCATGGCTAATAAATCCCCTTACCTTATGCAAGAGTTGATGAGCCAGTTATATTCCCTTATATCAGCCATCAGGGAAGTTATTGACAGTAAATCTATTCCTTGGCTTAAAACATTGCTAATTAAATTACATATTTAAGACACTCGGACTCGTGGGAATTACTGAAAATCTCGTAACTCATAGGATTAGCTTGGTTGATTAAAGTATACAGTGAATATAATGTTACATAACACGGCAGATTTAGCAGTTCAGATTTAAGTAGAAATGCTGTACATTTCTTGCTGATTCAGACTGGGGCTGCACCACAACTTAAAGTCGCACAAGGATCATGGTAAAATTATGGAGGTCATACCATTTTAAAGGAGAAGTCCGGTGGATTATAAAATCTGGCAGCCAACAGGCGTCGGGGGGAAATTGATTACAAGTACTAACTTACCTCTTACCGTGCCCGTGGTGAGCGGCGGGACCAGCCGAGGGCCCCCCGCAGAGCTCTGGGATCTCTGGAGCTGACACAGCATGACCCAGCTGATGGACTGTCAGCTGAGCCAGTCAGTGACTAGAGCAGGATGCTGCTCCAGTCACTCATTGGCTGAGCGGCCAGTGCATGAGCTGGGAACGGCCTTTTCCCCTGGTTCATGACGTCATCACAACTTGGGGAAAAATGCCTTCTGGCAGGCACGGAGAGGTGTGAGTTATTAATTGTAATCAATTTCCTCCCTGGCAGCTAGATTTTATAATCCATCAAACTTCTCCTTTAATTATTCCCTATGGGAAAGAAGACGTTCCATACAGGAATTTACCTCTTATGGATGTACAGGGAGGTAAACACATAACCGAAGATACCAAAGAATATCCAAAAGAGGCATTGGTTAAAATTAAAGGAAAACAGACAGTATTTGAATATATCCGTGCTCCTAGTTTCCAGATGCCAATCACACAAGCACCACATACATACGTTTGGTAATGCTGTGTGATCCAGCATCTTCAAGTAAAAAGAATCTGTCTGCACCAACTCCACACTTCCTTAGTCCACCCCACTCTATTGCCGCTTTTGTCACTGCAGACCCTCACCCCGCCTACTCCAGAATGATTGACAGCAGTGCATGGCCTGACACAGACACAGCGGCAGACAGAGAGTGGGGCGGGCACAGATGTAGTGTCCCACCACGGGAATTTCTGATTTGAACACCCCTTGCAAAAGCCTGGTACTTCAAAAGTAAAGTGGTGATAAAGTATTGTATAAGTTTTGCCCCTTGATGTCACTATTTCTATTTATGTATCTATGTTGCACATCTGTAGTCACCTAAGGGTTACTGTATTGTATTTTGTGATTCTGTGTACCAAAGAGAGGGGCTCCTTTCTTCTACCTATCTCTACTCCTTTTTCTTCTCACACTTTCTTCTCCACCACTCACAGGAGCTGTTACATACACCCTGTAGGAAGTAGTCACATGGGGAGAGAAAGTGTAGGTCAGTTCTTCTCTGATTCTCAGTGGAGCAGGACACACAGATCAGGCATCCCTGCTGAGCTTAGCCAGGAGCCTGGCTCTGCCAGGTTCCCTGTCCGGGCAGACCAGCTGTAGTGTATAGACACGTATAGGGCACACAGAGACTTTCTTTCTTAAAGCAACTTTTCTACTCACAATGCAGTGCTAAACACTAAAAAGAGGACAAGTCAGAGGACACCCCAACCCTCGCCGTGAAGATATCTACACAGTGCAGGAAAGTATCCTAGACAGAGGAACTGATCCGGATAGAGCAAAGCAGCCAAGGGTCTACATACTCTATCCCGCAGCGGAGGTGACACCCAATAATTTCAGACACTTTGCTCAACTCAGGTAACTAGGACTGACGCTTGTGTCACCCTGGCAGGACGGGTAACTCAACACTGCAGGGCAAAAGGTGGTATAACGAATAAGGTCGAAGCACTGGCACAAGAATTCTTCTCAAGTATTCTTCTTCTTCTAAAATTCCGGCTGAGCACAGTACTACATTGGGTTGGGACTCTCAAGACACACTCCTCTCCACTTCTCTGAACTGTCTACTCTTCTCAGCACGTAATCAAGTCCGCACTGCTTTTCTATTCACTGCATCTGTATCTCTCGGCAGAGATTCAGTGAACACGGGTCTGTACCTCCACAGTCACTCATTGTCCTGTATTACCAGAGATTAGCTAGTAAAGGAAAGTTTATTTATTCTACTGGGACTCAGTGATCATTGCACCAGCACCTACACATAAGCTACACCATCCTTGGGTCATTTCCCCTTTCTGTGGGTGGTGGTACCGGGTGGGTCATATCTCCACTCCGGACCACCGTGATAAGCGCCCAAGGGATCCATCCCAAGCCGGCAGGTCACCGACTATTGGGGAGCAATATAGCCAGCCACAAACTAAAAGCAGGTATACCATCACACCTGTGTGCTGAGTTAGCACTGGCGTCACGACAACCTCCTAACCGGCTGATCTATATCCCACCGACCATCCACCATAGAAGTGTTGTCACACACCACCATCTAGCAAGTGACCGGTCGCAGGGCTACCACACAGACAGTGTCACAGATCCTCCTCTATCAGCCTGGAATACAGATCCCTTTTACAGAAAGATGCCGAATAGTTGCCTACAGTCGCATGCAAAGGAAGGGTCACCTCTAAGACCAGTGACTGGCTGCAGTGCTCTATGCAGAGTGTTAAGGACATCACTGAGCCAAAGAAATTCATAGGGGCACAGTCCTAGAGAAGCTCCCCCAATACCCTGCCCTTGTACAAATGCACAGAGATGTTGACAATTTAAATCTTGTAAGTATGTATGGATGCATGTTAAAGGGGTAGTGCGGTGTAAGACATTTTTTCACTAAATAACACACATTACAAAGTTATACAACATTGTAATGTGTTTTATTTAAGTGAATGTCCCCCTTCCCCATGTGTTCCTCTGGCCGTAGACCCAGAAGTGTGATACAGTACTGTAAGTATACTTTATCACACTTCCGGGCCCACGGCTGGGGGGGGGGAGGGTTGAACATGGGGAAGGGGCCATTCACTTAAATAACACACATTACAATGTTGGATAACTTTGTAATGTGTGTTATTTACTGAAGAAATTTCTTAAACCACACTACCCCTTTAAGCCTTGAAGTTCTATTGCAGGCGTAGATTTACATATTCAGGTTATGTTCGCACTACGTATTAGACCGGCCGTTCCGTGAGCCTGGCTGGGTCACGGAACGGCCGGTCTCTGGCCGGATCATCTGGCCGGGTGATCTTTCGGCCGTGGAGCTCTGATGCGGGCGCATCAGCGCGCGCCCGCATCAGAGCTTTCCATAGCGCACAGTGAAGCGAGCGACCGGAGCCGCTCGCTTCACTGTGTGAACTGACAGGGCTTTCTGCGGCGGGAATTCACTGAATTCCGGCCGCAGAAAACTGACATGTCAGTTGTTTGCGGCGGCGTATGGGATCCCGGGCGGAGTGAATACGATGTGTGTAAGCTCCGGCTGGGATCCCATAGAACAACAGGCATTGTTCCACCGCGGCAAAAGTACGGCCGTTGTTGCCATCGGCAACAACGGCCGTACTTTTACGTAGTGTGAACATAGCCTTAAATGTACCAGAAACACATGAAACAAACAAAAAAAGGGAAAAATCCGCTCACCTATAATTGCTGTGATGGTTAACTCAGTTGGCAAGTGATATCTTCTAGCACGTGGAAGAGCATATTGCGGGCTGCAACCCGTAAGGCATCCTAAAAAAGTTTAGTGTCCACAGCTTCTGGAGTATAAATGTTTCTTGTACAGATTGTACATATACACTTTTTGCCATATTTTGCAACTGTGGTTCAGAGCAGTATTGGGTGGCACAACGTGTGATCACGGTTTTCCATGTGTTTTCTCTCCAAGCAGACTGAATGAAATTAGTAGAACCCTCTTCTGTACAATGTAACACCTGGAAGAATAACAGAACACTGAGCATTTAACACTTATCATGAAACAGAAATTCCCAAGCCTTTTCAACTTTAATGTACTAACAGAGCAGCCTGCCTTGTGACTGCGCTCTTGTCTCTTCATGTATCCTGTTTCTTCTCTGGAAATAGCAAGAGATTCATAGCACGTCTTATTTTACCTACAGGTCAAAAAGCCATTGACTGGTTTCAACACCATGATTCATTACAGTAAGGATTATTACGAAATGTTTACCTTTCTGTGAATTTCTAATAAATCTTTTATCTACAGTGTTTAATGTAATGTAGCTTATTCCATATGGCAGTGTCAAGTAATAGCACTTATACCCAAATACAGGGTTTGATACATTGTTTACTCTACAGGGACTATGGATCAATTGCGAGCAATGATTCCTTTTACTAGAGGTAATGGTATATGAACAGCTCTAAAAGGCAAGCAGTCTATTTATAAAGTACCTATACTATACTTAAAAGTACAGTATAAATAGATCAGATGTTTATAGGGTAAGGTCCGAATCCAGACACAATATGTATGTGCGTATATATATATATATATATATATATATATATATATATATATATATATATATATATATATATATTAGCATGATTTGTGACAATAGAGTGGAATCCCTGTCCCTGTCAGCATTAGTGTTTCCACTCAGGTGAACTTTTTTATACATTGTTTTTGTAAAGGAAAATCCTTAGTTGGCATTGAATACTTTACTTTACGATAGTTACACACAGCTGAGTGGATAAGCATTCAAATAAAACCTTTGTTCATTTTGAATATTAATTCTTTCATTTTAGCTTTAAACAAGTACAATAGAGGTTATATTTTAATTGACATACACAAATATACACCAATACATGGAAACCTTTAAGACCCTTATGCCAGCTCCCAGTTATACTGTATAAGGGTCTATTCACACGTCAGTATATTTTCCAATCCGCAATTTTGAATCCGTAAGCAATCTGCAAATTTTCATCCGTATTGCATCCGTAAATACGGACCCTATAGTTACTGTCCGTACTAGGGCCTGTCCTTTTTTTGGGGGGGAACGGATTGCAGCCCAGTACACAACACGGATGTGTGTATGGGTCCATTGAAATACATTGGTCCTATTTTTCTGCGGATCCGCAATTGCGGACAGGAACAGGATGTGTGAATAGGGCCTAACAGGTGAGTTGCCTAGATTCGTTCATAATTTATCTGGATTTTATGGCATTATGGGCTTTCTATAACGAGAATTATACACAGAATGGGGCATGGCACATATACTCTGTATTCCCTCAGAATTCTTCAACTATTCCCTTGTTAGGTTCTAGTTAGAATATCTTATGTCCCCATGTACTAGCAGATAGGAGTGAGATTTAGACTTCAAGCACTGGCTGATACACCATTAAATATTTGGGCTACTGCAATATTTACCATAAACACTGATAGAGGCTTCCATCTTTATGTCAACTGAATCCAAGGACCTTGACAGAAGGTTGTGTGAATTCTAACAGGGTACCGGCCCTCAAGGGACTAGATAAGTATTTACTTCTTTTATTGATGTTGTGGACCTGAAGGTGAAGCCTTCAAAAAAAAGTTAGAAAAAGTAAAACTTAAACATCTGCCAAGGAATAAGATGCAGCCTTACCATTTCTGCCACTGCAAAATGGCCATGCTTATTAAAGCAAAGTTAGCTAACAAACACATGTGTATGGGTCCTTACCTTCAGAGTATGTTGGGGAAAAGCTGCATTCTGTGAGCTCCTGCCCCTGGAGAAAATCCTGCGTATGACCCTGCAGCCAGCTATCCAGTAAACACATCCTATATGCCATGATGGCTATGAGCCAGCTAAGGCTACATTCACACTACACTTATGTCCTCCTGCCAGGCTCTAGGTTGGCTACCTGTCGGTAAGCTCTCAAAATGGACAGCAGGTGTAGAGCATGACGTGCCCATTGACTTTAATGGGGTGAAGGTAGTCTAACTGTACAATGGGCCTACTTTCCAAGCAAGGTATCATGTGTAGGCAGAGGAAGGATTGTGATACTATTTTGCGATGGAGACTGCCACTGAGCAACCAAGACCTACAGTGAGTAACACTATATCCTGACCACATTAATATGGGGATAACAGGCTTAAACTATGTTAAACTAAGTACACATATAGTCATTGGCTCTTCAGTTAGTCTGTATACCAGATGACCTATATTGCTGGACCAGAAAACACTGCACATTTAGCCAGGGCCTAACTTATTGATCTAATGTTCATGAAATTACATTAGTCCGTGTTATTTTATCAACTTGCACTTGTACCTACACATTCATGCAATTTGCGACTGGCATCATTCTGGAACTATTTACTCAGCTTAAATGATTGATCAGAACAATGGAGAAGAAGCTACAGACTTCAGACCAGATCTGTCAGAGAGCCCAATGGATATGACTGGGAAAAGCTTCACGGCTATTGTGCCCCATATCCCTGCCTACATCAGAGACGTTGTCCATGCCCCCCGTGCCATCGTCGGAATGGGGAGAAGCCCCGCCCAGATGGCAATGTCCACTAAAGATAACATGCATTTTTGACTGGAGAAAGCACCAAGAAATCTTTTATACAGTAAGATATGAAATGTCCAAAATATTAGCTTAAGAATGGTGCTGAGAACTCATTATATGGAAAGGGGGTGACAATATCACTTTTTTTTTTTTTCAATCAAAGTAATTTTTATTGAATTTTCAGAAAAAAAAGAGAGGTTTACAAACAGCAGGGATGGACGAAAGACAGATGTCTCATCCCCACTAGACATACAACAAAAAACATTGGAACTAATTTGGCAATGTCCCATATATCTCGAACCAAAGTCCAGTAAACGTGCAACCTCCAACATCCAGTAAAACCAGAGTTTATATGAAAAAGGCTGGTGCGCTGCGATCATTTCAATAGTTACACAGATGTCATCAGAACCACCCGACAGAATACAACATAAACGTATATGTCCTATCTAGAACCCGGAGGGGGTTCAGCCCTGCCCCTAGTCAGAGACTGCGGCGCCAACCCCGGAGCGTCTAACCAATGGGCCCAAATTTTTTCAAACTTCTTCATCGCCTCGCGTTTTTCATAGGCACACTTATCGTTGGCTATAAGCCACTTCACTTTAGTTATCAAAGTGGACAACCGCGGGGGATCTTGGTCTAACCAGGACTGTGCGATAAGTTTTCTGGCCATATACAGTATTCGGGCAACCCCTATTTTTTCCGGGGTAGTTAAGGCAAGGTCTTCTACATACCCTAAAATATACACCAAGGGGGATTGTTCCAGATGGATAGAAAAAACTCTATAAATAAGGGATGTTATCTCCCGCCAGTACCTAGTTAGCTTCGGGCAACGCCAGAACATATGGAGGAGACCCCCTTCATCCCTCCGGCACCGAGGACACAGTGCATCAGACCTGATACCCACCTTAAATAGAAAGGCGGGGGTTCTGTATACTCTGTGCAGGAGGTAAAGCTGGGACAAGCGATGCTGCTCTCCAACGGACAATTGAGGTGTCATCTCCAAGACCTCCTTCCACAAATTATCCTCCAAAGGGCCCAAATCAGCCTCCCATTTTTGTTTAATCGTCAGGGGATGCCCCTCCAGGAACTTGTCATGCAAATGCAAATATAATAGTGAGATCAAGCCAGCGGTGGACGTTGAGGTGCCCACTATATTAATGGGTGGTATTATAACCCGATCCCGAGTCAACACATCCCCCTCCCCGTCATAGGCATGTCGTAGCTGCAGATATTTATAAAAATGGGACCTCGGGATAGAGAACTCCTCCCCCAACTGCTCAAAACTCTTAAAATGGTATCTCTCATACAATTGTCCCACTCTCCTAAGACCCATCGCCTGCCACTGAGTAAACCCGTCCAAAAAGAAAAGCTCCCCCAACCATGGGGTGTCCCGAACAGAAGTGTAGGCTGAGCACCCCGTTAACTGATACATATCCCTCACCTTCCACCATACCCTGTGATACAATTGTAGTGTAGGCCGCCCCGTCGAAGCTGTATAAAATCGTTTAGCCTCCAACACCTCAAACAATTTCTGGGAATTAAAATGAGTTTGCAATAACTTAGCGGTAGGATCAGAGATAGTATCAGTCTCCCACCCCCTAATATGCTGAAGCTGGGCAGCTAGGAAATACACCATAGCATTGGGCACAGCCAACCCCCCCGCTGATTTAGCCCTCTGGAGAGTTTCCAGTTTAATACGAGGGTGTTGAGAGCCCCAAATGAGGTTCCTAAAGAGTCCGTGAACCTTATGAAAGAAACGTATAGGGACCCAAATAGGAGAGTTGTGTAACCCATATAATAATTGGGGCATCCACACCATTTTTATCAAGTTAGCATGGCCAACTACCGACAATGGGAGCCTCCGCCACACCGCCAGCTTGGTCTGAAATTTAGTGAGTATGGGGGTAAGGTTAAGCCGTTCATATGCTCTAATATCCCTGGAGATCACTATACCAAGATATTTAAACTCAGTGACAATTTTGAGAGGAATGGAGGGGTCAGACAGCTGTACCGAGTCCGCATCAACTGGCATCAGTACCGACTTGTCCCAGCCAACAGACAGCCCTGAGTAAGAGCCATACTCCTGTATGATCGCCACAGCCGTGGAAAGGGAGGCAGAAGTGTCATTTAGATATAGCAGTAAGTCATCCGCGTACAATGCAATTTTCTCCTCATGAGGACCCCTCCTAAATCCCCGGACCCCTGTGTGGTTGCGGACGAGAACCGCCAGTGGCTCGATGGCAATTGCGAACAGGAGCGGGGACAGGGGGCATCCCTGTCTCGTACCCCGCCGCAAGTCAAACCTGGAGGAAAAGCCTCCATTGATCCGCAACCGGGCACATGGTGACGTATATAATAAGCGGATCCAAGAAAGAAACTGAGGCCCAAACTGCATTTTCTCCAGGACGGCCCATAAGAACGGCCACTCGACGCTGTCAAAAGCAAATTGCCCTGTCTCCCGGGTCCTCTGAGGGGAGCTGGAGATTAATAAATAACCTGCGAATGTTCATGGCCGTGGACCTAGCCGGTATGAACCCTGTCTGATTAGGATGGATTAGGGACGACATGTAAGCCGCAAGACGTTTAGCAATGGCCTTAGCTATTATCTTAACGTCTGTTGATAATAAGGAGATGGGTAAGGACGCGTCCCGTCCAGGCTTAGGTAACACAATTATTATGGCCTCCCTCATAGATTCGGGTAATAAACCTGACTCTACGGACGCCTGCCATACCTCCAACAGTCTGGGAAGCAACACATCCCCCACCTTCTTAAATAATTCCCCAGGCAGCCCATCCAACCCCGGCGCTCTACTGTTAGCCATGGAGGAGGCCGCGGCCTCGAGCTCCTCTAATGTGAGTGGGGAGACAATATCACTTTAAAGTCTTGGCCACTAGTTGTCTCCATTCCCTGCAATCTGCTACCCACTGGCACTTGTAAGGGGAATTCTGTCTCTAGTAACAGCTAGGAGAGAACAGAACATAGAAAGTGAGAGCTGGTCTTAGCATGTGCTATGTGTAGAAAAAAAGAGAGTCTGATAAAAGCCAGTCTGTGTATATATATATATATATATATATATATATATATATATATATATATATGCCATATTGGTCCTTTTTACTCAAAACTAGGTTTTATTATGCAAAGAGATTAAGGTTGGTGGAGGACCTCCTCTTTCCTCTAGACCCCTGCCTTATTGCAACCACAAACTTTTCATTCATGTGATCTCCTCAAGTGAAGTCTAATATGTTATAGGAGCAGCAGAGCTTTTATTGGCACCATCAGTTACAGACAGTGTCACTAAGGTGGGGCTTAGCATCCGTTGAACCCCTCTCCTTGCCTCATCACAGGGAGGGAATAGATAACAGCACTGGACTTAGGCAATGGAGAGGGGGCTCAACGGATGCTAAGCCCCAACTTAGTGACACTGTCTGTAACTAATGGTGCATATACCAGCACACAGGAAAACTGAAGTGACAGTATAACTTCAAAGTAAGTATGTCAGCTGTAATTCACGTTCCAAACAGCTGTTATGACAAGGAGACACACAATATCTTTCATATCTCCATTTGTACTTCCAGAACACAGAAAAATACTTTTATTATCCAGTGCAAAGTGTCAGAAAGGCTTTCCAAAGCTCCTGGAAACTAGAATACCTCTCCAATACCAAAAATAAATGTTAACATCAAGTTTTTTCTGAGACTGACAAAGCAGCTCAGAAACCCCAAAAAACTGGATCCGTTCTTTTTCAGATGTCCCAATGGTTCACAGTGAGTAGAGGATAGAGACTTGGCAGGGAACTAGGAAATAAGTTTTTTCTTCTCCCAGCCCAATAGTATACAGAAGACTCAAAGGGGCCTAATATTACAGAGAGGGTCCTAATACTATACAAAGAGCACAGAGGGGCTTGATGTTACAGAGGTGGCTTAATACTATAAGAGAACAAAGAGGTGCCCTATGTTACAGAAAAGGTTCTTTACCACAAAAAAGGGGGGGGGGATACTAGACAGGGAGCACAGGGGGGCACTATGAAAGAGAAATTTGTATAGAGTTAAGGAGAGTGCTGGAAAAGTGCAGAACCTAATATGTTTGTCCAGTAGATTCTGTGAGGACATGTTGTGGCTTGAAGACATCAGTCTGGACTGGATGAGGAAGAAAAGGGAACAAGGGAAGATGCTCCCTGTGAGTAACTGAATGTATAGGTCACTATATGGGGTAATATTTTGCTGTATATAGTATTTTCTTTGTATAATTGTAATGGTCATGATTTGGCGGTAATATTTGTCCCTAGAGCTGTACGCTCGGGTTCACTCATTTCTATTAAATAGCCTAGCAATTCTGATGCAGGGGAGGGAGTTAGGGAGTGGTCTTGGCTAAAGAGTTGGCCCCAGATACTCAAGTCAGACACTGTGCATAACAATACTGACTTTAGCTCTAAGGTTTGTGATCATGTAGTGTTCAGGACATGGTTACATTTTTAAGTTCTTTCTTTACTTATTAAAGAAAATTATCATCTGTAAAATATGAGCAATCAACAGCAGTGGGAGTTGCTGATTGAAAGCTGTCATCCCTAATACCAGTAATGTCAGTCATAGCCTGGTAATTCGCAAATTCATCTATAAAGTTAAACCTTAAAATAGAAGCAACGCACACATAAAGCACAATGCATTAGTTAAATCAAGATCATCTTAAAGGAGTTTTCCCTGATGTATATAAAGCACACAGTAGTATTAGAGGGAATGCATATCTCACCCAATTTATTAAACTAGCTAATATAGAAAAGTCCAGGAAAGTTGGGTTTGTTCAGTGAGCCAAGCTTGTTCTGATCCTGGACCCTTAGGATAGAAACATGGAAAGGATGAAAGTAGGCACAACATGCACTCTTCCTCCATTGAAATGTCATTACCAAGCTTGCCCTACACATACAGATCCTGACAATATATTAGTTTGTTTACACATCATTTTTTCAACCTAATTTTCAAAAATGGCCATTTGTTTTCCATTATAGTCATTTCATATCCTGATGCATGGGTGTAAATGACAAGTGACATGGGTGTAAGTGGATAACTGAGGCGTCCTATACTCTAACGTGTATGTAAATGAGATTTTACCAGTCCAATTCCTTGTACTGCAGGAAGCAAGTAAGTATCTAACATGGTAGTTATTTATCTATACATGTATACATACATGTGGTATGTATATATACATGTATTCATGTGTGTACATGAGTAGCACTATTTTTATGCCATTATATAACTTGCATACAGCATTTTAACCAATTTTCCCCTCCACAGACTTCAGTCCTAATTTAAAGTTGTCCTTGGTCTAGTGGTTGCAGACTAGCTGTTATTATATCTTCCATACAGTATACACACATTTGCACAGAAGAAGAGATCCTTCTGCCCTATATCTCTATAGTTTACCCTCAGAAGCAGCAAAAGCATGGAGGAAATTACAGAGCAGAGTCTCTCTCTAACCACTCCTTCTTCTCCCTACTCTTCTCTATAGACAGCTGTAACCTAATACTTAAAAAAGTTGATCCATCACAAAGTGGACCTTATCAATTTTTTTTTAAAGTAATTTATGACATTAGGAGTTAAGAGGTAGATAAAAAAGGAGCTTGATAAATGAGCAGACATTATTCTCTTCACTCAAACATCCACACAAAAGTGACAGCACATCTAAACGCAAATGTAATGCCATCAAGCTGAAAACAGGACTGTACATTTTTTCTTTCATTTAACATATTTTATTTTGTAGAAATGGAGAGAACAAATATAGAAAAACAGACACTGACCACATTCAGCGTCCATTTTCCAAAATAAATATATAGGTATAAAACACCTACACATCTAAGCCATATCAATATAACCAACAATATAACCTACATCAGAGCATGTTAACATTTATCTTCTATGAGATATACAATGTTCCTATTAACAGAAACGTAGCACACTTCCAATCAATAAATATCATAACAACATATTATCATTAATATTTCCCATCAGCTTTTGTACACTTTAAAACCACTAAACCTCCCTTTTCAATTTTAAAACATCCCCCCCCCCCCCAAGGAAAAAAGAAACATGGAGAAGCAGAGGTGGGGTACACCTTATCTGATTACCAACCTAATTCCCTTTCCTGTCCAGGAGCGATACATTTCTCTGTATCCTATTACCATATTCTCCCATTCCCTGATGACTAGGACTTTCTTAAAGTGACTCTGTACCCACAATTTGACCCCCCCCAAACCACTTGTACCTTCGGATAGCTGCTTTTAATCCAAGATCTGTCCTGGGGTCCGTTTGGCAGGTGATGCAGTTATTGTCCTAAAAACAACTTTTAAACTTGCAGCCTTGTGCCTAACGGCCGTGGCCTGGGTAATCTGTGCCCTAACCTTGCACCACCCCTCCGTCCCTCCTCCTGCCCTCTTCATCATTAGGAATGCCACTGGCAGAATATTTCCTATTCCTCTGCAGTCAAAACTGCTTAACCCCTTAACGACATAGGGCGTATATTTACGCCCTGATGCCGTTAGGGACGTTCAGAGCGGGGCCGCGCGGCGGCCGCGCTCTGAACCGCGGCGGTCCCGGGACCGCAGGTATTAGCGGGCACGGTCCGATCGCCGTGCCCGCTAATACAGTAATCAGATGCAGCTGTCAAAGTTGACAGCTGCATCCGATTACCGGACGCAGCGTCATCCCTGGTGTCTAGTGGGGAGATCGCTCCTCCGGGATGTTATCCAGGAGGAGCGATCTCCGTTTCTGAAGCCAGCAGGGGACCGCTCCAAGATGGCGCCGTCCCCAGCTCGGCACTCGTTTACTTCCGGCTGCAGCAGCCGGAAGTAAACGAGTGCCTATCTCATGGATCTCTGCAGCATATCTATGCTGCAGAGATCTCTATGAGAGATCAAAGCGCTTATACGAGAAGTCCCCTAGGGGCGCTTCTAGTATAAGTGTAAAAGTAAAAAAAAAGTGTTGTTAATAGTAAAAAGCCCCCTCCCCTAATAAAAGTCTGAATCACCCCCCTTCTCCCAGGTTATTAATAAAAGTAAACAAATAAATAAACATGTTTGCTATCGCCGCATCCGTAATTGCCTGAACTATTCATTAATCACATTCCTGATCTCGCACGGTAAACGGCGTCAGCGCAAAAAAATCCCAAAGGGCAAAATTGCGCATCTTTGGTCGCATCAAATCCACAAAAATTGTAATAAAAAGCGATCAAAAAGTCGTATATGCGCAACCAAGGTACCGATAGAAAGAACACATCATGGCGCAAAAAATTAAACCTCACACAGCCCCATAGACCAAAGGATAAAAGCGCTATAAGCCTGGGAATGGAGCAATTTTAAGTGACGTATATTTGTTGACAATGGTTTGAATTTTTTACAGGCCATCAGATACAATATAAGTTATACATGTTACATATCGTTTTAATTGTAACGACTTGAGGAACATGCATAACAAGTCAGTTTTACCCCAGGGCGAATGGCGTAAAAACACATTTCCCCCAAATAAACAAAATGCGTTTTTTTTTTTCAATTTCACCACACTTTGAATTTTTTTCTGGTTTCGCAGTGTACTTTATGCAAAAATTCAGCCTGTCATTGCAAAGTACAATTAGTGACGCAAAAAATAAGGGCTCATGTGGGTTTCTAGGTGGAAAAATGCAAGTGCTATGGCCTTTTAAGCACAAGGAGGAAAAAAAAATCGAAATTGGCTCTGTCCTTAAGGGGTTAACGATCCAGCCATGTGCCGTGTTCACACAGGTGATGAATAGGAGATAATCTGCCTGGAGCATTCCTAATGATAAAGAGGGCGGGGAGGAGGGACAGAGAGGTTGTGCCAGCCTAATGCGCACACACTCTAAGCCATGGCCGTTGGGCACGGGGCATCACCTGCCGAACGGACCCCAAGACAGATCTTGGATTAAAAGCTATCTGAGGATACAAGTGGTTTGGGGTGGACAAATTGTGGGTACAGAGTCACTTTAAAGATCCAGTGTTTCATTACTACTATCTAAGCAATATGGAGGAGCTTAACTATAATTACCTTATATTTAGATATTTAAATTTTTGGTCAGTGATTTTTATACAACTCTGATTGGCCCCAAACTATGGCCCACATTTATTATTATGCCTGATTTTACACATTTACTTTATTTATTTATTTATTTATTTATTTAATAAAATGTAAGCATTTTTTCATAAATTAGACACAACACCCTAACTTCAAAATGTGCCTTTATAAGTAGATGTGGACCTATATGCATTTGTTCAAACCAAGATCTACATTTTAACATTGGAGTCACCAGTTTAGTCGTTACTTGAAATCCTGTCCCCTGAATGACAGTATGTACAGTATGCCCAGTCCATCTTTATGCAGACTTCATGACCTACAATGCAGACTCTGTAAGTGGAAACCACATACAAAGCAAGACTACAGCCGGGAGGCAGCTGCCGGTACCATGGTATCTATTAGGTCTCCTGAACAGACAGCTGCTCATGTGGCGATGGTTCTGTGCTGTGACATCAACCTTTGTAGTCCTGTATCAATTACTAGGCTACTTGCTTAATTAGTTCAAGGGTACAACAAGCAAAAAAAAAGATTTATTACCAAAGGTCAATGGAACATTTTCCTGTCCGGGATGACGCTTCAGATTCTGACTGAACTGTATACTAGAGAGCTTTATCTCCACAACACTGGCAGGGCCGCTGCCAAACCTCTTCTTTAGTTAAAACTCAGCATAGAAGTTCAGGAGAAAGGACCCTGGCTCTCCACCAAGACCCTATTACACACTGCCATAAAGGATTGCTATTCTGCTGATACACAGCTAGTTTACAGTGCTTTGTTAAACATGTGCCCAAGCTTCTTAAGGAAGCAAATCATGTGGTCTACAAAAGGAAAAATGCTTACATAATAGCATTCCTGTAAATGGAGAGACTCTACACTGCTTTCTCCATTACTTCTCTGGTTTGCTATGTGCCTAATATTATAATATCTGCAGATGCTTTTGTTTTGATGATGATAATTTCAATAAAATAATAGCTCTACATTAAAGGGGGACGAATCTAACCTGCTGCTAGCTCCCTATAGTGCACGGGGCGCTGAGGATGAAGATGAATGTCTGTTACCTTCCACCTCGTCACTGTTCCAGTACAGTTTTAACCCCTTAACGATGCATGACGGGTATACCCGTCATGCGGCCGTTAAGGGGGATCAGAGAGGGCTCCTGGCGTGAGCCCTCTCTGCAGCTCGCGGTCCCTGGTTGCTATGTGCAGCCAGGGACCCCAGGTCTTAGCCGCCGCGGCTGGCTAATTAACTATTCAAATGCAGCTGTCAAAGCTTACAGCTGCATTTGAATAGTGACTGTGCCCCTCTCCCTGGTGTCTAGTGGGGGATTTCCCCCCCGCAATGTGATTGCGGAGGGGAGATCCGTTCTAATAAGCCGGCCGGGGATCAGCGTCGGAATGACACTGATCCCGGCTGGGCAATCTATGTAGATGGTCTGCTGCAGCCCATTATAATAGAGCACCGATGGATCGGTGCTCTATTATATACACAGCATTGATCTCAATGGGAGATCAGTGCTGTGTAAATAGAAGTCCCCCGGGGGGGGGGGGTGTTCTATTAATAAGTTTTTCGATTAATAAATAACCCCCTCCCCTAATAGAATTAATCAGGCATTGACCGCACATCACTGTGTGGAATAGCAGAATGGCTCCTCTTGCGCTCCGTCTTCCCCCCGGTCCCGCGCACAGCAGTAGCTTCGGTGCAGCCTGTCTGAGCTGACAGACCACTCAGCCAATCACTGGCCAGGACCGCTGCAGCCAGTGATTGGCTGAGCAGTCTGTCAGCTCAGACAGGCCGCACCTAAGCTGCTGCTGCTGCGCGTGGGATCAAGAGGAAAAAGGAGCGCAGGAGAAGACCTGCAACATGTGTAGGTAATGTATGGTGTTTAAACAAGGGCTGCAAGGACATCGGTAACTATGTCCCTGCAGGCCTCGCTAAACATTTATCGGGCCGTGGAATAGGCCCAGTAAACGAGTGCCGATCGAGTAGATCGGCGCTCGTTTACATTATTGATCGGAGCCCCATTGGCCCCTGGAATAGGAGCCTTACAGGAGAGCCCCAAAGAGAACATCAAAAAATGACCTATTGTTCAAATGTTTTTGTTAAACTTAAAATAATAGTGAAATCTTGCAGTTTTATTTTGGACACTAAGATAAAAAATAGGATAAAAAAAATAAATGTACGCTTATGAGGAAAAATACTGTGCATAAACCTATACACATGCAACTCTCTAAAAAAAGAAAAAGAAAACATTCTCTAAGTCAAAGTCAGACTCTTATATCTCAAATTATATTTGTGGGGAAACCCCATTAGTTTAAAAAAAAGTAAGTAAACAACCGGTGTATGTTTAGCTTTAATATAAGCCTGTCATGCCCAGGCAGGCACAAAACATGTGACGTGTTAAGCATATTACCAGGTAAACAGTACTTAATTTTTTAGCCATTCTCTCCAGTTCATTCATAAGTATATGTTCACACATAGCATTTAACCCTTTTCCGCACGAGGACGTAACTGTACGTCCTTGCGCGGGTGCCGGCGTTCAGAGCTCTGAACCGCCGCGGTCCCGGGTGCCTCATGTAGCCCGGGGCCGTGGCTATTGGCGGGCATGGTCCGATCGCCGTGCCCGCTAATAAGGTAATCAGATGCAGCTGTCAAAGATGACAGCTGCATCCGATTACCGGATGCAGCACTTCCCTGGTGTCTAGTGGCGGAGATCGCTCCTCGGGGACGTTGTCCCGGAGGAGCAATCTCCGTTACTGCTGCCGGCCGGGGACCGATCCAAGATGGCGCCGTCCCCGGCCCGGCACTCGTTTGTTTTCGGCTGCAGCAGCCGAAAGCAAACGAGTGCCGATCTCATTGATCTTTGCTGTATAAGTATACAGCAAAGATCTCAATGAGAGATCAAAGTGTATATACAGGGGGGCTTCTAGTATATGTGTAAAAAAAAAAAAAAAAATTATTGTTATTAGTAAAAAGCCCCCTCCCCTAATAAAAGTTTGAATCACCCCCCCATTTCCCATGTTATAAATAAAAACAAATAAATGAATAAATAAAAAAACATGTTTGGTATCGCCGCGTACGTAGTCGCCCAAACTATTAACTAATCACATTCCTGATCTCGCACGGTAAACGGCGTAAGCGCAAAAAATTTTGGTCGCATCAAATCCAGAAAAAGTGTAATAAAAAGCGATCAAAAAGTCGCATATGCGCAATCAAGGTACCGATAGAAAGTAAACATCATGGCGCAAAAAATGACACCTCACACAGCCCCATAGACCAAAGGATAAAAGCGTTATAAGCCTGGGAATGGAGCGATTTTAAGGAACGTATATTTGTTAACAATGCTTTGAATTTTTTACAGGCCATCAGATACAATATAAGTTATACATGTTACATATCGTTGTAATTGTAACGATTACATAACATATATATAACAATCAGTTTTTCCATAGGACACACGGCGTAAAAACAAAACCCCCCCAAAGAAAAAGAATTGTGGGTTTTTTTTTCAATTTCACTGCGCATATAATTTTTTTCTGGTTTCGCAGCATATTTTATGCAAAAGTTCAGCCTGTCATTGCAAAGTACAATTAGTGACTCAAAAAATAAGGGCTCATGCGGGTCTGTAGGTGTAAAAATGCAAGTGCCATGGCCTTTTAAGCACAAAGAGGAAAAAAGGAAAACGCAAAAATGAAAATTAGCCAGGTCCTGAAGGGGTTAATGCACACTTAATTAGCATTAATTAGCACAATTTTGCTGCAAATTTCCCAATTCTGGATACAATATAGATATTTTTGCTACAGTTCTGTCAAAATCATGGCAAATATATCACTATTTTACTGCAAAATTGCAAATTCATGGCAAAATAGCACTATATAACGCTAATGAAATGCCATGTGTGGACATAAGATGCTTATAAATGCATCTGCCTTTTAACATAAAGTAGAAAAGATAAAGTAGAAAAATTTTATTTACACCATTACATTATTAGACTAGTCTTAGGGTCCTATTAGACTAAGCAATTTTCCATTTACTCTGATTAACGATAAACAATTGCAAACAAGCACTTTTGTGATCAACCTGGAATCATTCACCATAATACACGTAACAATAGTCGTTAGTTACAATCGTAATTACGATTGTTCATATACTCCGATTGTAACAACGAATGATGTGTGCATACACCGAATGATTAACAATGATTTTATGGTCAACTCAAAAGATGCATTCAATGATATATGAACAAATTTTGAAGAACAAAAGAATGATTTTTTGCAGGATAATCTTTCCGTTTTACCAGGGCCCTATTACACAGGGCAATTAGCTGCCCAATTAAGCCGATTCGGGCAGATATCATCCCATGTAATAAAGACAATGATGAGCTGAGGAGCCAATCATTGGCTGATCGTTGTCTTTCAACATGCTAAAAAATCATTGTCTGCTGTGCATCGGTCGTGTAACAGGAGGTGCATGGTCGGGGGCCGATGAAAGTATGTAGTAAATAATAAATATATATACTTACCTGCCCATTTTCCTCGTTGTCCTCCTGCCTCTTCCCAGGTGACCGGAGCCGCCTCTAAAGCTTCTACACATGTCACTGAAGTGACAGGCAGCTCAGCCAATCACTGGCCGCAGGGCTGTCTCTTCTCGGTCAGTGATTAGCTGAGCCGCCTGTCACTTCAGAGATGGGTGTAGAAGCTTCAGCAGCCGCTCTGGCCAGCTGGGAAGAGGCAGGAGGACATCGGGGAGCTTGGGCAGGTAAGTATATATGTTTATCATTTACTATATAAAGCAAGGGCTGCACGGACATTGTTAACAATGTCCATGCAGCCCTTGCCGCATGATAGTTTAGCTGTATTAAAGACTCTGTAAGGAAGCAACAATCTAGCAGATCAGAGCTCCCTTAGTCCACAATTCTTTCTGTTTTCTCCGTTTTTCTGGTATTGAGGAATTTTCTTGCTTCTTTTTACACAGCTAAAGAATTCAATAATGGACTACAGACTAATCTAACATCTTACTGTAAACTCTTATAAAGATATTTTATAAAGAATAAATCAACTAATACCTTGTTTAGTGCCATCATCATTATGTATGTATGAATTTATTTCTATTTCCCTCTCCATTCTCCCTACATTCTCTTACTGTGTTAATAATCTGTGGCTTTCATTTGAAGCTTTTCTTATGACTGTCAGCCATATATCAAGGATTATGTTATTGCTTGTTCATGTATAAATTATTGTAGATTCAGATTATGTGATTTCAAACAGACTGGATGACAGATCCATATGGGAGAGCCGGGCTGTGCAGTCAGCTCTCTAACCCCGTCATCTATATTATACTCAGTATCAGCACTTTGTTCATGGCTGGATGCTCTTGTGTGCTGGAGGGATAGCAGATTATCATGTGAGGCATGCAGGAAAGCAAAGCCACGCTAAGAACACCTCTTATCCCTAACGTGCGTTACATCTTAATTTATTCCATTCAGAAAACCATGGACACAGGGGAGATGAGAAACACGCTGGCTGGATCATGCCACTTCTTAAAAAAAAAATACTCTGGGAAGATTTTCTTACGCAGTATAATAATATAGACACTGACTTACAACAAAATGGGTGAAACAACTGGGCAGCGCTTTGCCTAAAAATGAGAATAGATCAATAATGGAAGTAAAGAACTATCTTATTATCCTAATAAACTAAAAAGAACACGGACACAGAATGCATGGAGATACCTATTGCAATTGTATCTGTTTTGCACTATACATTCTATACGTTACATAACACTGATTATGGGGTGGTGATCTGGTACATACTGGTCTTGTTGTCAGGTATTGATATTTATGGCAATCCTACACATCTCTGTGCCCAGTTGACTGTGCATGGGAAACACAATGCTCCTGATAAATGAGAATGCAAGGATTATTTCCACGACCCTTTGGCAACAGTCCTGTTATTTGAGGACACAATAACCTGTCCTAATGACACAATGAGACACAAGTATAGAGGTGATACAACTGCAGATGTATCCTTAGACCATCTTCTAGCACATGGTATTCCCAGGGTTATTTAGAAGAGTCTAAAAACAACTTTAAAGAGGTATTCTCATCTCATTTTGGTATAGGATAGTAGATGACATGCTGACTACAAGAATGGGGACAAAAGTTTCCCCAGAATGAATGGTGCCAGTGTCTGGCCAGTGCTCCATTCATTCTCTATGGGGCTGCTGAACATTTCCAAGCACTGAATTGGAAATGTTCAGCAGCCCTTTAGATGATAAATGGAGCACAGGGCATGCAGGTATAGCACACTCTCTTTATTTCTGAGGGATCATTGGGGGTTCGATGGCTGAGATGGGTACAGGGAATAACATGCTTACTAGAGATGAGCGAATACTACTCAATCGAGTAGATATTCGATCGAGTAGTACACTATTCAAAATATTTGTTTTCTATTGTTTTCAAATCCCCTTCCACCTTCCCAGGTGTCTTTTTTTAACCAATAACTATGCAGGGTGGGGGGGGGGGCAGGCACTAGGAGCACACAGGCAGTGAAAAAAAGCATCTACATTTATTCGCTGGCTAAACCTTCACAATAATCGAATATTGGATTTGAGATTCATTTTCAGATGAGACTTGGAGCTTGACAGGGAGACAGTGTGCAGCAGGGACAGTCAGGTATTAGGTGATTATAGGCAGAAGGGACCCCCAAAAGCCCTTGTTAGGGCTAGAATTATAGAAAGAATATATTTATCTAAAGATATACTGATATTAAACTGTTTAGCAGCATATAGGTCACATAGGTGTCTTCAGCAGTGGCGTGGCTACCATAGAGGCAGGGTAGGCGGTTGCTATGGGGCCTGTGCAGGAGGGGGCCCAGGGAGAAGATAAGAGCCTCCTGTGTCCTTCTGCTTAACCCCTTATGTACTGCAGTGTGTATGTGATCCAATGTTTGCTGCAACACAAAAAAGGGTTAACAGGTAGAAGACAAAAAACGTTGCTTTCCTGCACTGATAAGCCCTGACCTCTGTTCTCACTGCCTGCTGTGCAGAGGTCAGGGGTTATCAGTTCACAAGCAGTAGAGCAAAGATTTTCTTGTCTTCTGAACATCGGGTCACTTACACAATGGAGTACATAAGGGGTTAAGCAGAAGGTAGTCTGCTCCTGCACCTATGTATTTATTCCTAAGGGCTCCCAATGGACCCTTATAGTTAAATACAGTGGACTGACAGAGCAAGCAGCCATTGGCTCTCTGCTCTGCCTATCAATTTTGTGGCTGTAGGCAGGATTCTGCCTCTGAACACAGGAGATTTAACTTTTTGGCCACATCATGGGGGAAAAATATATATATATATATATATATATATATATATATATATATATATATATATATGCACAGTGCTTCGTGTTGTGCCTAGGGGAGTGGGGGGGGGGGGGGCTTACAATTTTTTTTTGCTATGGGGCCCCATGAATCCTAGCTACTCCCCTGGTCTTCAGACAGGTAGCTGGAGTGTATTCACTGTGAGAAATAGGCTGCAGTGTATCTGTCAGTATAGGGTATATGGCTGTATACTCCTTGTGTGCCAAGGAAAAAAATATAAGTGTGGTACTGCAGTGTCCCAGAACAGATTATTTTTCTGTGACTTTATGTTTGCACCTTTATTGTGGTAAGTTCTGTTCTGGAAATATGGGCCCACTGCAAACTGTGTATGTTGTGTCACCCCTCTCAGTATTCAGGTCTGCTATTTCATTTATTTCTCATGCATATTCAGTTATCAGTGCCTAATGGTATTATGTGCCCCCCCCCCCCCCAGTGTTCAAGTATGGTACTTCTCATGTATATTCAGTCCAATATGCCTAATGGTGTGATGATGCAATGGCTTGATGTCACGTGACTGCCCCTGCTGCCATGGTAACTCCAATAGCCGTTGAGCTTTGGCTGGGGATACCATGTGACTTCCTGTCCTACCTCAGTCCTGTCTTCTACCTTCCAGAGGACAGGGTGTGTGTGTGTGTCCTCTCTCCACTGTCAGGAGAGAGGCACATCTGCTCTGCTGCTCCAGTGTTACCAGAGGTGTTCCGGTCCAGTGGGGACCTGGTTTCCTATCCTCAAGTCCTTCAAGATCCTCACCTCCACTAAAGATCTGGGTGCCGTCTTCATTCACTACTCTCATCATCTCTCTCATCATCAATAGCAAGTATTCGTCTCAACTCCATTCCGCCCATTATCATAACTCCAGTACTACTACTCTCATCATTCAGTTTCCTTATTCCAAGTAACGCTACCATCACAGCCTATTGCAGCATCACCCATTACTCTGCCTTATCCAAGCCTGCCTTATTCCTGGTTGCATCCGGAGAGACTGTTGCTACTAGTTATCACCGTTTCAATAAATACACAACTACCGTTGTTTCTGAACCCTGGCATTGGTTTAATTATTGGTGCCTTGACTAGGGGCAATGAAGAATTGCTCGGCCTCCGTATGGTCAGGTCCCCGCTGGTTAGCTGCAACCCCTAGTGCCAAAACCATGACCTAACATCAGACAAGCGGCTACCCGGGTTCCTACCCAGTACTACTACCTACTACTTACCTCAGCGGAGTGGCCCAGCGCAGTACTACTGTTCTGTGTGCTGTGCACCACATTATAAAGTTAAACGCCTGTTGCCTGCTGTAGGGTATTCTTGTATTACATTAGTGAGAGTATACAGCTGTTTACTCCTTGTGTGCCAAGGCAAAAAATATAAGTGTGGCCCTACTGTTCTGCGTACTGTGCACCACATAATAAAGTCTACCACCTGTTGCCTGCTGTAAGACATTCAGCTATGTCAGGGGGTATATGGCTGTATACTCCTTGTGTGCCATGAGACCTACACTCCCTTATGTGTAATAGGGGCATATGGAAGTGGCAGATGACTTTTAAAATATAAAGAGGATCTGTAGTTGTCATAGGCAATGTGATTTAAAGGGGTGCATGAAAAATTTTTTCTTTGGCTTAAAATGGGACTTTCTGATCATACTAATGTAAAGGAAAGAAGTTTTTCATGTATTTTTTCACGTTACATAGAGGTTATATTGTGTTTGGAGTGTATAGTTGGTAGGCTGTGATAGTGGTGTAATGCTGTGACTTTGGCATGGTAGATGCACTCAGGTATGCTTCCCCTGCTGTCCCAATTGCATTCCAGCGGTGTTGGCATCATTTCCTAAAGGTGTCATTGTGGACTTGGTGTCCTCCAAGTGGTTAAATTTTGATTTCCAAGGGTCAAGCATTTCTCTCCCATAGACTTTATTGAGATTCGATAAATTCGATCGAATAATCGAGTTTTGGGGTTTACTCGACATTCGAAAATTCGAATATTTCACTTCTCGCTCATCTCTAATGCTTACAGTAGGTGAAAATAAACCCATTAAAAGCTGTGAACACATGAAATAGCGAAAGTATAACACAGATACAGACCCAAAGGAAACTCAACTTGGAAATGTGAGATAAATATCTCACTATAGTAGATTCAAAGTACCTAAACACCCTATGTAATATTGCTAGGGTATGCCATCACATTGGACTCCCATAGATCCTGAAAATAAAGGGGGTTGCAGTACTGGTGTGCCTCTGCATCCATAGAGGTGTCCATACACCTTATATTAAAGTCAAATGAACCCATCTCTGCCAGGTCCTAAGAAGTTTGGTAGCCTCCTGACTCTTCACCTGATAGTTATTGAAATTGTATGGCAATATTTTTTTTTTCATATGTTGTTGCCGGTTGTGAGACCAACAATTCCATACTTTTTATTATCTATTCATTCTCCTAATTTCTGAGCTGCTGCTTTATGAATACACAAAAATCTGTGTGAGCTTTTCTCTCCGTCTCCCTCTTCACCCTCCATTCCGAGATGACTTATGTAAATAATAGATGCCGGGAGTGTTAGGGCCCCTATTACATGGGACGATCGTTAAATCGTTAAATCATTCGAATTTAAACGGTAATCGTTCTGTGTAATTGCAGGCAACGATCGAAAAATCGTTCACATGTCGTTGATCGTTGATTTAGATCTAAACCTAAAATTATTGTTAATCGTTCACTGTAATTCCACATTCGTTCGCTCAAGTTACGCATTTTTTCACTAATCGTTCAGTGTAATTGCACATTGTTCATTGTTTTTCTGGGATCAGAAGGAATAAACGATCATAGTAACGATCGCAATAACGATCATAGTAACAATCGTAACTAACGATTATCGCTTTGTGTAATATGGTGAACGATTTCAGGTTAACGATAAACAATCTCGTTTGTGATCGTTAGTCGTTAATTGTTAAATCGCTCAGTGTAATAGGACCCTAATCCCAATGAGTTCATCAGCAACTTGACCTCAGATTAACCCTCACAGAATTACAAAGAAACAGGGACTTGTTTACATCATCCGTCTGCCTACCCCTCCCCTTTCCATAGAGAACACAAGTACATTCAGCCATGTTGAGAGCCCCAGAGGTCAGACAGTCATATCCTAGCAATATGCCATCAGTTTAGGAGATGAGATGGGCCGTTGATGAGATGTTCTCATGTCTGATGTTTATACTCAGCTGGCTCTCTTTTCCTCTCTACCACTTGTGCCCCCCTGAGCCTCTTTGTTATAGCATCTTACTCCCCTCCCTCACATCACCTGATGTGGACCTCCCTGAGGTAAACATGAACTATATCTCCGGGGATCACTTAAGTCGTTGTAGCAGTGATAGTAACGTCAGTGCTAGAGTGCAGCAGCTTTGTTATGTAGAGGATGTGTGGCAATTACAAGGAAGAGAGAACACTACAGGGACATTTGTGGCTTTACATTGATAACTAACCAATGATCCACATGCTCAGCACCCGCTGATGTCTTCTTGTTTCATTGCAAATATTGTGTGTCTTCAGTTATTAGAGAATAAAATTAAAATAATACCTGCATACATCACATTTGTTTTATTTTCTTGTTTCTTAGACGGAATCAGACAAGATCCTATATTCTAGAACCTCGCTGCAGCTCATAACAGCTTGTAATTTACTAGGGCTTGAGGGCTATTTGGGATCTTTCATACAGGATGAATCTGTTGGCAAAAACACTTATGTCTAATTTTGTTAGATCAATCTCCTGCCCCACAATGTCACCTACTTCAGCTTTATCTATGCTAAAATCCCAGGACTCTACTGCCATGTTTCTTCCTGATCTGGACATCCTGGGAGGCTGCTGGCCTGTCAGATGGCATGAGTTTCCCAATGCCCAGTACAGTTATACCTAAAAGAAGGTGTATTGATCCATGTATTTATAGTAATAATGAAGCAGATCATGACTTACTGAGCGCTGGCTCCTACGATGCCATGCTTTGCTAAAGCAACAATGAATCTGAGAACATTACACATGCCGACAGCGAGCGGGTAAGTGTGTTGGGGGGGCTGTATGCGGGAGCCCATAGGAAATAGCAGCGGTCTTACATGGCGTGACACGGCAGCAGATCGTTGCTATCCTAGTCGTATTTGTTAGTCTTTCAACATGTTAACAAACGCTGAAAGTCGACATTGTGCATGTAAGCTAATCGTAGCCTTTTATTACACAAAACGATTATCAGCTGTAATGGCCGATAATGGGCCAAATACGGCCGATAATTGCTTCATGTAATAGGGCCTTAAGGCTGTGTTTACTTACAGTAAAAAAAAGTAACCGTATAACAATACAATAAAATAGGGCAGTAAAATAGGTATAAAATGCGGCTGTATTTTGAATTTAATAGTGTGCTACATTAAAGTCTATGGGAAAAAAAAAAAGTCAATCTGTGCATACATAATACAAAATATATGTGTGCACCGACATCTGTTTTCCCCATAGACTTTAATGTAGCACCATTAAATACAGCCACATTTTATACCGATTTTACTGTCGTATTTTGCTTTTGTTTTACTGTGTGAACATTGAATAGACAAGATGAATTCTCAGCACCACTCGGTTTCTTAGACAAATAATTTTGAGGGAGTGGAAGGCCTTTATTCCTAGTCATGCTGTTGCAGTCCATGGGATACGTTGAGTTCATGATTATTTTTAATACATACTAAAATATTTTAACAGTCAAACCCATAATTATAAACATGTGTCAGTAACCTAATAAAACCAGGCAGATGTTGAACCTGGCAACAATGGCTGCTTGTATAATGAACTATATGTATTAAAATATGTATTATATTAATATGTATTATCTATAAAGTTCTAAACAAAACTATATAATGTTTTTGGATTGGCTATATCCATGTCTCTGGATTCCTCCTTTCAGATGGTTTTTATTGAAAGAAGGGGCCAGGGAGAGCTGTGTTAGCCTCCTGGTGTAACATAAAGTATCACTTCTGGGGGTCACAAAGTTAAGCGGCTTATCAGGTCATAACTTGGCACATGAAGAGGATCATTATGTACTAAGCCCTTTATGGTTCAGGTTAACTTTCAGCTTCTGCTGCTGCACAGAACAAACTCAGCTTATAAATCACTGAGGAAATAAACGCTTCCCAAAATGCAATATGTATGTATCTAATAACGTTACCAATACCTCGAAATACTGCACTAAAGTGACATGTGGAGTCATGTTATTGCCATGATGCAGAGTTTCAGTTTACATGTACTTTATATTCCAGCGTGAGATCTTCTCTAGCAATGTACTCAGCAGACTTACTTGTTATCTTAGATGTTTTATAGGGAAATCCTGAGAAAACACTAAACAATGGTGAAGAATTCATGGGGTATTCCAAAAGGGTATTTTTAGGACGATTCAGATTAAGGTCCCTGCATTATGAGTTTCCAAATGCATGGGCAGAAAGGATATGCAAGATAGTTCTTAAACCTCTTGAGCCAAGAGATGTCCCTTCAAGAGGTGTGAGAGCTACTTTGCATATCCTTTTTTTCCAGAATTCTCAATGGGGCAGCAATGGTCTGTAAGGGTCCTATTCCACGGGCCGAGGAGGGCCCGATCAGCGATGTAAACGAGCGCCGATCTGCTAGATTGCCGCTCATTTACTGGGCCTATTCCACGTCCAGATGATCGTTGAGCGAGGGCTGCAGGGACATTGTTACCGATGTCCTTGCAGCCCTTGCAGCATACATTACCTCTAAGGTCTTCTCCTCTGCTCTGTCTTCCTCCCCAGGTCCTGCGCGCTCTAGCATGGCCTGTCAGCTGACAGGCCACTCAGCCAATCACAGGCCCCGGGGGTCCCGGCCTGTGATTGGCTGAGCGCTCCGTCAGCTGACCGGCCATTCTGAAGCTAGAGCGCGCAGGACCCGGGGAGGAAGACAGAGCGGAGGAGAAGACCTTACAGGTAATGTATGCTGCGCTTCTCAAATCGTCAGACACCCGCCGCGCACCGCTATTTCACTATAGTGATGCGTGGTGGGGGAACGATGATTTTAGGTCTTGCCCTAAATGAACGATCAGCCGATGACACGATCATCGGCTGATCGTTCTCTCTATTCCACCGAGCGATAATCGGCTGAATGGGGCCGATTCAGCCGATTATCGTTCCTGTGGAATAGGGCCCTTAGTCTCTATACGTCTTTATGACAAACTATCATTAATGAGATTTAGTACAGTTACTACCCCTTTGACCCAAATGCATGGACATAATTCCACACAGAATCCTCATCACAGAGTAGACATGTCAAGTAAAAATAAAATCCTCCTCAGACTCAAATTACTCAGTGTACATAACTGTACGAGAATACTTTGTCTCCTTAGACCAAGGTACTTTGAGATTCCTGTGGACTAACAAGACTCTACAGGGGTTCCTTAAAGGTGTTGTCTGTGGTGCAGAAGATGGTCACCGCCTTCTGCTCCCAGCACTTACTGTCTCTCCACGCCCACACACAATGTCCACCGTGGTGACACTGTACATGGCATGTGGACGTGGTTTCACCCACTTGCAATGATTGGGTCTTAGTGCCCTATTACACGGGACGATTATCGTGCGAAAAATTAAATCGTTCAAATTTAAACAATAATCGTTCTGTGTAATTGCAGGCAGCGATCGAAAAATCGTTCGTATGTCGTTGATCGCTGATTCAGATCTGAACCTAAAATTATCGTTAATCATTCGCTAATTGTTCGCTGTAATTCCACATTCATTTGCTCAAGTTCCGCATTGTTTCACTAATCGCTCAGTGTAATAGCACATTGTTCATTGTTTTACTGGGATCAGAAGGAATAAACGATCATAGTAACGATCGCAATAACGATCATAGTAACGATCGTAACTAACAATTATCGTTCTTTGTAATATGGTGAACGATTTCAGGTGAATGATAAACAATCTCGTTTGCGATCATTAATCGTTAGTCGTTAAAAATAGCTCAGTGTAATAGGACCCTTATGCTGCGTTTATACGGAACGATTATCGTGCGAATTTGCAAGATAACGATCAAATTCAAACAATAATCTTACGTGTAAACGCAGCGAACAATCAACAATCATCGTTCATTTTGATCTTTGAACATGTTCTCAAATTGTCGTTGGTCGTTCGCAAAAAATTTGCAGATCGTTCCGTGTAAACAGTCGTTCACTGATTTAACCTATGTGCAACATAGGCGTAAGCGATCGCAAAATGATTTTTCCGTACGATATATATCGTTCCATCTAAACGCTGATCGTTATAAAAAAAAATTGTTACTTTGAAATCGTTAATTGTACGATCGGGCGAATTATCGCTCCGTGTAAACCCAGCATTAGACCTTCCCCTTCAGGTCTCAGAAGAGGGAGGGGGGCTGAAAAACTTTTTAGTGCTGGAAAACAAAAGGCTTTAGCTGTCTTGTGCTCCCTGGACAACCCCTTTAATGTTAATAGAGGATGACAGCAGAGCTTGACTGATATCTCTTGGTGTTAAAAAAAGGTCGTGATTCTTTCCATACTTCCTGTAGAAAGCTCCATTTGAATTTTGAATTGGCATATGTGACCATGGGACCCTGGTGCTCTTGATGGATGAGGGAGTATCATACTAGCATGGATTTGCTGAAACAGAAAAAGGAGTAGCACCTCACTAAGGGTGATGAGCAGGGCAAGCGAGTGCCTAACTTGCTTACAGAGTCTTTAAGACGGCTCAATGATCATGCAGCAAGGGCTAGCTTTACAGGAGTACTTGGTGTAAATATATAGAAAATATTAAAGATGATGCATACTTCTCCACGCTCCCCTCGGTGTCCTGCAGCCGCTTCTGTGAATCCCCCACTGACCGCAGTTGCTGTCAGCACTTTTGAACCCATCAATTCTGTGATAGCCTGCTCAGCCAATCACAAGCCATATGGCTCTGTCCCGTCTTGGTCAGTGATTGGCTGAGCAGGCCTTCACTGAGACTTGTGTTGTCAGCGGCTGCAGGGAGGAACATAGACAGATAAGCATAATCTTTATTATTTTCTATATACTGGCACCTACTACCCCTCTAATCAACCGTCAGGCGCGCATCACCTATTACGCACAGCGATGTGTGGACGATTTTTAAAGTTGTTGAAAGACAACAATCAGTCGATGAGCAAATGATTGCTGGCTCCGCAGCTACAGTATATCTTCCCAATTCAGCCTGACCTGCAGGCTGCCCCAGGACAAGGTATCAGTCACGCTGGGTTCTGTTTGTGTCAAATGCACTAAAGGCGAGGGAAACCAAACAGATCCAAGCACCACACAGGAGATTAGATGATGGACCAAATAAGTGAATGCTGTTTATGGACCTTCATGGAGAGAGCCATTTGCTCTTAAAATGTACTGTCTGTGAAATAAAGTAACCCAAGTGTGTCTGCATTTGTTTGCTTGGACCAACATCTTTACTTATTTCCCCTTGCCTTCACTACATACCAGGTATTTACATCCAGGGCCGGCGTCAGCACCCGGCTAACTAGGGCAAATGCCGGGGCCCACAGCTCCTCTAGGGGCCCACTCCCGTTTGTTACTACATTTTTTTGTTAGTAAAAAAGAAAAAAAAGTGTAGTAACAAAGGGGACTGGGCCCCTAGAGGCCGCATGTGACAGTTAGGGGCCACCGGGCACCTGTCTTCCTTCACAAATCTTCCCTACAGCCGAGTAGGAAAGGACCTTTGAGTGTGTAGGACCTTTGATGATGTCACGGGTCATGTGATCGGACACCTGACCTGATAGAGGGAAGCACGGTAGGCTCTGCAAACTAAGTGTTCTGTATGTGCTGGTTTCTAGTTGTTTTGTGTATAGAGGTCCTGCTGTAATACATATATATATATTACAGCAGGATATATATATATATGTTACAGCAGGACCTCTATACACAAAACAACTAGATATCTGTATCTATCTATGTATGTATCTATCTATCTATCTCCTATCTATCTGCTATCTATCTCTCTATCTATCTATCTATCTATCTCTCTATCTATCTATCTATCTATCTATCTATCTATCTTCTATCTCTCTCTCTGTCTCTATCATATAAACATGGTGAGACCCCTAGTTCTCCTATATACAGGTCCTGCAGTGATGTTCAGTGTGTATGTATATATATATATATATATATACACTGTATATCACTGCAGGACCTGTATATAGGAGAACTAGAGGTCTCACCATGTATATATATATATATATATATATATATATATATATATATATATATATATATAAAATCATGCTGGTGCTGCTAGTTCTCCTGTATACAGCTCCTGCTCTGTGTGTGTGTGCTTGTATATATACACATATACACACACACACACACACACACACACACACACACAGCAGGAGCTGCATGCAGGAGAGATCAGGAGATACAGGAGGAGAAAGATATGCAGCAGCCACATGTTTCTTTTGCAGCAAATCTTTCCTCACCTGTCTCTCCATGATTTGCTCCTCAAAGGGGCCCGCCAAGGCTCTGTCGCCCAAGGGCCCACAAAAAGCTGGAGCCGGCCCTGTTTACATCCTTTGGGATCACCACATAGCATTAATAATTCCTCAGAACAAAGAAAATGATGGAGACATTTAATTTGGAGAAGCTAGGTACAAGCCTGCCCCACTGTGGATGTGAAAGGCTATTACAAGCTATGTAGCTGCATGGAAGCAGGTTAGCAGCAGCAGTTTCCTTCTTGGTCTCCATAACATCTGATAGCTGGAATGTGGAGTATGCGGTTACTTTAGTTATACATCGTGTGAGTAATAACAGTTACATGAGAACATTGTGTGAAGCTGTTAGCGCCTGGGTAGCTTATTGTGATAGCAATGACCATGGTTCTACAGGGAACGCTGCTAATGTGATCCTACCAGTATTCCTGCTATAGGCAATTACTTCTTTATCATTTTTGGCTCCCAAATGTGTCTATAAAATCTTGTCTGTGATTTCTAAACGAAACTGCCCAGAAATAAAAACGTTGGCAACTCTGTATCCTGGCATCACATGAGCTTTCCCTTATCCGCATCTATCACCGACTATAGTCATTGCTTATTGGAAATGTAAAACCATACTAAGAAAACATATATTTTGCTCCCCCAGACTTAAATGGGAGATGGGAAAAACAGAGAAGGGACATGTAATTTATTTTCTTTGTGGTTATGCTCTGAAGCTCCTAGCGAAACAAATGGGAGCTTTGAAGTTTCAGGGCCCCAACCCCTCCCTTCCACCCCCATGCCTAAATCATCCACCGCCTTTTCCTAACAACTCTGAGCATGTGCAATGGAGTAGGATGATCTCTGATCTCAATAAGCATGATTGCAGCCATGACACCCAGATAAAGGCTTGATAATATAGTGTTTGATCTTATCACTAATATTCTACAACACTGATCTCTCAGTAGCGTTTATATTTATTATTAGCCTACGTCTTTGTGGTTATGTTAACAATGTGTTCTTCCTAGGCTGTATTTTAAAATCACAATAGTCTGTCCTAGGTTACTGTGGAGTGTGGGGAACATTGCAGTATAGTCTCTGCATAACCAGAAGGTTCTGGACTGGGCAAGCGTTCTATGAAATGGTCTTGGGAGACTTGAGGGAGAACAGGTGAATGAGAAAAGGAGAAAAGAAAGGCATCCGATCTTAGCCAACAAAAAGGAAAACTGGTTGGATAAGAATGAAGATAGACAAAAAGGGGGTGGTGGGTGGTAGTCATAGAAGGGGGTAGTTATGTAGAGCAGGCATGCAGAATACTATCAAAAATTGGATTCTGATCCTATTACTGCATTTCATACGCTATTAGTGAGTTTGGTGGAGGAGGTTAAAGGGAACGTGTCAGAAAATGTATAATATTTTTCTGTTAAACACTTAAGAATTTTTGGTGATTTTTTTTTTTTCAATTTTTTTCTGTCTATATTGTAAAAAAAAAAATCCCAAAATTTTGCAGTTTTTATTCTCACCACCAGGGCTGCTGTAAAGTGATCTGTACAGCTTTGCAGCTACATTTGACACCGGTTGATAGAGGAGACAATAGCAGCTCCCTGTGGAATGACCTCTTTAAAAGGCACAGAGGACACTCAGTAATATTTCATATTCATCTGAAGAGAACAGATTCTGTTTATAGTAATCCATGTCTGAGGCTTGCTGTAAAGCATGTCACTAAATGCTGTTAAAAACAGCTAAAGCAATATGGCAGCCCCCATAACATTGTGCAAAAAATGAAAAAAAAAAATAAAAAAAAATTGCCAGAAAATAGAAAATGATGGAATAAAAGAATTTTAAGTACCCGATTCTAATCAGTAAAAGATAATTTAGGCAATACATGCCCTTTAAAAACCAAATTTTGTGTACAGAGTAAAGGGATTATCCCCTTCAGTAGATTGCTCATACTGATCAATGCTGTCCCTTGCTCTGCTGCTAAATAATCAGCAGAGAGACTATAGGCCATTTCCACAGAACGATTATCGGCTGATAATCTTCCCGTGGAATTGACAGCAACGATCAGCCGACATCGTGAAAAACATGTTGAAAAACAAACGACTGATACAGCAACAATCTGCTGCTGTCGCTCTGTGGAATAGGAGCAGCAGCAGCAGGCGCTGCTGTATGCTATGGGCTGCCCGGACGATTAGCGATCCCCCGGGCAGCACCCCCCCCCCCCCCGACTCACCCACTCGCTGCTGCCGCGTGGAATAGAGGCAGCAGCGAGCAGGGAACGAGGAGCGAACGGGCGCTAATAGCGCTCGTTTGCTCCCGTCAGTCGGCCCGTGGAATAGGCCCTTATGGTTGCTATGGAGGTCTTTTCAAGGTCTTTTTTTAGACTACTAAAATAGGTTTCGGAATGGTTCAACTATGATTCGACATCTGTGAGATGGGCTGGAAAAAAAAAAAAAAAAAAACCAAGCAAGCTAGTGGATTCCACCAAGGTGGTCCACTTGCATCCATCGGCGCTACTCACTATAAATGTATATATACATTTATAGTGAGTAGCGCCGGTGGATGCAAGTGGACCACCTTGGTGGAATCCACTAGCTTGCTTGTTTTTTGTTTTTATTGTATGGATGACAGGTCCATTGATATCCCCGTGCAGCACCACTAATCGGGTTGTTGCGCATCTAGGACTGTCTCTGTGAAGGAGACAAATACCTTATATGGGAAAAAAAAAAAAATCAAAAGAAACCTCACTGCACAACAAGGAGGGCTGAAAAAATTTGCTGCTAACGTCTTAGCGTCAGATACCAGAGAGCACCTTTACATGACTTGTGGAGAACGTGCATTGATGGTCAGAGCCATTTTAGCAGCATAAAGAGCACATACACAGTATGGGGGAGATTTATCAAACATGGTGTAAAGTGAAACTGGCTCAGTTGCCCCTAGCAACCAATCAGATCCCACCTTTCATTCCTCACAGACTCTTTAGAAAATGAAAGGTAGAATCTGATTGGTTGCTAGGGGAAACTGAGCCAGTTTCACTTTACACCATATTTGATAAATCTTCCGCTATTTGTTTAAAGGAGACCTGTCACCCCCTGCGTCGGGGTGACAGGCTCCCGAACCCCCAGCTAGATCCCCTTATACTGACCTCATCTTGCAGAGTCCCGCTGCCAGAGCCGGTCCCGGGACGGAAATATCCCGGTGAGAAGCCGGCGCGTGCGCTGTGGAGATGAGTCCAGCATCCATAGAGAATGAATGGAGCAGGACTCATCTCTGCTGCGCGCGCACGGCTCCATTCATTCTCTATGGACACTGGACTCATCTCCACAGCGCGCGCGCCGGCTTTTGACCGGGATATCTCCGTCCCGGGACCGGCACCGGGACTCGGCGACATGAGGTAAGTATAAGGGGATCTATCTGGGGGTGGGGAGCTTGTCACCCCGTCGCGGGGGGGGACAGGTCCTCTTTAACTAATATAACTGATAGATGTAGATTGTGTGTAAACAGACTCAATTATAATGTTGTAACCAAAGTAGAATAATCGTATAAGAACTACTGTGTTTTATAAGTTTATTTAATGAACAGAATCCATACTATGTACAACGTGGAAAACATATTGACGCATGTTACAATTCTTCATCTTCGTCCTCCTCATCACTGATGACATATTTCTTGTGCTTTTTGTTGGCTTTGTCTTCATCATCCGCCTTCCTCTTCTTTGATGGTTCTCCTTCCTAGAAAGGAAAAAACACATTCAAAATAATCAAGATCAGGGAATATACTTATATTTATGTGCTGAACAATTTTTGGTATTAAGCCCTTCTTGCTACTTTTCAATTTTTGGTATTGTCCATTTCAAGAAGACATAGACAAACATGAAACACAGTAAAGCCACAACTATCTCACTCACTAAATTATTTACAATGTGGTAGATAGTTACACTGTTAGCCAATCCCATATGTAACATATTTGTCCTGAGACACAGATTGCCAGCAGATGTAGTGGACAAAGTAGAATTACATAAGAGCTAGCGTATTTCGTCATTTAAAAAGGTTGGTCACTTTATAGTACAAATCGTTCAGTGTAAGTTTACTCACTGCACTTACTGACATCAGCTCCCTGTGTACATCATCACCTGCAGGCTGTGTTGTCCTGCTTTGAGGTGATTTTGTCCATAAGATGGCTGACATGCAGGAGCATGTGACCATGTGTAGCAGGGTCTTGGGTGCTGAGCAGTGCTCCATGCCACACGGATCAGTGGAACGTTGCTAAGCACCCAAGTGCTGCAAAACTTTTTTTTTTTAAGACTACATATGCTGGCAGTGTCTAATGGACATTGACTATCAATAAAATCTTCTAACACATTGCAAATCATCTAGGTATTTCTACTATTGTTAGATCTCAGACTCCTCTGCCATTACTGCAGTGAATTAGACCTCCCCTTCTCTCCCCCCCCCCCCAAAAAAAAGTGTGGCATAGTGTGTGCTGCTGGCAGAGATTAGCAAATTTACAGTACTGAAAATTAGCTCATCTCTAGTTGCTGCCACATTTACAAGGTTGGTGAATTGTTAAATGTATTGTGAAGTGCAGCAATAATTGAAAGGTTTTGTAGGCATCGCTAACCACAAATAAAAAGAACAAATACAGAAGCTATGGCCTGATGATGTTACAAATCCTATCAATAAGTAACGCCCTAGGCATCAAGAAGTATGCAAGAAAGCAGATTTATGTAACCGTACCTCTTCATCGCTATTCAGTTTCTTCGCTTTAAGCAGTCTCTGAGCTTTATCATCATCTGAACCCTCATCACTGTCTGATGAGTAGATGCGTGCTCTTTCCTCTGTAAGACATATCAAGTTTCAATATAATTCCACATTTATATAATCCTTCAGAGGTGAAAAAGCAAGATGTACAAATGTGAAAGCAATAAAAACACAATAAAGGCTCCTATAACACAGTTACTCTCTACTGTGCCCTCTTGTGGAAATGTGGAGAACAAATAAAGCAAAAACTATAAACACATGAAACACTGCTGAACTTCACAATTTTACTCTACCTCTTCCTCCTTTATATCTGTTTTTGATGGCTGCCAGGCTTATAGACTCTTCTCCTTCATCGTCATCATCATATCGGTCAGGCTCCAGGTAATTTGCACTCAGACCACGTTGGTGCTGCTTTTCCTTGATTCTGCGCTGCTGTGACTCTCTGCGGATTGATGCTCTTAGTCGCTCTTCTTCTTTCTGTATAAAAACAAAATAAAGAATTGCTATTTTGATCTATAGTTCATAGAAATTGGTTTAGTTATACACACAGCATTTAGGTTATGCTGTTATTTGCATCAGTGGTTCCAGTATTTTGATCACAAGAACAGTACGCTCTATAGTGCTCTTTGCCATTTAAGGCCCCATTCATACGAAGCAAAACTAGCGGAATTCTGAGGCAGAATGCCGTTAAGACTCCCATTATGAAAGGTAGGCTATAGGAGGCGCGCGCTGCTGTTCTCACAGAGTCTCCCCGCGCTGAAGAATGAACATGTTTATTCTTCAGCGCGGAAAGGCGCTGTGAGGCGCTTCCCATAGCCTCCCCCTCAAAATGTGAGTCTAACGGCATTCCGCTAGTTTTGCTACGTATGAACGTAGCCTAAACATTTCAGAACCTTATCAGATATCCTGATGGGACCTAATAAAAATCAACAAGTTTTTCAAAATTTGCCTGGATCCAGCTAATACATATTTTTTTTCACGGCTTAACAATGAAGAGAAGCCCAAACAGCCTTGCACACACTAAACAGATTAAGGACAATAAGTGTGCACAAGAAACAGGGAAACAATTTAATTCTGTGGGGGCTTTATTCATGTGGCATTCAGGTTTAAACCATTTTTTTGAAACACAGCTACTTTCTTGCAAAGACAGAACCACCCCTGTCCACAGGTTGTGTATGGTATTACAAGTCAGCTCCAGTCACTTCAATGGAACTGAGCTGCAAAATCGCATGCAAACTGAGGACAAGAGTGGTGTTATTTCTGGAAGAAAGCATGTTAATATGAATTAAGTAATACTACTTATAAGATACAGATACCAAGCAGGTTGTATATTTTACCTTAATCATTTCTGTTCTCTGAGACTCTGGATCACGTCCTGCCATAGGAAGGATCCTAATCTTTTGAGTCTTAGAACATCTGTCTGCGAGGGACAAGGTCATCTTCCTGTGGGTGGCGCTGTCTGTGGAATGAGGCCTGAGAGCAAACATAAATAAATGTATTGAAGATACAAGCGTCCTGGGGTAATAAGAGGATTATTTGAATTTGCAGTCTATCAATACACCTTGCGTCACAGGTAGACAGTTCACAGCAAGAGCCAGAACTTGTGTATTTTATTAGAAAGCAACCCAGAAAAGTTATTCATTAGCCGTAAATCCTATGTGCATTGGCCATCTGGCCCTTGAAATTTAATGAGCACTGCGATAGCTCTTAAAGGACAACTCCCGCGGGACCCCAAAAAAAAAAAAAAAAAACACAGACACACACAGACACCATACTCACCATCTCTCTGGTGACGATCGCCACTCGATTCGCCCGCCGTCCGCCTCTCCGTCGCCGCCGTCCGCCATCCAGCGATGTCTCCGACTTCCGGGTCCAGGGGATGGAAAAGGCTGCCAGTGCGCTTGCGCACCGGCAGCCTTTTCATTGGCTGGAGCGCATCACATGGCTTCCAGCAAGCTCAGCCAATCAGGGCTGAGCAAGCTGGAAGCCATGTGATGCGCTCCAGCCAATGAAAAGGCTGCTGGTGCGCATGTGCACCAGCAGCCTTTTCATCCCCATTCACTTTGCATGAAGACGCCGAGGAGGAAGAAGACCCGGACCACCCCCCGGCTCTGACGTCGTCGTCACCAGATGCCGCCCCGGAGAAGAGGACCGTGACGATCGTAATAGGTAATGTATACATTCTTTAACTTCCGGGGTGGGGGGTCGGGGGTCCGAAAGTGGGTGAAGGGGGCCAGGCCGGATTTAACCACATTACAAAGTTATATAACTTTGTAATGTGTGTTAAATGAGCAAAAAAAAATTTTTGTGGGAGTTGTCCTTTAAAGGCTGCACAGAGGAACATCTTGTCTCAGTTTCTATAGGACGACCATGTAGAGAAGAAAAGCTCTGGGATCTCACAATGCAATGATACATGCCATAATGCTTTTTTTGTTGAAGGGTGGGTTTACACCACAGAATCCGCGCGGATACCCGTTCACTGCGGCGCACATATCTGCCTGTGCCAAAGACATCATTCTATGGCCGGATGGATTCCACCAAAAGAATGGACATGGCATGGCATGGCATAGAGGTCTATGGCGCGGGTGGATATGAGCGCTGCTGTGAGCGGCTACTAGCAACGGAATTTATCCGCACGGATTTCGTAGTGTAAACCCTCCCTAACAAACTAAACATTTCTGTCTCCTTATAAAATGGAGGTAAAGTGAAGGCTCCATGAACCACAAGATTTAGGTCTGACATCAGTACAAAGTGTAGTTTCACATTAATCAGTTTCCACACCTGAAAGTCTGTTAGCTCATGCCTAATGATCCATACAGAAGTATGACTTTATATAATAATGTATTTTTATAACTAAGAATTCAAACATAAGGCTGCTCTCAAACAGACACAAAAAAACACAACTATTTGGAAAGATGTAAGATCTAGGGGAAACAACTCCTTACCTAAATGTCAGCTTGGTCTTGAATACAGCCTGACCTTGTAAACCTGTTCCTTGTCTGATAAAAAGATGGTTGTGGTCCCCTTGTAATGGAGCTTTGTATACATCAAATACTTCATTCCCCAAGTGCAAGGACATACTGCAAGACAAGTGACAGACATGATGTAAAACACAAGGTACAGAGTGAAAGTAGAGGAGGAAAGAACCCAGCCTGACACTTACCTGCCATCAGACCATTTAACAATACGTGCATTACTCTCCCTGACATCATTCCCCTCCTCATCCCTACGGGTTCTCCACCTGATGGTATTTTCTACCTATTTTCAGGATAAAGAAAAACTAGTTAATTCATCCAGCTCTATGTGTATGCAAATACAATATTGATAAAATGAAAAAGGTAGAGACCAATAAGGATCTTGGCTTTATGGTGTGTCAACAGCTGAAGTTCTTTGGCTGGTATATACCCTTCCAAGTCTCAAAAGCATTGAGACAAACCAAATTTGTCTACATTATAACAGTGTATACCTAAGCCCAGATGTGCCAGGTAGGCCTGGCTGGAGCCCAGACAGATGAATAAATGTATAAACAGTAGATTCTGACATCAGGCTTCAAGGTCCACAGAGTACGGTTAACCCTCAGCCTCCTGGCTGCCCTCAATGCATGTTAAGAGGGGGGGGGGGGGGGGGGGAAGCAAATTCAATATTTCAGAATATTGCACTGCACCAAACCTGGGAACCGCAGATTAGCAGTAAATTACAACATAATGTCAAGAGACATTTAGTTGTTGTACACCACAACTAAAGGTGTAAATGCAGGCAAAGATTGGGAGCCAATGCTGCAAAGGATTTTTTTTTTCTTAAAAAATACAATATCCATAACCAAGATGTGAGTACATGAGTGAGGCATCTAAGATCTAGTAACAGCTAAGGGATCTATTTTATTCTCTGTCACATAACTAAAATCGCTCATAATGTCTAGTCTTGGGTGTTGCTGGTTAGTGTAGGTTTGCTGTTAATCTACACCAATGTTGTGTAGATTGTATTTATTGTGGTTTTATTTAAACAAATCAAAATTAAAAGTGAAAACCAAATAAAAATACCTTTAGTTTTAGCCTAGTTCTTCCTTCTTCATCCAACATTTCTTCATCTTCAAACTCATCTTCATAATATTGTGGATCAAAGGGTCTAAAGACAAAACAAGTACATTAGTAAGCATAATAAATCTCAACCTATAGCAGCATCCAGGGGGAAAAGTGGCCTGCATATCAACTATATCCAATGTCTGTCAGCGACAGATATGGCAAAAGATTATCTGAAGCCCACTCCATACTTAGATATCATACCAGAGTGTGCATGCACATCAGGGCTCATTAGAACATGCTAAAGGAAACTGTTGCAGCATCAGGATGGTGAGTTTGTTTCAAGGGACCACCAGCTGTAAGGAACAAGACACTCTTTACAAGGACTCTGCTTAAAGGGGCAGCTTCATGTGGGTAATCCTGGTCTATGTGCATAAGGAATATGGTGCCAGAGTCCCCTGCTCTAACAGGTTTCCCACAAAATACACTTGGCGCTAGGGCTGGGTAATAAATCGTAAATAAAGAGACCAAGTCTTTGGCAGGTTGATGTTTACAAAAATTCTCCTCCCTTGCACAGAGGCCACATCCTTCCACCTGTTTTCTCAGCTTCCGGGAAGGAGGACCTCCTTATCGCTTGGCCACCACTTGAAACAATATAATGCCAGTTTGGCACGGCCAAATGGTATGGAGTGCAAAAATGGGGTGTGGCTTATAAAAAGGGCATGTCATAATTATCGTTATTGAGGTTCCATGTTCAATTAACCATGATACTGATTTAGGCTATTATCACCCAGCCCTGCTTGGCACCTATTCATAACACAGGTAATAAATTCAAAATTGGCAGTAACCAACTGATTACTAGAAAGTGGGTACCTCCTGATGTATGTGTGCTGTGAGGAGGCTCAAAGGTGTAGTGGTCACATATGCAATTCAAAGTCTCCGGGACAAACTACAAAGCGCTGATTTTATAACCCCCATTTTAAATGCCCTACTTTACCTGGGCTCAACACTGAGAAAGTTGGGAAGCTTCACAAAATACAAGTCATTTCCAAGGTCTGTGTTCACTTTAGGAATCTCTACTTCTATTCTGGTCTCAGGAACAGGTTCCTCTTCTGGATGATCTTGGTCCATCCTATCTTCATCCTGCAGTATAAAAAGGAGAATGTACCAGCGAAAGCAATATTATGCCCACAGCTATGGACGAGTAACATGTTTGTTTCCTTGCTATTAGACCTATATAGTATATATAGTCGTGTGACAACATTCAGAAAAAAGTTCCCAAATTCGCTATTGACTGCAGCCTCTAGACATTTAAATGACTGGTACTGGAAAGACCGCAAATGGCATCAATTGGCAGCTGACACCCCAGGCATGAATGCCTTGCACAGCATCAATAATGTATTGATATGCTAGTATGAAGGATTCCTGGCTGTCCTGCAATATCAGAGAGATGGATTTTATTGCTGTCAATATTAGCCATGTCATATGATAAACTGTGCAGCAGCTTGCTTTACACTGCCCAAGTAAATATTTAAATGCAATGTCTGCTGAAAGAGCATGCATGCCTACCGGGATTCAGAGACAGCCAGGCAAAGGTGGAAAGAGGACCAATAGCTTTTTGTCATATCACATAGGCCAGACATGTTTAGCTGACAGAAATATTCTATGATCTGTCTAAAATACTGACTGTGCATAGGAAAGAGAGAAGATCTGTGGATGAGATGGCCAAATAGTCATAGTCTATAGGTACATACCATGGGCTGGCCTGGCGTTGGAGGCTTCTCTCCACCATCACTGTCTGAAGAAATATCATCTGCATCTCCAAACAAGTCAGAAGCACCTTTTTTACCCTCTGTGAAATGAAAATTAAATATGGAATTTAAAAAAATAAATAAAATGGAACAGATAAATGTGATATAACAGACTTCATTTAAATTTAAACTGGGGTTATCTGAGAATCAGGAAACGTACTGCCTTTATTTTCGCCCTGGCAGCTGACTTCTAACTTGCTGTTGTCTCCTGGATACCTTTTTAACTGGCTTAAGGGACAGCGTGAAACGCCCACACCAACAAGTGTATGAACAATGCGAGGTTACATTGTTTGTACATTGGCCACCAGGTGTTGGTGTGGCTACACATGCATGAGGCCTTTGGATTGTAGTAAAACCCCATCATTTCAGCCCACACCCTTCAAGCCAGGTAAGAATGTCTTGTGGCTGATATGACAGTAAGCTAGAAGTGAGCCATCAAGAAGCAAGGAAAGGTAATAACTCTTCTGCTCCCCATATAACCCATTTAAAGGTGGTCTGTCAAGATTCAAAGTCTGTCCAGATCAATGATGGTTCAACCACTGGGAATGAAGGTCCCTTGTCCCCCAAGTATACAATACGCATGCTTGGCTCCATTCACTCTCCATGAAAAGTGCTGTACTCTGCTATGTTAGGGAGTAATAAACAGTTGGCTTAGTGGCCCGGCATGCATGTTGCCGCTGTATTTACTTGGGGAGCAAGGTACCTCTGTTCTCATAATCAACTCATTATGACCTACTGTATGCTGTAAATAGGTGAAAACTTGAATCTTGAGATGTCCCAGTTAGAAGCAGTATTACATGGCCAGAGCTGCGGTGTAAATGAGCTAGATTGGCGCCCACTTAAAGAGCCTATTACACGTCTTGGTGATTGTGCAGCTCTTTTCCTTAATTAGCCGCCTATGTCTTACTACACAGAGACATGTGCGACCAACAGTAGATAAATTGCATTCATTTTAATGTCGTAATTACTGATGTTCCCTAATATTGTTGACAGTAAATGACTCAAAAAATATGCCAATGTAAAAACAGTAATGCAATAGGCTTGTGCAAGTGTACCATACCTTTGGGTGTTTCTCCATCACTATCCATCTCAGAGTCTGACTGCCTCTTCTTCTTCTTCCTCTGACGCACAATCTCTTCTTCACTGTCACTGCCTTTTGCAGATACTGTAAGAGACACCAGAAAATATGTTAAACAATAATCACCCCCAATACATAATTTAAATCCATGATGACTATACCAGGTGTTAGATAAGGGGCTGTAGAGCTGGTCCTTGTGCTAAGGGTCCCCCAGCTTTTGGCAGGATCTGTCTGTCACACCAATGGCCTGATTCTGTACTATGACAGAACTGAAAAAAAATTGTTCCCCAGTCAATGAGAACCCTGAGTAACGCAGAGAGCTCTGCTTCCATTTTGGCCTGTAGCTGGGAAACGCATTACACCAGTAATGTTACAGAGTCTGCCTAGAAGTGTGCACTGAAAATGAGATCCATGTCTTCTTTCCACGCTTGACTATACAGATCACTGGTAACAGTAATGTAATGGAACGTTACCATTAGATCACAAATATCAGTGATCTGTATAGGGGGACAGGAGGGAACACGTAGAAAGATGCTTTAGCCCCTTATTAATAGGAAAAAAACAAGAATTGTTAAAGGGGTTATCTAGTGCTACAAAAACATGGCCACTTTCTTTCAGAGACAACATGACTCTCGTCTCCAGTTCAGGTGTGGTTTGCAATTAAGCTCCATTCACTTCAATAGAACTGAGCAGCAAAACCCAGCCCAAGCTGGAGACAAGAGTGGGTCTGTCTGTAGAAGAAAGTGGCCATGTTTTTGTAGCGCTGGATAACCCCTTTAAAGACTAGAGCAATTTCCCCATTACAAAGTTCACCACATAATCTGTGAGTGCAGCAGGAAAGGAGCATGTACCTGACTTGCGTTCTTGCTCTTCACCATCTGAATGCTGCGGTTCATCATCAGAGCGATGGCCATCCATTTCATCGTCATCTGAATGTTGTCTCTGCTCATCGTCTGAATGGCGGTGCACTTGGTCTTCATCGTCAGAATGCTGCTGCTCATCATCTGACCGCTGTCGCTCGTGTTCATCATCTGAATGCTGAAGCTTTGGCTCATCATCATCCGATCGTTGATGATCATGTTCTTCTCCATCTGAATGTTGTCTCTCATCATCAGAATTTCTCTGTTCATTGTCATCGTCATCTGAATGATGTCTGCGATCCTCGTCATCAGACTGATGGTGGTCATGGTCTTCTCCATCTGACTGCCTGTGCATCTCTTCATCTGATCTCATATTTCTGTCATCATCTGAATGCTGTGCTTCATCATCTGAGTTCTGAATTTTCTCCTCATCATCAGACTGGTCACTTTTATCCTCCCTGCCCCATTTTTCATCTTCAGAATGGGCATCTTTTTCTGACCCTTCAGCATCAGAGTGGTGGCTGCTGTGGTCAGACCGGTGTCCTCCATCTTCATCCTGAAAGTTTTCAGAGCCGCTGTGCTGTTCAGCATCTGACTGATCGTTGTCATCCTGGTCGGAGTGAGCAGTACCTTCTGACTGATTATCAGACCTCTCTGAACGATTGTAACTACCGCTGTGTTGGGACCCTGCTTCATCCTCGCTGTCATCTCCGAAGAGTTCTCTGTTGCTGGGTTTTGCAGCAGAATGTCCATCATCGTCATCATCCCGCTCACTGTCACTAGCAGAAGCATTGCTCACAGAGCCAGCGTTCCTCGGTTCTGAGTCAGAACCTGATCCAGAGTCTGAGTCTTCTAAAGATGGAGACAACAACAGGTTAGATCATCTCACCAGAAGCATTAAAATACATAAAACTAGTAGCAATTCTAAAAACGCATGAAACCGTATGAAAATATGTCTAAGTTTACAACTTCAATGATGTAGCCATACCAAGCCCAATATTTTGCTATCAAATATCAAAAGATGACATCACATAGGATTTTCCAGCATACTGTAATTTACATAAATCAAATTGAATGATAATGGTGCTGAGAATAAGATAAGAAAATTACCTCAGCGTCCTGTGCACTAGGGGGACATAACAGCAGGTTGGAGTCCTCTAACCTGCTGTTAGTTTCCCTTTAATAAGGTGGGGATACCCCTTTAAAAAAAGGAACCCCAGCACAATATTATTTAAGTGATGCCTTTATAGGACAGGTTCTGGCCCCATACAGGACAGTGTGACAGCCTCAGGCTTACTTAAGTTTACAGTCACATCTCTATTCATCCCAATGACAGCACTGATGCTACAGTGTCATTTCTGTGCCACCCCAAGTCCAAGAACCGGCCATATGGGCCAGAAGAGAATTGGAGTTGACAATATGGAACTGGTAGGAAAGCTCAATGTGCTGCAGTGCATGTCATGGAGGGGGCTACCACACCATCACAAGTTTTGTGAAAACACTTCTTTAAAAGGGAACCTGTCACCCCCCGTGCCGGGGTGACAGGCTCCTGACCCCCCGCTACAGCCCCCTATACTCACGTGATCCCGCCGGGTCCCGCTTCTGGAGATGGTCGGGTCACGGAGATATCAGCCGCTGCAGCCCGGCGCGCGCTGAGAGATGAGTCCAACGCTCATAGAGAATGACTGAGCGCTGGACTCTCCTGTCATTCTCTACGAGTGTTGGACTCATCTGAGGAGCGCGCACGCCGGGCTTCGGGCGCCGATATCTCTGTGACCCGACCGGATCCAGAAGCAGGACCCGGCGGGATCACGTGAGTATAGGGGGCTCCAACGGGGGTCAGGAGCCTGTCACCCCGTCACCGGGGGTGACAGGTCCTCTTTAATATTACCCCTTGGAATACCACATGATACCGGAGAAGCGGGGAACCTTTTGGCTTTCGCAATACTACAATACTCATCATAGATATAGATACAACCGTATGCCGTATCCGTGTCCTCCAGGACCCCATGGGGCTGCATCCCACCTCCTCAGCCCCGGTAATCACATGCTGCACTCTCCGGCATGCTGGACGGCCGCTCATCTCTATGTAACAAAACAAGACAACACGACGGACATGGCAGCCATACCTGACAGACGTCAACGGTGCAGCACATGCTGTCAGGGTTAGAATAGCAACCATGGGAAAAAGGGATCAGAGCGCAGCCGTCTTGTAGCCCCCAGCAGGGCTGTCCTGATATGTCCCTGTACACCGGGTATATAGGGTACACCAGACACTACGGGGGGTATATGGGACATTACAGGGTATATAGGACATTACAGGGTATATAGGACATTACAGGGTATATAGGACATTACAGGGTATATAGGACATTACAGGGTATATAGGACATTACAGGGTATATAGGACATTACAGGGTATATAGGACATTACAGGGTATATAGGACATTACAGGGTATATAGGACATTACAGGGTATATAGGACATTACAGGGTATATAGGACATTACAGGGTATATAGGACATTACAGGGTATATAGGACATTACAGGGTATATAGGACATTACAGGGCCTCCTGCCAGGACTGCCGCTGCCTCAGGGGGGGGATGGAGGGTGCCGGTGCTTACATTACTCCCCTCCCGCTCCCCGGGCAGCCGTGTGATAAGCCCAGACCCCCTGTACATCTCCCCCAGCACCGAGCTCAGCCAGGAGACTCTCCAGCTGACGTACCGGGGGGGGGATTCCGGTATACAGAGCCCTCCCGCCACACACCGGGCCCCGGCCGACTTACTCACCGTCACCTTTCTGCTCATTGTCAGACTCCGCGTCGCTGCCGAACAGCCCCTCCAGCGCGTCCATGTCCGGGCCTCACCGGGAACTCACAGCAAGTGCGCAAGAGCGGAAGTCACCAGACGGCGGCTACCGGGAGGAAGTCATCAGCCCGGGCCTGGGCGAGTCACACTAATCTCTGGCTGCAAACCGGTCACCGCCACAACCACCGCAAACTCTGTGCTAGTATTATAGTACTGCCAGTGCGACACGTGTGTATTGGTATAAAGACACGAAGCATGCCGGGAAATGTAGTTCTGAACCGCACATGCGCACTTGCATGAGCAGTGGAGGCTGGGAATTGTAGTTCATGAAATTGACTGCACGTTGTAAGGTGTATGTCCCCCGCGCACACTGCAGTCGTGACGTGTGGTAGCAGTGATGGACGGCTTCACACTACTCTCACACAGGGACCTGCCCCATCCAGCTGTTATATAACTACAACCCCCATCATCCCCGACTGCTCGTGCTTAATGGGAATTGTAGTGATGAAAGGTACCCCTCCCTGTGTAATCTCTTTGGCTGTATGTATCAGCCATGTGCATCAAGGCAGAATGCTGAAAACTCGGGGTCTGAAAGCAGTACACAGACAGAATATCATATATAGTGTATATATTTATATATATATATATTTATATATATATATATATATATAATATATATATATATATATATATATATATATATATATATATATAAACACAAAATGTAGGGCTGGATGGCACTGTGCGGCTCTGTGCCTCAAACAGGTGCTGTAACCTCCAGTGGTCGGACTCCAGACCAACTCCTAAGTATAACAGAATCCAAAAGAGGCAGCACTCCACTATCCAGTGAAAAAGAAGATGATTTATTCACCCATCGATGTGCAACGTTTCAATCTCCCTATGAGATCTTTTTCAGAGTAGCTTCACACGTACCGTATCGCTGCGTTTTTTATGTGAAAATCAAAACACGCATGTAAAAAACGCAGCGTTAAAAACGCATGTAAAACCGCAGCAAAAACGCAGCAATACGGTACGTGTGAAGCTACCCTCAAGCAAACTTTTTGCTTGAAAAAGATCTCATAGGGAGATCGAAACGTTGCACATCGATGGGTGAATAAATCATCTTTTTCACTGGATAGTGGAGTGCTGCCTCTTTTGGATTTTGTTTTATATATATATATATATATATATATATATATATATATATATATATATAGAAAAGATTAGCAATTGAAGACAGCGTCTCTTAGAGTATCAAAAAAGTTTCTTCTTTTATTAAGCCATATGCGTACAAATAATCAAACAACATTTCGGCCCTTTAAAAAAACATAAAGGGCCGAAACGTTGTTTGATTATTTGTACGCATATGGCTAAATAAAAGAAGAAACTTTTTTGATACTCTAAGAGACGCTGTCTTCAATTGCTAATCTTTTCTGGATGAAATACTGGGTACGAGCCAACCTGGTGGAGGACTGTGCGTCTGTACGGGAATACCGCTGTTTTCACTTGGGAGAAAGTATATATATATATATATATATATATATATATATATATATATATATATATATATATAAGGGGTCCGTGGAGCCTCAGTTACGAGTCTCAAAATATGGGAATAGCCAGATATCCCTCTCTCCAGAGAAGGAAGCCCATTGCCAAGGAGTGCCTCCTAGTGGGGAGAGCACCAAACCACCCTGATAAGTAGTCGCTTGGTTTAAGAGTGACTTGCATGAAGAGCTCAGTTTTTGAAAATTGTACCTTGGTTTAAGAGCTCCCTGTACTGGGTGGGAGGGGGAGTGGGGGAGGGGCATGTTCTGCACAGGGTGGTATACAGCACTGTACCCTGACCCAGGAAGTCTCCCTCACCTTCCAAATCATGGCAGAGTGCTGCATGTATGTGCCCACATCTGCCCTGCTCATTCCTTCATGCTCCCTGCAATCTATTAGTCCTTGTGTTTCCCATCCTCTCCATTTCTGCTATAATGTGCCTGCACTCACACTCAGCTATACACACTGCAGCTATAATGTCCCTGCACTTACACTCAGCTATACACACTGCTGCTATAATGTGCCTGCACTCACACTCAGCCATTCACACTGCTGTATAGAGATGTTTCTGTCACTGTCCTCCTGCACAGCTCTGTGATTCTCACTTCCTGGTCCATACTGAAAACACCCCCCTCCCCATTGCTGTCATGTGACCACACAGACCTCTGACAGCAGCCCTGCTTCTCTATTCTAGCCAGGTTGTACTACACCACTGCATTATGGGAATCTGCAGCTCCATCCTGTATTCACAAACTGCTGCTGTTTTCCAGGATTATGCACTTACTATACATTATACTCCACATGCTGATTGCTATACTGTACAGTAACTTATAATATGACATTCAGCTGTTTCTCATTCTTTGTTTCATTTGTTTTACCTATTATTGAGAATTTAAAAAAAAAGTTCTGATCGGTCCAGGTCTGAGTGTTCAGGCCCATACCGACTGGAAGAACGAGCTGGAGAGGAGGGTGCTGCAGCCATTCTAGGTTAGAAAAAAAACAGTCAGGCTCTTTAAAGGGGTAGTGCGGCGCTAAGAAATTATTCACAGAATAACACACATTACAAAGTTATACAACTTTGTAATGTATGTTATGTCTGTGAATCGCCCCCTTCCCGTGTCCCCCCACCCGTGTACCCGGAAGTGTGGTGCATTATACATACCTGATCCGTGTCGCTCCTGTCCGCCATCTTGTGCCAAGACGTCATCTTTGGATGGACGAACCGCTCTGACCGTCGCTAGTGCCGGCCGCCTTCTGCAGCGTCATCAAATGCTCAACGAATCGCGGCTGATGACGCGGCCGCATCATAACTGTGCTCAGCTGCGATTGGCTGAGCATAACTGTGCTCAGCCAATCGCAGCTGAGCACAGTTATGATGCGGCAGAGGGATGGCGACAGCGATTCGGCCGGCCTCCCGAAGATGACGGCACAAGATGGCGGACGGGCGCGACACGGATCAGGTATGTATAATGCACCACACTTCCGGGTACACGGGCGGGGGTGGTGGGACACGGGGAACGGGGCGATTCACAGACATAACATACATTACAAAGTTGTATAACTTTGTAATTTGTCTTATTCTGTGAATAATTGTTTACCGCCGCACTTCCCCTTTAAGTGTCTGAACTGTTGTATGGCCACAGCAGTTTTGACAGAAAACCAGAAAGTGATTAGTTCCATAAGTAGAGATGAGCGAATTCCGTAGGCGCTATACAAATAAATATGATTATTATGAACCAAGCAAATCAATTCATTCCTATCTGCATTCTGCTCATCAGGCTGCGGGGTTTGGAGTCTGCTCTGCGCCTCCCCGGGTGCTGGGAAAAGAGAGATACAGTTCTGGGAAACTGGGAGAAGTTTCCCAGGACTGGATCAGCAAGGAGCAGACTCCAAAGCCCACAGCCTGATGAGCAGAATGCAGATAGGAATGAATTGATTTGCTTGGTTCCTACTGTAAATTTGCTCACCTCTATCCATAAGGCAGAAGAACAGTACAAAGATGTAATGATTTTTGCTTACAAACAGCACATTTGTCCTTCACACATCTATGTGGTCCACATCTGATTTTACCAACTTTGCTAAGGGAGACAACCCTTTTAGGCTAATGTTTCAGCATTGTAAAATCTGGGTCTATGTAATTTTTTTATATTTCAGTGGTAAGGCATGATATTCCATTTTATATATTATTGTTTCTTATAATACTTTGCTTACTTTCTCATAATAATTGGGGCATAGAGTTGGCAGCTTAGACCACCCCACCATTCCTTTACCAATAGCCTCAACATTTTGCCTCATATCTGATGTGTGGTGATGTAATGGCAGAACTATCTTGGAAATAAAGTGAATTACCAACATGGTTATTCAGCTAATCCCTATTATTGTCAGACAGCAAGATCTGTCAGTTCTAAGTGGAGGCTCTGGCAGTACTGACTAGAGATGAGCGAATCGCTCATCTAAACAAAGCAAAGCACTTTGTTTGATCTGCGCTCCGCTGCCGTCTTTTCAGCGCTGCTTCTCTCCATGCCACTCCTCCGGGGATGCCAAGAAAAACCGGATTCAGCTTATCCCCGGCACCCAAAGCGGAGCAGCTTTCAGACAGCATACATGGCACTGTAGGCAAGAGTCTGCTGTAATATAACTGTAAAAAGGCGTAATGGCAGCCATTAAGGGGCTTAAATAGCATGCAACAAGACACAACAATGCAGTTTTTTTCTCAGTCCTGTTTAGAAACAGAATTCATGTCTGGTTAAGTTAGAAAATGCCCTGTTGGCTTGTTGTTCAGGCACTGTGAAAGTGATGACAGGTTCCTGTTAGATGCAGGACAACCTATTTATTCAACAGTCTGGAAGAGTTTGGGAGTTTTACTGGAGTTTCTGTTGCACATTTTAGTCAGATTTTTTTTTTTTTTTACCAGCAGAGGTTTCAAAATGAGATAAGTGGTTTACCTGTCAATTAAAAAAAAACTTTTGACGTGTCAGAGAGACACATCAAAAGTTTTCTATTGGTCCAGGTCTGAGAGTTCAGACTCGTACTCTTGGGGAAAACGAGCCAGGAGGGGAAACCGCTGAATACAGTCCTATCCCCGCTCAGTCAGATGATGAGTCAGGCTCCTAATGAATCTTTCATTGACACAGCGGGGAGCAGACCACAATGCAGCATGGTCCTCTAATTGTTCTCCTAATCGGTACGGGTCTGAACACTCCGACCTGGACCAATAGAAAACTTTTGACATGTCTTTATGACATAAAAAAGGGGAAAAACTTCTGTTCACACTGCAGGTTGCACACTGCATATGGCAGATTTTTTGTCTGTGCTTACACCGGCAGTGTGAACAAAGGCATAGAGGCGCTGCCATTTTTTTCTGTTGTATGTGGGGGGTGTGGCTACCTCCTGTTGGCTTGCACTTCACCCATGTCCCAAGGATGCTATAAAAAGACATAAGTTGGCCCCTATCTGCCCAGTTGTAGGCTTATTCAGCCCAAGAGAGGCCATTGCTAGTGTGAAAATGCTAGAATAGGGACCATGTCTCTGAGGAAACCTTAACATTGGTGACATGGCACACTGTTTGATCAAATAGTTTGCCAAGATCCTCACTTTTTAATATCCACAGAGCAGGTTTTTATCGTGTACAACGCCGAGGGGGATATATACGGTAAGAGCTTGCACCTGTGGGTTGCTGTTGCACTTTAAGTTTTTTTGTATGTCTCTATGACATGTCAAAAGTTTTTGGACAAGACAGGTACAATTTACTTACCTTTACTTTACCTTTTACTTTCTTGTGGCGGGGCTACTGACGCCACTCTGCTCACCTTTCTCCTTTATCATTGTAGGGCATGGACAGGGAATAGTCCCCCCTTATATTTTGGGTGACGACTTCTTAATTAATGGGTCGTCTCGGGACCTCCTGACAGAGAGCCATGAATAAGGGCAAGAGAGCCCGAAACGCGTCGGCCTTTTAAACATTATACAATAAAGGTTTAAAAGTAATCAAGCGAGCTGGAGAGTACTTTCGTGCTTATACAATTTACTTACTTTTCCTTCCTGTTTGATCCATTTCTGGCTTAAAAAATGCATCAAAATCACTCTCCCACCACCAAAAAACAAAAACAAACAAACAGAAAGCAGTGTGTGACATCGCCTATCACTGTTCTGCTGTGAACACTGAAGAACAGAGAGGGAATGACTGTCAGACCTTTCATTTTAGTATATATGTACTGTGTTTTAACCTATATCATACAAGTTAAGTTTGTTTCGTATTTTATTATCAGTACCAACACAATTTGAAAAACAAACTTTATTTATAAATGCTGAAAATTCGAAGATCTCTCTTTAACAAGTAATATGTATATTACATACAAATATATACCGCCAGAATACAGTGTTTGGCACCCTTTAATCAATGATGTGTACACTAAAAAAAAGAAAATAAACAATACAGCCAATGTACATATGTTCAGCATTTAAATCAGGGATGGCAAAGGACATAAAATGATGCCTTAAACATGGAGTTCTGCAAGTTCATCTAAATGGCAAAAAAGCTATATTTATTATGGCTATCAATTCTTTCAAGATTTGTTTTTCAATCTGAGAAGAGTTTGTAGTCTACATGTAGGAGACAAGTAAAAAAGGTTAAGATTTCTACAGTTGTGATATTTGGAGGCAATGGTGGTTGTCTTATACTATGTATTCCCTCATCTATGGTACCCTGGGACAGGAAAGAGATAGGATATTAATACACTTAGGTCTAAATAAGGTCTATATTTCCCTGGTATGATAGTTTGGAGGAGACATATATATATTCTCAGGGCTGTAGCTGTAACTTTCTATAATAGGCTAATTGGAAGCACTGAAGGTTAAGACATATATATTCCCAGGTCTATAGTTCCCTAGCATGGGATATTTGTAGACATAATGTTAAGACATAAGTACTAAGATATACTAAGTACTCCCAGGTCTATAATTTCCTGAGAAGGTATATTTGGTACATTGTTTCCCTGAAGACATAGCAGAAGTGCAAAAGATGAAGCCCAGACAATGTACACACATCCTTAAAGAATTCATCTCATCTAAGAAAACCGAACTGGAGGAAGAAAACTATACTGAGTAGGAGTGCTTGGTATTGTCAAACTGAGATGTACGAATCTCAACATTTCATATCAATGTAGGATGCAAGCAATTTAGATTTCACTGAAATCCAAAGCCAAACCCAGCCACTATGTAGTACTGTTTCTGTGCACCACTCAAGTCTCTAACATGGCCACAAGTATTAGATGACCATATGGCATACATCCATTGCTTGGCAAAAGACTGAGGGCACCATGTTTCCTAAAACCTAGGAAACAAATACAGAAAACAAATACAATGTGTAACTATACCAATTTAATCTAAAGCAACTACATGTCCCAATAATTGCATTCTATATATTCTATGATGCAGCGCATTCCTCCTTCCCTCTGATCAAAACTATAAACAGAAGTCGTTCCCTTGTAAATGCCGGTATTCTAAACTATATTAAGACGTTTTAGTCTTCCTATCCAGCATCTTCGTGACATTTCAGGGTGGCCATCTTGGAAATGTGCCTGTGAAATCAGTTCTAGAATTTATATGGTCCCATAAGAAGCAGGCTAAAATCTTCCAATCTCCAATATGGTTCGCAACAGTTTACAGTCTGCTAGGGTTTAGATTAAAAGCAACATGTATCAAAAAGATAGTGAAAAGAATGTTTAGATAATGGTTTGTAGTTTTCCAGTATCTTCCCTTCTTCCCAGCCAGATGAAGTCGGAGACTATAACACCTGAATGAAGCTCATGTTTATTCACCAGTGATGTTGAAACCTCTAAATAATGTTCTCAGAGTAAAAAGCTTACTCATGGTCTCCTTCCACACGTTTCTTACGAACTGAAATAAAAACAGAAGAATCTTGATTAGCTTAGCTTTAATAATTCGGGCAGTATAACTAAATCTCATCAATCCACTTACACGTCACATATTTCAGTGAGAAGAGATGTTGCTTTAGGGTGGATTCACACAATGTATCCGCAGCCGATTTCACGCTGCGAGTTCATAGCTAAATCCGGTGGGTCCCTTCACTGTCACTTTCAATGAGATTACATACTCTCAGCGCAAATGTCATCCTGCTGCGAATATGTAAAAGGCAGCCCCTTTAACCCCCTGTGGGCCGGTACATACATTACCGGTCTGCGCTCCAGCTTGCTTTGGAGGGTTCCGCACATCTGGACATCGTGCTCAGCCAATCGGCTGCGGCGGGGCAGCCCACTGATTGGCTGAGCAGGATGTATCTAGGAAGGTATCCGCAGCGGATTTTTCTGTGAAATCCACTGCAGATATGTTATGCATGAACCCACCCTTAAGTGTGTTGGGACCCTTAAGTACTATGTATAGCAGATCTCTTTTACAGTAAAGCTAGTAACGTTTTAGATGTCTTCCAGTGTTTAAGTCATTTGTATTAGTAACACACATCACAACATTAATAGCATATCTCTACAGTATTACATTGCTAACAATGATATATTGTCAGCTTCTACCAGAAGTATAAAGGCCCCTTGTCCACACCAACATGCAGAGATGCCTTTTTAACATGCAAAAGACAATGCAGAGTAGATACAACCAGGGATGCTGCATAATCCCAGCACTATGTAACCTGTCTATTCCTGCAGTCAGGATTGAAGAGATGCCAATAGATGTCAAGTGATAAGTACCCGTAACCACCTCGCTGAGAAATTAACATAGTGGAGAGAAAAGAGGTCAACAGGAATGTAGGCGTATGTTCTGGATACACCAAGATCTATAGTCAAAAGGAAAAGGTCAGCAGTCCTGAGCCCTCAAAACTGGCACAGCCCTATTCAGACAATGGGACGTAATCATATTTTGTGTTTACAGACAGTCCAGACCTGTAACACGTGTAGGTGACTAGATGAGCCAACCAGTAAAAATAGTCATTTTACTGATAAAACCCCTGTATTACTGATTGTCTAATAGTGCCTCCCTACAGCCATCGTCTCCCTCCATGTCAGTTACACTTGTGACCGCAGGCAGTATTTTGCCTGCGGTCACAAGAGGCTGCTCTGCAGGCTCTCTAGTGACGTCACTGGGGTGCCGCCACCAGAAGAAGAGATTGGCCTCGTGACCGCAGCCAAAACACTGCCTGCGGCCACAAGGGTGCAAAGAGGAGACGGCCGGACCCAGGTGAGTATAAGTGTTTTTTTTGTTTGTTTCAGAGGATTCCAAGTGCCTGCTATATGGGAGGGGGAGCACACAGGGGAAATATATACAACTGGGGGCAGCACACAGGGGGTCTATATACTACTGGTGCAGAACACAGGGGGTCTATATACTATTGGTGCAGCACACAGGGGGTCTATATACTACTGGTGCAGCATACAGGGGGTCTATACACAACTGGTGGAGCATACAGGGGACATATATACAACTGGGGGCAGCACACGGGATATATATATATATATATATATATATATATATATATATATATATATATATATATATATATAGAGAGAGAGAGAGAGATATAGATAGAGATATAGATAGAGATATATATATATATATATATATATATATATATATATACACATACACACACAACTGGGGGCAGCACATGGGAGCTATGTATACAACTGGGGGCAGCACACGGGATATTTATACAACTGGGGGCAGCACACGGGAGATATATATACACAACTGGGGGCAGCTCACAGGGGATATATATATATATATAAAACTGGGGGCAGCACACGGGGGTTCTATATACTACTGGGGGAGCACACGGGGTCTATATACTACTGGGGGCCATTTGCCTTCTCTGCCTAGGGCACCAAAACTCCTTGTCCTGGCCCTGTTGTGATGTAAGGACTTGCTTTATCTATAATAGTTACTTCATTTTTCTCTAATCTTCAATTTTTTTTCTTATTTTGGAATGACGATTTGAGGATTTCAGACCAAATTACAAGTTTTCCATAGCATTGTGGTCTCAGGATTAGTGATAAGCGGTGGCTGGAGAAGTTGGATGCAGCCTTAGAGCTGGTATGAAAACATGGTTACAGCCTATGGCCACCGGGGGTCAAATGCAGAACATTCAGGTTCAGATGAACCCGAATGTTCGACAAGTTTGCTCATGACTACTCACAATACAATATTTTCAACTTAAAAAGAGTCATCCTGCAGCCAATTAATATTATAACTTGAGGGACCACTGTATAAGGTTCCTAAGAAATGTTGTGTAATCTATAGTCTAAAAGGCATTCCCACTTTTGGTACTTATTGTATATCTACATGACCACCTCTGGAACCCCCCTGGAGTCTGGGTAACCAACAGATTCTCTATACACTTCAATAGAAAAGTGGCTGCGCTTTTTGTAACTCACAGACGTACAGGATCAGCAGCAGATTTGGTGGTGCAGATATCTAAATGTAACTAATAACTGAACACAGCATCAAATCAGCACCATCAAATCTGCTCCTGATCCTGTACGTGTGACCGCACCCTTAAAGTGACAATATTCCCATGACTGCCCATCAAGCTGGCGGCACCGCTGCATGGATAAAGATTTGTTCTGAATGCTTTTATTATATGTTTGTGTTTTTATTTTCATAAAAGATTATTACTGGAGAAATCAGAATGATGTGGTAATTTGGATTTTCTTGGTTTCTTTCTTTCTTTTTCCCTAAGTATCTACAAAGTCTGTTGTAGTGATTCCTAATCCACTAAAACCTACACTAAAGAGATGCTTCTTGCCACGTCTCATTAAATAAGTGGACAGACTAAATGCTTCTATATTATCCCTTAGCCCACAGAACAGCTGCTTCTTGTATTTATGGACAATATGATTCTTAGTACAAATACATACTACTTCCAGGCTTACCAAGATCATTATTTTTAGTAATAGCAGCGGCCGCCCTTGTCCGTGGTCCTTGCTGCATGAAGTGATATCCAAATTTGAGAATTGATGTATTAAGCTCCAGCAGTCGTGCGATCTCCATCTCTACTCCCGTTCCTAGTTGCTGTCTCTGTTTTGAAAAATGATTAAAAAAAATCTTTAACCAGTTTGTACCAAGGGTAATCTCCCTTAATCAATGTTAGAGCCCTATTCCACGGGACGATTATCGTTTGCATGATCATTAATGATAAACGATCGCTATTGCAAAAGACCTGAAATCGTTCACCCATTTACATAGAACGATAATTGTTACTTATGATCATTCTTGCGGTCGTCTTGTCGTTGCTATTGCGGTCGTCACTACTGCAAACAACGTCGTTAATGCGAACGAGCAACAATAAAAAATAGGTCCAGGTCTTATTAAATGATCAAAGATTTCTCGTTCGGTCGTTAATCGTTAACTGCTATTCAACCGAACGTTTATCGCTTAGATTCGAACGATTTAACGATAATCTGAACGATAATCGTCCCATGGAATAGGGCCCTTAGGGGGTCATTTGAAATTACTAGCTTATCCCCAGGAAAGACAACCCTGTATACACGATGCTCAGTGAGCACTGTGCATACAAACATTCAGACAGCAGAAGTGCCTGTATACCACTTCTGTCTTCTCTTGAGAGCCCGGCAGACAGCTCCTGTGTTCTTGTGCAGGTGTTAATTCTATGAGTCAGACACATATATGCGAGTACCGTAGTTCATTATCTATGGGTACTTCACAAGAAGAGAAATTTTGACTCTTAAAATGAGCTTTGTCTTATGTATCCATTCTACTCAAGAGAAATACCGAACTCCATCATAAAAATACATCAAAATAAGATAAGACTTTTATATCAGCACAACAGCCAAGTTAACTTTCAAAATTCTCCAGCCGTCTCAGAATTTATTAATTCCCCTCCCTGACACGTTAGTGAACAGATGTCACATATGTTAAATCTGGCTTTACTCATCTCTGCATTCATCCTGTTGAGTATAATCCTACAACCCAGTCTGTTTGCACAAAGGACTAAAATATAAATATGAACATCATGCTGCAACTAAAATAAATTATACCTGGTTGTCAATTTTGATTTCTTGTAAAGTTTCATTTTCTTTAAGTGCCTCCACCAAGGCCAGGACACCAGCACCAGTGACAAAGTTAGACTCAATATTTAAACTCCTTAGAGTTCGGTTTATTTTCAGCATGTCAGCGAACGCCTAAGCATAAGGAGAAAGAAAAAAATGTAGTAAAAGTACAGTTTAAAGAAAGAAAATCAATATCATAACTCTATATAAGGGTTAACTATATGGATCAGGTGGTCTTTTTCTGCTGACAATCCTGTACTCCTTTATCTTTACTAAATAGATAAATATCCCATACTTACCCTTTCCTTGATTGGAGTGCCAAATCACAATAAGACGACTTGCTGTGACTAATACTGCCTATGGCTGTATCCATATTTTCCAGGACTCCCTATTGCAGCATCCGCAGGGAATCAAACGCTGAGCATTCAGGTAACGTTGCTGAACATTTTGACAGATCTGCTCAACACTACTCATGGGCCTTAGTGCAAATGTTAAACTAAAGTTAGGCCTTTATGCCATCCCACAAGGAGAATGCAAAGAGGACCAACGATAGTTGTTTTTTTTAAAGTGTACCTGTCATTCCAGGTAAATTCTTAGGACATTTTATGCTGTTTGTACATGAGAGGTCGCAGAGTTTCTGGCTATTACATTATTTGTATAGGGCATTTTTCATCTGTCCCTTTGTGGGCTCCATCTCTTAATTATGTTTTTCCCGTAAGTTCCAGAATGGAAGGAAAGTAGCTGCAATGATCTTTTCTAAAGACTGGGCTCACAAATAGCAGGTGACCCTGCTTCCCTACCTCCCTTTAGCAAACCATCACAAGTAGCAGCAGAATAGAAGACATTATAGAGCAGTCTAAGCTATGAATCAAGCAATTTGGTGAGACAGTAAGATAGTAATGTCTCTGTCTGTGGTTCTATCCATTTTACTGCACTTTCCTCTCATCTTCTATTTACCCCTATCCCTCTCTACAGACTTCTCTGGCCAGTATTAACTGATCTGGCAGCGATGCTGAAAGTCTATCTCCTCTTTACTTTACCTATTTGCCATGTGATTTATAAACATATAAGAAAGTGGTGGGAGGTAAAAATGGGCCTGGTAAAGGAAGTTTTCTTACTCTGCTGTTACAAAGCAGTCTTTCAGTAAGACCATAGCAACCAATCGGAGCTCAACTTTTTACTTTGTTTTGGGAGAGATAAGCCATAGTCAGAGGCTTCGACAGAACTATCATATCGCCATCAGTTATTAAAAGTGTATTGGCCACCTTAAGGCTGCTTGATAAATCCCCCCCCCCTTTCATCTCATACTTACTGCCGCTACTGGATCATTGCTTCTTGTTGCTGCAATGCTGAATGTTTTCACATGTGTATTTGATTCTAAAGCCTTTGCATATTCTTTCAAGGTGGGAATTGGAATATTCTAATGAAAATGAATGAAAAAAAAAAATAAGGCAGGTGATATGAGCACGGCGACTTCCTCTTCAACATGGGTCTCAAAACTGTGGCCCTCCAGCTGTTGCAAAACCACATTTCCCATCATGCCCGCACAGCTAAAGTTTTGTATTTGGCTGTCCAGGCATGATAGGAAATGTAGCATTGCAACAGCTAGAGGGCCGCGGTTGGGAGACCCATGTTCTACAACATCCCTAAAGCACATACGATGGAGATATTGTGATTACAGAAACAGCCAAAGATACCTTACCAATCTGCTAGATAAAAGACCAAATGGTACAAGGGTAAAACAAAAAGAATGTAAAAAAAAAAAAAAGTTGTTTATGTAAATGTTTGAAAAAATAAAACAAAAGATTGCTACGAACAGGTATTATATACCCTAATAGTTAGTTTACTAATAACAATGAACACTCATGTCTAGTATCTTTTAGAGTGCAAAGACTGATCTGCAGCCTGTGCTCCAGCCAAGTTAGTTCTCCACCAACATATACTGCTATTAAATGCTCCCCGTCATCTAAACATTTATTTTTACAATTAGACTACTGATTTATGCGGAGTATATTGTACAGTAAGATCATTACAGAACAGTGACCATTAAAATTACAGAACAGACCTGATGTTGTTATACTGATATCAGTTTTATGTAGTATAAATTCATAATGTATCTGCCACATTATGTATGGTTAGGAGTACTATTTAAGAGAAATACTCAGTAAGTATTTGTTATTCTGTTCTCTTGAGCATCCAGAAAGACAAACACCTCTGATTTTTTTTAACTTATTGTACTCTAAAGTCTTTACAGTATGCTAAGTGAGCTCTACTATCTTTATATGCTAGTACACAGCCTATATGATGCTCCCCTGCATACTGTCACTTGTGTACTCTTCTCTCTGTCTACAGCCTGTGAGAGCTGTCCTCCCAGGATTCCCCTTCTTCTATCCATACATTGAGCTGGTCAGTAAAATCCTATCCTTCCATGCTCTTATCTTAAAAGAGAGAGCAGGTGGTCTGACAGATTTATCTTTCTATGAGTTTCACTTAAATTGTAGGAAATTTTTTGTGACGTCTATTTAGAAAGTGGTTTCATTTTGCATACAGGGAATGAACAGTATAAAAAGGTGTCCAAAGCCTTTAAATACAGTGACTTGTTTGTATACTCGCTCTGACTAAGAGACCTTACTGTGTTTAAATGTGTGATTAGTGGACATTTTTCTATCAATCAATGATCATTCTGGTTGCTTTTAAATATGTTGCTTTAACACATTATGGTCCTGGAAGTCAGGGTTTAGAAGTCAGTGCTGGACTCTATGGGGGAGATTTATCAAACATGGTGTAAAGTGATACTGGCTCAGTTGCCCCTAGCAACCAATCAGATTCCACCTTTCATTCCTCACAGACTGTTTGGAAAAGGAAAGGTGGAATCTGATTGGTTGCTAGGGGCAACTGAGCCAGTTTCACTTTACACCATGTTTGATTAATCTCCCCCTATGTCTAATTCATCTCTTTTTACACATGGTGTAGGGTGCTAACATGAATGCTGCTCAAAGAAGACAATCACATTGGCTTTTTGCTCCACTGTTTTCCATAAAGCTGTTTCATTTTTGTCGTCATTTTTGTATATTTTGTTTTAACATCCCCTGAGGGAACAAAATATAGAAAAATAAAAATAAGGGGTCTAGAGTTAAAATCCCCTATACTAACCAGGCACTCTCTGCTCTTGAGTAGCGGGCACCAGGTAAAATGTTCTCGAGTTGAGCATTCAAGCATTGAAAAATGTCTCAAGTATTTTACTACTTGCTCAACTCAATAGAGAACATATTGTCTTAAACACAGCCAATGCAAACAAGGAGACACTAATAGCAAACTGAACATTGACATTTCCCTGGTTGTACTTGAATTGAAGTCCTAATGCTGCAAATCTGCAGCAATTCACATGGAGCCAGTAGCCACTTCTTGTACTCTCTGGCATGAATGCATTACTATCCAACATTAAAATGGAGATAAGCTTACATATGGCAAGCAGAGCAATCTCTTTATACTGAACAGTGATACACATATATAACATTTTAGAACCTTCAAAATTACCTTTATGTTATTAAGGTTAACATCAACCAAGCGAGGATCATTGTTCTTTATTCTCTGTAAAGTCTCCTCCACATTGGTAGGGTTTGGTGGTTCATCAAACACTGGTCTGATTGGTTCTGCCTTTATAACGTCTACAGGAAAAATAAATAACAGAATAAATATTGGACCTGGAAACACAATCAAAGGAACAAACATGCATGTTAATTTAGCATTCATTATAAATGCGTATAGGCCTCAGCATGTGCAACCCCCTCCAAATAAATTGACCAAAGGGGCACTCATGCCAGTATTATTAACAATACATATCTTTTATATGAAGATGCAGGTCTGGGAAACTGTTGATGTACTGTATCACACTTTCTACATTGATAAGTTTACAGGACATGCTGTGACATGAAAAAGCACCAGGACAAAAACACCTGCATGGTTATGAAAACTATACTGGAAAAAACGAAATGTCCCTATTTTCTATGGGGCTTCAAAACATTGGCAAGCGTCAAGCTTGGCAAGATTATGAAGCCTCACAGAGAATAAATGGCTGCTCATGCACATTGCTGCTCTATTCATTCAGAGGTAATTTGTCTTCCATTAATGCAATCAGTGGGGGTCCCTCCAGATGGACTCCAAATGATCTGCTAGGTATCGTCCATCCTGTGGATTGGGGATAACATTTGATAATGAGAATACCCGTAACTGCTTAAAAACACAGACGCATGATATGACACATTTGGCTAGCTGTGCTGTCTTAAGTCATTCAGAAATTTCCACCTAATTTACCATTGTTGGAGGCATAGTAAATGCTTCAAAGCTATTTTTATGTGATCCGATATGAAAGGAATACCGACATGGAGCAAGAGAAACATTAATGGTACATTAAATACCTGAGATTTGATCATTAATATCGCAACTACACAACGGACTCATGGAGAAAATGTTCCCATAGCCTTTAAAATGTTAAAATATTTTCATATGCCATAACATTAGTAGAAATAAATACTCACTTGGAAATCCCTGGCTATCATACCCATTACTGGTGCTGTTTGGATAAATGCTGGGCATTCCAAGGATAGCTAAAGGCAAAAAGAACATGGTTAGTTGTGCAATTTCTGACATCATGCAATCTCTGTAAAATCCTTATATTTTTGAACTAAACATGAAAATACTATATACCTACCCTGTTTCCCTGAAAATAAGACCGTGAAATGAACCCCGATTATATACTATATAGCAGTTGTCGTAACAAACCAGCATAACCAGACAAAACTACAGCAAGGGTCTTACTTTTGGGGGATGCCTTATTTTAAACTATTCTGAAAATCCTCCACTATGCTTTATTTTCGGGGAAAGACAGTAATAACACCCAAACTGATTAAAGGGAACGTGTCATCAGTTTTGCAGGTCACTGTCTATATATTAGAAAAACAAACTCTAAACTTTTCAGTTACATTGAGCCTGATAAAAGACAAACGACGGTGTGCATCTGTCACAGAACTCACTCTCTTCCCTAACTTGGGACGGCATGTCATCTATACTTGTTTTTGCAGGTAAAATAAAACTTACTTCTGTAGGATAAGAGTTATCATACCAGAGATGTGGCTGGACAGTTAAAATGGCCGTCCAGGAAAAGATTACGGATCCAGTGGATAGGCCATTAATTATTTTTCCTGGACAACCTCGATAATGCTTAGTATTAGACCTGTTACTGCCTATTTATATTGGAACAAACATTTAAAATTAATCTGTCAGCTTCAATTCACGTTCTACACTCCTGATACTGCTATATGATAGTTACAGTGTTACCTAGCTCTGTCTGCCTGTGCTTCCATAGCATCCTTTACTCTCCAGTGCAAAGCTTCAAAGAGGCGATCCCAAGCTCCTAAAGTGCTGAGGGCTGTAATGCCTCCTCGCTCCCTCTCCTGCTTGATTGACAGTCAGATGGAAGCAGAGCCTCAAGCAGGGTCAGGTATAGGAGAGGAGGTGTTTTAGCCCTCAGCGCTTCAGGGAGTTGGGAACGTCTCTGACACTTTTTACAAGAGAGTAAAAGCATATGAAATAAAAACAACCGGCTATCTAACAGTGTCAACAGTTTAGTATGTAAATGGCAGCTGATAGATTCCCTTTAAGCCATAGCAGGACACAAGCAGAGTGCATGCTGTTATAGACATGACATTTTCTCTTTAAATACTAACCAGCAAGGTCACTCAGCTCAATGTCTGTAGCACTGCTCAAAGCCTCTTCCAGTTCTGGATCAAGAGTTAGCTTCTCCTCTGAAAGTAAATCTTTGGGCTTTTGCTTGGGGACAAATACTTTCCCTATAAAAGAAAGGAAAAACAAAAGCAAAAAAAAAAATGTCAGCGTCAGAACAGTGTAGCAGGAAGCAAATGAAGCACTGCAAGAGTTCAAGATTACCTGTGATCAGAAGGTGGCGCTATCACCATAAAGAGTGTTACTAGCTTGAGTGAATACCATAGCAAGACAACACATTTGTTAAACACTTGAATACCATTAGTCCTTTAGTGCGGAAAACATATCCAATAAGCCACGGATTCTAAGATGCTCAGTTACTTTCACCCCAGTGACTGAGCCACCAGTGTACACTATATACCATTCTCCTAAAGTAAAAACATCTAGTATAAATGTGTACATTAACTGTATGTCCTACAATTATCCTCTACCCACAAGACAGGTGATTAATGTAGGATTGGATTGGTCCCAGACTACCAATGATTACAGAAATGGGGGTCCCGAGTCCCTGTGTGAATAGAGTGCTGCTATGGTCACACAGAAAAAAAAAAATAAACAAACATACATCAGTCCATCATCACCAGTTCTCCCACTACTCTTTTTCAGACGGTGCCTGATTCTCTGGCAATCTTCACTTCCTGGTCTCAGTCATCACACAAAGAAAATGCTGGCTGTGACCTGCTTCAGCCAGTGAGTCGCTAAGCTGGCATTTCCTGAAGATCAAGATGGAGACCAGGTAGCGGAGGTCAGTAGAGACCCTATGTCCAGTAAAATGGTATGCAAAAAACTCTCCAGAGACACCATCACGTGTCTCGACGTCAGTGTCAGTGACACTGCCCCCCAGGGAAATAAAATGTGCAAAAAACACTGTTCCACACTGGTGAGGGGCAAACACCCCGAAACAGCTGTCTGTGGATGGATACCTTGATTGGGTGGTTTCCTTGACTGGAGACATTCCTTGGTTTGGTTGTTCCTTCCCGGAGGAAAGTCTGGCTATCTCACTGACATTGAGACACATGATGGTGTCTCTGCGGTGTTTTGGTTGATCAGCAAAAGGCAGACACTTTGTAAAAAATATAGGGGGGGTGGGGAGTGTGCTTTGTTCTACACCTTAAATCATGCATAATTATTGCAATTTGCGCACAACTGCTGACTTTAATTTAAAAACTTGTGACCTAAACACATAGCCCAGAAAGCTGAAAACGTAGGTTTCAATGTTATTTGTATTTCGCATCCATAAAATATAATATATTAACCCCTTAATGACATAGGGCGTATATTTTCGCCCTGATGCCGTTAGGGACGTTCAGAGCGGGGCCGCGCGGCGGCCGCGCTCTGAACCGCGGAGGTCCCGGGTTCCGCTTGTAGCCCGGGACCGCAGGTATTAGCGGGCACGGTCCGATCGCCGTGCCCGCTAATACAGTAATCAGATGCAGCTGTCAAAGTTGACAGCTGCATCCGATTACCGGACGCAGCGTCATCCCTCGTGTCTAGTGGGGAGATCGCTCCTCCGGGATGTTATCCCGGAGAAGCGATCTCCGTAACTGAAGCCGGCCGGGGACCGCTCCAAGATGGTGCCGTCCCCGGCTCGGCACTCGTTTACTTCCGGCTGCAGCAGCCAGAAGTAAACGAGTGCCTATCTCATGGATCTCTGCAGCATATCTATGCTGCAGAGATCTCTATGAGAGATCAAAGCACTTTTACTAGAAGTCTAGAAGTCCCCCAAGTGTTGTTAATAGTAAAAAGCCCCCTCCCCTAATAAAAGTCTGAATCACCCCCCTTTTCCCAGGTTATTAATAAAAGTAAACAAATAAATAAATAAACATGTTTGCTATCGGCGCGTGCGTAATCGCCTGAACTATTAACTAATCACATTCCTGATCTCGCACGGTAAATGGCGTCAGTGCAAAAAAATCCCAAAGTGCAAAATTGAGCATTTTTGGTCGCATCAAATCCAGAAAAATTGTAATAAAAAGCGATCAAAAAGTTGTATATGCGCAATCAAGGTACCGATAGAAAGAACATGTCATGGCGCAAAAAATGACACCTTACACAGCCCCATAGACCAAAGGATAAAAGCGCTATAAGCCTGGGAATGGAGCAATTTTAAGTGACGTATATTTGTTGACAATGGTTTGAATTTTGTATAGGCCATCAGATACAATATAAGTTATACATGTTGTATATCGTTTTAATCGTAACGACTTGAGGAACATGCATAACAAGTCAGTTTTACCCCAGGGCAAATGGCGTAAAAACACATTTCCCCCAAATAAACAAAATGCGTTTTTTTTTTTTTTCAATTTCACCACACTTTGAATTTTTTTTCTGGTTTCGCAGTGTACTTTATGCAAAAATTCAGCCTGTCATTGCAAAGTACAATTAGTGACGCAAAAAATAAGGGCTCATGCGGGTTTCTAGGTGGAAAAATGCAAGTGCTATATCCTTTTAAGCACAAGGAGGAAAAAATGAAAACGCAAAAATCGAAATTGCCTCTGTCCTTAAGGGGTTAAGGAAAGTAACAGTGGCACTCAAAGTGTAAAAATTCAAGTAATTTACTTGCCCAAAACCGTACACTGCTTGAAAAAGACCTCATTGCGAGGTTGAAACGTTGCGGTTTTCGGCAAATAAATCACTTGAATTTTTTCACTATTTTTGAGTGGCACTGTTACTTTCCTTATTATGCTTAAGTATAATATAGTAGCACCTGTGGTCGCAGAGGTGCAAACAGGTTGGCACCAAAATATTTTTTGTCAGAGTGCTGCACCATATATTATTTTTGTGTGTGTATATGATATATGTTTATTTATATATATATATATATATATATATATATATATATACACACATACACATATATACATACATACACACACACACACTATTGCTATACAATCAGCCATTATTCTATATAATGTACATAATAAATTGTCTATTTCATGTTGGCACAATAATTACACAAATGGATGTGGTTAGCGATATGCAAATAGAGCTGAGCAGCAGTCTGGTATCGGCGGCCCTGCAGACAACAGGTCTGTGTACACAGGAAGCAGACACAATTCACCCAATGCAGATACTATGGGCCATTATTACTAAGTGCTTGTTCTGTAAATGAGCTGCTGATCGGCCTGATTTCCACATATACATCTTCACAAGTCGCTTTTATCTTCTGCATTTCTGGGAGAGATCCCACTGACAGACTTGTCTCCTCAATTTCCATCATACACTTTAGCCCTATTGTTTTTCACCCCAGGGGCGGAATTTCACTGCAAATGATTTGACAGGCAGAAATACGGGTAGGACGAAAACAAGGAGAAACGTACAGGAAGAAAAGCAGAGAGGTAGAAAAAAATACCAAATGGAAAACTTGACTTATAACCTCCCCAGCTGCGAGCAGGCCGAGTAACTAGACAGAAAACATTCAGGATACAAAGCACAATAATAAGAATATAAAATATTCTCAGTGACATGAAACTAAAGCTGTGCCTCCCTGCAGACTGGGCACAAAGCGTTCATGCCAGTTCTCTGTTTTGTAAATATGACTTTGATGAGTTGGGCTACACTATTTCTAGCGATGCAGATTTCAGATGTGCAAGTACATAGAGCTCACAAACAGCGACACAGAATCTATGTGCCCCCCCCTATTGCTGCTATCAAATAATGACTGTGCAGCCTTGTAAAAAGCTTGGGAAAATGAGGCTGTACCCGTCTGTGTGGGACATGTCCCTGGGAACTACTTTCAATGAACAATGGGTTAAACGTCTTAGGCATTTGTAAACGGGTTTGTTCACTTATGTCACACGCACACCACAATGCAGAGCAGCCAAATGCCTGATTAATTTATGGTCAATTTGTGATAGGCTGATTCAGACACAATGGTCACGGGGGAATGGTGGGCAGCAAACTGGGTGACATTCTAACTTAGACTCCTGCCACCTATTACTTCTCCCTTCTAGCACCCCTGATAATACAAAAGCCTGTACTCTAAAATTAGGAGTCTAAACTGGCTAGGTTCCCAAAAAGGAATAGTGGAACACGCTGCCTTTTTTCTTTTTCCTGATTGGTATGGGTCCAAAAGGGAAGAGATGCATCAAGCATTATCTTTATATTTCTGATATTATAGTCTGTTAGGAGAATTGTGCTTCCCACTGTAATATTTTAGGGTATGTAAATATTTGTAGAATTTTTGGTTTTCCTACAACATAGTCACATTAATGGTATATGGCTAGAACATGCCAACAATGTCAGAGCAAATAGGCAGCAGCTCTTTTTTCATGCTTGTATAAAGGACAGTAAATAAAAAAAAAATCCTAAACTATTCTAGTTTTCACAATGGCCACTAGAGTAAAAGAATAGGAACGGGTTAGAAGCATGTGGATCATTTAATTATGGTAGTAGTAGCCAATAACTTACTGGAGATGGTAAAACCCTATTGCATAAAGTGTACACACTCATTTGCTTCATTTGACTATGGGACAGATAATGCATTGGTCAAATGTCACATGATTTTGCTGGTAAAATTCCTATATTACCATTAATATTGTGCAGCCATTTGACGCCATGAACAGGTGTGGTTTTGCTGTGGTACTCTACTCTTATTATAGATAATACTGGAAGTATGCGCCTCTAATGCGGCCTCCCTAAAATAAGTTTTAGTAAAGCAAATCGCAACTAAAACTAGAAAGAAATACATGAGAAATTAAAAACAAAACAAAATCAATACCCATAGAAATCTCACAGCACCCTGTGTCTCATAAGACCCTCATTTTCCTTTAAATACCATTCATATATAATACTAGTTATAAAAGGAATAAGAGGTTGGCAAATTTCCATAAAGAAAGAAAAAATCTGCAGTGCAGACAAAGACCCGCATGTTATTTTACTCGGCCAAGCCATATACTGTATTATTGCAGTAGCTACGATGATATCATTAAAAAACAAACCAACCCTGTATTATCAGGATGTACTGAACTGCTAGAGCTGCGCACATAGCTACAATCATACTTCAGCACTCCCACAAATCTCACATTACTCACTAAACATTACATCACATATCTAAGAAGTGTACTACAGGGAGCCAATGTTAGCCCTAAGAACCCTTCATCACTCAACAGCCAGGTACGTAGACAGTAAAGGGAACACAGCGTCTTCTCTTTCCATTCCACTCCTCGTACCAGCTATACAACGTAACAATGCCATTCAAGGGGTTTTCATTAACTGTAATAAAGAAATGATTAAAAGGAGGACATCCGCATTCTTGTAAAACAAATCAATGTCTTTATGGCCTCCATTATCTACCCAATATAAAAAACACTTATGTAATTGAGTTAGTCTCCATGAAGTAGATAAGATAAATGTATGTGACTAATACAGAAAATGAAAGGACACTCATCACTTAAACACACTTTAGAAAACTATTGTCCGCCAGCTTCTTACCCCTATACACATGCACAGGTGGCCATATGTTCTCAATGGGAAGAGAATACGCGGCATGGGAAACTCTATATTATGTATGGGCACCTTAGAAGTGATGCGGTCATGCTTTGGGGTGAATGTTACACCTAGGACTTTTTCTATTTAAAAAAAATAAAGCAATTGTGATGAGACTACTACTACCACTACCACTGAGTGATATAAAGTCTGGTTGCTACCGTACCCTTAAACTGGTCATACATTATTAGTTATCAGAGGTCTTCCATTCTCCTTATACACATAAATGCTAAGCTGAGTGTTACAGTAAAACACTGTCAAGACATTTCTGGTGGCAGCTTGTCTCCCCGAGAACAAAAGGATTGGTTAGTTGAAATTTAAAGTGCTCAATACCTTTTCCCCAACATTATCTTTGAAAGATGAGGAAGATGGTCTATGATTTCTGCTAAAATTGGTGAGTTTGACCAACTATTCTCTTATGTGTAGGAGGGCCTTAGCTTCCTGTACCAAAACCACATGAAATGGCAGGGCCCAGGAAGATTAACTGTGATTTCCTTGCAAGATTTATGAAAACTAAATCCCCCATTCTGGCAAACACTGTGGGTAAGAGTATCCTTACCTTCCCTTTCTCTAATGGTCTGACGAAAAGTCTTGTCTAAAGACTTTATTATGACCGTCTCCCTTCATTAGTATTCGGTGGAATTAAACTAATCTGCTATATAACAGATTCCAAGTTTTCTACTAAACAATAAAAGCGAAAATTCTATTAATTGTATTCTTGACTGTAGATCAGACCTGTGGGGAAAACTGTATTTATGACCACATCAAAGTGCAGGAAAGAACCAAGCTTCCAAACATCAAGGGGGTATGCAGTTCTGGCAGGGACCGTCTGCCTCTACGGTCTTCCCAGACTGCTAGAAAGTATATATCTCTACTTTACAGCTCCATTAGACAATACTACATTGATGCCCTAGGCTAAACAGGGATATGCTGAAATGATATGTATACCGCAAGATTTAGTATAAAGTATATGGGGACCTTGAGGCAGGAAGGAGATTAAGTTCCACAGTGAAACCTCGACAACTGGTGAGTGTAAAGTATATGGCCTGTATTATCACAGAACCATCCCTAAAGTAAGCCCTTAAAACAGAGCTGCCCCATATGCCTGTAATATGATATAAATGGAAGCAAGAGCCAAAGATGTTTTTAAATGCTTTAAAAACACAAAAATTATCCAGTTAGTGAATCAATGAAATGTGATAATGGGCACAATAGGGTGTACAATGCGCTTATTCTTTTCTCTTTACATGTAAGAACAGGAATCTAACAGGTGGGGACAACTATCAGATCTTCAAATACTAAAATGATCTATGTATCAGTAGCTATTATTACTGCAGGTAAAGACAAGATCAGTGAGTCAATACTGAGGGCAGGATTTCAGGAAGGCACCAATGAATCACCATGGCACAAAACACAATAAAAACAACAGTGTTTTCATAGAAACAAGTAGAACTACTTTAATACTAGCTTAAAGATGGCTCGCTTTGGAAGATTTATTTTCTCCAGTGCATGACGACTGAAGGCTTCCTCCTCATATAGAACAAAGCAATGTACAAAAACGCTGAGCAAAGGTTACAAAGTATACAATAAATACAGTAATAAAACTCAAATCCCTCCTCCTTAACCTCAGCACCACTGCATAAACATGCAAAACTGTACACAATATAACCTCACATAACTAACGCTGACTCGAGCTTAGGCCTCGTTCACATGACATGTTGGTGTCTCTCACACTGGTATATGTAAGGTTTGTCAAAATGATATGCCAGCGTATACACATGGATCAAGCCAGGACTTTAGTGGACCAGTCTACTTCTGACTATGTCTATTTTGCAGGATACAAAAACATGGTCCCACAAAAACAAAACATGGTTGTGAATCAGACCTAACACAGCCATTTCTGATCCATTAAAGTCTGTGGCCACCCCATAGGTACACTGTGGTATACAGTATGATGAATTATATTTTTTACAACATCCCATCAAATTATGCTGGTGGAGACCCAAAAACGGGATGTGAATGGAGGCCTAGAGACCACTCTCAGGAATGCAAGCTACAAATATGCTTCTTAAAGTGAAGTCTGAATTTAAACTAATGTGGTTCCATGGTATTAGGCTCTAGATAGTGTATTTATGTAAAATATGATACACACACAGAAAGGAAATTATGCAAAAATTTTGTTGAATGGCTATGTAAACTTGTATAGGTGGGGGTGGCTGAGATGAGCAATAGAGACGCGTTTCATGGCCTGCACTAAACAGCGGGCTACCTAGGCATCATAAATACCAAACCTCTGAAACTAAAATCTCATCTTGCTTGGGAGGTAAAATCCATATCTTGAGAAGCTGCCCATTGTACACCTTGTCACTTTCTGCCCTTGTATAGCTTGTATTACCAGTGATACAATGCAATGGATTAGAAAGGTGATGTGTACAGGTAAGGGCATCCCTTCTGAATGATTCCATTTAAGGAGCTGTAAATGATCGCTTTATGGTCTAACTAAATCACGTCTGACTCATGACATCAGCGAGGAACACAAGCAAAGTTAATCAGTTACAACACACGTGACTGGCCTAGTTATAGAACCCAACATTTGCTGTGCTGTGTGTATAACATTACCTAGGAAACACATGCCATGTATTATAAGGGAGCTCACAGCTGCATCATATGTGGGTTTACTTCAAACATTCGCTTTGCCGACATGGAATTTTCCATATACGAAGCTATATATCCCCGGGCTATGCACAATTAGAAAAACATGGCTGCTTTCTTCCTGAAAGAACATCACTCTTATCCTCAGTGTGTGGTATTGCAGCTCATTTCTATTGAAGTAAATAGAGTGGAGTTGTAATACCACACACAACCTGAGGACAAGTATGGTGTGGTTTTTGGAAGTGGAAAAAAAGCAGTTATGGTTATTTTCATCCTCGATAATCCCTTTAAAGCACTCCTGGTGGAATATCTACCTGTCTCTCAACTAGACTTATTATAATTCTGTCATTGCTCTCCTCTTGCTGAGTATAAAGTGTTAGACAGCGTTAGAACAGAAAACATGTTACACGGTGCACAATATGTGAACTGTATGTTAGGATATTATCAAAGTTGAGACAAAAGAAACATTAATGGCTCCACAAGGTGCTGTTATTATGCTGGAGTACTTGATCGTAGCTCTGACTAGATGGAGCAGATAAAGAAAGCAACCAAAACAGACTAAAGGCGATATTACACGGCACAAACTAGGGGGAAAAGCGAGTAGGAGTGTCTGTATGGGTGACCCATCAAAGAGAGCGGTGCTCTGCTGCCACTGCTCCTATTACAGGGAGCAACGGACAGCAGACCGTCACTGTCATGGTTGTTTTTTAATCAACATGCTGAAAAAGACCACAATGTCTGCTTATCATTGCCTTTTAACATGACCTATTACACCTAACTATTATTGTCCGGAACAGGTAATAATCGAACAAATATGGCCAGTAATTGCTTGATGTAATAGGGCCCTTAAGGAAATACATGTAATCAAAGTCCTATGACACTGCTCATAAGAACAAATGTGACAAAAACATTCCAGACTAATCTATAATCTATCAGAAACCACCCAAAAACATACAGTGGCAAATGATCAATTTTTTGTTTCAGCCATGGTGAGCCAAAAAAAAAAAAACTAGAGGTCAATGGCACAGTATGTTTAGAATGGTATGGTATGACTTTCCTATAGAGGTTAACTGAGAAATTCCACAAAAAAAACCTGCTTTGTATCTGCCATGTGTGAACATACCTGTAAGCCATGGCTGGAAGACCACTGTGGTAAACTGCTTGGATATTAGGTTTATATGTTACACATATGTTACTTGGCAGGACAATACTTCCCAGATGTAGCAAATTAATGGAAACCGAGTTCTATTCTTATTTCCCACTGATTCCGAGCACTGAACTCAAAAACACATAATACGTGTATGTGTTTCATAGTTTTTTTTATTTCATATATTTAGTGCAAAGAATTCTGTTCTCTGTGTCTCAATACTTTGTGATTAAACAAGATGAAAGGGAAACTACACAATCTCGCTACAGCGCACAGGGCACTGAGGATGAAGCCAAGTTTCTTACCTTCATCCTAGGCGCCATTGTTATATGCTAATTAGACGATTTGGTGTACTGGGCACCGTGCACCGATCTGCCCCTAGCCGCCTCGCCCCTTCTAATGAATATTAGCAGAATTTCCCTTTAAGGATTATAGGAACACTTGTAGTACATATGTGATGTTTTAGAGGCAAAATAATCATGACCATAGTTTCTAAGTTTTTCTCATAGTTAATAGGGGGGGAAAAAAAACAACAAGAACACAACTAAATCTGACATACCTTTTTTCTCCCCAGTAAATGGTACATAGTCTTCCCTGTCTTTTTGAGCAAGAGCTTCCTGTTCCAAAAACTCTAGAAGACGCTCTCTGTCATAAGGACCTGTGGCTTCCTTTAGAGTTTGGTCCTTCTGTCGAAATCCCGCTGGCAACAGTGCATTCTAGGGCACAGAAAATACAATAGAATGAATGGTTGCCCCAGTCTATTCACAGCAAGTGCTGGGCACAATAACAATGTAACACAGTGCTGAACATTTGTGGTATTGGTGTTTCTGGTCATACAATCATATATAAATATTACCATTAGCAAGTCTCATAATGGTATTACACCATAGCACCTGAGGCATACTCTTCCAGTTCTACAAGCATCCCTCATCACACTAACTGTGCACTCACTTATTGCTTCTTTACATAACAATCTGGTTAGTACATGATGCCATACTGCATACATAATACTGTATAGGTAATCTCTTTCCTTATTTTCATTAAAGGGATTTAAGTTCCAGTGTTTCTCAACTCCAATCCTCAAGACCCACCAACAGGTCATGTTTTGAGGATTTCACAGGTGATATAATTAGTCAGTGCACAACTGTTGTATGGGATATCCGCAAAACATGACCTGTTAGTGGGTCTTGAGGACTGGAGTTGAGAAACACTAGATTAAACTATCAGCAGGTTAGCAGTATCTAACCTTCTATGTCCCTATAGCACACACAGGGCTGAGGATGAAGGATTCTTACCATCATCCTCTGCACCGTTTCCATGATATTAGTAGTTCATGGCCTATGCTAGTAAGTCTTTTTGGTGCACTGGGGACGGGACTACCATACCCAGGGCACCAATTGCGCCCCAGATGGCCAAATTGACTTAATAGAATTAGGGTTAAACTCATGAAGATCACTGAAATGGAGCCGAGGATGAAGGAAACTTCTTCATGTGCCCTTTGTGCAATTGAGAGATATAAGCAGTATAAATGCTTCTAACCTACTGATAGTACTGTATATACCCTTATTACATTCTTTAACATAAAACATTTTACCTTCTCCAAAACTCACACAACTTGCAAAACCAATAACACCTTCAGTTTTACTGCAATGGACCCATGAAATAGATGCATTACCTTCAAGTTTGTGCATACACCTTTAAGATATGTTCACATTCTGTAAGAGACCGGCCGTTCCGTGACCCGGCCGGGACACGGAACGGCCAGTCTCTGAAAAGATCATCCCGGCCGATACTGCAGTACCGTCCGGATGATCTTTGTAGCCGCAGGGTTCTGATGGGGGTCCATCTGCGCGCCCGCATTAGAACTCCCCACTGCACACTATTTTCCATAGTGTGCACTGACAGGGTTTTCTGCGTCCGCTACTCACTGAATAGCGGCTGCAGAAAACTGACATGTACGTTTTCTGCGGCGTGAAAGAGATCCCGGCCAGAGCGTATACTACGTGTATATGCCCTGGCCGGGATTCCATAAAAAGCAAGAAAACGTATACTATCGTAAAAAGTACAGCTGTTGTTGCCGATTGCAACAACGACCATACTTTTACGAAAATATACGTAGTGTGAACATAGCCTTAGGGTGCATTCACACGTACAGGATCTGCAGCAGATTTAAAGTTGCAGATTTAAAGCAAATCATCAGTTATAAATCTGGGCTATCAAATCTTCTGGGGATCCTGTAAGTGTGAATGCACCCTAAATGACTGACAGCCAACAGTTATCTTTTCCGTCTTCCCCATACATAGGAACATTGGCCACAGCCAAACGTTCCCTTGCTCTCTATAGGAAGGGGTAAGCTGCAGGCATTTGGATGGCAGCTTCTCTCTCAGAGAACAAAGGGGGTTAAGCAGTAAACTGAACACACCCGACCCCTATCTCCACAAAGATCGACTGTTTATGCTGATTGCCGGCTGACGTAAGTATAAAATGTCAGGGTGCTATTAGACAGGCGGCCTAATCAATAATGTAAATGAGCTCCAATCTGCTAGATCAGTGCTCATTTACTGAGCCTAGGTTTTCTTTCCTAAAGTAACTCCCATGCATACAGATATTTCATATCACTGGAGACATCTTTATACGTGTTAAGTTTATTTAGGCGACTGCAAAATAACCAATGCAATGCACATCTCAAAACTGGATCTTTGCTTAAAGTAACACTGTCACCCCCTATTTGCATTTTGACTGCTCTCCACAGGTGTAAAGGGTAAATGTTACAGCTTTCATTACTTATTTTATATCACACCTCATGATGCTTGTTCTGGTAAAAAGTCGTTTTTATGACCTGTGGATTGGTATATGTGGGCGGGGCCTCGTGGCCTATGTGGCACTTCGCTCCGCCCCTAGCGTCACTTAGCCCCGTCCCCATCAGTGACGTCGCATAGGTGCCGCCCCCTCAGCAGCCATTGGAAGGGCCAGCCTAAAGCTCTAGGCCCCGCCCCCCTAGATTGTCCCTCACCAATGGCCGCTGAGGGGGTGGGGCCTATGCGGTGATGTCACGAATGAGGCGGGGCTAAGTGGCGCAGTGATGTGGCACATAGGCCGCAAGGCCCCGCCCACATATACCAATCCACAGGTGATAAAAACGACTTTTTACCAGAACAAGCACCATGAGGTGTGATATAAAATAAGTAATGAAAGCTGTAACATTTACCCTTTACACCTGTGGAGAGCAGTCAAAATGCAAATAGGGGGTGACAGTGTCACTTTAAACATTTTTTTTTTTGTTGCTTTTGTGCTTGGATCACCACAAATCTGGCAGGAAAGCTCTGAGTACAAACCCTTGGGAAAGATTACAATGTTCTACAGGAAATGCAGAACAGAAGCCAGACACTGTTTCACATGCAGAAGCCTTCAAGACATAACCAAGCATCTTACAGAAATAAAGAAGACAAACCTAATCAAGTGTGACTTAGTGAAGGGATTGGTGGATTCATTAGGCTGGATATTAAAGTAAGACTCTGAAAGAAAAGTTCCAAGAGCCTAAGGTGAATATATAAACACATGATGTGCGGGACTTTAAGAGCGACCTATGAATGGAACAACCTCAATGTTGATTATAAGAAAAACACAGCAAGAAGCCTAGAAAATAAGGAGAGGTGGGGAAAAAAACTAAATATTTTCACAACTGCGCTCAACCTAGAGAATGTGTCCACCTATTATAAGCTAAAAAAATATGATGGGAAAATTCCGTTTTGTTTGATGTTGGGTAGTAGAAGAAATGATTTGGGATACCAAAGAAAGGACTGCCACTATTGTTTGCACGACTTGTGCCAGAAAGCATTTCTAAGAGGCAATGTTAAATCATTTGGAACAGACTTAAAGGGGTTGTCCGGCGATAAAAAATTATTCACAGAATAACACACATTACAAAGTTATACAACTTTGTAATGTATGTTATGTCTGTGAATGGCCCCCTTCCCCGTGTTTCCCCCCACCCACGCTAGACCCGGAAGTGTGGTGCATTATACTCACCGCATATCGTGTCGTCCACGGTCTCCGATCGTCAGCAGTGACGTCTTCTTCGGGAGCTTGGCGGATCTTCCCGAGTGCCGGCCGCCCTCTGCAGCGTCATCCGAAGCTCAGCCGCGATTGGCTGAGCTTAACTGGGCTCAGCCAATCGCGGCTGAGCGGCTGATGACGCGGCCACGTCATCAGCTGCTCAGCCGCGATTGGCTGAGCACAGTTATGCTCAGCCAATCGCGGCTGAGCTTCGGATGACGCTGCAGAGGGCGGCCGGCACTAGGGAAGATCCGCCAAGCTCCCGAAGAAGACGTCACTGCTGACGATCGGAGACCGTGGTCGGCACGCGACAGGTAATGTATAGCGCACCACACTTCCGGGTACACGGGTGGGGGTGGTGGGACACGGGGAAGGGGGCCATTCACAGACATAACATACATTACAAAGTTGTATAACTTTGTAATGTGTGTTATTCTGTGAATAATTGTTTATCGCCGGACAACCCCTTTAACAGATATCATCTATTCTAAACTGAAAAAAACAACAATTTTTACCTCTAAGAGAAGCCGTCTTCTTAAATACTCCTCTCAAAGAAATATTTTATAAAATACATATGGGACGGGCCAACTTAAATAACCAATGGGAATTTGAAATAGTTTGGAGGTTGTCTTCCAGAGAGCTCTCACTGGACTGATCAACCCAGCCATTCTATGGGAGGAGGCTCAGATGCAGACTTTGACTGTCTAAAAGCTGCCAATACACCTTCAATAACTGTCACCCAAATGATTGTTTACCCAGGAGATATCTTTCCAGGCCTCCCCATACACATTCATGTGTTCTCTATGGGGAACTGAGGAGTATGCAGCAGCCAAACACCTTATCCTTTCAAAAACAAAAAAGGGTCTGGCAGTGAAAATCTCAACCTAATACTGTTGGCCCAACCCACCACTAGTGTATAGGCACCTATGTAGGGGGCTACACATTACACTGACTCTCTCACATCCCTAGTTGCAGGGAGAATGGTCAAACACTCTTCATCAAGAGCCCAGAGTCCTGAAGATGACTGTTGTACGGTGCAGCTCCTATTGTCCTTGTATGTTCTCCTACAAATAAAGGTGTTGTTTTCTGGATAAAAAAGCTAACATTCATCATTTCCATTCTCACCTCTGGATCCATCTCTTCCAGAACATTTTCCAGTTGCTTTAGATCAGCTTCTGAGAGGTTTCCAAGAAGTTCATCGTCATCCATATCTCTGTACTTGTCGAAGTCTTTCCGAAAGGCAGTAGTCATCGTTTCAGCTTCTTGTTGGGTGTCCACAACACCCGGCTGCTAGCAAATTTCCTTTTAATATCCTTGCTGTATTTCTAGAAAATTCAATCATAAAAAAACAGATTTACTTTACTCTTAAAAAAACACATACGTAGGCAATATTTCCTAATCTATACAACATGATAAAGACAGAAAGAAATTCTAAGGGCCCTATGACACCAAATGATTATCGGCTGTACTTGACCGATTACCGGCCAATTATGGTTTGGGGTAATAAGTGATGTTAAGAAGCAACGATCAGCCGACATGCACGATGTCTGCTGATCCTCGTCTTTAAACATGACCTATCAAAGTTGCATGTCACTCCATGTAATAGGAGCGGCGGCAGCAGCAGGTCACCGCTCTCTTGAATGAGCTGCCTGGACAATCTAAAGGTCATCCGAGCCACCCTTCCTGCAGCTCCCCCCTGCCCCCCCCGTTCAATGTCTGTGTGTGTAATAGCACAAACAGCTGGCAGGGAACAAGGAGAAAGCAAGTGATGGTCTGACAGTGTGGCCCTCGATTCCTCTCCACAATCGAACCGAGTAATACGACCCTTACACTTTCTATGCACCTATTACACTTCAGGGGTAATAACATACTCAAAGGGCCCTTTTACACGAGACGGTTATCGGCCATAAAATCGTTATATCGTTCGAAATTTAAACGATAATAGTTCTGTGTAATTGCAGGCAACGACAGAAAAAAATCATTCGTATGTCGTTAATTTAGATCTGAACCTAAAATTATCGTTAATCGTTCGCTGTCATTCCACATTCGTTCGCTCAAGTTCTGCATTTGTTCACTAATCGTTCAGTGTAATAGCACATTGTTCATTGGTTTGCTGAGATCAGAAGGAGTAAATGATCATAGTAACTATCACAATAACAATCGTAGTAACAATCGTAACTAACAACCATCATTCTGTGTGATATGGTGAACAATTGCAGGTTAACAATAAACAATCTAATTTGCAATCATTTATTGTTAGTCGTTAATCGTTAAAAATTGCTCCGTGTAATAGGACCCTGAGAGAATACAGGCCACTAATACTTTAAATTGGATACAGAGCTATACTTGTTACCCAAATATTTCATGACCAGCTCTGTCCATATCCATAAGGTATATAAACGTCATAAAAGGAGAGTATGCCTTTACCTCTCCATGTGTTAGAACAGAGAACCCTACTTACGGACCTGGCTGATGCAAACACTACAGCCATTCATTTCACTGTCTGCCATGTCATGATACCATTCCCTTCCCATGGCCAGGGTGTTCATTCCACAAGCGATAATAGCTGGTAACTGGAGAGGCTGGACCCACAAGGGTCCGTTGGTCAACAAAACAGCATCTTATGTGGTCTTAAAAAGACAACCCTTTAAAGTTTTATTTCCTTTGGATAAAGTAACAACATGTCACTAAACTATGGTGTCACTATTTGATCAGTGGGAGCTGGTTTAGCACTGCATCTCTTTACTCTTCTTCCCTACAGAATTAGGATCAGTGGAAGTCATAGTGATCAGACCCTTAATAATCATGATGTTCAACTTTCCACTCTATTAAAAGTAGCGACATGTCAAAGACATTGTTCTTTTAACTGTAGATGGAAAATAACGGCACACTGTTTATCAATACAAGAAACATGTTACTTCTTATCTGTAGGAAGCAGATAGGAAGAAACAATGTCCAAAGAAAGGTTTAATTAGAATTCCAAGGCAATCCTGAGACTGGCGTAAGAAAAATAAATAGATTTCTGTACAGCAATTTATCTTGTGATTTTCACATAGACTTGTATTTCTGCTTTAAAAACAATGACATGTAATATAGTAAAGCAGATTAACGTTATCCAGGCTGGCAATGACCCCAGGTAATACTAAACTTTTTCTGCAAAGACTTCCTGAAATGTGGGCATCAAGGTTATCCTGGCAAAATTAACTTGTCCCCTATCCACAAGATAGCGGACAAGTAAGAGATTGCGGGGTGTCTGACCCCCTTACCCCCCACAATCTCTGTATCAGGCCCCTAGATTCTTTGATATGAATACAGCCACGGGTACGGCACATAACCAGAGGCTCTATTCATTTCTATGGAGCCATCGGAAAGAGACAAGTAAGCACACGGAGTGACGACCAGCAGACCACAGTTATTTTTTTCCACATGTTTTAAGACAAGAATCAGCCAACATCATGCACATCAGCTGATCGTTGCCTTTTAACAATAGTTATTACACTAAGCGATTATTGGCCGATAACACTGGTACACAGATTTTCAAAAGTTGTTTGGTTCTGAAATAAAACTAGCCATTTCTTAATGATTTTTATGTGCTGAATTCAAATATCACAAGGGAAAATGTGAATTGGCTCTAGTCTCTATGATATGGAAGAGTTCTCATGTTTTGTGAATTGTATAGAATGCAGTATAATAGCCTACATATTTATTACTTCTGCAATCATAAGGAAGCAAGTTTACTGTTCATAAACTTTTGAAATATATTAATAGGAAACTTAGTTCTATCTGAAATCAACTACAATTTACAGGCAGATCCAAGAATTTTTACAAATTAATTATGTTTATTGAACTCTGGAATGTAGGTCCTTATTCAATGGCTACTTGGTGCATTTACACATCTTTTGTATTCATACATGGGATTGTCTCTGATAACTGTCCAACAGTAATCTACAAGCATTGATGGGTTCCATTTACCCCGATATCTTAGGCTAGGTTCACACGGCGTTTTTGCAATCCGTTTTTGCATAAAAACTATTAAAAACGGATGCATTTGTGTGCATCCGTTTTGATCTGTTTTTCCATTGACTTCCATTATAAAAAAAAAAAAAACAAATCAAAGCAGATCAGTTTCTTTTGACAGACACAAAAACGTAGCTGACACTACTTTTGTGTCTGTTAAAAAAAGGGATCCGTTTTAATCAGTTTTTCTTTTTATAATTGAAGTTTATGGAAAAAGGAATCAAAACGGATGCACACAAATACATCCGTTTTCTGCAAAAAAACGGATTGCAAAAACGGATTGCAAAAATGCAGTGTGAACCTAGCCTTACACGGATACCTTTTTTCCATATTGGTCATTCTAAGATGATGCAATATACCAGTTGATGATGCAATACTGATGATGCAAACTTTTCCCAATATTGTATAACAGGCTGTGAGAAGTACAGAAAGTTCGTCTATATCTTGAAAATTAGAGCCAATTTCAAAATTTGAACATCCTTTTCGAGCTCAGCACCCCAAAATTAGTTAAGATCAACTGTTTTCATGTTGAAACCTTTTTGGCTGTTGACCAGTGTAATCGGCCAAATACAGCCAATAATTGCTTGGTGTAATAGGGCCTTCAGTGTCACAAAGCTGAAGATGTATTAGGAAGTATTAGAGAAAGAACCTGCACCCTGCCAAGACTTTACAATATTGTTTAATATTAATAACGTAAGACAAGGTTATGTGGTCTGATAAATACTTGATATTGTGCCTCAGCACAATATCAAGTAAGAAAAGTCCTTCCTGTAGCTAAGAACAACAATACTAAAGCCAAAGGCTGGAACGTGCTGCGGGGCCATCAGATATGGCGGTGGGCCCTCTCAGCAGGATAAGTGGCCACATTGGGAGATCACAAAAAGAAAAAAAACCTGTTCAGCTGACATTTCTAAAATGTACAGACAGTTTTTATTCTCTCTTGGCCTTACTACATATACACACTTGGCCAAACGTGCACGCAGGTTTAGTTGGACAGAACAGATGTTGTCCCACATGAAGCCATGTTTTCTTCGGGCAATGACATACTAAATGTATAAATGAGCCATGTACAACTATAATGAATCGCTATGCTTCCTTAATACTGTAAATTCGCTCATCTTTATTGGACATCTTGCCTCTTGCTGGGATAAGCAGAACATATAATTTCTCATAAAAGATCAAAAAACTACAAAAAGTTCTCCCTTCCAAAGTCATAAAATGGTCAGAAAATTAGAACAACTTTACGATATACGCTTTTTAGATCTTGTACCCAAATGATGGGAACAATAAATGTACGGGTAGGGGTGTAAAAAAAATAAAATGCACAGCAAAAAATAATGAACCTGATGCAGTCGTCATGGTCTTTGCCCTCAAGTAATAACAGAATCTGGGAAACTGCCCCGAGCAACAAATCAACCAAACAATCCCCATAGTTTATAGGAAAAGAAGAGAAGCCATACGAGTAATGAAAGTCATGTGCAATAAATCATGCTGTGGTTACGGCTTTTGGAAGTCAATGGCTACATCAGGACTAGTGATTCATGCTCATAAAAAAGATCCCATCCTAGGTCTTAAAAACAAAGATGTCACCCATTTAGCCTCATCTCTTACCTGTAAATATTGTGATGCATGGGAGGCAAGGAAGATGAGCAAGGAGAGAAACTGATCCTACATGACTTACAAAGTAAATGCAGTGAACCGTACCAAGACTCTCACTGGCTCTGTAGAATACCCTTGTATAGCACTTACTGTATGTGACTAGACAGCTGTTTACTGGATCTCCTGCATATGAAGGGATATCAAATGGCTGGAAGATCAACCAAATAAGTCTTCAGGAAGAAATGTTCCATATTAAAGAAACTGTTGGTAGGGTGCCCTATTTAAGGGTAGCATAAACCAGGGACAGAGAAGTTGTACATTGTTATCTGCAGCCAATTTGGAATAATATGGACAATAAGTAGTCTCCTCCTTCATATGTGTGAGCTCAGTAATCCTGGATATTCATGAGCAACAGCAAACATCACCCACCAGCTGCTGATTGGCAGTAAACTGGAAAGATGCGCCACAAATGCTATTCTCCAACGTATCAGCAGTACGGCTGAGCAGAATGATGCAGTGCAGCATTTCTGTTGCTAGTTTATGATGTCCTCATTGGCAGCATAAACCTAGTGACAGACTCCCTTTATGTGGCAGCAATATGGGGTGGCACAGACCGTCTACTGCCACCTATGGCTGTATTGGGAGGGGTGCAAAAAAAAATATTTTTTTTTTCCATAAAGTTCTATAACAAAGTTATATAACATCTTTAAAGAAATAGCAAACATTTTCACATTATTTGTAACTTTTGTCAGAATACCCCTTTAAGGTTAACATGTGTAAGAAGACAAGAGTCTCTTGTAGCATAACTTGTGAACTACAGCAGATATCTAACTTATAGATAGCAGATATCTTCCTCCCTTTTTCAACAGTGAGGTCACTCCCGCGATCAGTCAATTTCCATGGGTCTGGCTTCAGAAACAATGGCACTCAGCCAATATCACTGAGGCGAGCTGCAGCTGACCACATATTTCCTTTGCATGGTTACCGCAAGGAAGTGTAGTAATACACGGCACCCATACAGATGAATGTATGATCAGGCATGACATGGCTGTACAAAGTATGCAGGATCTCTCTTTTTTGCAGATTCCTATTATTTGCAAAGCTTTAACAGATACAAAACAGCAAAGAAAAAAATGAGAACGTGATGGCAGACGTGGGCACCAAAGTAACCACATGACTGCAGGCAAACATCATCCTGACATGGACGGCAGGGAATATGGGATTTTCTGATCTGAAGTGGTTGGTGAAATATTTAGACAGGGGATCCCCCACCAGTATTTGTCAGATTTCCAAGGAAGACAAAGCACAGCATGTTAAGCTACTCTTCTTGTCAGAATGACGGTCCTCAATATAGGTCGGGGGATCTGTTGGCACAGCTCTACCACTGCTATCATGGTATAACAGAAGTCATGAAGGCAGTATGGACACAGCCTAAACACATGATCCAGAATGCAGGAACAGCCATAGGTTTAGGAGGTTTCTGCTCTGACTCACCTTATCCCTCTATGTCATCCATATACTTTAACATGACAGATATATAGAGGTTGTCTGTACTGGACATTGAGCAGGTTTGTGCTTTTAATACGCAAGCACATATGAGTGTAGGGAAGTCTATGAAATGCCAGGACCCTGAGCCTCCAGTAGTTTATGTTTAGGGCATTCATCAGCTATAATTTCTAGCAGTCTGTTTCCAGCCCTGTAAGTCAGTGGTGGGATAGAGGATGGAAGCTGGAGGGGGGTCCACAACTGATATTCATCACATTCCAGCTTCCCTCTGTCTGTTCACAAATACTTCCAGCTGTTCAATGGAAAGTGTTCTCTATTTATTCCAGGAACAAGGATTGGAACCCTATGACCTCAGGATAAAAGAAATATGGGGCTTCCACATCATGTGCTATACATTCTGAGGCATATCATGCATTGACTCAGCAGGTAAATGGCTGCTAGAAGCGAGACTTTTGGGCTTAGATGGTGTACTCGCAGACGTAATGACAGCTACTATCTAGGATTTGCTCACACTTTTTATTTGATCACATTAGGAGCCTCAATTGCAGTTTTCATCAAGAATTCCAGACATAGTATAACATGCTATGCATTCTGAAAGAACACTAGAAACCCTACAGCCCCCTACTATAGTGAATGAGATCTGTCGGCGACATTGGTGTCCAACATACAGTATTATCCCCACTGACATGTTTTTCGTTGTTTTCTTCCTATGACAGAGCAGAATATCAGAAACAACGTTGACAAAAACAAAGCTTTAGGCCATGTTCACATGGGGTAAGACAACAGCCGTTGTCTTACAGGTGTCAGCTGGCTGATAATACATCACCACTTTATTTTAATTGGAATGCGGGCACATTCGGGTGTGCCCACGCTCCAATTTGCCATAGCCCACAATGTAAAGTATGGTCGGCAGTCATATTTTACACTATGTGCACAAAATAGACCTGTCAGCTACTTTGTGCAGCCGCATTGTATACAGTGTGTATACAGAACAGTCGTGATTCCCTACACTGTAATGTAATTGATCGATGTCATTAAACAACGGCCATTGTTCAATGCCAAAATACAGTGTGTGAACATGGCCTTATACTGAACAATACCTATAGGAGAGAAACGTTTCCACACTCTATATATAGGCATAAGTCTCTTTTAACATATAATAAGAAAGCATAATATCATCCCCCCCACCTCCCAGTATGCATAAAGCACCTGGTATTACTTCCTCGAGGTCACAGATTCTCAGGTTCTATCTATATAATGCTCAGCTGTAAATAACAGGATAACACAAAAGGCAACATCCTCTGCAGTATTGTAAAAGTGAGAAGAGATTGTAACAGATACAAATGTGTCCATTACATACGAGGCAGTCCATCAAGGTAAACCTGTTTATCCAGGTATTCCCATCTCTAGTTTAACTATACTAGTTAAACTTGTAGAGCTTAACAAGTTAAATACTTTTGCAAATAATTTGATTTAGCAAACCTGTCTCCTTCTCCTGATAAGTCAATCTTTCACTCCCAGTGTTGACAGCTTGATGTTTAGGTTACCAACCACCACTCTGCTCTAAAAGCAGTGATCTGGCTGGTATATTTAGATATACTATACATATTTATATATTATACAGCATGTATACATAAATCAATATAACTAGCCAGACTATTGCATTAAGAGCAGAGTGGTGGTCGGCAGGGCTGTTGAGTCGGAGTCGTGGAGTCCGAGTCGGAACTAGTTTTGGCTGGAGTTAAAAAAAAAAAAAAAATGTACAGACTCCGACTCCAGCTTTAAAAAAAAAAAAATCTTAGAACAATTTAAAATTGAGTTTTTAAAAGAATTGTATAAGTTCTGCTCATAAATATATATTATGAGCAACATTCTAATAGGACACTGGCTCTATTACATAAGGGTGGTCATGGAAAAGTTGTTGGTCACTATTTGGCAGTTTGTTTCTGAGCTGGAAGAGTCCATTGTGTGGGGGGAGATCTGTGCTGTTCTCTTCCTGGATGCTGGATGACTGTATATGAGCAGCAGTGTAATATGAAGATATCCTGTGTAATACAGAGGAGGAGGAGAAGACATAAGTAGTGTAGCACTAACCTCTGTCCTCAGTGTGGTGTTTTTCTTTAGTGTGCTACGGCTGCAGCTGTGTGTGTGTGTGTGTGTGTGTGTGTGCGCGCTATGGCTGCAGCAGGCTTTGTGTGTGTATGCTATGGCTGCAGCTGTGTGTGTGTGTGTGTGTGTGTGTGTGTGTGTGTGTGTGTGTGTGCTATGGCTGCAGCTGTGTGTGTGTGTGTGTGTGTGTGTGTGTGTGTATGTATGCTATGGCTGCAGCACATTGTGTGTGTGTGTGCTATGTCGTGCCCCCACACCCACAGTGACCCCTCTCTATATCACTATGGGTGACCCCTCTCTATATCACTATTGCTGACATCTATATTAGTGGTATCTGGCATGGTTAGCAGTGTTTCTGTGTGTATGATGAATATTTAGAAACATAGGAGATTGTCAGCAGGAAAAGACCACCTGCTCCATCTAGTCTAGTTCTGAGTAGTTCAGGACATGGGAGGCTGGAGACTGTCTGCATCCACTGCACACACAGGAGAAGCTGCTTTATATCTTTCCTTATTACCTCAGAAGTCACCCCAGGATCATGTAGGACATTAGGGAGAAGCTGCTGAGCCAGTGTGATAAATAACTCCCCTGGTATATGACTGGCGGCCATTTATGAAGGAGCAGAAGTCGAAGTCGGTCCTGATAAAATTCAGGAGTCGGAGCTGCGGCTTGCCGACTCCACAGCCCTGGTGGTCGGTAAGCTAGACAACAAGCTGTCAACATGTGCGGATATATCAGGAGGTAAGTTTAGTAAAAGAATGTATGTGCAAAATGATTTAACCTGGCGAGTTCTACAAGTTTATCTATATTGGTTGAGATGGGAATACCCCTTTAGGGTGCCTTCACATGTACCGTATTGCAGTAGACTTCACACTGCAAGTTCCGAAGTGAAATCCTCTGTGATACTGAGAATGTAGCCACGGCCTACTTAACTCAGCATCTGCCAGGCCAACACGCAAATACATCACCTGTCCATGCTCCATCTTGTTTCTCCGGCTCCCAGGTCACTGACAGTCCGTTCAGTCAGTCAATCAGTACTCTGTCCAGCCTCAGCCATCACCACTCATACCTCTGGTTACAACACAGTTTATTCTCTATACATACAACTTGTATGCCCTGTTAATAAGGCTGGGTTCACACTGTTTTTGCAATCCGTTTTTTGATGATGAAAAAAGGAGATGCAACTGTGTACATCCGTTTTGAGCCGTTTTTCCATTGACTTCCATTATAAAAAAACGGACACAAAAATGAGGTTGATCACGTTTTTGTGTCCGTTAAAAAAAAAAAAAAAATGAAATGGAAAAATGGATGCACACAACTGCATCCATTTTTTCCATCTGTTTTTCATTCGTTTTTTTGCAAAAACGGATGGAAAAAAAAAACAATTGCAAAAACGTAGTGTGAACCCAGCCTAAAGGTCTTGTTTTGACCTATTGGTATCTTGGACATCGTGCATGTCGGCTGATCATTATCTTCTATTACACAAAACGATTATTGGCCGTAAAGGTCGGTATCGGCCGAATACGGCTTATAATCGCTTTGTGTAATAGGGCATTAAATGGCAGTAATCTTCAATTTTTGTGAAACTTTGTGTATAGAAAATAAATATGTATAGAATAGAAAAAACACTGAAAAGTAGGACCCAACTGCAAATTCCTAGGCCTACCTGGCTTCGGGATCTGCACCACCTCAAGATCAAGATTGATATTCTGGGACTATCAAGCAATGGTGCAGTGGGGGGGCCTGCAACTGCCCGCCCCGATGGAACACAGCAACAAACAGCACTGAGAAAATCTAGCATCAAAGAGACTGAGAAATTCCAAAACAGTAGGGTGAGGTCACTTGTTAATAAGGATCTGAAACAAATAAATGCTGAGAAATTCCTTGCTGTGACTCACATATCAGTGCAGCACAGGTCACACTGATGACAAGGTGCTGTGTACACTGCTAGGATCTGGGCACATTCATGAATACATATTGTACCCTGACGTTATACGAAGTATGTAAATGACAGCAAATACATAAATTATAGTAAAGAAACCCAAATGTTATACAGTCCTCTCAACGCAAGATGGTGGTAGATTTAAGCTAAATTGTACTCACTGCCCCCCACCCCCCCTCCTCCCAACTATTGTAGCCGATCTGTCAAGTGCCTGGTATCCAGCTAAAAGTCCTTGTTAGTTGTCATCATGCAAATAAGCATCATCAGGAGAGTTTTCTTTTCGTCATGTCCTTTCCAGCTTGATGTCAAGCACAGTATATACATCCCTCTGGGTCTGGGTGCTGTATAGTGGGCCTATGCTTCATAGATCGAGTCCAGCAGGAAAGAAGCTTCTGTGCTATCCTTACCCTAACAGGGAATATGGGCATTTAATGGGTCAGTAACTCATTTAGTTTTTGCCTTTGTATCTATGCTGTATGGTGGGGACCCTTAGGGTAGGTGCACTCTACGGAATTTGCGCAGATAACATCCAGCGGATTCCGTATGCGCTAGTGCTTGAAGTTCCGCCCATCCCATAGGCTCTATTCTAAGCTCAGGTAGATTCCGCCATCTGCCCAAAGAATTGACATGACCATTCTTTGGGCGGACTGTGAAATCTGCCCGCGCACAGAATGAAGCCTATGAGACTGGCGAAAGCAGGTGAGGGGGGGGGGGGGTATGAGCAATGGAATCCGCTGGAAGTTATCCACGCAAATTCCGTAGTGTGCACATACCCTTAAAATGTAAATGCACATGCAGTGGAAAAAAAAGCAGATGTGTAAATCTTTTGTGGAGATTTACACAAAAAGAATCAGCAGCTGATTACTGTTAAAGATGTATGGATAATAAGATCTAAATAAATCTACCATGTTGCAGACTATATCCCCTAAGTGGTTGCAGGGAGGATTCTTAACACCCCAGCATGCCAGTCTCTGCTGTGGAGTTCTCCATGGATTTCTCTGTGTGTGTGGTGGGGGGGATCCTCCTCAGACATGGAGCATAGCCTGTACGTTACACATGCAGATTATGCTACAGGCTGAGATTATTTCTCTATTGCATGTGCAGGTACACTTAATGTAGATACACCGTCTGCCTGCACCACTACTCTGATCTATGAACGTTCCTGCCCGCACTCCTCTGCAATCCTGTACAAACCCAATTTAAAAGAAAAATCTGAGGAATTATGAGGATTAGTCATCCTTTGAAGTCCTATGTCATAAGTTATATATAATCATAAAATCATGGGAGAAATTACTTTAACAGGATCTGCTTTTCTTTCAACATCTCTACAGCCAGCTAGTTCTGGGGCCTGTACAGTAATTTATATTTACCATTAGAAAGCAATATACCATCAGTGGTAAGCAACAAGTCATTTCATACCCTATGCCTGTATGAATCAGCCATCGTCAACACCTCTTGTAAAGCCTGCCATAAAAAATTCTAATAATCAGCAACATAACATACGGTCTGCTATACCATCACAATGTGCATAGGGGGCAGCTCCGGCTACTGGCCTGAAAAAGCTGTAACAAAAACATTCATGTCAGAGGGGAAACATTCATAGTTGGCATCAACAGGATAAAGCTTAGACTGGGGTTACACAGTAACATTTGCTGTATGGGCACCAAGATATAGACAAACGGTCTCTAAACTGTGGCTATCCAGCTCCTGACAAACCACAACTCCAACCATGCTGAAAGCTGTAGTCTGCAACATCTGGAACCATTCAGGCCCTCCTAGCTGTTGCAAAAGTACAATTCCCATCATGCTAAAGCTTTGGCTATCCAGACATGATGGGAACTACTTGTCCTATTCAATTCCCTGCAACAATTATACAAGGAAAAGTCAAAGTCTAGAATGGAACCACGCCTGGGATTGCTGTGGGTCTGGCTTCTGAACCCTCCTACCCATATTATGGTCATATTCACTAATCCCCTCAACGGACTTCAGTTACCGGTGCCACTGCAGCAGATTTGCCATAGCACCTGCTAAAAGGAAGCACAAACAGTCTTTCCATTGAATCCCTGACAGCACAGCTACACTTCACACAATATAATGAAGGCAAACACTGCAGCATACCGCCCATATTTCCTCTATATATATACCCGTGGCACTGGACTTTTACAGCTCTCCAAAGGAACCATATAATAAATATGAGGCATATAATTTTAAAAAAGCACATAAAATGGCATTAACCACAGCAACACTGTAAAATATTTCATCACAGTCTGGCAGATTACTATGACCATTAGGAGAAGATCCCCTATAGCTACTTCCACTGCGGCCCTCTTGTTCAGCCAACAACCTGGACAATTTTCCTAGGATCTAGTATGTCAGTAATCAAATGGAAGGTTTAGTACAAAAAAAGGGTGATTTGAATGGTGATAGAAAAGATGTATAATAGAAACTTGCTAATACGGTAAGCCACTGTTTGCCAACCTGTGGATCTCCAGCTGTTGTAATGGTGCGACTCCTTTCATACTGCATGGTGGGAGTTGTAGTTTTGTAACAGCTGGAGATCCACAGGTAAGGGAACAGATATAGTTTACAACTATTCGCCTACATTTGTCACTTTGCTACAATTATATATATATATATATATATATATATATATATATATATACACACACACTTGAGAAAGGCTGAGTGTCTGTGAGCCACTGCATGTCCTTATACAATATGTTATAAGAAGATGCTATCCCTCAAACCTATCTTCTAGAGTAATGAGTGGACTCTGCCAGGACTGTGCATCTACAACTGGATTGTTGCTTCTTGTTAGTATATATATGTACACACAATAATCACAATAATCCATAATAGATAATAGGGTGAGGCTACTGTTCCTAAAACTTGCTGTGGTCTTCTCGCATAGTAAGCAAGTCCTACAATATGTGTAGCAGCCCGGACTGCTCCTGTCTGTCTTATAGATAACAGCACAAGCCTCTGCAATGACTTAGGACAGCATATATACATTGTGCCTCAGGGAAGCCCATATACTGCGTATACACCAATGCCAGAGCACAGGGCAATCTGCCTGGGCTTCTATTGAGGAATATTAGATACAAGTGTTGCTGTCACTTTATTGATGGATGAGAAGGTGTAACATGGCTACAGGCAGAATAATATCCATCTACAGGTAAAGATCCACAGTCCACTGAAGTCTATGGAGCCACCATGCATCCCTATCATACATGATATATTACACATAATAGCCTGGAGCAGGATGCATAGTGTACACCCAGCACAGGGAGACAGCTGTCACCCACTGGGACAGGACCCAGCACAAGGACTGGGAATCCCACACTGCAGCGTCACCAGGGCGCACACACTTCTCTTCCCTACACTATTCCTCCTCAGAGGCTGACACCAGGGAGCAGCAGCAGCCTGACCCGGGCACTACAGGTAGCCTCTCCCCGCCCGTGGCTCTCGGTCAGGTAGGATCAGGGCTGTGTCTCCTCTGCAGACTTCCTGATAAACTCCAGGCGGCTCTTACAAGTTACCTCCCGCCCGCAGGCTCTCAGTACGGACTCTCCCCTCCGGTAAGAATAGTACACCGTTCACACAGGTCCGGTATACAGCGGCATCGCCTTACCCCAGTGTAACGTGCCCAGCTCTGCCGCCAGGAAACCGCCAGCACCCAACCACGACACTCACTCACTGCAAACTCAGGCTGCTCCGGTAGCGGCATAGCGCAGGCGCAGACACTCCCTGAAACCAACGCGCAAAGCACCCTGGGAGTTGTAGTGTGGAGGAGTCACCGGCCGGGAATGTAGACACTGCACATAGGTGTGTATGTATGGAGATGCGGGCAAGCTAGCGCTCCGGCCATCCTCTCACCTCCTTGGTGTTTATGCACAAATAGATATAGCTAAGCAAATGTAAGGGAACAGTGCAGCAGTTGTCCATGGCAACCAGATTCCAGCTTTCATTTTAGGGACCTTTGCACACAGTGTGATGAATCTCCTGTGTGAAATAATAATTTATTGCTCTGTTCTATAGCAAGTTAATCCGTATTGACCACAGCAACCAATCAGAGCTCAGCTTTCATTATTCAATTTGGTCTGGTAAAATGAAAGCCGAGTTGTGATTGGTTGCTTTGGGCAATAAAGAGAATCTTCCAAGAAGCCAGCTTGATGTGGCTTTTATAAGTCATATATAGAGATGATTGAACCTTGAGCATGCTCGAGTCGTTTTGAACCCAAACTTTTGGCATTTGATTAGCGGTGGCTGCTGAAGTTGGATAAAGCACTAAGGCTAGGTGGAAAACATGGATATAGTCATTGGCTGTATCCATGTTTTCCAGACAACCTTAGGGCTTTATCCAACTTCAGTAGCCCCCGCTAATCAAATACCGAATGTTCAGGTTCGGATGGACTCGAACCCGAACCCGGTTCGCTCATCTCTAGTCATAAACTTAAAGAAGTATACAGACATGGAAAGAAAGGAGCTGCTGCACCTCACACCCATGGCTGACACTAATGCCTCTCGGCTACATTTAAAAACCAACGCCAGGATGTTGGTATATAATTTGATCAAACCATATTGCCTCATGTACCACGTGCAGGTCTCCTGGCCCACATGAGTCCCTACAGTAATTCAATACTGTGTCGGTCAGCGACCGCCAACCCCGCAAAGTGAGTGCAAGCAGGGTTAGGGGGGCCCTGGGGTTTGCCCCTGTGACAGTGGGGTTGCAGGGCCATTCTGTGGCCTCCCTTCCCTGCTTGCGCTCGCTTTGCGCGGTTGGAGGTCGCTGACCGACACAGTGTTGAGTTACTGTAGGGACTCATGTGGGCCAGGGGACCTGCACGTGGTACATGAGACAATATGGTTTGATCAAATTATATACCAACATCCTGGCGTTGGTTTTTAAATGTAGCTGAGAGGCATTAGTATCAGCCATAGGTGTGAGATGCAGCTGCTCCTTTCTCCCCATGTCTGTATTTTACCTAAAGAAGAATTTTTCTTTTATGCCCCTGCTGCGCACTGGCTTGTATACTCACCAGCTGCGAATGGTGTCCCACGTCGGTCCTGTGGCGCTGTTGAAATTCTGCATGTGTTCACGTCATAGCTCTTCTGACCCCTCTTCTGTCTCCATGTCGATTAAAGGCGAGAAGTCCCGCTCTCCCATAGAGAATGCATTGGAGATCCTGACTTCCGGCCTTCAATCAACATGGAGACAGAAGAGCAGTGACTTGAACGTGCGTCAGATTTGAATCGCGCCGTGAGATACCGATCATCACTGGTGAGTATACATGACAGCACACAGCAGGGGGACAGATAAAAAATATTTCTGGAATGCTTCTTTATTATAACATTGCAGATGGGTGCATTCACACAGTGGGATTTTACAGAGATTTTCGTATGGAATCTGTGCGTATTCTGCACCATAATCCATAGTGAAATCTCATCCAAAGCAGCAGCCTATTATTCTTAATGGGACACCATGTTTATACAGTGCAGGGGGGGGGGGGGCTGTCAGGGTGATCGCTAGATTCCACAGAGCAATGGCAGTATATTGCTGCCATCCTGGCCATTAAACGACAGCAACGATCAGCTGACATCGTTCAGCCGACATGCCTGTAACAAATTATCAAAAATGTTTTGGGCAGGTGCTCTCTGTCACTGGGGCCGCACAGCCTTTCACAAGCCCTTTCAGAGGTACTTTCTGTAATCAGTACTAAGTGTGGCTCCAGGCCTACTTAGTCCAAATACACAGCGCAGACTTTTCAGAAAGACGTCTCTTTAGTGTGATAGCTCAGCTTGAAACACATTCAAGAAAACAGTTAATACCAGGCACATGGCACCTGTACCCAGGGAACCTAAAGGGGCTGCTCAGAGTGTGGGTTTTGCACAACATTTCCTTTAGGACATACAGCAGCTGATAAGTATGGGAAGTAAATTACAAATCTGTATTAAAAGATTTTGGCTGGATAACCCCTTTAAGTACATTAGTCTGGCCCTCGAAAACCATTCTAATTTCTCATGTGGCCCCATGGGAAAATTAATTGCACACCCCAACCCTAGGATATGCCGTCCACAGCTACACCACTGTCCTAATAGTGCTACTCTCTCTCGCTGGTGACATTCATTGTCCACCTTATTGCAGTCCACCAAATCTCTCTGCCAACTAACCAGTCCTTGGCCTGACTGGTTTCAGCACAACCCCATTTGAAATTATGTAATTGCCAAAGCAGAAAAAAATATGCAAAAAATAAGATAACACATACACACTTTTTTGGATTGTCAGATACAGAGGAGGACAAGCACTGCTAGCCAGGCTACACACCCCAAACACAGGACAAAGACTCTTCAAGACTAAACAAAGTACCTTTGTAAGGGGTCCTATTACACAGAGCCATAATCGGTCGAATCAGGACAAATTGGCCGATTATCGTTCGGTATAATAGAGACAACGATCAGCTGATGACAATGATCATCAGCTGATCATGTCTTTTGGTCCCTACCTAAAGTCGTCCATTGACCTAGCATCGCTATGCGTAAAAAAATAAATAACTGTATAAAACCTTACCACTCCCGGTGTCCTTCTGTCCTCTTCTTGCTTCTCAGAGCCACTGCTGTAACTTCAAAGCGGGTCTCTGAACTGACAGGTCACTCAGTTAATCCTAGCCAGTGTTTGGCTGAGCAGCCTGTCACTTCAAAGACCACTCTGATACTACATTGGCGACTCCGGGAAGCTAGCATAGGGCAGAAGAACAACAGGAGTGTGTGGAGGTAATGTATACAGTGTAGGGCAAGGACTGCACAGACATCACTAACAATATATAGCCCTTGCAAAACGATTATCGAGCCTGTAAAAGACTCAATAAACAAGAGCCGATCTAGCAGATCTGCGCTTGTTTACATTATTGATCGGGACATCTAATAGGACCTTAACACTTTAAATATTGACAGTAGTCTTTGGAATACACAACATGAACAATGGCATAAACTATGGCCAGACCCTGTTGAATGCCTAGGGCAAAGACCCCACTGACTGTAGTCTCATAGATAGAATCTACAAGATTAAGCAATCTTTCTTCTTGGCCTATGGATATCTGTAAACCTACATTATACAAATAGAGCACTTTCTGCTAGCAGGGCCCTCATTCCTCTTTTTTCCGTAATACGTGTGTCATTCTGTAATGTCTGGCTGTTTATGTATTGTAAAGTGCTGCAGAATTTGTTGGTGCTATAGAAATAAACATTATTATTACTTATTATTACCTACCTGCTTGTACATTTTTAAGCAAACCATTGGGCTGTATTAGTCTTTACAGTATATTGTACCCAATTATTTCCAAATATTATGTTCCCTGATACTATTCTCTGACTAATGTAAGTGACCCCGCCACTAGAAAGGACATATACAGTATACATCTATGTCCAGAAATATAGACAATTTTATTGCAGTGCTCAAAAGGTGCCAGAACAGTGTTATTGATGTGGGAGCAATGTGACGTCAGAAGCTATTTCTAGTTGGATGGATGTACTGTTTTAAAATGTTGAAATATTTCAAATATTTCCTATGACTTTTCCTATGAATTACGTATAGGAAACATGAGATTATATAACATTCTCCTGATGCCAGGAGGCACATTACTCCATTAAATAAGGTGCCACAGCACTGGGCTTCTCAATGGCAACCTTTCAAGGGGGGGAGGGAGGAATGCAAATATTAACTAGTAATACTTGACTGGAATTCCTTTTTCCACAATGGCCACAAAGCATTGTCCTTTACTGAGCATTGTACTTTTTGTTTGGGACCAGGCAAGATTTGTTTGTGAAGAGTGCTCAATGTGATGGACTTGGAATGATGGAATAGAATTAAGTTACATTTCCATTTCCCTTTTCCATAAAGCCTCCAGTGCAGCTACTGTTTTACTGGAAAATTGCATTTTTTGTAACCTTTTTATTCTTTTTTTTATGTTCAAATAGTTGCTAACAGCTCAGTAAAGTAGTTACCCTATCATTTTTTAAAGAGTTCATCTTTAAGAAAAATACCCATGGAGACAAGTGCATAGAGGGTAAAAGGGGGTTGCCAATTCTTTGGTGCCCACAAGGGAGACAACAAAATGCCTCCACCAAATATGATAATTTGCCAATCGTTCTATTTGTATTGCATCACATAATTTTGCCTCGGATGGTATTATGATTGGTGGGTGTGTATCTCTTCATATTATTTATAGTGTACAGTGTCATGGTCTAGTGTGGTAAAGGAATACACAGTAATATCCGTGGTGCTTTAGGATTCTTATGGGTTAATACCTAAGGCTGCGTCCACACATAAATGCATGGGTCTGAAGCCATACCTGTAAAAGTTCACCAGTGGCCATACAATGTTACTACAATTACTAGCAACATCAAGAAGCCATTGGTAGATGTCTGACCACCCGAGGACTGACCACTTTGCACAATCACTTTATACTTATAGGGTCTCTTGACAATAAACTGATAAAATGGTTTCACACTACTGTGACAACAACAATAGGCTGTAAACAGTGGGTAAACTCCACAGCAAGGCTTCAGTATCACTACAGGGAAAATTTTACCATTACACTGTTTCCATTGAAATCAACAGGCATTCTTTGCAATGCATTGATATGCTGGGCCATCCTTTTTTGTAGTCGCTCTCCACAGTGTCCTCCCTATGAATGCAGAGGGTTTTAAAATTGTATATGGTTTTCTAAACCAGACAGTCCCTTATACAGAAAAGCCTCAATTACACAGGGCAATCTCTGGGAGCAAGTGAGTGCCGACCGTTTTAGTTCAGTGTTCGCTTGCTCCTGTTACTCGCTCGCTGCCAGCGCTATTACATGCGCCAACAGCAAGCGAGTAAGTAGAAGGAGAAGGAGCGTGGGAAGTTGTTGGGGGGGGGGGAGAATCTTTATATCACGTAGGAGATGGCAGCGGTCTGCTGCCGCTGCTCCTATTGCGCGGAGCGACCCCAGCAGATTGTTGCTCTCCATGTTGTTTGTCTTTCAACATGTTGAAAGACAATGAAAGACGATGATCATCTGACATTGTTCATGTCAGCTGATTGTTGCCTTTTATTACACAAAGTCCCTATTGGCCGTAATGGCCGATAATCTGCCAAATACGGTCGATAATCGATTTGTGTAATAGGGCCTTAAGTACTCTATTTCCCTATAGTCTTTGCCACATATTCCTACTTCTTTTTACCTCATATGTCTATTATATTTACAGAAGGAGTGGTCACAAATACTTGACAGTCGTTGACAGTTGTGGTGGAGGAGACATCAGCACATGCAGAAGAGGGGTCTTCAGTGGAGAACACACAGCAGTACCTTCTATGTATTTTATTGTCATTAGATTACAGAAAGGTGTTATTTCCACTATAAATGATACAGTAAGCTGGGAAGGAGAGTTGGGAGAATGTAAGATTTTGGTAAGGAGAAATGTGGTGGGAAGACAAAACGGAAACTTGCTGAAAAACTGCTATTCATTCCAATGTAAACACACTTAAATATTAATGCTCTTTGCTGTAAACAGTTGTTGAATGTTATAGCGTCCATACACTGAGCAGACCTAACGTATGTGTATAGAGAAAGTTTTTGTCTGCAAATGCAGTGTTCCAGGTCTGAAAACATTTCCATCATAAACCCTTTTACTTTCAATAACTGAATTGGGTGTATCCATTATCCCCAGTGACCAGCCAGCTAGACTGTTTTGCCTTGCTGCACTTTTACCAGTGCAGTTTGCCTAAGGCTATGTTCACACAATGTCAAAAATAGAGAAAAGGCATCCGAACTTGATATTTAAAAAAACGTCAGTTTTCGCCGCAATTTAACTGACTGCTATGGCAATGCATTGAAGTCAATAGGAAGACAGACGTTCAATGCACACTATGATTGAATAACGGACATTTTTACCGCGGACGTCAAAATAATGAACATGATTATTATTTTCGGACGTCTTTTGCAAACAGTGGACTTTTTTTTATTAGTTGTTCACACACAGTTTTTCTTTTGTCACTGTTCTTTCTCCATTTTTACTATTAAATTCAATGGACTTTTCAATTAAGCCGCATCCAAAGGCCAATTAGTAATTCCAAACTAGAATAATGTACCAAGAGCTGTACCAAGGCCTGACAGCTAAATGACGTCCGTTATTTTAGACTAGACGTCATTTTAAACAGAGCTGATAAAACGTTGTGTGAACAGAGCCTAACAGAGTAATAAAAAGGTAACGCCACCCAAAGATTTTAAAAGGTTTGCCTTACCACAAGAGCTTAGTTTTCAACTAAAGCTGGACTGACAGTCAGCTGAACCCCAAGATTTGGGCTCCAAAAGCACTCTAAAAACAAATGAAATCATTTGGAGAGCCATTCAAATAAAGTATAGGATTGGACTGCAAGTCTACCAGAGTAAAGGCCCTTTTACACGGAACGATTATCGTCTGTATTCGTCCGTTACGGTCGATAATCGTCCCCTGTAATACAAGGCCACGATCAGCCGACATGAACGATGATGGTTGATCGTTGCTGTTGCTTGTCTTTCAACATGTTGAAAAACAAACGACTGTGATAGCAGTGATCTGCTGCCGTTGCTCCGTGGAATAGTGATCTAGTGATTGGCCGGGCAGACAGCCCCCCCCCCCACACACACACAGCTCCCCACGGCCTCCCCTGCACTTACCCACTATGACACGCGGCAGCAGCAAGCAGGGAACTGACAGCACTGACAGCGCTCGTTTGCTCCTCTATGTCACCCCGTGTAATAGGGGCTTTAGAGCAGCTCCTTGTTAGCTAATAAAGGAAGAGATCCCAGATAGGAGACACCAGGGGGGAGGATGACCAGGAAGGTTGAGGGGAGGACACCAACCGTGAGCCCTGGACTTGCTCCACCCAGCTGTCCCTACCAACTTGCCACAAGACAGCCCTAGGTGACTGCAGGCAACTTCCGACAGTGTTCAGACTGGTGCATTTGAAACATAGAATTCAAATACTAAATCAAGGCTATGAGCACAGTCTCCATTGTATAAACTTGTTTTCCAATAAAAGTACATTAAAAGTTATATAGATGTGTCTTTACAATGTATTAATATATCTGTGGGGCTCTGCCACACTGGTAGCTGATCAAAATCCAGGAAGTGAAGAAAATTGGCCTCTGTGCCAATCCACATTGTCTCCTGCTCGCACTGCTCTCCCCCTCAGGAGACAAATATTCCATGCCTCTGTCTCACATTGTGTGTGTCTGTCAGCCACAGGCTGATGATGCAGACAGGGGGCAGGGCGTGATGTCACAGGAGGCTTGGCTGGCTCCCCCAATCCTCTGAGTGATTAACCATCTCTGACCGTCCAGAAGCAGCTGCTGCAACTTCACTGGTTGTGCAGAAGTTTTCAGGAAAATTAGAGCTGTGTTCACACATGTTGGAGTTTCATTGCAGTAGTGCAGTGTCTTCACAAAAATGATGCAGTAACACAATTGATTGATGCTAAACGGCACAGAGGATCAGAGCCGGCACTGCCAATCCTACCTGGACAAAAAACAAGGCACAAACAATATATCCCATGCAAGATAATATCGGATAAAGTCTTTATTTTGGAGATCAACTTCAAAGATAAAAGATGCTCGATTATAATATGTGTGGAGATGAAAAGAAAACATTTTTTTAATTAAATTCAATAAGTTCTTTACTTTATTCCAATATTAGTGTTACAGGTAGAGAATACAGCCTGCTGTGTGGTGTTACAGGTAGAGAATACAGCTTGCTGTGTGGTGTTACAGGTAGAGAATACAGTGCTGTGTGGTGTTACAGGTAGAGAATACAGCGTGCTGTGTGGTGTTACAGGTAGAGAATACAGTGTGCTGTGTGGTGTTACAGGTAGAGAATACAGTGTGCTGTGTGGTGTTACAGGTAGAGAATACAGTGTGCTGTGTGGTGTTACAGGTAGAGAATACAGCGTGCTGTGTGGTGTTACAGGTAGAGAATACAGTGCTGTGTGGTGTTACAGGTAGAGAATACAGCGTGCTGTGTGGTGTTACCGGTAGAGAATACAGTGTGCTGTGTGGTGTTACAGGTAGAGAATACAGCGTGCTGTGTGGTGTTACAGGTATACGCTGGATTCACACTATGTATATTTCAGTCAGTATTGTGGTCCTCATATTGCAACCAAAACCAGGAGTGGATTAAAAACACAGAAAGGCTCTGTACACACAATGGTGAAATTGAGTGGATGGCCGCCATATAACGGAAAATAACTGCCATTATTTCAATACAACAGCCGTTGTTTTAAAATAACAGCAAATATTTGCCATTAAATGGCGGCCATCCACTCAATTTCAACATTGTGTGAACAGAGCCTTTCTGTGTTTTTAATCCACTCCTGGTTTTGGTTGCAATATAAGGACCACAATACTGACTGAAATATACGTAGTGTGAACCCAGCCTATATAGAATACAACGTGCTGTGTGATGTTACAGGTAGAGAATACAGCGTGCTGTGTGATGTTACAGGTAGAAAATACAGCGTGCTGTGTGATGTTACAGGTAGAAAATACAGCCTGCTGTTAGGTATTACAGGTAGAGAATACAGTGTGCTGTGTGGTGTTACAGGTAGAGAATACAGTGTGCTGTGTGATGTTACAGGTAGAGAATACAGTGTGCTGTGTGATGTTACAGGTAGAGAATACAGTGTGCTGTGTGATGTTACAGGTAGAGAATACAGTGTGCTGTGTGGTGTTACAGGTAGAGAATACAGTGTGCTGTGTGGTGTTACAGGTAGTGAATACAGCGTGCTGTGTGGTGTTACAGGTAGAGAATACAGCGTGCTGTGTGATGTTACAGGTAGAGAATACAGTGTGCTGTGTGATGTTACAGGTAGAGAATACAGTGTGCTGTGTGGTGTTACAGGTAGAGAATACAGTGTGCTGTGTGGTGTTACAGGTAGAGAATACAGCGTGCTGTGTGGGAAGGGAATACAATGAAATCATAAAGTACTGCAAATAATTTAGAAACACAATGAAACTGCAATGTGTGAACACAGCCTAGATGTTCTGCAAAAGCTTTGGGCGGGGAATGGGCAGGGTGGAGGACTGAGATGAACAGCTGAGGCAAAGCATTGCATTCTGGGACCTGTAGTACTGCGAACCACTGCTCAACCAGGAAGTACAGAAACACAATACAGAACAAAAAACAAACAAAAAAATGATCGTGCTTACTTGCATACATGTCTACTGGTACAGCAGCTGGTCTATGGCCCAGGATGAATTACAATGTTTTTTTTTTATATGAAGAAAGAAGACTGATTCGCTTTAGGCTCTAAAAGTATGTTCACACTGAGTAAATTAGGCAGAATTCTCTGAATCCCGCCTGTCTCAGTGTGCCATAGCCCGTCTATGGGAGCGCACACGCTTCTCTACTGCCGCCGCTCTCCCATAGGGAAGCAGTGTCACACTGAGATAGGCGGAATTCATCGGCGGAAAATCCTCCCGCGGAATTCCGCCTGATTTACTCAGTGTGAGCATACCCTAAAACAATTCCAGTGCTTTACTTATATTCACATTAAAACACTGACTTTTTTATACAATGTAATGCTTGAGGTTTTCTCTTTATGTAATTCTCTGTTCTTGTTTTCTATAAGAAATCAGTTGTGACTTACCTGTACAGCCTGCTTTCTAGACTGCATTAGGCTCTGATTTCCAACCAAGGTTCTGTGGAATCTGTTGTCAGGGCATGAGGCACTATTGAAAGGGACTGGCATTTTTATGTTCATGTATGCAGATTTACATCAAAGCCCTGGCCTTTGAGAAACTCTCATTTGCACTGCTGGTAGGGGTTCCCTAAGTCATAAAAATGTTTCTGTGTGGAGCACTGTAGGCTCAGGATTTAGGAGCTAGAAGGATTATAAACAGCAAAGAAAATAAACAGATGGCCACTGACACCCCCCCCCCCATTTAGTATGAGCATAAGGGTCCTTTTACACTAAAACATTTTCGGCCATCCACTGCTGCAGATGAGCTAGATCAGCGCCCATTTGCAGTGCCTTTACATGGCACAATTAAACGAATCGATCTTTGTGTCGTTCATCTTTGTGTCGTATACAGTATATCTGTAATGTCAGTTAGCTTCCGTCCGCTGCTGTAACTACAGGCCACCTCCCAGTCTTCTCCAGTATGATTAACAGCCACGGAGCGGAGGTCTGAAGACACAGCAACGGCCGCAGAGCAGGATGGGAGCTGACAGTGCTGGATAACACAGCACTGATGGTAAGTATGCACTGCATGTGCGATCTGGAAACTGACACCATGGATCTATGCATATCAGTGTTGTAAATTTCTAGTGGCTATACATCCTCTGTTTACAAAGGGAGATGTGCGGCAATAAAGCTAAATTTTAAAACATATAGAGGATCAGGCTTTTTCATGGTCCTCAGCTGATTGCTGTCACTTTTACACGGCCAATTATCGGCTGCATGAGCATTTCTAGCAATGCTCCTGGCCGATGATTGGCCATTTTGTATTGTTTTATTTAGTTTTTTAATAATCAGGGTATATGTCTTGTCTCACCATCATAATTTTTGTTAAGTCTTAGTAAACAGGTATACCCAGCTATGTTATTTTTTAGGCCAGGTTCAGACTATGTAACTGTGCGGCTGTATTTGCGGCTGTAATTGTGCGGTGGTATTTTTGGTGGTTCATGCGTACGCTGGAAAGTATAGGATATACGGCTGCACAGTGCACACTATGTATGAATCTACGGCCCGATCGTAAACGGACCCGTAAAAAATGAACAAGACCATTGTTTGCGGCTGGACATGCGGCCGAGGATTGACAGGCGGTCCGTACGGAGTACTTCAAAAATAGCCGGCAATGCGGGTTTTTTTTAAAATAAATAAATAATTAAAAAAAAACGCATAGGGTCCCCCCTATTTTTATAACCAGCCGGGTTAAAAACCAAACGACAGCAGCCTGGTAACACCAGGGTGGGAAGAGCCATTGGTTTAGGCCCTCCCCAGCCTAAATCTTACCAGCCTGCTGCCGCCCGGTCCAGGAGCGCCAATTTTGACGCTCCGGGACCACTGGCACCCGGCTCTTCCCAGTACCCCTGGTGGCATTGGGTACTGGGGTAATAATAGGGGGTTAGTGTTAGCCATTTTATACCGGCTAACACTAGGCCCCAACTTAGTAATGGATTCCGTCTATTAGACGGCTTCCACTACTAAGTCTATAAAGTAAACAAATAAAGACAAGACATAAGTTAAAAAAAATTTTTATTCAAATAAAAACACCCCCACACCCCTCATTGACCATTTTATTAAAAAAAAACATTAAAAAACGCTGGTCATCGACGTAGTCCACGGAATCCGACGTAATCCCCAGGATACCGATATCTGAAAAACAAAAAGGGAGAAACACACAAAAAACACACAAACAGGAGCACAACACCCATCATTGTGAGCGGTGTTGTGCTCCTTACAGTATGCAGCATCTTTACAGATCGCTGCTTACAGTCTGGCCCCCAAGGGGTTAAGGAAGGATGTATTGCATCCCCCTTAACCCCTTGGGGGCCAGACTGGTGTCAGACTGCACCCATCCCAGCAAGGAAGGGGTTAACTGACCCCCCCTTCCTTGCTGGGAGGGGTGCAGTGCTGGGGAGGGGGTGGGGAGAGCTCTATACTCACCCCAATGTGTCCTCTTCGCTGGTCCGCAGCACAATGAAGTCACTGTACTGCGGACCGGCTCATTATATGTGCGCTCAGCCGATCAGCCAATCAGCTGAACGCACATATAATTCTAAATGTTTCTTCTAATAATGCTATTGTCATAACATAATTAGAAGAAACATTTGATGTTTTCATTAAAGTAAAGTGATGATTAGTACAGAAAGCTCTATTGCCGGGAATATGAATTAACGGCTTATGGAGCTTCCTGTACTAATTAATATTTAATTAATAAAACACATTTTCGATGAAATAAATTCAGTTTCGTTGGTCAATAATCCATCATTGTGCAATTAAATATACTGTCAAAAAATAAATATATATATATATAAATATACATTTATTTATATATCTATTTATTTTAACAGTATATTTAATTGCAAAATGATGGATTCGTTAGAATTAAATTATTGACCAACGAAAGGCACTTTATTACAAAGAAAATGTGTTTTATTATTTTAATAGATTAACCATGAGAGACATCGGCATTAGTGCAGAGGATCGCAAACCCCGGTAATAGCGATTCATGTAAACTGTTTCCCTGCTTTCCCAGATGCATCCAGAGGTGTTTGCATCACTTTCTTATGATTTTATTTGTTATTTTTAGTTGAACCAGATTTCCAAGTAAATGACCCTATGTTTTCAGCCGCATGTCTATTTTTTCCCACGGCCGGAGTTTCATCCGCACATTTACAGCCGCATAAAAAATACAGCCGCACAGTTACATAGTGTGAACCTAGCCTTAAAGCGTAACTTTTTTGAAAAGTGAAATTTTTCCTTTATTCTTCCTGCTCACTCATCGCTTTCAGCCCCTCCCCCCTCATAGGATATAATGGACACAGCAGAACCTGTCTTCACTTTGCTTCTCTGTAATGAAGACAGCTTTGCCTGATAATGAACAGATAAGAAGTGAGGGTGGAGGCTGGGAAAGTGCTTTTTAAAAGAGGCTTTTTTTTTGCCTAATAAACCCTATTATAGAGTTTCTTAACCCTTAGGCGACCCTGGACGTACCCGTATGTCCAGGGCCGCCTCCATGTGTTCAGAGCGGGGCCGCGCAGCTGCAGCAGCCGGAAGCAATCAATGTGCCTATCTCATCAATCTATGCTGCATATCTATGCAGCATAGATATCAATGAGAGATCAGAGTGCTTATACTAGAAGTCCCCCAGGGGGAATAACCCTAACCACAGGGGGGCTTCTAGTATAAGTGTAAAAGAAAAAAAAAAGTGTTATTATCAATAAAAAGCCCCCTCCCCTAATAAAAGTCTGAATCACCCCCCTTTTCCCATGTTATAAATAAAAATAAATAAATAAATAAACATGTTTGCTATTGCGCGTGCGTAATTGCCGAATTAATTTATCACATTCCTGATCTCGCATGGTAAACGGCGTAAGCGCAAAAAAAAAAACAAAGTGCAAAATTGTGCATTTTTGGTCGCATCAAATCCAGAAAAAAATTGTAACAAAAAGCGATCAAAAAGTCGCATATGCGCAATCAAGGTACCGATAGAAAGAACACATCATGGTGCAAAAAATGACACTTCACACAGCCCCATAGATCAAAGGATAAAAGCGCTATAAGCCTGGGAATGGAGCGATTTTAAGAAACATATATTTGTTAACAATGGTTTGAATTTTTTACAGGCCATCAGATACAATGAAAGTTAGACATGTTACATATCGTTGTAATCGTAACGACTTGAGGAACATGCATAACAAGTCAGTTTTACCCCAGGGCGAACGGCGTAAAAACGATAAAAAAACAAATAAATTTTCAATTTCAATTTTAAATTTCACCACAAATTTAATTTTTACTTTATGAAAAAATTCAGCCTGTCATTGCAAAGTACAATTAGTGGCGCAAAAAATAAGGGCTCATGTGGGTTTCTAGGTGAAAAAAATGCAAGTGCTATGGCCTTTTAAGCACAAGGAGGGAAAAACGAAAACGCAAAAATTTAAATTGGCCCGGTCCTCTAAGGATTAAAATCACTTATACTACTGATTTCTGCAAAAAAAAAAAAAGGAAAAAAAATGACAGTTACACTTTAAGGCTTATAGCTTGGAAAAGATAAAACAGGGAACCACAATACTCAGAGAGGACATATAACATACTAGTGTGGACCTGCTGTGCTGCTGAACTGTTTTGGCTTTTGGCCACACCAGGGAGCAGAGTCTAGGTGTACTCTACGTTTTCACCCTTCTTCCTGCTCCTGGATGCGAATGCTGGACTTCTGCGGCAAGAGGGCACCAGCTTGTTCAAGAAGCATGGACTCAGTGTGGGAGGCAGCTGGCTTCAAGAAACAGATAGTGCTGCTGCAAGGCACTGGACAACAGGCCAAATGAGCGTAGTCAGCAAGCCGGGTCAACAAGAGAATCAGCAGAGTAGACAATCAGTTGCAGGATCAGAATAGGCAGCTTAGATGTAAGGAGAAACAGGGGGAACAGGATTAGTGGAGGCAGAAAAAGGGGGACACACAATAGTCCTTTAAATCCCAGGCAAGTGGCTACACGCGCACCCTATTGGACAAAGCGGGCTTTGCAGGGCAGCCAGAAACAAGCAGCAGAGGCTGGGAGGAGTGAAGGTGCCAGTGGACCTGGGATGAGCAAGGAGTGCTGCAGAGGAGCAGGCAGGACCAAGACTAAAGGCCCTATTCCACCAACAGATCTGACGACAGATTATCTGCCAAAGATTTGAAGCCGAACCCAGGAACAGACTATAAACAGAGAACAGGTCATAAAGGAAAGACTGGATTTCTCCTCTTTTCAAATCCACTCCTGGGTTTGTCTTCAAATCTTTGGCAGATAATCTGTCGTCAGATCTGTTGGTGGAATAGGGCCTTAAGATAATAAGCAGCGTGGCACTTGTGGTAAGTATCCAGACATGGAGGCTTTACAGGACATTAAGGGTGGTATTACACGGGCCGAGCAGTGCCCGATAATACCTGTAAACGAGCAGCGATCTGCTAGATCGTTGCTCGTTTACTGGACCTATTACACGGCCCGATAATCGTTTGACAAGAGCTGCAAGGACATCCTTACCGATGTCCTTGCAGCCCTTGCTAAACTGGCATACATTACCCATCCACGTTCCAGGGCTGCTCCTGCGTCCGCTTCTCCCGGGGGTCCCGCGCGCTCTCTAGCGTCACAGCAGCCTGTCAGCTGGTAGGCCGCTCAGCCAATCACAGGCCGGGACCGCCGCGGCCTGTGATTGGCTGAGCGGCCTATCAGCTGACAGGCCTCTGTGACGCTAGAGCGCGCGCGGGACGCAGGGAGAAGCGGACGGCAGGAGCAGCCCTGGAACATGGATGGGTAATGTATATCGTTAGTCGCCGGCCACGCACCGCTATTACACGCAGCGGTGCGCGGTCGGCGCCCGACGAAAATAGGTTCTAACCTATATCAACGATCAGCCGATGATCGTTGTCATCGGCTGATCGTTGCATTTATTACACGGAGCGATAATCGGCCGAATCGGGCCAATTCGGCCGATTATCGTTCCGTGTAATACCACCCTAACTGTGGGTCATGAGATCTAACTGTATAGTAAACACTAATATGGGCTGCAGAGTGCCTGTGTAATTATAATATGGTCACTTTGTGGTGGTACTATTTGTCCTTGTAGAGTGATGTTTATTAACAGCATGTCAATATTATAAGGTCTCTGTGTAGTGGCTATGGTATAATATAGGTCATGGTTTGGTGGTATAGTAAAATCATTAGTAAGATTAGTCTTTGCTATAACTTGAATCCTGCGTTAAAGGGGTTATCCAAAATTATAAAAAAAAATACACAACTACTTTCTTGCAAAAACAGAACCGAGATGCAGAACCACACTCAAACTGAGGACAGGAGTGGTGCTGTTACTGGAAGAAAGCCACCATGTTTTTGTATGCCTGGATAACCCCTTTAAATCTTTAGTATCTCATATTTCTAAACATAGATTTGTACAGATAGAGATTTATACCCACTTGGCAGTAAAACACAATTATTGTTTCATTTCTTGTCCTGTTACACAAGAAAATCGTATCTGGAATTCCTGTGGGGGTGTCCTAGCCAGAGTAACCACAGTGCAGCTGGGAATGATGAGTTCAAGAGATTTTACATGTACATTGGACATAGTTTGGAAATGTTTCTCCTAGAGGCAAAACATTTAATAACCCTTGTAATCTAAAGAGGAAAGAGGAATTTGGAACACAATATATTTTAGCCATTCCTGGCCACCATCTGAAAACAGGCAAAACAAAAATGGGACCATTTTAACTCCTTTCTAACACAGTGATTTGTGATGTTTTAATTATTTTCTCCCTTAGCCATAACTTTTATATTTTTCAGTTGACCTAAATAGATGTAGAGGAAATTGTACTTTTTTGCTTTAAAAAATACCTCTACTAGAAATACCTTTTGACATGTCTGATGACATAAAAACAGAAACGTGCAAGAGCACACTGCAAATGCAGACATATGGTTAATACAGATATTTAGGATTGTAAAACTGCTATGGGACACAGAAATAAATGATATCCCTGGCACGCCATTTGATAAATAGTGTGTACCATCCCGCCATGTTAAGGTAACCTCAGAGGGATGGAACCTACACTGTACTGTGGCATCTCTTGTGCCAATAAGCCTACACACTGGGCATGCAGGATCCAGGCAATCTCCAGCCATATTACACTTGGGTTGGGATGGGTGGAGTGCATGGGCCAAATGGAGGCAGCCACTCCCCTCAAATAAGAGGATACTGGATAAGTTGTCTGACCACCAAACTAGTAAACAGTATGTGAGCTTCAATTCTTCTGATACAAATGCTATCACCTCAACCAAGAATTCAGTTTCCAGTGAATCTGTTAGCTGCTATTCAGACTCCAAACTGGTGACACTATTAGAGCGCTGTTAGATCAGTGAGCTACATGGTATATTTCATATATTTGTCTCTGCTTCTATAATTAAAACAAAGGCTTTTATTCTCCAGTGTCCTCCCATGGATATCCCTGCTTGATTGACAGTCAGGGCTTACCTTCCAGCCGACTCTGGAAGCACAGACAGATATATGAAAGGTACTGGGTGTCTCCATGCCCTAACAGCTAAAAGTGTCAGCAGCTTACAACCTGAATTTCAGCAGAGCCACTTTGTACCGCACCAAGGAAAATGACAAATAATTATTGTAGCAAAATATAAGCAAAGTCAAGCCCCTGAAAGTATATACTGTATATTACATCAAAATAAATAAAGCTATAGATATATACACACATACAGCAATGCACATAGATATACATGCACACACAAACCATGTATATATATATATATATATATATATATATATATATATATATATATATATATATATTATTTATCTACACCTGTACATACTGTATGATAACCTATATACTTTGATATCAGGTATTTAGGTGCAGAACTAACAGTGCCAGCACAGCCAAGCCAGATTCGAGCTTCCTTAGATGTTATAACTCATATACAGACACATCCACGTATTGTGTATAAGGATGCAGAGACTGAGGGAGGGATGGGGAGAGGGGGCTTAGAGGCTGTGCATAGAGGGGGCTGGAGACACGAGGTAGGATACAGTGGGCGTGCCCTGATGCTGAGGATGGGAGGGAGACACCGAGCTCAGCCAAGGATCATAGTGTGACGTCATGCATCTCCCAGGCAGCCATATTTACTACTGGAAACAGTGCGGACATTCATCACACACAGGGGACAGAAGCTGTTCTGCACTAATGTTCTTTCTTTTCTTCCCCCTCATACAGAAATATGTGTGATAAACCTTAGTAATATAGCTGAATAAACTAGTCCCTCCCTTCCTTCAGTCATACCTAAGTAAAGATGGCAGCTGTGTAATCTGTTCGTCAATCCTTTGTACCCACTGTCAGAATGTCGCCACCTATCGGCCGGAGGACAGAAGCAGCAGCCTTGCTGGTCATCACTCACTGGAAGGGATAACAGGGAGGCTGCAGGGTAAGGTCGGTGATGTTTCTTTGCATACATCGTGCTGTTTGTGTGCATGTAATGTAGATTATATAGCAATATTGTAAATGAATGCAGAGGTGAGTGCTAATCCTCTTCTGTGCATGTCTGCAGCACCTGTGTAATAGGATGACAGCTGGAAGGGCATAGTGATAATGACTGGGAAGTAATGCATGTGTCTGGATATAGAAGGACTGCACTACTATGTGCAGCATATGGTGCCCAGTAACTGTGCATGGGCACAGTACATGATGGCACAGTCAGTGGTGCAGATAGCTGCTGTGTATTGTGGAGGATGGAAACTGGGTGTGTTGTGCTCTCCATCAGGCTGCGCTGAATGAGTAACACACTCTATTCCTACTATCTCATATACTACAAGCTCCACACAACATGCAGAGCAATCATATCATCACTCCCTAGGTGAATATGTGTCCCCATCCTTGATGACATCCTCTTCCACAAATGTGATGTAAGGATTGCCATGCTATAGATATAAACTTGATTCATAAGAAACACACACATACACACACACACACAATGCACTGGTCATGGTAGTGAAAATAAGGTATATGCAGCAAGATGGGTATATACTGCAGCATGACCTAGTGATTTCTCAAACCTGAACGCCACTTCATGCTTGTACATAGTGAACACAAGTTGTCACTGCAGTGCTTTCCCATCTGCCTCTTATTTATACTACTGTATCCCCTCCTGGATTATTATTATCTTAACCGTTTAATATGAATAAAGAGGGTTTTCCCTCTTTATTCCTATTAAATGGGGAAGATAATAATATTGGAATAACTATATTAGAATAATTGGCCATTAAAACAAACAGAAGGTACTCTCTGGACTTGTATCATGGCCACTCATGTAGCCTTCAATAATGCAGGTACCATATGTGATTCTTTCCAGCAAATCAATAACTGCAGGAAACACATATGTTTAATGGCAGTACTGGAAGGTCATATCATGCATCGCCAGCAACTTTTAACTGCTATTATTATGGCATTGGATATGGTAAATCAATACAACAAAAGGAAAAAATCTCCTTATAGCCAGAAATGTTATCAGCATCCTGTAGAGCACTGGTCTCCCACCTGTGGCTGTCTGCTGACCTTCAGGACATACTGGTTGGAGACCACTGCTGAAGAACATCATAAGGGGGGGGGAGTATTATTTGTGTCATTTTCCCTTTACTTTTCTACCTTGAACTTTTGTCAAATGTGCAATGTATGGTGAATTTAGCACAATTTTTACTTTTTGGCATTGTGGGGCTCTACACCACTCATGGACTGACACAAGACTGTGAAAAAACTTGCGATATTTAAAAAATACATATATCTAAAAACCTCACACTAGCTAAGCCATGCCACCAACATCAGTCAGAAAGCTGTTGAGCAAGGTGCAAATGTGTCCAAAAATGGTAGAAATGCATAATAATTATAGTAGGATGTGTAGATGGCTATGAAAAAATGGTAAAAATTCTACCAAAGTATAATGGGGAGGACAATGATAAATTCCACCCATAGGAATCTGGTGAGGTTATCAAATGTTTATGGCTTTTCAGCCTCAAAAAGTTATAGATTTTTGTGCAGACCAAGAATTAGCAACATTGCGGTTTTTACACTTTCTAAATGTGTGGAGGTGTGTAGGGGCAAGACCTACCGCACCCACCAGTTTTAGGCTGCAATCTTCAGTATCTCCTAGTTGGTATAGATTTCAACCGGAAGTGTACAGGGCAGTCACAGATATGAAGAATGTTAAGAGGCATACATCTAATAAATATATTGAACCTAATTTCAACGGATTTCACTGAAAAACGCTAAATCCTGTCACCTTTGTTCTCAGCTGCAAAAGCTGGTGGTATGTGGATTTGTCCTATAGTCTTTTAATACAATGCAATGCAATTCTATGGAACTCATGGCAATTTTGTATAGTCATCATTTTAGCAGCAAAGAATGGAGGTTCACCTTTTGGAGCAGGGCACCTGATGAAATGACAGGTACACTTTAATCCTAGTTTGTGTAATGCCAGTCTTAGTGTATTCCCTTCCATAGTCTTTCAGCTGGAGTACTTTGTGATGCTCTTAGAAATCTGTTTGTTGCCAAGATTAAAGAGGTTTGCCAGGAAAACTTAAACTATGCATACTGCCTCCTTGTATTGTAAAGCAACAAACGAGCCATACTTACCTCCCCAGCTTCTCTCATTGCTCCAACTGTGTGATCTTCTGGTCTTGGCTGTGTTCTCTTCCTGCTGACTTCCGATGATGCCTCGCTCAGTCAGTCACAGATGTCAGGGATGTCAGCAGAACTCAGCAGAATAGAAACGGTAGATTGCACAGCGGGAGTGGGTGGGTGGGTAAGTACGACTCGTTTTAAGCACAGGGAGGCAGTATGCATAGTTAAAGATTTTTCCGGTCAACTTCCTTAAGCTGGTGCCATGATATTCCTCATGCTTTTATCTCCATTTTATTTCTGGAACTTGTGAAACTTTTTGATGGAATCTGGTTGTGGGGAGGAGATATTACTGGAGACCATCATTGGTATGTTGGTGAAAAAAGTTTGTGGTGTTATACTTCTTCCATTTTATCGAAGAGGGGCTGTTTAAAAAAAATCCATAAAAAATGTGTCATTTCAGAAGGCACAGAGAAGCACCCACAGTAACTTTTGTGTCTCCCTGAAATACTTTTAGTAAGTTCAGAGAACTTTTTTAAACAAAGCATGACACTTGAAAAGCATAATTTTCATAAAAAGATCATGAAAGCTGTTATTTTATACAGTCTTACATAAATGTGACCATTGAAGCGTTATTTATAATAATGATACCTCAATTCTGAAATGCTAAGCACATTTGACAATGAGATCATTGTTGTAATACTAGTTTCTTCATAGACTTCAAAAGATGCCAGTTGATTTGGAAAAGAAGGGAGTACATGATTGGCATCTCTAACTAGGCAGTTGTTAAGGAACATGGCTCAGAGTGGGGTCAAGGAATCAGCCAGCCACTGCTGAGAACAGATATGTCACTGATGATAGATGGGAACAGTAGAAGCAGGTGTAGTGAAGCTAGAGTTGTAGTTTTAAAAAAATATATAGTACAGGAGACAAGATGATCAATGGTTTATCCTATTCACAAGCCTCTATTGCCAAATTTTATTTACTATTTTTCTAAAGCAGGATCTTAGGATCAATGAGTAGTACAAGAACTTTATGGTGTCTTAAGTCAGATACTAACACCTAACAATTTTCGTTATATTTTCAGGCGCATTAATATTGGCGCCTCTGTAATGATTACAATGACCGTGTTTAGTGTATGTATTATGACCTATGAGAGGATGCTTGTCAGTATAAAGTCTTCCATATGATGTTGGCTGTACTACGGAGGAAGGACTGCTCTTCCAAACCACCACAGTGTTGGTGCGTACAGTAAATTCACACAATGATGCCACCAGTTGGGGACTGGTGGTCCCTGGGTGTGCAGACTAGGTCATATAATGCTCAGTTTGTAGCCAGAATGAAATATAATTGTAAATGGAACAATCATAGTCGCTATTGGTTAAAATCAGTGGATCCTGCATGGGCACGCCATGGTACATGTCAACATACCGTTCTGCAGGTTTTCCTATGTATACTCCAACCAATCTCAAATGTGAACATAGTCTTAAAAGGAGAAGTTCGGGGAGGAGGCAAAAAAAGGTATTTTGGGCTGGGGTCGGGGGAACATAAAAAAGGTCATATTGACCTGTCCTGGCGCCCGCACAGCGCCGCATCCCGCTCCTGGACCCCAGCTGGCTGTCTTCTTAGCTCCCCTCTGACTACATATGAGGGATGCTCCGCTTAGCGAGTCAGTTACTGGGGCGGGACATCTCTGCAATCACTGAAAGGCTTAGCAGGCTTAATCCCGCTCCCTTTTGACGTTTCAGCTGGGTCATGACACCCGGCGAGGTATGGGAGCCTGGTCATGTGGCACAACACAGGCACAGGGACAGATAAGTCAAGTGTCTTTTTTTATTTTACCACTGACATTTTACCGTCAGACATTTCCTTTAAAAGGGTTATCCAGTGCTACAAAAACATGGCCACTTTTCCCCCTACTGTTGTCTCCAGTTCAGGTGCAGTTTGCAATTAAGCTCCATTTACTTCAATGGAACTGAGTTTCAAAACCCCACCCAAACTGGAGGCAAAAGTAGGGGGAAAGTGGCCATGTTTTTGTAGTGCTGGATAACCCCTTTAAGGCCCTATTACATCAGGCAGGTATGGCTCAGTGTAATAAAGACAACGATTATCATCAGTCACTGGTCTTGTATTGTTCAGCCGATGGTTAGGTCAGTGATAGGCTGAGCGGGCTATCACTGCCGAGACGGGTTTGGTGGCAACAACGGTCAGTGGGGGATGCAAAGACATGGCATGGGGACACCTGAGGAGTGTGGAGAGGTAAGCATGACTACATATTTTCTATATAAAGCAAGGGCTACAAGGACATCGCTAACAATGTCCATGCAGCAATGCATGTACGATTATCGAGCCATGTAATAAAAATAAGTTAGAAAGGGTTAGTTTTCAGACAGACCTTTATGGTGACAGAAGGTGCTGCCGTAAATCTGGCATGGTAAAGAATCCAACGTACATTTCTGTAGAACAGAGTCCAGCTCCAAGTCCTTGTTTCTGTTGTATCATATTTATTGCTTGTAGTGGTTTTAGATATAATGTACATTTATACATTCCTAATGTTTCAAATCAAGTCAGCTAGTCACATGTAAATCCATATTTGTCTCTATGCAGGTGGATTAGTTGGGGGAGTCAGAAAGATCATCATAAACCTGATAATCCATGGCAGCAGATAGAAATAGTGCAGCCTCCGGGGAGATTTATCTGAATTGCTTAGTGTGTGCTAGCCTCCTTTTCCTATATGAAATGTTTAGCATGACCCTAAGTGGATAACCCCTTTAAGGCCCTATTACATCAGGCAGGTATGGCTCAGTGTAATAAAGATAACGATTATCATTAGCAGGGGCGGTCTTGGCATTTCTGGGGCCCCAAGCGAAGTTATGTCTGGGGCCCCCCCTCGACACGAGTTCCAAAACAATTGACCGCTGTGTGTTGCCCCCAGTAGTATATACCCCTTGTGCGCTACCGCCAGTAATATATACTCCTTGTGTGCTGCCCCCAATAGTATATGCCCCTTGTGTCCTGCCCCCAGTAGTATATACCCCTTGTTTGCTTCCCCCAGTAGTATATAGACCCCTGTGTGTTCCCCCAGTTATATATAGCCCCTTATGTGCTCCCCCAGAAGTATATAGACCTCCTGTGTGCTGCCCCAGTTGTATATAGACCCCCTGTGTGCTGCCCCCAATTGTGTATATACCCCCTGTGTGCTCCCCCACTAGTATATAGGTCCCCTGTGTGCTCCCTCAGGGGTATTTAGCCCCCCTGTGTGCTCCCCCACTTGGATATAGACCTCCTGTGTGCTCCCCCACTTGGATATAGACCCCTGTGTGCTCCTCCAGTAGTATATAAACCCCCTGTGTGGTTCCCCCAGTAGTATAGACCCCCTGTGTGCCCCACCAGTATTATATAGACCCCTTGTGTGCTGCCCCAGTTGTATACAGACCCCTGTGTGCTCCCCCAGTTATATATAGACCACCTGTGTGCCTCACAAGTAGTATATAGACCCCCTGTATGTTCCCCCAGTAGTATATAGACCCCCTGTGTGCCCCACCAGTAGTATATAGACCCCTGTATGCTCCCCCAGTAGTATATAGCCCCCCTGTGTGCTCCCCCACTTGGATATAGACCTCCTGTGTGCTCTCCAAGCTGTATATACACCCCATTCTGCTGCCCCAAGTAGTATATAGACCCCCTGTGGGTTGCCCCCAGTAGTATATAGACCCCTCTGTGAAGCCCCAGTAGTCTATAGCCCCCCTGTGTGCTCCCCCTGTTATATAGCCCCCCTGTGTGCTCCCCCCATTTATATAGACCCCCGATGTGCGCTCCCCCAGTTAAACAGACCCCTGTGTGCTCCCCCTCCCATATAGTATATAACACAATAAAACAAACACTTATACTCACCTGGGTCCAGGCGTCTCCTCTTCTCTTCACTCTTGTGGCCGCAGGAAGGGTTTTCCTTGCGATCACAAGAGATCGCACTCCCCTTGTGCTGGCACCAATGCTCCAGTGATGTCACTGGAGCGCCGGAACCACAAGGACAAAGCTGCCACTTGTGACCGCAGGGAAAACCCTTCCTGCGGCCACAAGAGCGACTGACAGGAAGGGAGCCAATGTCTCCCGCCCTGTCAGTGCTGCTGCATGTAACTATGAGCGCTCATTACGAGTGCTCATAGTTACAGTTCAGATGGCAGCAGCGAAAGGTGCAGCGGCCCTGTTCAGCGGTCTTGAGCACAAGAGCAGGGCGTGGGGGCCCCCTGGATGTTGGGGGCCCCAAGCGATCGCTTGGGATGCTTGGTGCCAAAGACCGCCACTGATCATCAGTCACTGGTCTTGTATTGTTCAGCCGATGGTTAAGTTAGTGATAGGCTGAGCGGGCTATCACTGCCGAGACGGGTTTGGTGGCAACAACGGTCAGTGGGGGATGCAAAGACATGGCATGGGGACACCTGAGGAGTGTGGAGAGGTAAGCATGACTACATATTTTCTATATAAAGCAAGGGCTACAAGGACATCGCTAACAATGTCCATGCAGCAATGCATGTACGATTATCGAGCCATGTAATAAAAATAAGTTAGAAAGGGTTAGTTTTCAGACAGACCTTTATGGTGACAGAAGGTGCTGCCGTAAATCTGGCATGGTAAAGAATCCAACGTACATTTCTGTAGAACAGAGTCCAGCTCCAAGTCCTTGTTTCTGTTGTATCATATTTATTGCTTGTAGTGGTTTTAGATATAATGTACATTTATACATTCCTAATGTTTCAAATCAAGTCAGCTAGTCACATGTAAATCCATATTTGTCTCTATGCAGGTGGATTAGTTGGGGGAGTCAGAAAGATCATCATAAACCTGATAATCCATGGCAGCAGATAGAAATAGTGCAGCCTCCGGGGAGATTTATCTGAATTGCTTAGTGTGTGCTAGCCTCCTTTTCCTATATGAAATGTTTAGCATGACCCTAAGTGGATAACCCCTTTAAGGCCCTATTACATCAGGCAGGTATGGCTCAGTGTAATAAAGATAACGATTATCATTAGCAGGGGCGGTCTTGGCATTTCTGGGGCCCCAAGCGAAGTTATGTCTGGGGCCCCCCCTCGACACGAGTTCCAAAACAATTGACCGCTGTTTGTTGCCCCCAGTAGTATATACCCCTTGTGCGCTACCGCCAGTAATATATACTCCTTGTGTGCTGCCCCCAATAGTATATGCCCCTTGTGTCCTGCCCCCAGTAGTATATACCCCTTGTTTGCTTCCCCCAGTAGTATATAGACCCCTGTGTGTTCCCCCAGTTATATATAGCCCCCTATGTGCTCCCCCAGAAGTATATAGACCTCCTGTGTGCTGCCCCAGTTGTATATAGACCCCCTGTGTGCTGCCCCCAATTGTGTATATACCCCCTGTGTGCTCCCCCACGAGTATATAGGTCCCCTGTGTGCTCCCTCAGGGGTATTTAGCCCCCCTGTGTGCTCCCCCACTTGGATATAGACCTCCTGTGGGCTCCCCCACTTGGATATAGACCCCTGTGTGCTCCTCCAGTAGTATATAAACCCCCTGTGTGGTTCCCCCAGTAGTATAGACCCCCTGTGTGCCCCACCAGTATTATATAGACCCCTTGTGTGCTGCCCCAGTTGTATACAGACCCCTGTGTGCTCCCCCAGTTATATATAGACCACCTGTGTGCCTCACAAGTAGTATATAGACCCCCTGTATGTTCCCCCAGTAGTATATAGACCCCCTGTGTGCCCCACCAGTAGTATATAGACCCCTGTATGCTCCCCCAGTAGTATATAGCCCCCCTGTGTGCTCCCCCACTTGGATATAGACCTCCTGTGTGCTCTCCAAGCTGTATATACACCCCATTCTGCTGCCCCAAGTAGTATATAGACCCCCTGTGGGTTGCCCCCAGTAGTATATAGACCCCTCTGTGAAGCCCCAGTAGTCTATAGCCCCCCTGTGTGCTCCCCCTGTTATATAGCCCCCCTGTGTGCTCCCCCCATTTATATAGACCCCCGATGTGCGCTCCCCCAGTTAAACAGACCCCTGTGTGCTCCCCCTCCCATATAGTATATAACACAATAAAACAAACACTTATACTCACCTGGGTCCAGGCGTCTCCTCTTCTCTTCACTCTTGTGGCCGCAGGAAGGGTTTTCCTTGCGATCACAAGAGATCGCACTCCCCTTGTGCTGGCACCAATGCTCCAGTGATGTCACTGGAGCGCCGGAACCACAAGGACAAAGCTGCCACTTGTGACCGCAGGGAAAACCCTTCCTGCGGCCACAAGAGCGACTGACAGGAAGGGAGCCAATGTCTCCCGCCCTGTCAGTGCTGCTGCATGTAACTATGAGCGCTCATTACGAGTGCTCATAGTTACAGTTCAGATGGCAGCAGCGAAAGGTGCAGCGGCCCTGTTCAGCGGTCTTGAGCACAAGAGCAGGGCGTGGGGGCCCCCTGGATGTTGGGGGCCCCAAGCGATCGCTTGGGATGCTTGGTGCCAAAGACCGCCACTGATCATCAGTCACTGGTCTTGTATTGTTCAGCCGATGGTTAAGTTAGTGATAGGCTGAGCGGGCTATCACTGCCGAGACGGGTTTGGTGGCAACAACGGTCAGTGGGGGATGCAAAGACATGGCATGGGGACACCTGAGGAGTGTGGAGAGGTAAGCATGACTACATATTTTCTATATAAAGCAAGGGCTACAAGGACATCGCTAACAATGTCCATGCAGCAATGCATGTACGATTATCGAGCCATGTAATAAAAATAAGTTAGAAAGGGTTAGTTTTCAGACAGACCTTTATGGTGACAGAAGGTGCTGCCGTAAATCTGGCATGGTAAAGAATCCAACGTACATTTCTGTAGAACAGAGTCCAGCTCCAAGTCCTTGTTTCTGTTGTATCATATTTATTGCTTGTAGTGGTTTTAGATATAATGTACATTTATACATTCCTAATGTTTCAAATCAAGTCAGCTAGTCACATGTAAATCCATATTTGTCTCTATGCAGGTGGATTAGTTGGGGGAGTCAGAAAGATCATCATAAACCTGATAATCCATGGCAGCAGATAGAAATAGTGCAGCCTCCGGGGAGATTTATCTGAATTGCTTAGTGTGTGCTAGCCTCCTTTTCCTATATGAAATGTTTAGCATGACCCTAAGTGGATAACCCCTTTAAGGCCCTATTACATCAGGCAGGTATGGCTCAGTGTAATAAAGATAACGATTATCATTAGCAGGGGCGGTCTTGGCATTTCTGGGGCCCCAAGCGAAGTTATGTCTGGGGCCCCCCCTCGACACGAGTTCCAAAACAATTGACCGCTGTGTGTTGCCCCCAGTAGTATATACCCCTTGTGCGCTACCGCCAGTAATATATACTCCTTGTGTGCTGCCCCCAATAGTATATGCCCCTTGTGTCCTGCCCCCAGTAGTATATACCCCTTGTTTGCTTCCCCCAGTAGTATATAGACCCCTGTGTGTTCCCCCAGTTATATATAGCCCCCTATGTGCTCCCCCAGAAGTATATAGACCTCCTGTGTGCTGCCCCAGTTGTATATAGACCCCCTGTGTGCTGCCCCCCATTGTGTATATACCCCCTGTGTGCTCCCCCACTAGTATATAGGTCCCCTGTGTGCTCCCTCAGGGGTATTTAGCCCCCCTGTGTGCTCCCCCACTTGGATATAGACCTCCTGTGGGCTCCCCCACTTGGATATAGACCCCTGTGTGCTCCTCCAGTAGTATATAAACCCCCTGTGTGGTTCCCCAGTAGTATAGACCCCCTGTGTGCCCCACCAGTATTATATAGACCCCTTGTGTGCTGCCCCAGTTGTATACAGACCCCTGTGTGCTCCCCCAGTTATATATAGACCACCTGTGTGCCTCACAAGTAGTATATAGACCCCCTGTATGTTCCCCCAGTAGTATATAGACCCCCTGTGTGCCCCACCAGTAGTATATAGACCCCTGTATGCTCCCCCAGTAGTATATAGCCCCCCTGTGTGCTCCCCCACTTGGATATAGACCTCCTGTGTGCTCTCCAAGCTGTATATACACCCCATTCTGCTGCCCCAAGTAGTATATAGACCCCCTGTGGGTTGCCCCCAGTAGTATATAGACCCCTCTGTGAAGCCCCAGTAGTCTATAGCCCCCCTGTGTGCTCCCCCTGTTATATAGCCCCCCTGTGTGCTCCCCCCATTTATATAGACCCCCGATGTGCGCTCCCCCAGTTAAACAGACCCCTGTGTGCTCCCCCTCCCATATAGTATATAACACAATAAAACAAACACTTATACTCACCTGGGTCCAGGCGTCTCCTCTTCTCTTCACTCTTGTGGCCGCAGGAAGGGTTTTCCTTGCGATCACAAGAGATCGCACTCCCCTTGTGCTGGCACCAATGCTCCAGTGATGTCACTGGAGCGCCGGAACCACAAGGACAAAGCTGCCACTTGTGACCGCAGGGAAAACCCTTCCTGCGGCCACAAGAGCGACTGACAGGAAGGGAGCCAATGTCTCCCGCCCTGTCAGTGCTGCTGCATGTAACTATGAGCGCTCATTACGAGTGCTCATAGTTACAGTTCAGATGGCAGCAGCGAAAGGTGCAGCGGCCCTGTTCAGCGGTCTTGAGCACAAGAGCAGGGCGTGGGGGCCCCCTGGATGTTGGGGGCCCCAAGCGATCGCTTGGGATGCTTGGTGCCAAAGACCGCCACTGATCATCAGTCACTGGTCTTGTATTGTTCAGCCGATGGTTAAGTTAGTGATAGGCTGAGCGGGCTATCACTGCCGAGACGGGTTTGGTGGCAACAACGGTCAGTGGGGGATGCAAAGACATGGCATGGGGACACCTGAGGAGTGTGGAGAGGTAAGCATGACTACATATTTTCTATATAAAGCAAGGGCTACAAGGACATCGCTAACAATGTCCATGCAGCAATGCATGTACGATTATCGAGCCATGTAATAAAAATAAGTTAGAAAGGGTTAGTTTTCAGACAGACCTTTATGGTGACAGAAGGTGCTGCCGTAAATCTGGCATGGTAAAGAATCCAACGTACATTTCTGTAGAACAGAGTCCAGCTCCAAGTCCTTGTTTCTGTTGTATCATATTTATTGCTTGTAGTGGTTTTAGATATAATGTACATTTATACATTCCTAATGTTTCAAATCAAGTCAGCTAGTCACATGTAAATCCATATTTGTCTCTATGCAGGTGGATTAGTTGGGGGAGTCAGAAAGATCATCATAAACCTGATAATCCATGGCAGCAGATAGAAATAGTGCAGCCTCCGGGGAGATTTATCTGAATTGCTTAGTGTGTGCTAGCCTCCTTTTCCTATATGAAATGTTTAGCATGACCCTAAGTGGATAACCCCTTTAAGGCCCTATTACATCAGGCAGGTATGGCTCAGTGTAATAAAGATAACGATTATCATTAGCAGGGGCGGTCTTGGCATTTCTGGGGCCCCAAGCGAAGTTATGTCTGGGGCCCCCCCTCGACACGAGTTCCAAAACAATTGACCGCTGTTTGTTGCCCCCAGTAGTATATACCCCTTGTGCGCTACCGCCAGTAATATATACTCCTTGTGTGCTGCCCCCAATAGTATATGCCCCTTGTGTCCTGCCCCCAGTAGTATATACCCCTTGTTTGCTTCCCCCAGTAGTATATAGACCCCTGTGTGTTCCCCCAGTTATATATAGCCCCCTATGTGCTCCCCCAGAAGTATATAGACCTCCTGTGTGCTGCCCCAGTTGTATATAGACCCCCTGTGTGCTGCCCCCAATTGTGTATATACCCCCTGTGTGCTCCCCCACTAGTATATAGGTCCCCTGTGTGCTCCCTCAGGGGTATTTAGCCCCCCTGTGTGCTCCCCCACTTGGATATAGACCTCCTGTGGGCTCCCCCACTTGGATATAGACCCCTGTGTGCTCCTCCAGTAGTATATAAACCCCCTGTGTGGTTCCCCCAGTAGTATAGACCCCCTGTGTGCCCCACCAGTATTATATAGACCCCTTGTGTGCTGCCCCAGTTGTATACAGACCCCTGTGTGCTCCCCCAGTTATATATAGACCACCTGTGTGCCTCACAAGTAGTATATAGACCCCCTGTATGTTCCCCCAGTAGTATATAGACCCCCTGTGTGCCCCACCAGTAGTATATAGACCCCTGTATGCTCCCCCAGTAGTATATAGCCCCCCTGTGTGCTCCCCCACTTGGATATAGACCTCCTGTGTGCTCTCCAAGCTGTATATACACCCCATTCTGCTGCCCCAAGTAGTATATAGACCCCCTGTGGGTTGCCCCCAGTAGTATATAGACCCCTCTGTGAAGCCCCAGTAGTCTATAGCCCCCCTGTGTGCTCCCCCTGTTATATAGCCCCCCTGTGTGCTCCCCCCATTTATATAGACCCCCGATGTGCGCTCCCCCAGTTAAACAGACCCCTGTGTGCTCCCCCTCCCATATAGTATATAACACAATAAAACAAACACTTATACTCACCTGGGTCCAGGCGTCTCCTCTTCTCTTCACTCTTGTGGCCGCAGGAAGGGTTTTCCTTGCGATCACAAGAGATCGCACTCCCCTTGTGCTGGCACCAATGCTCCAGTGATGTCACTGGAGCGCCGGAACCACAAGGACAAAGCTGCCACTTGTGACCGCAGGGAAAACCCTTCCTGCGGCCACAAGAGCGACTGACAGGAAGGGAGCCAATGTCTCCCGCCCTGTCAGTGCTGCTGCATGTAACTATGAGCGCTCATTACGAGTGCTCATAGTTACAGTTCAGATGGCAGCAGCGAAAGGTGCAGCGGCCCTGTTCAGCGGTCTTGAGCACAAGAGCAGGGCGTGGGGGCCCCCTGGATGTTGGGGGCCCCAAGCGATCGCTTGGGATGCTTGGTGCCAAAGACCGCCACTGATCATCAGTCACTGGTCTTGTATTGTTCAGCCGATGGTTAAGTTAGTGATAGGCTGAGCGGGCTATCACTGCCGAGACGGGTTTGGTGGCAACAACGGTCAGTGGGGGATGCAAAGACATGGCATGGGGACACCTGAGGAGTGTGGAGAGGTAAGCATGACTACATATTTTCTATATAAAGCAAGGGCTACAAGGACATCGCTAACAATGTCCATGCAGCAATGCATGTACGATTATCGAGCCATGTAATAAAAATAAGTTAGAAAGGGTTAGTTTTCAGACAGACCTTTATGGTGACAGAAGGTGCTGCCGTAAATCTGGCATGGTAAAGAATCCAACGTACATTTCTGTAGAACAGAGTCCAGCTCCAAGTCCTTGTTTCTGTTGTATCATATTTATTGCTTGTAGTGGTTTTAGATATAATGTACATTTATACATTCCTAATGTTTCAAATCAAGTCAGCTAGTCACATGTAAATCCATATTTGTCTCTATGCAGGTGGATTAGTTGGGGGAGTCAGAAAGATCATCATAAACCTGATAATCCATGGCAGCAGATAGAAATAGTGCAGCCTCCGGGGAGATTTATCTGAATTGCTTAGTGTGTGCTAGCCTCCTTTTCCTATATGAAATGTTTAGCATGACCCTAAGTGGATAACCCCTTTAAGGCCCTATTACATCAGGCAGGTATGGCTCAGTGTAATAAAGATAACGATTATCATTAGCAGGGGCGGTCTTGGCATTTCTGGGGCCCCAAGCGAAGTTATGTCTGGGGCCCCCCCTCGACACGAGTTCCAAAACAATTGACCGCTGTGTGTTGCCCCCAGTAGTATATACCCCTTGTGCGCTACCGCCAGTAATATATACTCCTTGTGTGCTGCCCCCAATAGTATATGCCCCTTGTGTCCTGCCCCCAGTAGTATATACCCCTTGTTTGCTTCCCCCAGTAGTATATAGACCCCTGTGTGTTCCCCCAGTTATATATAGCCCCCTATGTGCTCCCCCAGAAGTATATAGACCTCCTGTGTGCTGCCCCAGTTGTATATAGACCCCCTGTGTGCTGCCCCCAATTGTGTATATACCCCCTGTGTGCTCCCCCACTAGTATATAGGTCCCCTGTGTGCTCCCTCAGGGGTATTTAGCCCCCCTTTGTGCTCCCCCAGTTGGATATAGACCTCCTGTGTGCTCCCCCACTTGGATATAGACCCCTGTGTGCTCCTCCAGTAGTATATAAACCCCCTGTGTGGTTCCCCCAGTAGTATAGACCCCCTGTGTGCCCCACCAGTATTATATAGACCCCTTGTGTGCTGCCCCAGTTGTATACAGACCCCTGTGTGCTCCCCCAGTTATATATAGACCACCTGTGTGCCTCACAAGTAGTATATAGACCCCCTGTATGTTCCCCCAGTAGTATATAGACCCCCTGTGTGCCCCACCAGTAGTATATAGACCCCTGTATGCTCCCCCAGTAGTATATAGCCCCCCTGTGTGCTCCCCCACTTGGATATAGACCTCCTGTGTGCTCTCCAAGCTGTATATACACCCCATTCTGCTGCCCCAAGTAGTATATAGACCCCCTGTGGGTTGCCCCCAGTAGTATATAGACCCCTCTGTGAAGCCCCAGTAGTCTATAGCCCCCCTGTGTGCTCCCCCTGTTATATAGCCCCCCTGTGTGCTCCCCCCATTTATATAGACCCCCGATGTGCGCTCCCCCAGTTAAACAGACCCCTGTGTGCTCCCCCTCCCATATAGTATATAACACAATAAAACAAACACTTATACTCACCTGGGTCCAGGCGTCTCCTCTTCTCTTCACTCTTGTGGCCGCAGGAAGGGTTTTCCTTGCGATCACAAGAGATCGCACTCCCCTTGTGCTGGCACCAATGCTCCAGTGATGTCACTGGAGCGCCGGAACCACAAGGACAAAGCTGCCACTTGTGACCGCAGGGAAAACCCTTCCTGCGGCCACAAGAGCGACTGACAGGAAGGGAGCCAATGTCTCCCGCCCTGTCAGTGCTGCTGCATGTAACTATGAGCGCTCATTACGAGTGCTCATAGTTACAGTTCAGATGGCAGCAGCGAAAGGTGCAGCGGCCCTGTTCAGCGGTCTTGAGCACAAGAGCAGGGCGTGGGGGCCCCCTGGATGTTGGGGGCCCCAAGCGATCGCTTGGGATGCTTGGTGCCAAAGACCGCCACTGATCATCAGTCACTGGTCTTGTATTGTTCAGCCGATGGTTAAGTTAGTGATAGGCTGAGCGGGCTATCACTGCCGAGACGGGTTTGGTGGCAACAACGGTCAGTGGGGGATGCAAAGACATGGCATGGGGACACCTGAGGAGTGTGGAGAGGTAAGCATGACTACATATTTTCTATATAAAGCAAGGGCTACAAGGACATCGCTAACAATGTCCATGCAGCAATGCATGTACGATTATCGAGCCATGTAATAAAAATAAGTTAGAAAGGGTTAGTTTTCAGACAGACCTTTATGGTGACAGAAGGTGCTGCCGTAAATCTGGCATGGTAAAGAATCCAACGTACATTTCTGTAGAACAGAGTCCAGCTCCAAGTCCTTGTTTCTGTTGTATCATATTTATTGCTTGTAGTGGTTTTAGATATAATGTACATTTATACATTCCTAATGTTTCAAATCAAGTCAGCTAGTCACATGTAAATCCATATTTGTCTCTATGCAGGTGGATTAGTTGGGGGAGTCAGAAAGATCATCATAAACCTGATAATCCATGGCAGCAGATAGAAATAGTGCAGCCTCCGGGGAGATTTATCTGAATTGCTTAGTGTGTGCTAGCCTCCTTTTCCTATATGAAATGTTTAGCATGACCCTAAGTGGATAACCCCTTTAAGGCCCTATTACATCAGGCAGGTATGGCTCAGTGTAATAAAGATAACGATTATCATTAGCAGGGGCGGTCTTGGCATTTCTGGGGCCCCAAGCGAAGTTATGTCTGGGGCCCCCCCTCGACACGAGTTCCAAAACAATTGACCGCTGTTTGTTGCCCCCAGTAGTATATACCCCTTGTGCGCTACCGCCAGTAATATATACTCCTTGTGTGCTGCCCCCAATAGTATATGCCCCTTGTGTCCTGCCCCCAGTAGTATATACCCCTTGTTTGCTTCCCCCAGTAGTATATAGACCCCGGTGTGTTCCCCCAGTTATATATAGCCCCCTATGTGCTCCCCCAGAAGTATATAGACCTCCTGTGTGCTGCCCCAGTTGTATATAGACCCCCTGTGTGCTGCCCCCAATTGTGTATATACCCCCTGTGTGCTCCCCCACTAGTATATAGGTCCCCTGTGTGCTCCCTCAGGGGTATTTAGCCCCCCTGTGTGCTCCCCCACTTGGATATAGACCTCCTGTGGGCTCCCCCCCTTGGATATAGACCCCTGTGTGCTCCTCCAGTAGTATATAAACCCCCTGTGTGGTTCCCCCAGTAGTATAGACCCCCTGTGTGCCCCACCAGTATTATATAGACCCCTTGTGTGCTGCCCCAGTTGTATACAGACCCCTGTGTGCTCCCCCAGTTATATATAGACCACCTGTGTGCCTCACAAGTAGTATATAGACCCCCTGTATGTTCCCCCAGTAGTATATAGACCCCCTGTGTGCCCCACCAGTAGTATATAGACCCCTGTATGCTCCCCCAGTAGTATATAGCCCCCCTGTGTGCTCCCCCACTTGGATATAGACCTCCTGTGTGCTCTCCAAGCTGTATATACACCCCATTCTGCTGCCCCAAGTAGTATATAGACCCCCTGTGGGTTGCCCCCAGTAGTATATAGACCCCTCTGTGAAGCCCCAGTAGTCTATAGCCCCCCTGTGTGCTCCCCCTGTTATATAGCCCCCCTGTGTGCTCCCCCCATTTATATAGACCCCCGATGTGCGCTCCCCCAGTTAAACAGACCCCTGTGTGCTCCCCCTCCCATATAGTATATAACACAATAAAACAAACACTTATACTCACCTGGGTCCAGGCGTCTCCTCTTCTCTTCACTCTTGTGGCCGCAGGAAGGGTTTTCCTTGCGATCACAAGAGATCGCACTCCCCTTGTGCTGGCACCAATGCTCCAGTGATGTCACTGGAGCGCCGGAACCACAAGGACAAAGCTGCCACTTGTGACCGCAGGGAAAACCCTTCCTGCGGCCACAAGAGCGACTGACAGGAAGGGAGCCAATGTCTCCCGCCCTGTCAGTGCTGCTGCATGTAACTATGAGCGCTCATTACGAGTGCTCATAGTTACAGTTCAGATGGCAGCAGCGAAAGGTGCAGCGGCCCTGTTCAGCGGTCTTGAGCACAAGAGCAGGGCGTGGGGGCCCCCTGGATGTTGGGGGCCCCAAGCGATCGCTTGGGATGCTTGGTGCCAAAGACCGCCACTGATCATCAGTCACTGGTCTTGTATTGTTCAGCCGATGGTTAAGTTAGTGATAGGCTGAGCGGGCTATCACTGCCGAGACGGGTTTGGTGGCAACAACGGTCAGTGGGGGATGCAAAGACATGGCATGGGGACACCTGAGGAGTGTGGAGAGGTAAGCATGACTACATATTTTCTATATAAAGCAAGGGCTACAAGGACATCGCTAACAATGTCCATGCAGCAATGCATGTACGATTATCGAGCCATGTAATAAAAATAAGTTAGAAAGGGTTAGTTTTCAGACAGACCTTTATGGTGACAGAAGGTGCTGCCGTAAATCTGGCATGGTAAAGAATCCAACGTACATTTCTGTAGAACAGAGTCCAGCTCCAAGTCCTTGTTTCTGTTGTATCATATTTATTGCTTGTAGTGGTTTTAGATATAATGTACATTTATACATTCCTAATGTTTCAAATCAAGTCAGCTAGTCACATGTAAATCCATATTTGTCTCTATGCAGGTGGATTAGTTGGGGGAGTCAGAAAGATCATCATAAACCTGATAATCCATGGCAGCAGATAGAAATAGTGCAGCCTCCGGGGAGATTTATCTGAATTGCTTAGTGTGTGCTAGCCTCCTTTTCCTATATGAAATGTTTAGCATGACCCTAAGTGGATAACCCCTTTAAGGCCCTATTACATCAGGCAGGTATGGCTCAGTGTAATAAAGATAACGATTATCATTAGCAGGGGCGGTCTTGGCATTTCTGGGGCCCCAAGCGAAGTTATGTCTGGGGCCCCCCCTCGACACGAGTTCCAAAACAATTGACCGCTGTGTGTTGCCCCCAGTAGTATATACCCCTTGTGCGCTACCGCCAGTAATATATACTCCTTGTGTGCTGCCCCCAATAGTATATGCCCCTTGTGTCCTGCCCCCAGTAGTATATACCCCTTGTTTGCTTCCCCCAGTAGTATATAGACCCCTGTGTGTTCCCCCAGTTATATATAGCCCCCTATGTGCTCCCCCAGAAGTATATAGACCTCCTGTGTGCTGCCCCAGTTGTATATAGACCCCCTGTGTGCTGCCCCCAATTGTGTATATACCCCCTGTGTGCTCCCCCACTAGTATATAGGTCCCCTGTGTGCTCCCTCAGGGGTATTTAGCCCCCCTGTGTGCTCCCCCACTTGGATATAGACCTCCTGTGGGCTCCCCCACTTGGATATAGACCCCTGTGTGCTCCTCCAGTAGTATATAAACCCCCTGTGTGGTTCCCCCAGTAGTATAGACCCCCTGTGTGCCCCACCAGTATTATATAGACCCCTTGTGTGCTGCCCCAGTTGTATACAGACCCCTGTGTGCTCCCCCAGTTATATATAGACCACCTGTGTACCTCACAAGTAGTATATAGACCCCCTGTATGTTCCCCCAGTAGTATATAGACCCCCTGTGTGCCCCACCAGTAGTATATAGACCCCTGTATGCTCCCCCAGTAGTATATAGCCCCCCTGTGTGCTCCCCCACTTGGATATAGACCTCCTGTGTGCTCTCCAAGCTGTATATACACCCCATTCTGCTGCCCCAAGTAGTATATAGACCCCCTGTGGGTTGCCCCCAGTAGTATATAGACCCCTCTGTGAAGCCCCAGTAGTCTATAGCCCCCCTGTGTGCTCCCCCTGTTATATAGCCCCCCTGTGTGCTCCCCCCATTTATATAGACCCCCGATGTGCGCTCCCCCAGTTAAACAGACCCCTGTGTGCTCCCCCTCCCATATAGTATATAACACAATAAAACAAACACTTATACTCACCTGGGTCCAGGCGTCTCCTCTTCTCTTCACTCTTGTGGCCGCAGGAAGGGTTTTCCTTGCGATCACAAGAGATCGCACTCCCCTTGTGCTGGCACCAATGCTCCAGTGATGTCACTGGAGCGCCGGAACCACAAGGACAAAGCTGCCACTTGTGACCGCAGGGAAAACCCTTCCTGCGGCCACAAGAGCGACTGACAGGAAGGGAGCCAATGTCTCCCGCCCTGTCAGTGCTGCTGCATGTAACTATGAGCGCTCATTACGAGTGCTCATAGTTACAGTTCAGATGGCAGCAGCGAAAGGTGCAGCGGCCCTGTTCAGCGGTCTTGAGCACAAGAGCAGGGCGTGGGGGCCCCCTGGATGTTGGGGGCCCCAAGCGATCGCTTGGGATGCTTGGTGCCAAAGACCGCCACTGATCATCAGTCACTGGTCTTGTATTGTTCAGCCGATGGTTAAGTTAGTGATAGGCTGAGCGGGCTATCACTGCCGAGACGGGTTTGGTGGCAACAACGGTCAGTGGGGGATGCAAAGACATGGCATGGGGACACCTGAGGAGTGTGGAGAGGTAAGCATGACTACATATTTTCTATATAAAGCAAGGGCTACAAGGACATCGCTAACAATGTCCATGCAGCAATGCATGTACGATTATCGAGCCATGTAATAAAAATAAGTTAGAAAGGGTTAGTTTTCAGACAGACCTTTATGGTGACAGAAGGTGCTGCCGTAAATCTGGCATGGTAAAGAATCCAACGTACATTTCTGTAGAACAGAGTCCAGCTCCAAGTCCTTGTTTCTGTTGTATCATATTTATTGCTTGTAGTGGTTTTAGATATAATGTACATTTATACATTCCTAATGTTTCAAATCAAGTCAGCTAGTCACATGTAAATCCATATTTGCCTCTATGCAGGTGGATTAGTTGGGGGAGTCAGAAAGATCATCATAAACCTGATAATCCATGGCAGCAGATAGAAATAGTGCAGCCTCCGGGGAGATTTATCTGAATTGCTTAGTGTGTGCTAGCCTCCTTTTCCTATATGAAATGTTTAGCATGACCCTAAATTCAGTGCATTTACTAGACAGGTTAAAGGAGTATTCCTCATCCAGTATGAACAATGTAAAGGTTTTGGGAATCTATTCATTTAGCAAATTTGCTTCTTCTAATATACCCTGCAAGTTTAACTACATTAGTTGAGATAAGAATACCCCTTTAAGGGACAGTAGTGTAAGCATGTTCCTTGTTTTATGTATACTGTAGTTATATGACTGCACCTACCAATGTAGATCTGACCTCATTGTCAGTGTGGCTTGGAAGATTTGATCCCAACTATTATTTTCAAGGAAACACATTATCAAGTTGCAGATGTCATGAATTTATAGGTCACGTATACCAATGTAATAAAAGCTTTTATAATACAACTCTTTAAAGGGATGGTTTTATCCATGATCTATATAAGCAATGAAATATTTTATAGTAGGACAACACAGTGCTGTGCCTGCTGAAATTAATTGTGGCAGATTTTTATGTATCATCTATAAAAGTTATATAAGGCTGAGTAGACGTTATCTCTCAAGTCCTCTCATGAAACACATGCATGTTTAGCTGAGTGCTCCTGTGTACCCAAACTCTTGGTATTGGATTACTGGTGGCTAAAGAAGTTAGATGCAGCTCTAGGGAGTCCTGGAAAACATGGATACAGCCTATACAGCATCCATGGTTCCCAGGCACCCTTAGGGCTGCATCCAACTACTTCATGTATACCTATATGTGATCCAAATGTATAAACAGGTCCTCTTGCAAACCCTATATACCAAACCAAAAAGAAGGTGGGATGATACCACCAAAAAACAAATGCAGGACCAAATGTAAGGAAATATATAATTTATCTTTTATTCACATATATGTAGAAAAATAATATACAAAATACTTTAAAAACAGTATAGGAGCTGATACATGAACAGATCCCCAGGAATTAGTGGTAGTAGATATACAAACACAATAAATATCCACAATACAAAAAATGTATACAGTAAATGGTGTTATTAATCTACATAGGCAGAGCACTGGGCATTGGGCATATAGCTAAGTAATATTATATGAAGTGATATGTAAAACAAATACAAATACAAAACCAATGTCCATAACCATAAATACTACCCATAGAAGTTGTCCTTAGTGCAATGACCACCATACCACTCACCCACTCACTCACCCGACGCGCGTTTCGCGTATTAGCTTTATCGAGGGTGATGTCACAAGTGGCAAGCTCTCCTTATATGATTTATACCATAGTTGATGTTTCCAGATATGTGGACATGTGACCAGAGTCTGGTCACCTGATTGCACATGTGATCCGTGGCGTTATAACGTCCGGGACACTTCCGGTCCATGACGTTGTTCTGAGTCATGTGACCAGCCGGGGTGATCACGCGACATTTCATCACATCCGATTTGGCGTGTACTATGTACGGATCACTTGTGAGTATTGTAATTATAAGTAGGTGGGGTTTATATAAGATGCATGGCTATATATATACTCATATATGTTTATGTATTTATACATGAGGGTATATATATATATGAGTGTTGACTCCGGTCATGTGATTTTACGTGACTCGGAGATGACGTCACTTCCGGGTTGCCGAGGCAGACACATAATGGCGATTGATTATATCTATATATAACACATGTGGGGTATGTACATGATTGGTTGACTGTGATATAAATAAGGAGAGCTTGCCACTTGTGACATCACCCTCGATAAAGCTAATACGTGAAACGCAAAATGCCCAGTGCTCTGCCTATGTAGATTAATAACACCATTTACTGTATACATTTTTTGTATTGTGGATATTTATTGTGTTTGTATATCTACTACCACCAATTCCTGGGGATCTGTTCATGTACCAGCTCCTATACTGTTTTTAAAGTATTTTGTATATTATTTTTCTACATATATGTGAATAAAAGATAAATTATATATTTCCTTACATTTGGTCCTGCATTTGTTTTTTGGTGGCTTCTTTTTGGTTTGATCCAACTACTTCAGCCAACGGTAATCAAATGACAAACCCAAGCTCAGGGTTCGCTAATCTCTATTCCTGTGTTCTCTATTGGGGGGGGGGGGGGGTAATACACAGCCAGACTTCGCTCTTTCTCTTCTATCCAAGAACAAAGGGGTTGGGCAGTGAAATTCCATTAAGCCTGACCCCTGTCTCCACCAACATTATATGTCAGTGGAGTCTCAGGAGACCCCCATACACATTATGCTGCCAGTAAACGTTTTATGCTTATCTTGGACCATCACCTTAATGAGGACTTGGCTGAAGGTAACTTTGTCTATTTTGCTTATATGTGCCAAAAAGGTTTAAGAATCCCCTTTTTGCTTCGTAAACATAGCACAATGGAATACGGAACTTTTTGACACATATGGTGAATAATACAAGTCTTCTCACAACATGACTTTTCTTTATTTATTCTTAATAATTCGATCTTGAATGCAGCGTCCATGACGTATAATACTTAACTGGTATCCTAGCATGTGATATTCAAGGATTGTTTTCAGCCCTACTAACAGTGACATGATTGTTTTAGTAGGGTCAGAAAGTACAAAGCTGTTGTTGAAGAAGACACTGACGTTACACAGACCCCAAACAAACAGTTCCATGTACTACATATGTGTTGTTCATTTGCTGTCTTCCAGATCAGGGTAACCAGAGGTCATGGATACGCCGATTAGAATACAGGAATTGTTACATCACACATAAGTACAAGACAAGTCCATCCAATTGCTTTTTATTTTGTACTTTCTTTTTATTTGGTAAATAAGGATATATTCAGTTATAGTGGCCGAGACCCAATAATCATACATCATTTATTGAAGAGGGCTGGTTTCCATTAAAGTAAATCTCTATCTCAAAGAAGTTGTCCAATGGAAAATATTTATCAATTACCCAAAGGGCAGATAAAATGTATGATCGCTGTGGGTCTGAACGTAGGCATCCCACTGTTCATGACAATAAGTGTACCAAGTTTCCCTTCGACTAGTGCTTCATTCACACATGCACACTGCTGCTCTATTTACTCTCTATGGCAGTGACGGATAGAGATGCGTATGGTGCTCCTATCTTTAACATTCCTATAGACTTTAAATGGGGCTCCAGTACAAATGCATGACTTTTGCTCCATTCGGACTGGGAACTCAGGACTCCCTATTCCTTTATCGTTAGGGGGTCTCAGGGTGTCCGATTCCTAGAAATCAAACATATCCCATGTTCTTTGTCGGAAAAACCCTTTAAATTGCCTTGCATAAATAGTTAGCATATGTGAAACATAGCATGTCTGTAATATATCCTCATAACCTTCTAGGATGCATGACTTAGATATGTAATATATAAATGTGATCGCTGCAGGTCCAACTTCAAAATCCCCCATAAAATAAGCATTTATATGCATTGATGGGATATATAGGAAGGCTTTAGATATATAGTATAGCACTGTTAATATATGTTCAGACAATGAAGATCAGCTCTGTTCATCTAAATGTGGTTGTTTTGGCAGGAAGCACTAAGAATTCTGCATGCACCATTTACATGAATGGACCAGTCACATGACAATTCTGCAACAAAATGTGGCATGTATGATTTATCCTGAGAAAAAATTTTCAGACATCAGCATGCAAGAGCCCAGAAACAGCCAAAATGTCAATTTACTGTAGATAATGAGCAGATAAAAGCTAAAAGCCACCAATTCTCTGAAGTGTAAACCTTTGTTATGCAGCTGAGGCCCCTTACTCGGGGGAGTTTGTACTTTTATGGTATATTAGCACATAAGTGGAATAGAAGAAAAATTGGAACGGTACAAGCACTACCGGTCATATAGTATTAAGACATAACTTTTATTTCATCTATTTAATGTGCTAAAAAAATATTAAAACCAACATGTTTCACACCCTATCACTTAATCATGATCATGAACATGAACCATGATTAAAGTGACTCTGTACCCACAATCTGCCTCCCCAAACCACTTGTACCTTTGGATAGCTGCTTTAATCCAAGATCTGTCCTGGGGTCCGTGCGGCAGGTGATGCAGTTATTGTCCCAAAGAACAACTTTTAAACTTGCAGCCCTGTGTCAAATTGACAAGGCTTGGGTGTCTATGCTCTAGGATTGCAACGCCCCTCCATCCTTCCGCATCACTAGGAACGCCCCCGAGCAGAATTTTTTCCTATTCATCAGCTGTCTACACACTGCACAGGTGCCTTAACGATCCAGCTCATGTGCAGTGTTCACACAGGTGATGAATAGGAGAAATTGTTCTAGGAGCATTCCTAATGATGCAGAGGGCGGGGAGGAGGGACGGAGGGGCGGTGCAATATTAGGGCATACACACTTTAGGCCACACCAATTTGACACAGGGCTGCAAGTTTAAAAGTTGTTTTTTAGGACAATACCTGCATCACCTGCTAAACGGACCCCAGGATAGATCTTAGATTAAAAGCAGCTATCCAACCTACAGTTCAATGTGCATTATATGGTTAATGATATGTCTACTGTGCAGTACTACTACTCCAATTATGTGCTAAGGGGTGAATATGGCTAGTAAGCTTACGGTGATTTCTTGGAATGTGCGGGGCCTGGGGGATGCAGACAAGCGGTATGCAATGTTTTATTCCCTCCGACAGCATCATCCTGTGGTGCTGTGTGTGCAGGAAACACATTTGACTGCTGACACTACACAACACCTGAAGCGGGCTTGGGTGGGATAGAGTTACCACTCCGTGCACACTCAGTACTCCAGAGGGGTGAGCATCCTGATACACAAAGATATTCCCTTCACATGTATGGACAGTAAAATTGATCAAGATGGTAGATATGTCTGCTTATATTGTGTTCTCTATGGAGTTCGATGCATTCTAAGTACGGTTTATGTACCGCCACCGTATAGTTGCACGGTGCTAAACAGAGTGATGGAATTTGGCGCTACTCACCCGGATGTTCCTATATTGATAGTAGGGGACTTCAATATGGTGATTGATCCCTCGATAGATAAACACAGTATGGGGCCTGCGAGCACAGCCACCTCTACCACCCCCTTGGGGAAAATGTTGGTGGAGCTGTCTCTCTCAGATATCTGGCGCCTCAAACATCCGGGGGAGCGTTGTTTCTCCTGTTACTCATCGACACATCATTCCCTATCCCGAATAGATTTAGCTGTATGTACTGCCCATATGTTAAATCTCATAACCTGTGTGGACTATCTCCCTAGAGCCCTCTCGGATCATTCGCCCTTGAAACTTCAACTGACGCATCCTGGCTCTGGAGTGGTGGGGGAGAGTCTGTGGAGATTGAATCCGCACTGGCTGGCAGTTTTAGATCCGGCTACAGTAATACCGGTGGTGGATGAGTATTTTGCTTTAAATGGGAGCTCTGTATCTCTCCAGGTGGAATGGGACGCCATGAAGGCATACCTTCGTGCCCACTTTATCCAGCGTATCATAGTTGTGAAGAGATGTAGGGGACAGTTGTGTCAGGACCTCCTGAAGGGTTTGAGAGAGCGGAAGGAGCAGCATATTTTACAACCAACCGAGGCTACTGCTCAGAGACTCCGAGCTGCACACACGGCACTTAACCTGTTTGATGTGGAGTCCGCAGCTCAGAAACGTACATTTGCTAAACATTCCTTTTTTGTGGAGGGGGAGAAGGTGGGCCACATTCTGGCAGTGGTAGCCAATGCCCAGAGGGACCCTACATACATCACTAGTATTCAAAATCAGGAGGGGGTGGCGGTGACGGCGCTAAATGACATACTAGAGGTGTTCCAACGCTATTATCTGACGCTTTACTCTTCTCACTTAGAGGTGACACCCGCCCAACTGACTCTATTTTTACATGATATACCCTTGCCGGCCCTTACACTAGAACAACAGGATTTCCTGGACGCCCCATTATCCTTAGAAGACTTGGAGGCTGCAGCAGCTTCCCTGCATAACTATAAGGCTCCTGGGTCTGATGGACTTCCAGCTGAATTTTATAAATCTGTGGGGAAACCCTTACTCCCTAAACTGCTGGAACTATGGAAAGCCGCACTGGAGTCTGGCACCCTGCCGGGGTCTATGCAGGAGGCAATCATAGTTGCCTTGCCGAAGCCTGGAAAGGATCCTTTGATTCCTGACTACTATAGGCCCATTTCCTTACTTCCAGTCGATATCAAAATCATAGCTAAGGTTCTGGCCACCCGATTCTCTGGGATCATATCGTCCTTAGTACATCCTGATCAAACGGGATTTATCCCTGCCAGATCTACAGCCTTGAATATCAGTAGATTACACCTTAACTTACAGATGCCAGTGGAGAATCCAGGGGCTAGAGTGATTTGTTCATTGGATGCTGTCAAAGCATTTGACAGTGTCGAATGGCCATATCTATGGGCAGTATTGCAGAGGATGGGATTTGGACCGGTATTTTTGTCATCTATACAATTACTATACTCGGCCCCAGTGGCGCGCTTGTGAATAAATGGAGGGCTGTCTCCTGCCTTTCCGCTTCACCGGGGACATGGCAGGGATGCCCAATCTCCCCGCTATTATTTGCGCTGGCCATTGAACCCTTAGCTTCCCTGTTGCGCTCGCATCCTGGAGTGGTTGGCTTTAGAAGGGGCTCGAGGGAGGACAAACTGGCGTTATACGCTGATGATTTATTACTCTACCTTAGTGACTCTTCCTCCTCCCTTTCTAACGCAATGTCCATTATAAATGAATTTGGGACTTACTCAGGCCTAACTGTCAATTGGGACAAATCAGTTATTATGCCCATAGACTCGGAAGATAATTTGCAGCTGGGCCCGGCTATTCCGTTGAGGAGTGTCAGTATCTTTAAGTACCTAGGAGTTTTTATTTCTAGGGATGTTAGAGCCGATGAAAAGCTGAATTTGACAGCCTTGATATGTAAATTTCAACAGAAATTAGCTATATGGCGCAAACTGCCCCTGTCGGTGGTGGGAAGGGCGAATCTGGTAAAGATTATTTGGATGCCGCAGTTATTATATATATTACATAACTCCCCAGTGTGGCTTCCATCCCGTCTTTTCCATAAAATCCATGCTCTCTTTCGCGCGTTGATATGGGGATCCCAACACCTGCGCATTAAATTAGAAACGTTGCAAAGGTCGAAGGATGATGGGGGTCTAGCAATCCCTAACGCGGCTATGTACTTCCTGGCGGCACAGCTACAACACCTGAAGGGCTGGGAAGTGGACGATGGGGGGGGGGGATCAAAATAAGATACTAATTAGTCACCATTTACAGTCTGACTACCTGTTTGAAACTCTGGAGGCCAAACGGATATTACTGCTGTCTCCACAATTACCGACACTACTGCTCATTCATAAGTTGTGGTGGAAACTTAGAGATTTATATGGTATCTCCGGGTATACACCATACACATCCATTTGGGACACACCGTGGTTGGGGGAGTTGCACTTCTTGGAGGGGTTTTGCACCTGGAGAGATGTGGGCATTAGGAAAGTAATGCAGTTATATGATGGAAGACAGATGAAGCGCTTCGACCAGTTACAAAGCCAGTTTGTTCTGCCCCACACTCAATTCTATAAATACCTACAACTGCGTCATGCATGTGAAGCGGAAGGGGAAGTGCTTGTGTCAGGTGTACAATATCTACCGCCTATGAATATTGTCGGAGAGTCAGACTCCACTAAGGGACTAATTTCTTGTTTGTACCGCCATATTATTTCCAAATACTTAGACAGGTTCCCACTTATGTTGAGGGAAAAATGGGAGGCGGATGTTGGCCCTATAGAAGAAGGTCAATGGAAAGAAATATTAGAAATGACGCCTAAGCTATCCCTGGGGGAACAACACCGTCTCTCACACCTATACCTGTTACACCGTGTGTATCGTACACCACAATTCCTCTACCGTATTAATGTCAGGGACACACCTATGTGTCCTAGGTGTCATGTCCATGAAGGGGGTCTTTTACACATGTTTTGGCGTTTTCCCAGGCTGTTCCGTTACTGGAGAGGGGTGGCGTCAGCCATATATAAGGCCTATTTGGTGGAATTGCAGCAATCCCCATTGGTTTATATACTGGGCTACGTGGATGACTTGGCATTGAATGTTGGGGAACAGACTGCAGTAGCTCGTATTCTGTTTATGGCACGAAAACTTATTGCCCAGCATTGGCTTGATGGGGCCCCTCCCTCAGTATCGGAATTTGTGGGAAAGGTTAATTGGTTAATTGGTATAGAGAGATACACATATGAAAAACGAAAAGCTAGTAAGAAGTTTGAAAAACTTTGGGGAAAGTGGATGGCTGTAACCGAGCTCGCTGCCCCGGGGCACCGCTCATAAGTTGAGTCAAACTGCACATAAGTAAGAAAAATGGTTAGTGTTATTACTCTGGGTCATGTTTACTGCCTGCCAGTAGACATTCTATCACTCTGAGTCTAGTTTGTCTTCTTATACTTTTTTCTCTATGGTTGTGGTTCGAGGACACATATGCTGCAAAAGTGATGTTACGGTTATCGGAATGTTGCACTTTATTTATGTTAATGTGGAATGTGGAGTTGAGAGGTTGGGGGGTGGGAGTTGGGGAGGGAACGGGCAGGAGGGTATGCCCTCCAAGGAGTTTGTGTTTGTATGGGGAGAAAACCTGTTTTGTAAAAAAGTTTTTTTTTTCTTCAATAAAAATTATTCTGAATAAAAAAAAAAAGCAGCTATCCGAAGGTACAAGTGGTTTGGGGTACAGAGTCACTTTAAGCGCTACGATGTAAAACGCGTTGGTTTTATTATTTTTTAGCACAGATTAAATAAAAGTTATGTCTTAATACTGTATGACCGGTGGTACTGGAACCATTCCACTTTTTCATCTATTCCACTTTTGTAAAGTCTTCTGACAGCTGACACCAGGATCTGTGCACCCCCCTCCCTCATATAGGCAAACAATACTTGAAGGGGAACTATGAGCAGGTTCATCTTCAGCCCACAGGGCACTGAAGATGAAGGTATGTCTCAAAGTATCCTCAGTGCCCCGTGCACAATAGGGGGCTATCAGCAGGTTAGATTTGTCTACATTTAATGATTTGTTTACATTTAATAACTAATTGAATCCTCCTCATTGGACACCATAAAAGTTCAGATATTCCTAAAGTGTAAGAAATTATAATATGTTTAAGCACAAAACAGAAAAAATAATGTGTCCACTGAATTAAAGGTATTCTGGTACTACAATTGCCTGGTACTACTAATTAATATTAGACTGATGAGGGCCAAACTCTGAGCTCTCCTGCTAATCCTCAGATTGGACTGCGAGACTCCAACCAGCCTGGTCCCTCCATTGATTGCCATAAACAGATCTGTATGTTTGCTAGTGGCTGAACCTGATATTACAGTCCAGACATCCAGTCCCATTAACTGGAGTGGGACTGAGCTGCTGTGAACTGTATTACCAAGCACAGCCAATCATCAACAGTGAAGTTGTGACTAAAAAGGTGACGACTGGAATGTACTGAAAAATAGGGGTGCTAAGAGTCAGATCCCCATTGATCTGAAAGGTATACATTTACAGTACAGTTCCTGTATGTAAATGCTTAGTCTAGCTTAAGATACTGAAACAAGCGCCCACTGTGCAACTTTTGGTGTTTCAAGGGCATGTCTGTATGAAACATCACAAAACATTGTGACATTGGCAATGAAAGTAAGAGATCTTAGCTGCCTTCTCAAAGGGAACATTCTCCATGGATACACTGTATGAGGAAGGTCTTAGACAATTGCTTCACTATTCACAGGATCGTTTGGGAAGTCTCACTGTGAACCTTCAGTTCTTCGCATTAACTCTCACTGTATATATTTATTTATTATAGTATAGTAGTAGTCTGGTATTTTTATGCTTCATTTATACTTATATTGTATTATTATATTATTTATACTTATATTATTTCATCATAATCACAGTGTAAGGGAATGGCAAATGCCAATGTAGGTGTTAGAGGTTCTCTTTATATTTTGTCCTATTTTTCCTCAATGGACATATTTGCTGGTTAAAATGGCTGTCAAGACTGGATACTAAACTAAATCCTTGCTATACTAAGTCCTTTACTTTAGCCCCCAGAATCCAGGAAGAGAACATTTATCTACTAAAATTCAAATCTAATTCTTAGACCTTGTAGACTTATGCGAGACAGTATAAGAATGAAAACAATTTATCATAGTGGGACAGGCTGTATGCATTCTTAGGGCCCGCAACTCGCCACAGACTCCGCTCGGAATCCCGCCTGTGATGTCTTGTATGCCTCCGCAGTCCTCCGCTCTCCACTCAATTGAATCTGCCTGTTTTGCTCAGTGTGAATGGGCCTTTAAGGTGCCTTTACACCTTATGGCTGGGTTCACACTACGTAAGTTTCCGGCCGTAGCGCGTTCCGTGAATAAGCGGCCGGAAACTTACGTAGTTTGCGTACTATGTAATGTATACGATCTACGGCCGCACAGTTCACACTACGTACGAACTTACGCCCGGATCGTATGCGGCGCCGTAAAAAATTAACCAGACCATTATTTCGGGACGGAAATGCCGTAACTTACGCCCGTAGCGTTACATGCGGTCCCGTACGTAGTGGTGATTTCTTCATTTTGAAAGCTTTTTGTGCCGATCCAAAAGGTTCTGTGGGGTGTCCGGGGCTAGGTGAAGATTTCCAAGTAAAAGATCGCTGTCAGATCGCTACAAAGAGCGCTCAGGAAGCGTAAGTACACTACGGGCGTAAGTTTGCGTTCCGTACGTATCCGGACGCAACTTGCTTAAAGTCCCGGCCGGAGTTTCATACGTATATGTCCGGCCGCGGAAAATATGCGGCCGGACATATACGTAGTGTGAACATAGCCAAGTTAGGCTGGGTTCACACTATGTATATTTCAGTCAGTATTGTGGTCCTCATATTGCAACCAAAACCAGGAGTGGATTAAAAACACAGAAAGGATCTGTTTACACAATATTGAAATTGAGTGGATGGCCGCCATATAACAGTAAATAACTGCCATTATTTCAATAAAACAGCCGTTGTTTTAAAATAACAGCACATATTTGCCATTATATGGCGGCCATCCACTCAATTTCAACATTGTGTGAACAGATCCTTTCTGTGTTTTTAATCCACTCCTGGTTTTGGTTACAATATGAGGACCACAATACTGACTGAAATATACGTAGTGTCTAAAAGTTGATTCTCCCAGCCACCTCATTCACATGAACATTCAATATTCAGGCAGGTCTGGTTGTGGCTTATTGCTCCCAGAACAAAAGGGCCAGGCAGTGAAAATCTATTACATTATCGGTGGAGAGTCGAGTGGCCCCCATACACTGTATACTGTAGGCCAATAGCGGGTTCGGACAACTTTAGTATAAAGTGTATGGGGACCTTTAGAGTGGCTAACCTAAGCTTAGATTTTTGACTTAAACTGTGCCAGGCTTTTGCAGCAAAATTTTGGTTGCATCTTAAGCCACGCCACCATTTACTAATTTCATAACCCTATTCAGACACAATGGAAAATTTTTAAATGTGGCACAGGTCATGTAAGACAGCCAAGGCTTTAGCTGTCCAGGCATGATGGTAATTGTAGTTTTGCAACAGATGGAGGGGTGCAGTTTGACACCTCTAATCTATATGATATAAACTCTTGTCCAAATTCACCCCTTCCCAGATGTTGCCCATAAAAATGACTGGTTCATATGGCTCCTGAAGGGCAACCACCTAAAAAGGAGGGTCCTCTTGTTCGCAGGCTCCCCAGTGGGTGGCACACTAAGGATCCTATTAGACAAAGCCATTTTTAGCAATAAAAGATTGCAAACAAGATTGTGTATCGTTGACCTGAAATCAGTCACAATATTACACAGAACGATAGTGATTAGTTACGATTAGAGATGAGCGAACCTCGAGCATGCTCGAGTCTATCCGAACCCGAACTTTCGGCATTTGATTAGCGGTGGCTGCTGAAGTTGGATAAAGCCCTAAGGCTGTTTGGAAATCATGGATATAGTCAATGGCTGTATCCATGTTTTCCAGACAACATTAGAGCTTTATCCAAGTTCAGCAGCCACCGCTAATCAAATGCCGAACGTTCGGGTTCGGATCGACTCGAACTCGAACCCGGTTCGCTCATCTCTAGTTACGATCGTTACAACAATCTTTGCTATGATGGTTTACTCCATATGATCCCAGCAAAAGAGGGAACGTTTTGGAATTACACTGAACAATTAGTGAACAAATGCAGAACTACAGCGAATGAATGTGGAATTACAGCGAATGATAAGCGAACAATTAACAATGATTTTAGGGTCAGATCTAAATGAACGACCAACGACACACAAACGATTTTTCCATCGCCTGCAATTACACGGAACAATTATTGTTTAAATTTGAATGATTTTCCGCACAATAATTGACCCGTGTAATAGGGCCCTAAGTTGTGACAGAAGAAGTTGTAGAGTTTCCGTCACTATTGTACCAAGTGCAGCATAGCAGGAAGCACCGGAAAGCTGAGAGCAAAAGGCACTGTAGCATCGCAGATACCATTTAAATTAAATGATAAATCCCAGGAGGGACACAGCCAGTATGGCCCACAGCTAACATGTTATCAGGTTAGAATGAAACTACAAGCTCCAGCAGATCCAGTTTTATATCTGGGTGAGCCCTAAGTGGCAGATAACATTAACCAGTCAAAGATTGTACTTTCCACTTACGAGCTGTGCCTGCCACAATAGTAATGGTACATTCGCTTTAACATGACCCACGGATAGATCGTCGCCGGTGGCGCCGACCATTTTATGAACCGCGGCCTGGTTCTCCTGTACGGCGTCATTCTATCCACAGGTACCGGGCCGAGACTGAAGCACAGTAGGCAGTCTGCCCCCCCCCAGTGGGAGGAATCACCTCGCGGCTCTGTTAGAATCAATGAGGCCGCGTCATAGAGGGGTGGGGGATTTCTCCTACTGGGGGCAGGCCTGCCCGCCCCCTGTGCTTCAGCCCCGGCACGGTACCCGTGGATAGAATGGCGCCGTACATGGGAACCAGGCCGCGGTTCAAAAAATGGACCGCAGTGCCGGCGCCGATCTATCTATCCGTGGGTCATGTTAAAGCGAATGTACCTGATGGTACATTTGCTTTAAGATATCATTCATATATAGTGCAACAAAGAAGCAGAGTGTTTCCCTTATATACGGCTGGTAAATAAAATCTCCATGGGTAACTTGGCTGATTGTTCTTAGACTTATTTTGCATTCAACTTTAATATAAAACCCAAGGGGAGCTAAACCTGACAATGATACATGTATAAACCCCCTTTTAATTATAGGCAGGTAATAAAAAAAAGACAGGGCAGGCAAATGGGTGACAGAAGTTCTTGTAAACCAACTCTTTATTGAACAAAGACGCCTGCAAGACATTAACCATCATTTTGCAGTTGCACAGTGTTTCAATGTGGCTATTGCTCCATGTGGAGCTCTCCCCTTTCACCCCGCTCTCATGGTGAGCTAGTATTAATAAATCTCCCTCATCTGCTAGATATGTGTACATGTCCCAGTTTATAAAAGCTGTTTCCCCTTTATATTACTGGTGTGGTATCAAGTCTCTTGTGAATTTACTAGCAAGAGCAGTGAATGTTTATGAATTATTTTTTTTCCAAGGCTTCTAATAGGCTTAATGGTCTTAATCATCAGTGTATCCTTTAGTTAATCTCCAGTTCTTTTAAGCACAGGGATCTAAATATAGTTTTGGTTTTGTCCTGGAATTTATTACTTTCTGTCTCTTGTTCTATAAATAACACGCACTTTTACTTCGTATTTTTTTTGCAGTCTGTTTCCAAAATCCATGACAGTCACACAGTGCCCCTATTACAACCAAAATGGGACTTTTACTACCCTATGACTCAATTACATCTAGTGTCCCCTCATAGCTAATTATATATATATATATATATATATATATATATATATATATATACAGTATATATAAACACACAAGTATTCAGCTAGTAGTTTAGTTATCTACATAGTTCTCTCCTGATGCTGATTCGAGATCACTACTGAAATAGAAGTCTTTCAGGAGCGATCAGTGATCCTCCATTCCTTCTGGGTTGTGCAATGGACTATCTATTCCTATGTGAGTCTGCTCATTCTGTCTCCTGAGCAGGCAGGTATACAGCATGTCTACTGCTGGGTAGGCCTATAGAATGTAGTCAATGCTAACCGCTGCTGCTTTCACAGTAAATAATACAGTACAAGCATACAATGTACTGGTGAACCAGTCATCTTTTGATACTGAGCAATAGATATAGATGTGTAAGGACATGTGTTAGTTAGATGCAAGTAGTTTTCTATATTGTCAGTAACATATAGCATACAAGTAACTGGAATAGGGACTCAAAGCAGTGTACACAAGATTGGTCTCAATATAACAGGTTCCAGAATAATTTATTCACTTTATTCATAGTAGTTGCCCCTGTATATATGAGACCCTGCATTATCAGGATGTTCTCACCACATTGACCTCACACACAGAGTACTCTCTGTTTTCACCCTGCAAGATGTTGATGACCATTATGGCCTATCACTGTTCCAATATGTCAGCTTTTATGTCCCCCATCTACAGTAACATCAGTGCATCAGAACGAGATGCTAAGAAGATTGCAGTAATAATCACCATCCATTTCTGTTTCTTCCACACCAGTAGATATGGATTGAAAGGAGGAGGTCAGCAACAAACCCATGAAAGAATATAAAGCTACATTCAGCGCACTGGACACTCATTCATTGTCACTGATACATTGTGAATAATCACCAGGGCTAAAATCTCTTGTTATTCTTGTTATAGGAGAACTATTGGGATCCAGTCATGTCTCTGCCCTTCAGGAAAGACTTTGACAAGTATAAGAATATAAATGAGGATGAAATTCTAAACAAATTATCTGAGGATGAATTGAAGCAGCTGGAGAATGTCCTGGAAGAACTGGATCCAGAGGTACAGTATGTATTATGTGGGTAGATACAGCCGTCTCCACAGCACAGCTTGTTTCTGCAGCAGAGGTGTGCATTGTTCTTCCCATCCCTTGGGTATATGTGCTAGCCCTACACTTAACAACGCATTTGCATCATTGTTGTTTGCTAACACTCATAGCTATAGAGGTTTAAAGTGGTCTCTTAAAATTTTTATGGGAAGATTGTACGTAGATACTTTCTTATTGGGAAGGTGTAAAAGACATATATTATACAATAACCCTGAGGAAGCTGCAGCAGGTGGTGAAACATGCAAACAGCAGAGATCTGCCTTCTATCACTTGGAAAATCCACATTTTGGTGATATCACTTATTGCATGAAAACAACAAGTGTGCAGCGCAACACAGGGATATGTCATGAAAGGAAATGTAGATTTTTTTTTTACCATATTATGCTAGGTTCATGCTTCATTTTTGCCCTCCATTTAATGTATATGTAAAAAGAAAAAATGGATGGTAAAAACAGAAGCTGCTGTGTGCCTTACTGCAGAATCTATTTCCCATTGATTTACATTATGTACACAAAAGTGGCATTGACCTTTTTTTTCTGTACGTTAAAATTAAATATACGGAAACTGAAAAAAACTGCCTTAGGGCCCTATTCCACCGGCCGATTATCATTTGCATAATCGTTAACAATTAACAATCTCAAACGACCGCTATTGCGAAAAAGACCTGAAAACGTTCACTCATTTTCATGGAACGATAATCGTTACTTATGATCGTATTTGCGATATTTTTTTCTTTGCTATTGCGTTTGTACCGGAGCGCCGCGATGAGTGACCCGCCACTGGAACCGGGGAGGTGAGTGGACGTCTTTTATTTCAGCCACCTCCTCCCCGGTCCCCCCCCCCAAAAAGGGCCCCCACACTGGATAACCCCTTTAACTATATAGTAAATTTACTAATGTGCTGCTTTGCAGTATTGTGTGTTAGTATGTGATATTAAATGGGCACTGTCATTTGAACAAACCTTTCACATGTCCTAGCAAATGTGAAAAGTTATGAACAGTCAGGGTATGGGTGTTCAGTCCCCTACGGATCCCCAGAACCAACTAAGCATGTTCTTCTCCCCACTTTTAGCAATTGGTCGGTGTCTGAGCACCAAGAGCCTTTGACACGTGATCTTTAGCGCTACAGAGAGCCGGAGCCGCATTGTGTAAACTGACAGGGTTTTCTGCGGCCACTATTCAATGACATGTCAGTTTTCTACGGCGCCACTAGGGATCTCGTCCGGAGTGTATACCATGTGTATACACTACGGCCGGGATTCCCTCGGCCTGCAGCACAACGTAAGTTATGTACCAATCACGGCCGTTGTTGCAACGGAACTTACTTTGTGTGAACATGGCCATAGGCTGTATCCCTGTTTTCCAGGACTCCCTAGGGCTGCATAAAACTTCTTCAGCCAGCCAGCGGTAATCAAATGCAGAGCGTTCGGGCTCGGATGAAACTGAGTGTGCTCAAGGTTCGCTTCTCTGATATTCAGCAAGGTACAAGGTACTATTCTCAGCTGCCTCAAACATCCCTGTGCGTAAGTGGCTTACCAGTCTCCGAGCCTACAGCCTTGTAAATATTATACATGTAAATATTATGAATGTGGAAAAGCATTAGTGATAGAGATCAAATGGTTTGCTTTGTCATTTGTATAAATGGTATCACAGCTTTCAGCGATGCCCATAGGCTGCGTAATAGGAAGCATATGTTTGTAATTGAGGGGAATCTATGCATTTTGTATTTGTTACATACTAGGCTGGGTTCACACTATGTATATTTAAGGCTGTATTTGTGAGGCTGTATAGCAACCAAAACCAGGAGTGGATTGAAAACACAGAAAGGCTCTGTTCACATAATGTTGTAATTGAGTGGATGGCCATCATTTAATGGCAAATATTTGCTGTTATTTTAAAACAACGGCTGTGGTATTGAAATAATGGCCGTTATTTACTGTTATATGGCGGCCATCCACTCAATTTCAACATTGTGTGAACAGATCCTTTCTGTGTTTTCAATCCACTCCTGGTTTTGGTTGCTATGAGGACCTGACATGAGGACCAAATACAGCCTCAAATATACATAGTGTGAACCCAGCCCCCACATAGACATTTGAAAGTCCCTCTGCCCGTCCCATCACACACTCATGGCACAGCATGCCCTTGAATTGTAATACCAGTCATGTTACTTGCGGGATCCTAATTGCACAGCTTTCATTTTACATTCTCTTGGAAATTGTCTACAACTCTCCCCCATGCTGGCAGCTGTTCTTCCCACGGAAGCCAAGAACAACACTGAAATACTCTTTATTGACTGCAAAGTCACCTTAGCTGGGAACAAATGACTCCTCTTGAAATGAAACATGTGTTAGGTTTTAGGGAAGGAAACTGTGCAGAAATTTCCATTCCGTCAGGTAAATCAGTAACCTCAGTTTTCTCATAATGCTCTTAGACCAAAAATAGAAAGTGATATAGTAATAGGCCTGATTCCACATCAACATAACCCTTTAGCTCTGCCTGAAAAATGCCTACACTCCTTTATTACCAGGGATATACTTTTCATAGAGAAATGACCATGAGGTGTAAATAATGAAACACAAAGGTTCGAGGGCTTTTCCACTTTAGCAGGTGCCCTGACCACTAGGGAGTAGTGCTTGGCAAGCACTAACTGTTACAGGAAATGAGAAGCATTGTACATTGTCTATTGAAAACACTGGTCACTAGAGAGCCAAAGTGAGAGACATATTTTACAGCATGTCTTTCCCTGGCAAAGTCTTCCTATCACATCAGCGGTGCCAGTTTAACCATTGTCATGACAATTTTCACATGTACAGATATACATAAATCAGTTTCTTTTGATATTTTTTTCGAATATACATTGTGAAGATTGAACCCAGCACTGTAAGCTTCTAGGCACCTTTGTGCAACTTTGCGTCAAAGCGTGAGATTTTGTTCCTTTAAAATGAAGAGTTCCCTAAAGATATCATTACACAAGCACCAGAACTGAAGAGACCAATGATCTCTGCAATGCAGACACCAGTAAACACTTGCATCATGGAATCAACTAATGGTCTGTTTAGACACAGGGGTGATTAGATGTGGAACTGCTGTTACAGTCCTTTTAAATGGACCCATTATTGCTAGAGAGTGTTACTAGGGAATGTGTAAAAGTGCCAGCCATCAGCCGAGGAAGGAGCAAACGCCCTATCGTCGCCTGATTTGATTTTATGTGCGGCTGTAAAAATCATTGGCCAATTGGCAGAGAGAGCTTTCTCCTGGATACCAGGACAGGGGTTGGAAAGAGTGATGTAAGTAATACTGTACGTTGTTCTGTTCAGGGCATTTATCGACAGGTTATGCCCTTAGATAGAGCAGCATAAACTCATAGCAGTGACATTGTTAGTACTGCTAAGTATTAACATATAATATAGTGGCCAAATATTGATATTAGGGATAAGCAAACTGTCCGAGGCTCGGGTTCGTATGAACCTGAACTCTCGGCTTCTGATTCCCGCTGTCTGCCCGCTCCGTGGAGAGGGTAGATACAACCTTGAGGACCACCTGGAAAACTGGGAAACAGCTATAGCTATAGACTGTATCCCAGTTTTCCAGGCGGTCCTCAGGCTGTATTCACCTGCTCCACGGAGCGATCAGACAGACGGAATCAGAAGCCAAGAGTTCAGGTTCATACGAACCCGAAACTCGTCCGGTTCGCTCATCCCTAATTGATATATGCAGTACTCCAATAATGAGTTATATTCTGCTCACATAATAGTAATGTGCAGTGCCTACATTAAAGGAGAAGTCCGCCGACTTTTTTTAACTGAAGTATTCTGTTGCTCCCCAAAAGTTATACAAATCACCAATATACACTTATTACAGGAAACCAAACATGGTGTAAAGTGAAACTGGCTCAGTTGCCCCTAGCAACCAATCAGATTCCACTTTTTATTCCTCACAGACTCTTTGGAAAATGAAAGGTAGAATCTGATTGGTTGCTAGGGGCAACTGAGCCAGTTTCAATTTACACCATGTTTGATAAATCACCCCCAAAGTGCTTTTTTCCCTGCACTTACTACTGCATCAAGGCTTCATTTCCTGGATAAAATGGTGATGTCACGACCAGACTCCCAGATCTGTATTGGCTGTGGCTGCTGGAGAGGATGATGGCAGAGGGATGCTCAGTGTCCCTTCAGTGCCCTGTGTCCCTCAGTGTCCCCCTGCCATCATCCTCTCCAGCAGCCACAGCCTGCACAGCTCTGGGAGTCGGGTCGTGACATCACCATGTTATCCAGGAAGTGAAGCCTTGATGCAGTAGTAAGTGCAGGAAAAAAAAGCATTTTTTAAGCATTTCCTGTAATAAGTGTATATTGGTGATTTGTATAACTTTTGGGGGGCAATACAATACTTTAATAAAAAATTTTGCCTGACTTTTCCTTTAAAAGGGTTCTTGAGGGAACTTGGGAATGTACCTTGTTACCTTGTGGCAATGTAACACACATCAAGCACCAGGACTGCATTGTATTTGCTGAAAGCAAACAATGGAAGAGCCATTGACTGATTGTAATAATACATTCTGAAAAGCATAAAGAACTGATACAGAAAAAATACTGGAAAAAGATAGGAACATCATCATTAAAAAAGAAGTATCACTCACCTTACCAGTGTTTGCTGCTGCTGTTCCAATGCTGCCACTCTCTACATGTGACTACTGAAGTTAATTACTAGCTACAAAGGCTACCTGTTATAGTGAATAGCTGCAAGGTTACATACCACATGTTAAAGGAGAAGTTCGACGGGGAAGTAAAAAATCATTACAGGTGGGGGGGAAAATAAAAAACAAGTTACCTGTCCCAGAACATGTCCAGAGCCGCATCCTGCTCCTAGACCTGGCAAGCTGTCTTCTGAGCTCCCCACCAGCTACGTCACAACCCGGCTAACGGATGCCCCACTCAGCCAGCCAGTGACAGAGGTGGGATGCTGCTGCAGTCACTGAATAGCTGAGCAGGCTAAATCCCAGCCATCAGGTCGCAATGTTCTGGGGAGAAGAAGACAGCTGACGGGATCCGGGAGCTCCGTGATGTGGCGTAACGTGTGCACTTGGAGCGGTAAGCATAGTGTCTTTTTAACACCCCCCCGCTGGACTTCTCCTTTAAGAAGGAGCAAGTAGTGTTCACTGACAGGGCAAGCATTGCAATGGCAGCAGGAGGAGACAGGTTTTTTTTTTATGTTCCAGGCCTTAAAGGGAAACTGTTAGCAGGTTGGAAGCATCTAACCTGCTGATATGTTCGTGTAGGACACGGGCACTGATTCTTACCTTGATTCTTAGTGCTTTTTTTGGGAGCGTTGTAGTCAGGCCCGTATCTGCCATGAGGCGAAGTGAAGTCTTCGCCTCAGGTGGCAGATAACACAGCCCTTGAGGGGGGCAGCATCAGCGTCCTGTGTCATTATCTTTAAAACTAGTTATGGCTCAGTGCCCAGCCGTGTTTCCTGTCAGTTGCCTCATGAGAAGCACTGAGGAGGCACTGGAAGCCTCAAATTCACAGGTATTCACATCACATAAGACATAGTTATAGTGTCTCCTGCTGTTAACCCTTTCAATAATGCAGAGTTATTATACTCTGCATCACTTACACACTGTAGAAAAGAAAAAGTTAACAGCAGCGGGGACGCTATATTATGTTTTCTCTGCACTACCGAACTCCGAGCTGACCTCAGCATAGTGCAAGAGCAGGAGAAGAGGCATCAAAGTAATGTTCTGCTCTGCTGTTAACTCTTTCTGTATTGCAGAATGTAAGTGATGCACAGTAATACTCTACATTCTGCAGTACTGAAAGAGTTAACAGAGCAGCCTGTTTTATGGCTCTTCTCCGGCTCCTGATGTCAGAGGTCAGCAGTTACAGATTGTTGTTTGTTTTGAAGCTCTCAGGGGGCCCATAGTGGCTCAAACAGTTAAAAAATCTGGTCACCGCACGACGCACACTGTTATCTATAGTGCTGTCCCATACACACTGCGATGCTGCACTGTGCCTGTCCTGGATCTTTTCTCCCTGACTATTGCTCTGAGGTCCCTGCAGTTTAGACTGCTGTCAGGTCACAGGATAGGATACTCAGCTGAGGCATTAATCATGTTGAATGGGGGGACCTGGGAGTGCTGGAGTTCTTGTATGGGGAATGTGAGGGGCACTATTGGGCGCTTTGTCAGTTCTCACCTCAGGCGGCAGAAAAGCTAGAATCGGCCCTGGTTGTAGTATATTAGATATGTACCGTCGCCAGTGCACCGATCCGCCACAGCCAGCTTGCCCTCCTAATGAACATTGGGGCAGTCACTCATCACTGCAGAGTGCTGGATGAATATTCATTAGGAGGGCGGACTGGCCTAAGCACTGAGGGCGGTAGTCCCGAGACCAGTGCACCAAACTGCCTCTTTTACATGTCTAATAAAATACGAAACCCTTATGAAGTCAGTCATGCACTGGCAGAATGCGTGGGGCAGGGTTGTGCCAGGACTGCTCCTCCTTCTACTAATATGCATCTAATATTTGCTTGGTGAGGTTGTATCCTTTATATCATATAGTTTGTTTATACCATTATATCATATAGGTCTATGTTTATACCATATTAAGCTAATTTATTGTCATTACTTGCACTGTGACACCTTATTCATTTGTGTATGTAGTTATGCATGACATTATTGTGCAGGACCTTGGCAGGTATATGTAACACCATTGATTGTACATGTGGAGGGAGGCTTTTGAATGCATTGTATTGCATGTATGTGTGTCTCTGGCTATAAGGTGGGGATGGACCTTTCCCTCCTCCTGTTTTTATTCTCTGTATACAGAATGTTTTTAGTCTGCATTTTTCTTATTGTTGTTGGTGTTAGGAATGTGACTTTGCGCTCCTTGGCCCGTGCTGGGCGACTGAGGAAGCGCTGAGCCTCTGATTGTTTTTTGTTTGCAGTCATCTGTCTGAATGCTGTCTTAGCTTCCCAGCCACACCTGCTTTGCCTGTTACACTCTGGCAGTGCGGAGGTTACTCCTTCTGAAGGTCTGTCCAGCTGAGCTGGGTGCTGAGATCAGCGCTGATCCAATCAGCTGCCAGACCCAGTCCCAGATCCCAGGTAAATAGCAGCAGACTCATTTCCCTGCTGGCTATTGAGTGTTACTCAGCTAAGCACATCTCATCTCCTGGTTCTATTACTTCTGTTGCCTGACCCATTGCTTCATCTTGCTACCTGCTTTGTCTGCTGCCTGCCCTGACCTCCTTGCCTGTCCCCAGCTCTCCTTCTGCCTTACGTTTTTGTACCCCGCTGACCGCCGTTGCCAAACCAGACTGTAGACTCTTCCTTATTGTGTTTGTTTCGTCTGTCTTTGTTTTGTGTATCACCTGGTGTAGGACAGGGACCATCACCGTGGGTTTTCCGCAGCTATTTAGGGCCGTTGAGGCAAGTAGGTAGGGACAGAAGGTGTGTTCTAGTGGCTAGGGCTCACTGTCTTGTCCTGTTCCCTACCTCAGTCTGGTGCTTTCTTGAGAATTAGATGTGCATACTTTATATCTTTCTTAGGGTTCCTAAAAACTGCACTGAGAATCAAGGTAAGAAAATGACCTTCATCCTCAGTGCCCTTGCACTATAGGGACATAGCAGGTTAGATACTAACCCGCTGATCACTAGACAACCCTTCAAATTTAATAAACCAAGAAAACCTTATAAAGCACTGTTAATAAGGTGATAACACCTATCTGATGCAGGTTTTTCTTTGTACTTTTTACGGGTATAAAATAGCCAAAAAAGTGTTGATTATAGTTCAAGAGCTATATGACTAGTTTTGCAAGGTGGAGCCCATTATGTTAATGTATGATGATAACATATATTATCCATGTTTCTGGTGTACTGTATATCTGCAAAAAAGTTGCAATTTTTTGTGCCACTCTCCCATCAATCTCTGATTTGCCAGATTTGGTGTACACCTCTCAATAATTGTGACTTGAGACACGGGGTTGAGTATTTAGTTAAGACTGGCGTACAGATATGCCATTTTTGATAAAGCCCCCTTTGTTTTCTTTAATCCACATGGAGCAGAATAGAATACAATTTAATACCATCTATTAATTTTTAGAATGCCCTATTACCGGCTGGGTTCAGACAGAAAGATCAGACAACAAAGGAAGCATCTGGAGCTTTCGACAGAGAACATCTACTGGCATATTTACAGAAAGAAGCCATGGAGCACCAAGACAGGGAGGACTTTGTGCCTTATACTGGAGAAAAAAAAGGTAAAGCAACCCTTGCGTGTGGCTGTACCCACCAACCCCCCCTGTCCTTACCTCTATGGCACGAGTGGGGCAGAGGGCCAAGATGCGAATAAATTATTTGCAAAATAAGCGTTTGCTAATAGATTTATTTGCATCTTGGCCCTCTGCGAAATGCACTCTGCGCAGCCTGATAAATGTCCCCTAAAGTATTTTGCTACATCTTTTGAGAGATAAAGGGGGAGATTTATCAAAGGGTGTAAAATTTAGACTGGTGCAAACTGCCCACAGCAACCAATCACAGCTCCTCTTTCCTTTCAGCACTGCCTAAAGCTGAGCTGTGATTGGTTGCTGTGGGTAGTTTGCACCAGTCTAAATTTTACACCCTTTGATAAATCTCCCCCAAAATGTCCAAAAAAAAAGAAAAACAGACACTTTTTTTAAATCTCACTATTCAATTGCATTGTATTTAATTCAGTGGTAAAGGGTCTGTCTGATCACATTCTAGTCAATTTTACATTCCTAATTATTAAACAGTTGTTTGGGGAAATAATTCACCCCTTTTTATTATTTATTTATTTATTTATGAAGCGCCCTTGATTCCAGAGGTGATTGGGGTTAACAAACAGGAATATTACAAGATATAAACATGTTATATGAAGGCAAATGTTAAACTGGTACACTGGCATAGAGGACCCTGCCCGTGAGGGCCTAGTTTTAAGCCTACTTTGAAGCGATGGGTTTTCAGGTTACTTTTGAAGGTCTTGGTCTATGGTGGATGAGAGCCGGATGTGTCGGGGTAGTAAGTTCTAGAGCAGGGGTGGGGAACCTTTTCCATGTCGAGGGCCGGTCGGGCCTTAATAAAATCATTCGAGGGCCGCACTCAATGTTATACCGTGCACGGCAGTTAGTAGCGGGGGTTTGCAGCACCCGAACAAGGCAAAGTATTGTTCCCCTAATGCCCCTGCTATTGTAGTTAACCCTCTGTGATGCCCCTTGTACCTGATTTGAATCCTTAGTGATGCCCCTGGTAGCCTAGTTAACCCCCCAGCCATGTCCCTGGTGGCCTAGTTAACCCCCCCAGTCATGTCCCTGGTAGCCTAGTTAACTCCTCAGTCATGTCCCTGGTGGCCTAGTTAACCCCCCAGTCATGTCCCTGGTAGCCTAGTTAACTCCTTAGTCATGTCCCTGGTAGCCTAGTTAACTCCTCAGTCATGTCCCTGGTGGCCTAGTTAACCCCTCAGTCATGTCCCTGGTAGCCTAGTTAACTCCTCAGTCATGTCCCTGGTAGCCTAGTTAACTCCTCAGTCATGTCCCTGGTGGCCTAGTTAACTCCTCAGTCATGTCCCTGGTGGCCTAGTTAACTCCTCAGTCATGTCCCTGGTAGCCTAGTTAACTCCTCAGTCATGACCCTGGTAGCCTAGTTAACTCCTCAGTCATGTCCCTGGTGGCCTAGTTAACTCCTCATTCATGTCCCTGGTAGCCTAGTTAACCCCTCAGTCATGTCCCTGGTAGCCTAGTTAACCCCCCAGTCATGTCCCTGGTAGCCTAGTTAACCCCCCAGTCATGTCCCTGGTAGCCTAGTTAACCCCCCAGTCATGTCCCTTGTGGCCTAGTTAACCCCCCAGTCATGTCCCTGGTAGCCTAGTTAACCCCCCAGTCATGTCCCTTGTGGCCTAGTTAACCACCCAGTCATGTCCCTGGTGGCCTAGTTAACCCCCCAGTCATGTCCCTTGTGGCCTAGTTAACCCCCCAGTCATGTCCCTTGTGGCCTAGTTAACCCCCCAGTCATGTCCCTGGTGGCGTAGTTAACCCCCCAGTCATGTCCCTGGTGGCCTAGTTAACCCCCCAGTCATGTCCCTTGTGGCCTAGTTAACCCCCCAGTCATGTCCCTGGTGGCCTAGTTAACCCCCCAGTCATGTCCCTTGTGGCCTAGTTAACCCCCCAGTCATGTCCCTGGTGTCCTAGTTAACCCCCCAGTCATGTCCCTTGTGGCCTAGTTAACCCCCCAGTCATGTCCCTGGTGGCCTAGTTAACCCCCCAGTCATGTCCCTGGTGGCCTAGTTAACCCCCCAGTCATGTCCCTTGTGGCCTAGTTAACCCCCCTGTCATGTCCCTGGTAGCCTAGTTAACCCCCCCCCCCCCCAGTCATGTCCCTGGTAGCCTAGTTAACCCCCCCCCCAGTCATGTCCCTGGTAGCCTAGTTAACCCCCCCCCCCCCCCCCCAGTCATGTCCCTGGTGGCCTAGTTAACCCCCAGTGTCTGCCCCAAATGAAAAAAATAAACATCCCACTCACCTTTCCTCCGCTCCCACGCTGTCCAGGTCCTCTTCTCCCTCCTCTCTTCTGTGCCGGTCTTCTCCTGCAGGCGGCGCGCGATGAAATGACGTCATCGCGCGCGGCCCGCAGGAGTCAGAAGACGTGCGCCGCGCTGGTGAGGCAGGAGCCGGCATACAACACATCTTCCTGTGTCTGTGCCAGCTCCTGCCTCACCAGCGCGGCGCACGTCACAGGGGGGCAGGAGTCAGAAGATGTGCACCGCTCTGAGGGGAAGGAGCCGGCACTCACAGCATCCTCCTGGCAGCTGTCACAGACACAGGAGGATGCCGTGTGTGTCGGCTCCTTCTCCTCCAGAGCGGCGCATGTCACAGGGGAGCCGCGGGCCACATCCGGAGGTGTCAGGGGCCGGATGCGGCCCGCGGGCCGGAGGTTCCCCACCCCTGTTCTAGAGTATGGGGGAGGCTCATGCTAAATCATGCAAGTGGTTGTGTGAGGTACAAAGGTGAGCACAAAAGGAGGTCATTGGAGGATCAAAGGTTGCGTAGGGGGAGGGGGGTGGTAGCAGGATATCAGGTCAGAGATATACTGAAGGGACAGGTTGTGGATGGCCTTGTATGTCATGCTCAACAATTTAAATGAATACGTTGGGCAATGGGGAGCCAGTGAAGGGATTGGCAGATGGGAGAGGCAGAAGCAGAGCAAGGGGAGAAGGGGATTAGTCGGGCAGCAGAGTTAAGGATAGACTGAAGGGGAGCGAGTGTGTTAGATGGAAGACCAGCAAGGAAGATGTTACAGTAGTCCAAGCAGGAGATAATGAGAGCATGGACCAGCAGTTTTGTGGAGTCAGGGTTAAGAAATAAGTGGATTTGGGAAATGTTTTTGAGGTGAAGGTGGCAGGAGGTGGTCAGGGCCTGAATGTGTGGTTTAAAAGAAAGGGTAGAGTCAAAGGTGACCCCAAGGAAGTGGACTTGGGGGACAGGGGATTGTGATTGAGAGATTAGATGGAGGGGTGCAGCGAGATGGGGCAAAGATGATTAGTTCTGTTTTGTCCATGTTGAGTTGTAGAAAGCGGGAGGAGAAGGAGGAAGATATGGCAGATAGACACTCTGGGACTGGCAGAGGGACACTCTGGGATAGCAGAGAGAAGACATCCGGACCTTAGAGGTAGATCTGAGTGTCATCAGCATAGAGGTGGTTCTTGAAGCAGTGGGATTCTATGATGTGTCCCAGGTCAGAGGTATAGATGGAGAAGAGGCCTGAGTACAGAGCTTTGGGATGAGAAGAGGTAGTGTAGGAATGGGAGACACTGAAAGTGTGGTTGGAGAGGTAAGAGGAGATCCAGGAGAGGGCTGAGCCAGTGACGCCAAGGGATGAAAGAGCTTGTAGAAGGAGGCTATGGTTGACTGTGTCGAAGGCAGAGGATAGGTCAAGGAGAAGGAGCACAGAGTATTGGCGTGAGGCTTTGGCACTTAGCAGGTCATTGGCCACTTTGGTGATGGCAGTTTCTGTGGTGTGATGAGGGCGGAAGCCAGATTGCATGGGGTTGAAGAGCGAGTTGGATTAAAAGTGGGAGGAAAGTTCATGTAGATATGAGAGGTAGACATGTTGTTCCATGTAGACATGTTGTGTTTCACAAGCAACTGTATATGTAAAATTGAGTGCCAGTGATGTATGGTTTGCAAAATTGCGTTTGCTGTAGTGTGCAACTTGTTTTTGAAGCTGTTCATCTTCCACCAATTGTTTCATCTTGAAGCAGGAATAATAGTGAGAAAAAACTTGGTGTGTAACCACCTGTACCTTAGCCCCTCTGGACAGCCGTCCTTTGTATCTCCGGACTCTTTAAGAAAAAGAAATCCCCGAGGTCTGGTCATCGATCCATAACTTTTTTATTCAGGGTGCTGGTACAAACAATGCTCACAAGGCTGTTACATTCACCCAGCGTCCACCTGTTGTCCTGCGGACGTTTCGGAGCATAAGCTCCTCCTTCCTCATGCGCAAGGACGTAACGGGTGGGAGTTCAATATATGAGAAAAAGCATTAACTCTTTATAACACATACCATTTAACAATTCATTTTAGCAATTCATATACCACTCGCATGATCCTTTCTGAAGGAGAACCATAATCAAATACATTTATAGAAACACTCGAAAACTGCAAGTTTCATTCAGTCCTTTAGGACTCAATGTCTCAAGCTCTGTGATCCAATACGCCTCTCGTTGGAGTAACCGTCTGCGGTTCTCCTCACTGCTGTTACTAACCTCAAGTTGTTCTATAACTTGCCACCTTAAGTCACAAATATTGTGTCTATATTCAAAGAAATGGCGTGCGACCAAAAGTCTCGCCAAACTCACCCTTTCCTTCTTCTTTCTTGTCCTTTACTGCATTAAATCTTCTGATGGCCGATTTATGTTAGTTTAAACGAACCTTGATCTGTCTGCTAGTTTGACCAATATACCCCATGCCGCAAGGGCATTTGAGTAGATAGATCATATTAGTATCATTGCATGTATGAAAACCTTTAATTACGTATTTTTTGCCTTTCGTAGGGTGGGATAACTCACCACCTTTTATTATACCCTTATTTATTTCCTGATGTCGCTTCTAACTAGTTTATTCGCCAAGGATTTATTTTTCCTATAACCAAAAATGGGTTTCTCTCTGAATAGAGACCCATACTTGGGATCACTACTCAGTAAGCCCCAATGTTTTAACACTGATTGTCTGATAAGTCTAGAATGTCTATCATAGGTCATACTGTACATCATCTTAATTTCCTTTTTCTCTTTCTTTTTCTTTCTCTTGCGTACCTCACTTCTACTCATCTGTCCAACCTCCCTGCACGTCTTCTCAAGTTCATGCTTTTTATAGCCTCTCTCTATAAATTTTTTAGTTAACCTTCTTGCATTTTTATTATATTCTCCTAAAGAGCTAGAAATCCTCCTAGCCCTAACATATTGGGATTTGGGCAAACTTTTGAACACATGCGGAGCGTGTTGACTAGTTCTGTGTAGCATGTTATTTTTATCAGTTGGTTTAGAGTAGAGTGTGGTCTCAAATTCATTATTTTTCCTTCTAACCTCGACGTCAAGAAAGTGAATAACATCCTTATCGTACTCCAACGAAAACTTAATCGATGGATGACATGAATTAATACCGTTAACAAACTCTTGTAACCTTTGTTCACTTTCTGTCCACAACAAGCAGACATCGTCCACATAGCGCATCCACGTGGACGACTCTGGATGGTTATGCACTATGAATGATTCTTCAAAATTATGCATAAATATATTTGCAAGGCTAGGAGCCACCGATGAGCCCATGGAAACTCCATGCCGCTGTAAAAAATATTCATCGTCATTTTTGGATAGGACGAGATCCAAGAGTCCCATCAAAAACAATATTTGTGACTTAAGGTATCAAGTTATAGAACAACTTGAGGTTAGTAACAGCAGTGAGGAGAACTGCAGACGGTTACTCCAACGAGAGGCGTATTGGATCACAGAGCTTGAGACATTGAGTCCTAAAGGACTGAATGAAACTTGCAGTTTTTGAGTGTTTCTATAAATGTATTTGATTATGGTTCTCCTTCAGAAAGGATCATGCGAGTGGTATATGAATTGCTAAAATGAATTGTTAAATGGTATGTGTTATAAATAGTTAATGCTTTTTCTCATATATTGAACTCCCACCCGTTACGTCCTTGCGCATGAGGAAGGAGGAGAATGTAACAGCCTTGTGAGCATTGTTTGTACCAGCACCCTGAATAAAAAAGTTATGGATCGATGACCAGACCTCGGGGAATTCTTTTTCTTAAAGAGTCCGGAGATACAAAGGATGGCTGTCCAGAGGGGCTAAGGTACAGGTGGGTACACACCAAGTTTTTTCTCACTATTATTCCTGAGACGTTGAGTGTGTGGGACGGAGTGGAGGTCCCGAAAGTGAGAATCCATTGGAAATATATATAGTGCGGTTTTTGCTGTTTTCTATACGGAGTCATCTTGAAGCAGGTAATAAGGTAAGTAAGGACACCTTTGTACATACATATCTCAGACCAGCCTCAATAGTTGCCAAGGGCTTGAAATGTATCATAAATTATTGGTATACAGAGGCTAATGTAGTACAAAAGGCAATAAAAAACATGCATGTTAAATATATTTAGTATTTTCTTCAGAACACCCTGTGTATTATATAATAATGTGCAGGTTTACATTGTGATTACAGTATTTGCAAGCTATAAAGTACGGTTAAGTATATAGTATGTGACTTTCCATGTAGAAAGTATCCTATGCGTTGTAGAGTTCAGAGTTGTTCTTGAGTTCAGGGTTAGGCTATGTTCACACTATGTAAGAACCCCCATATTTCAAAACAACAGCCCTTGTTGTGGAAATAACGGCCGTTGTTGTGCAAATAACGGGCATTGTTTGCACAACAATGGCTGTTGTTATGAAATATGGCCGCTGTTTTTACATAGTGTGAACATAGCCTTATACTGTATTTAAGATGCAGTAATGCATAATCATGAAGAATTTAAAGCAGTCCTGTCAGAAGGAAAATGGATGTAAATAAGCATATGTCCAGATCGGCTTCTTATCAGGATTCAAGGCATACCTTTTTGTGTCTATATTTGTTTCTAAGATATAAGCATTTTTGTAAATATGTAAATGAGGCTTAAATTCTCAGGGGGTGTTCCCCAGCATGGTAAAAGCCCAGATAAGTCTATCCCATGTCCACTTGTTCACCTCTTCTGCTCCCACTTGCATCTACTTACCCCATTAGAATACCAGTAGATGAAGAGGACATGGGCAGGACTTACTTGGGCTTTTACCATGCTGGGAAATGACCTATTTGAACATCATTTGCATAATAACTATGCTTGCTAATAAAAATTAATAGACCTCTGACATTGCGTGAGAGCAGCCCACTGATTTTACTGTGCAAATGTGGGAACTTAGAACAGGATACATGTATGTCATAGCAGTGGAGGCCTATGAATATTTATAAGAAGGCATAGCTACAAAGGCTCGCAGACTGAGAGGTGCACTTGGGGGCCAGGGAACACCCCTAGGACAAACAACAAACTAATTTGCATATCACATTTTTTTATTGTGTATATAAAGCAGTGCATCAGATCTCTATTTCAAACATTGTATTCTGCATCATTGCCTCTATTGCCCCATACCAACAGGTTCATATGTGCCAACTTGCTGTCAGTTTCCCTTTAAACAAAGATGGTATGAAGAAAAATTTTATTAAAATCTTACATTTATTTGTACTAAACTCTATAATGGTGATTTTGCTTGTTTGTCTTCTCCGCAGTAAGAGGAACATGTGGTTTCTATTAGGTTGTGAGAGAAACCAAATCTTTCCCATCTGATGCATTATGAAAAAAAGCGGGATTGGTCAATCTCCAGATACACTTATGTTTTCTGCCTTTGCTATAAGGTTTGATTCATCTCCTGACTGGTTACATAAGCTGACAGTACAGTTCTTTAACCCTCTGCTTTAGCTCACTGTTATCTAGATACTTTATAAACTTACAGTACCTTTTACAACCCAGAGCAACTGTAGCCAACCATTTGTATAGTTTACACCACAATACAACTCTTCTACCGTTAAGAAATTTGTAGCTTTATTTTAACTAGGAAATAGAATTGGGCACAGCTAGCTGAGCTCCATACATACTAGCACTGCCTCTTCTCCCCTTAAATTAAAGCCAAAATATGAAAAAAATATATATATTTTAGTCAATCGCATTTGCAGTTTTACTGTTACCTGGCCATTTTGTGGCTTGGGAAGTATTTGCCCAGATATAGATTGGCTAGATATAGGTTGACCATAAATCACAGTTACTACATTGGTTATATTGAGGTGAAAGGATTGCTCAACCGTATTAGCATCTCTTGTCTAGCCATCTGCAGCCTAAAAACTATATGATCATAGGTTCATGTGATCATATTGTACTGAACAGCAAACTAAACTAGGACCAGTGAAACTAATGCATAAAGGAGGTCAGGATGTGCCACTGCTGATACCTGAGAGATTATTCAGTGACATATCCTTAGATCATAAGTAACGTAGCTTTACAGGCAGGAAGGATGAAGTATGAGAGTACCGGTAAAATTTATACCATCAGATAAAGTAATAATGTAATCAGAAAAGATATAGTATGCCCACGTACCACTCACTTTCCACACCTTGCTCCGGCTCCCACTCCATTCTGTGTCAATTGTAACATGCTATCCCACGCCCACTGGCCCAGCCTACTTGCTTCAACATGTCCCAAGCAACATGGGACAACTTGGACGTGTCCCCTACAGTAATATATGTGGAACAGGACACAAAACAAATACAAGACAAACTTAAGACAATTACGAGACAAGGAAAAATTAACACAATGGTGGGTGGTTAGCAAGCTAGGGTCAAGCCAGAAGAGACAAATACCAGTAAAAAGTCACCAGCCAATAAACAGAGTCAATGAGGCAAACCAGAGTAACCTAAACCAGAGGACAAAAACAGACCAAGTCAGGAGACAAACACATAGTCAGGGACACAAGCCAAAGTCAGGAGACCAATAGATCAGGATAGCAAATCACAGGGTAGGGAGCAAGTATAGGCACACTAAGTATACGCCCTAGCAGGCATCAGGCATAGTGATAGATTGAGTTTTAAAGGAAATCAGGTCCCGGTCTCAGAGGTAATTGGAGCATCACCGGCAGGGCAAGCAGTGAACCATCTAGGTACTGGTAGAAATCACTCTAGAAATTACAAGGGCGTTAGCCAGAATGAAATCAACTAGAACAAGACAGAATCAACCCATGTTTACACTAGAAATGTACAGAATCATCCCAGCTGCGTTGCCCATAAAGAATGATACTGCCGGGGTGGGTTCCAGAGAGGAGCAGCACAGTAGCTTCTTACAGAAACATTTTGCAGCTTTATTTTCTTTTACTATCAACATGTACACACACAGATAACACTCCCAACGAATTCCAATGCACTTTGGATGCGTTAAGCACCTTAGTTATGACTAGGGATGCTTAATCCATCCGAAATGCATTGGCGTTAGTTGAGGGTGTTATGGTTGTGTGCAGGGCCGTTTTAACAACTGCTGCTGCCCTAGGCACTAAACCTGAAGACGCCCCATCTTCACGCACCGATTGGCCACACCAGACCTGACCAATACCACCATACTCTCCCCCCCCCTGGAAAAGACACCAGATTTACTGGCAAGTCTGAACAGGAGGTGAGAGACTAAAATAAATAAAAGCAAAAAAAAAACATTTTCATTTACCCTGCTCCCTGGTGCTGCTCCCCTGCAAGGTGCTGCCCTAGGCACCGGACTGTGGGTGCCTAGTGGTAAATACGGCCCTGGTTGTGTGAACATGTTAGTTAATTTTACACTGGACTCCAGCCTTTTTCTTGTAAAATAATAAGGTACAAGGCAAAACTAAAATAGGTATTAAGAGTAATGTCACAAAACTGCTCTAAAAAAAGAATAATATGCAGTCCTCATCAAGGAAGTTTTCACTACTGACATACTGATTCGATGTGAGCCTGGTTTTAGAGATTATATCATAATATGATGACCATCATACCTAATGTAGTTATGTAACCATCACTGCTCTAGAGCCCAAGTCATACAGTCAGAACGTCTGGTACAGTTTGTATAACACATGACGCTTTGGTTGTAGCTGAACTCAAGTACTGACCACCATTGGTCCTATAAGATATATATTTGTTCTTAAACAGAAGTAATAGATTATTTCTAATTACAAGATGTTCTGTATTACTCACAAGAATCCTTTGTGATGTTTCGGCATTTCCTGTGTCAATTGCAGTTCAAGCGCTGCAAAGCCTCAATCTAGGAGGTCTTGTGATTGGTTTATGTTTTTTGGCTATAAATTAGCTTAAAGCTACAGAAGAGTAATGCAAAATTAATCTATTATATCCAATAGGGAATCACAAGGAAACAATATTTAACAATAAATGTAAATGAATGTTTATACTTGGCCTCATTTGTCTGTAGAATAAATGAATGTGTGTAAAACATCAATAGAAGGAAATTACAATTCTTTACTAATGTATCTATACATATACAAATGATGGCCATTTGCTTATTCTGGAATTTGGAATAAAGGCTTGATAGAAGCATTACGATTTAACTCTGCATATATAAGGATTGTTCTGTTCAGAGGTTTATTAATATTAATTATATTCCAGTCAGGAGCCACAGTTAGTGTGAAGTTAAGTCAAAGTGTGCTGTGAGGAGTTCAGAACTTTGCGGCGTGATCTTTTCAAAATCTGTCCGGGACACGGAACGGTCGGCCTCTTACGGCGTGTGAACATGGCCTTAAGGTAGCAGTGTGAGCCATGCTGAATTTAGTAGTTTTCTTCTAATGCTTAAAAATATATATTATAACTATGGAGGACTACAGAGTCCTTACTGTATATCTTTTAGTTATCCACATTCCATAAGACAAGTTAGTCACCCCACATGCCAGCTAATAAGCCGAATGCATGCTTTGTACAAATAGCAATATTACCCACATACAATGACTATATAGTAGTAGATGCCAGCTCTACACAGGTACTCTGCAAACAATATAAAAGATTACAGTACAGTTACATCCAGTCACACACAGGTGACATCTCTTAGGAGTTGTTCACTTTTTTCTATTCTTCTCCATCTTTTTAAACCACTAGACAGGAGTTATCCTCCACTTTGTGTCATCAAACATTAGTAATGCCCCCATTTCGAGAACAACCCAATAGTTAGACTTCTCTCTTTGAGTCCCTGCGCAGTAGTAAGGCTCCACATTATACCTTCACACAGTAGCTAGGGCCACAATAATGTCTATTTCTCTTCTAACACAGCAGTTAGCCCCATGCCATGAGGAGGAAAGAACTGCCTGTAAAGATCAGAGACAGGATTATGGAGGCATGGATCTGGAGAACTGCTGCACTGAAAGTTCACCAAAAGCACAACCTTCCTTGAGCTGGTTGCTCTACCAAAAAAAGTAAATAGGAAAGAAGGGCCCGATTACACGGCATGATTATTGTTTAGCGAATTATCGTTATTCAAATTCAAACGATAATAATTTTATGTAAATGCAGATGACCAACAAACTGACACCAAGATCATTGTTAATCGTTCACTAAATGTTCGCTGTAATTACACATTTGATCACTGTAATTCCGCATTTGTTTGCTGTATTTCTGCAATTGTTCACTAATCGTTCAGTGTAATTCCACATCGTTCCTTTATTTGCCAAGATCAAATAGGGTAAACAATTGAAGTAACGATCGCAGTAAAGATCGTAACTAAAAACTATAGCTCTGTGTAATATGATGAATGATTTCAGGTAAACAATGAACAATCTAGTTTGTGATCACTATTTGTTAAAAATGGCTTCATCTAATAGGACCCTAAGAGAAGTGACTAAGGATCCAGGGGACCCTCTGGCTGCTCATCACGTGCCCATTACCATCCCTACAGTGAAGCATGGTGTTGACGCATCATACTGTGTGGGTGCTTTACCTGAGAAAGGGTGTCATGGTTGAGCAAAAGATGAATGGAGCAAAGTTCTGAGATATTCTTAATAAAAACCTCATCCAGGGTGCTGTAGACCTAAGACTATGCTGAAGGTTTACCTTCTAATAAGACAATGCCCCTAAGCACACAGCTAAAACAACACAGTAGTGGCTTAGAGATAAGTCTGTCAATGTCCTTGAGTGACAGCACCAGAGCCCTGACCTAAAGCCAGTTGAATATCTCTGGAGAGATCAGATAATGGCTGTCCATTAACAGTCCACATCACACCCGACAGAGCTTCAGAGGATCTGCAAAGAAGATTGGCAGAAAATCCCCAAATCCAGGCTATACATTGTAAGCAGTTGCATAGCCTCCATTGGAGGTATGCTACTGCTTATACACAGGGGCGGTCTTGGCATTTCTGGGGCCCCAAGCGAAGTTATGTCTGGGCCACCCCCCTCGACACGCGTTCCAAAACAATAGACCGCTGTGTTTTGCCCCCAGTAGTATATACCCCTTGTGCGCTACCGCCAGTAATACATACTCCTTGTGTGCTGCCCCCAATAGTATATACCCCTTGTGTCCTGCCCCCAGTAGTATATACCCCTTGTTTGCTTCTCCCAGTAGTATATAGACCCCTGTGTGTTCCCCAAGTTATATATAGCCCCCCTTGTGCTCCCCCAGAAGTATATAGACCTCCTGTGTGCTGCCCCAGTTGTATATAGACCCCCTGTGTGCTGCCCCCAGTTGTATATACCCCCTGTGTGCTCCCCCACTAGTATATAGGCCCCCTGTGTGCTCCCTTAGGGGTATTTATCCCCCCTGTGTGCTCCCCCACTTGGATATAGACCTCCTGTGTGCTCCCCCATTTGGATATAGACCCCTGTGTGCTCCTCCAGTAGTATATAGACCCCTTGTGTGCTGCCCCAGTTGTATACAGACCCCTGTGTTCTCCCCAGTTATATATAGACCACCTGTGTGCCTCACAAGTAGTATATAGACCCCCTGTGTGCCCTGCCAGTAGTATATAGACCCCTGTGTGCTCCCCCAGTAGTATATAGCCCCCCTGTGTGCTCTCCCACTTGGATATAGACCTCCTGTGTGCTCTCCAAGTTGTATATAGACCCCATTCTGCTGCCCCAAGTAGTATATAGACCCCCTGTGTGCTGCCCCCAGTAGTATATATACCCCTCTGTGAAGCCCCAGTAGTCTATAGCCCCCTGTGTGCTCCCCCAGTAGTATATAGCCCCCCTGTGTGCTCTCCCACTTGGATATAGACCTCCTGTGTGCTCTCCAAGTTGTATATAGACCCCATTCTGCTGCCCCAAGTAGTATATAGACCCCCTGTGTGCTGCCCCCAGTAGTATATATACCCCTCTGTGAAGCCCCAGTAGTCTATAGCCCCCCTGTGTGCTCCCCTGTTATATAGCCCCCCTGTGTGCTCCCCCCATTTATATAGACCCCCGATGTGCGCTCCCCCAGTTAAACAGACCCCTGTGTGCTCCCCCTCCCATAAAGTATATAACACAATAAAACAAACACTTATACTCACCTGGGTCCGGGCGTCTCCTCTTCTCTTCACTCTTGTGGCCGCAGGAAGGGTTTTCCCTGCAATCACAAGAGGCCGCACTCCCCTTGTCCTGGCGCCGATGCTCCAGTGATGTCACTGGAGCACCGACACCACAAAGACAAAGCTGCCACTTGTGACCACAGGGAAAACCCTTCCTGTGGCCACAAAATTGACTGACAGGAAGGGAGCAAATGTCTCCCGCCCTGTCAGTGCTGCTGCATGTAACTATGAGCGCTCATTACGAGTGCTCATAGTTACAGTTCAGATGGCAGCAGCGAGCGGGGCAGCGGCCCTGTCCAGCGGTCTTGAGCATAGGAGCATTGCGTGGGGGCCCCCTTGGATGTTGGGGGCATAAGAGCATGGCGTGAGGGCCCCCCTGGATGTTGGGGGCCCCAAGCGATCGCTTGGGTTGCTTGGTGCCAAAGACCGCCACTGCTTATACACTCACTAATGGTTATGTGATATCAAAAAACAAGTCTTTGCAGCGTCTTGTTTAGAAGAAGTCCTGCCAACTTAAAAAAAAATTCAGGAAGCCAGGATGTGCGGGAAAATAATAGACTACAAACTATACTTACCTATCTTTGTGCCCCATAACGCTGCTCCTGGGTCCTCTTGACAGCCGCCATTGACCTGCAGCTCTTCCAGCTGCAACGTCATGTACCCGGCATGAACCACTTAGCCAATGAGTGACTGGAGCGGGAAACTGACCGCCCCAGTCACTGACTGGCTGATCGAGCAGTCGCTCAGCTGGGTCGTGACATTGCAGCTGGAAGAGCTGGGTATGTGATGTACCCGGTTTCCATCCAAAAATGACTTCCAGCAGTGGTCAGCGAGACCCTAGAGTGGCGCAATAGGGACATGGGGACGGGTGAGTTTAGTTTTTTTTATTATTATTTTCCCGCACACCCCTGCGTCCTCCCTTTTATAAATTTGGTGACACTTCTCCTTTAACAAAATAATTGATTTGTATGTGGGCTCACTGCATCACTTATAGAGGTAAACTCGGTAACAAAAGAGTGGGGATATGTGTGTAGGGGTTCCCGTTATTGTGTTGTGTAATTATAGTAAAACCTTATCATATGTCTGAGACGAGGAGCATTGCTGTAATAGAAGAAACCAAAATGGACTGCAGGAACTCTCTCTTTAGGTTTACACTTTATATAGCTATATAACTGTCTTCATGCACTGAGATTAAAACCTTTGGTGGTCCCATCTAGTGTGATTCAGCTTGCACAGCTAAATAAATATGTGTCTCTTGGCGCTGTATCCTGCTAAACTCCTATAGCTGGCAATAATGTAAGGGAGATTTGCAAAAACAGGATCTCCACTGTAATTGCTTCCAGATACAGTTTATATCCACAAAGCTCACAGGAGTGTTCTACAAACACAGAAATGGAGCTTTCTTCTTCATCTTGTTTACTTTGATCGTGTCAGTAAAATGTATGACACTCACTACAAATCTGTTCTCTTACAAATTGCTTAATTTCAGATGTTTGACATTTGTTAGCAAAACTGTCACAAGATACGGTTCAGGGAAGAAAAAGAGTGCTGCACCTCACACCTATGGCTGACACTAGTGCCTCTCGGCTGCATAAAAAACATCAGAATTCTGTATGTGAATTGATCAAGCCACACTGCCCCATGTACCGCATGCAGGTATCTGATACACATGGGTCCCTACACTAAGTCCACACTGTGTCGGTCAGCGACCACCACCCCCGCAGGCATGCACAGTCAGGGAAGGGAGGCCATGGAACAAGACAAACAGATTTCTTTTAGGAAACAGGATAGTTAGCTGCAAATTGCAACACCAGCCGTGATTAATTGAAAGTATACATTGCATTGAAGTCTATGGAATCCCAGCCAGACTGTATACACTCCGGGCGGGCGCACAAAAAACTGACATGCCAGTTTTGTGCGGCCACTATTCATTGAATGGCAGTTGCACAAAACTGACTGTGCAGACAATGTAAAGTGTGGCTCCGGCAACTAACCATTGTGTGCTATGGTTATTTGGAATGCGGGCACACCGGAATGCGCCCACATCCCAATTCAAAAGAAATTAGGTTCATCGGGCCGGTACTGCAATGCCTGCCGGAATGAACTTCACTGACACGGGCCGTTCTGTGACACGGCTGTGTCACAGACTGGCCGGCGTCTTACGTTGTGTGAACCCGGCCTTATACTGTAAGTGGTTAATATAATTCCTTTCAGCCAATTGGCCGTTCAGATGATGCATTTAGTAGATCAAGTCAATCTGATGCTGCCCCACAACAGCCCTCCAGGCATAAATCATGATAAATCAGGCTCAGCAGGAGGCTATGCCTCCTTCCCTGCCTTGCTGTGCTCCCTGTCTGCCCATCTAGTGAGCAGGGCATACGTAGGGAAAAGCAGAGTTCACCCTGTTACCTGAAATTACACACAAAGGAGGAAGATCCGTTGATGCCATACAGGTGTATACCAGCTCTGCACTGTGAAACCTCTTTGAGAAGACCACCCAACATCTCATTGAAAAGAGGTCTTCTCTGGGGGTGGTATTCTCAAAGAAAATTCCCTGTATTCTGAAAATCCATCACACAAGCTCTGGTCTGGATAAGGGATTGCTTTCTCAAAGAGATGGTCTTTAGTCAGGTTGCACTAAATATTATCTAGCGTGGTGCAATTTAATGAAAGCGATGGGCATATTCCTGGAGTGCATCATTCTTCAGGGACTAGAGGGAGTACACTTTCTCCATGGCCTTTGTGTTGTTACACTGTTCCTCCTAATTACTTGCTTAGTTTAATTGAAGATCCTTTACTGTTCTATGATCCATGACAAACAAAATACATTGATAAATTACATATACTGGTAACCTGATGTATGAGCTCTTCATACATGTGTAAAATAAATACAGAACACTTAATCATGTGCTGGATGTCAGGGCTGTATACACCTCTCAAGGGGAGAGGTGTCACTTGTATGGGGATGTATATGTAGCACACACACATACTGTATGCAAATGGATGTAGTGGAATGCCTCCATGAACATTTTCAGCTGATTATAGCATTATAATCTGTAGCATGCTAAAGAGGTGAACAGTTACAGCCTTGTCCAGTGGCCTAGCTATGGCAGTCGCAAGGGTCACAGCTGCAACCAGACCCATACATTGGCCACTTAGGTTAACTGCCTGACCAGCTAACACTCAGCTCTAATGCTTGATGGTATATAAAGCGCAGTGCAGCGGCACTGACAGGAGCAGAGGTGTCATTTCTAATTCTTTATTATATAGATTGGTTTTACTTACTACTGGACCTCCAGCTTCAGGCCCTATTCTCCTGCCGCCCTGAGATGGTATAGATTTTAGTATAGAAAAGAGTGATGGGGTCAGCTGGGGTGGGGAGCTAGGTATAGTCTGGTGTGCATTCTTATGTTTGGAAAGAGAGAGGGGGGAAAGCTGCTGCCAGGCACCTTTGGCAGCTTATCTCAGTGTGAACCAGGTAGCATATCTATATTAGGACTGTAGATGGGGGGCTAGCCGAGTTTTTCCTTTGGGGCTCATGAATCTTATGGTCTTTTCACACTGCAGTGTATGTTTAGCATATATGACAGGAAATGCTTCCAGCTTAAGCGCTGAATGTGTCCACACTTGGCTGTTTTACATTGATAAAACTTGCTGTTGATGTGCTGCCGCGGGGTCCTCTCCCCACTTGTTCTGACTATTGTTACAGGTCTGAACAATAATTCCTGTGTCCTTTTGAAAGGAAATAGTCTAGAACTGGTAAGTCTATGAGAGCCTTATGCAGGGCCATAATTACCTTGCAGGGGGACAGCACCAGGGGGCAGGAGGTAAGAAAGTCATGCTGGGCGTATGAAGTCATGGTCCTGGGCGGTTGTGAGCGCTGTAATCACGCCCAGAAAGACCTGCACTCTGCTGACGTCACCCATGGCCTGCGTTCAATGTCGGGGGCGTGGCGACGTCTTTTGCACGCTACGCATGCGCTGCACGGCAGGAAAAGGCGCTGATGTACTGCGCTTGCGCAGCGTGCTAAAGACGTTGCTGCACCGCTGATGTGGAACGCAGGCCCCGGGTGACCTCAGTGGAGCGCAGGTCTTTCAATCATGCCCCTCTGGGCGTGATTACAGCGCTCACAACCGTCCCGGACCGTGACTACTTACACCTAATTACCATACATTGCGGGACTTCAGAAAAGTAAGATTACGGTGTAAACAAGGAGCGGACGGAGGGTACAGGGGAATGTTTGGGAAGCGTGCTGGGTGATGTACCAGCATGTTTCCTTATCATTAAGGGCATATTCGGCGTGGTTGGTTCCCTTTAAGGATCCCACCGTTTAACATATTTTTTGCAGCTGCTCCAACCTACGCAGGGGAAACATCCAACCTGATCCATCAACCGTTTTTTCAGTTACATCTATATTAACTTTCAAATTTCAACCCCTTATATATAGAATTCCTAAATCCCTATTTCTGAGACAAGATATGCCTAAAATAATCCAAGGGGAGTGAACTGCATAACCATGTTCTTCTCCCGGCTCTATCTAACACTCAGGGAGGGTCTGAACAAACAGCCCCCGACCTATCAAGACTTTTCACGTCTGTGTGACAAGTAAAAAGGTTTCTGAAAATGACAGGTATACTTTAACCATTTCCAGCTGCAGAAACTGTTGACATCAGTGATGGTTGGGAGTCACAGACAGAACAAAATGATGATTTCAGCTTGAGTAACACATGTTATAAGCCAAACTCAACCCTACGCATTGCTTCTACTCTAGTCACTCTAGCTTGTTATTTGCAAAATATAATTTTCCCTCCAGTCCTGATAATATAAAGGGCGTGCTCAGTTATCGCCCATGGCAAAAATGTTGTGACAGTTTAACTATTAGGAGTGCTGAAAGAATACAGCGGACTCATGAGTCTAGTGTATTCATGAGAAGAGTGCTCCCCCTGCCCCTCAGGGTGGTGATTGACAGGCAGCTGTATATACTGTATGTGCTAACACAGCACCATGTCACTCTCTGCTCTTATATAATCACAGCACACTGATTAGCCATCTATTATATGCCTTTTTGGCTCCTAGGAGTACAGAGCTGTAGCTGTAATATTTTGCCCTAACATATCCGCTGTATATTTTTACACATGCCCTATTTGAGACTGTTTTCAAACCCCAATGTCTGTAAACACAGCCCTATTACTCAGTGCCCTAGAGGTTACATGTAGAATTTACAGAATATATTACATAACCAGCCATAGCGAGAAGTCATAGTGACCAGAGACAGATCACAGATGCCAGTTGGCAGTGGGGAAATATTTACCCTTGACTGTGTTCAGTGGAATACAGGCCAAATTTTGATGGAAAATGATTGTATTATGCAAAAAAAAATAAAATAAAAAAATATCTGGGATGTGGTTGTAACCTTGTTCTGTTTAACAAAAAGCCCATACACAATGTATGTTTCTTATTACGAGGCGTTAAGTAATATCTTAATAAATGAGGTCATTTATTGATTTCACAGCACATATACACTGGGAACTGTTAATAGCCAGGAAGCACGTCAAGTTGAAGAATATTTTTCTGACAAGAAGATAAAGTGTTTCTGGTGTTATTCTGTATTTAATTACCAATAGACTGTTGTGACCATACATGTTATGGGTGACTGGTTAGGTGTCTACAGTTGTGACATGAGCTGGTGTTTTGGTCATAAATAGTCTGGAGTTACTGAGTACCAGTGTGAATGTACACTATAGAGCGGCATGATGTAGGGGTAAAGTGGTCAGATTTGGTCCTTTGCAGTTCAATATTAAATATTCTCCCTGTGCTGTTATACTGTGCATTGTGGTAATTAAAAAATTTTTTTACAAAGTGAATGAACAGAATAGAAATCTAAATCAAAACAGTATTTGGTGTGATCGCCCTGTAGCAGGCCTTAACGTAGGAGGCGTAGGTAATACGTACTGAACATTGTAATTTCACAGCGCGCAGACGTGGCGCGGACATGGCGCCGATGGACTTAAGTTGAATCTGACTAGCGGACTGGGATGAGAACACACCTTCTCATTCAAAGAATTTTGAGTATTTTTATGACTATGAAAATTGTAGATTCACACTGAAGGCATCGAAACTATGAATTAACACATGTGGAATTATATACAGTACTTAACAACTGAAAATATGTCTTATACTGAATTCTAGGTTCTTCAAAGTAGCCACCTTTTGCTTTGATAATTTTTCTCTGCACAATCATGGCATTTTCTTGAGGTAGTCACCTGAAATGGTCTTCCAACAGTCTTGAAGGAGTTCCCAGAGATGCGTAGCACTTGTTGGCCTGGTGATCTGGTGACTGTGGAGGCCAGGTCATCTAGCGTAGAACCCCATCACTCTCCTTCTTGTTGAAATAGCCCTTACACAGCCTGGAGGTGTGTTTGGGGTCATTGTCCTCTTGAAAAATAAATGGTGGTCCAACTAAACGCAAACCAGTTGGAATAGCATGCTGCTACAACTTACAATTTTTACAGTCATGAAAATACAGAAAACTCTTTGAATGAGAAGGTGTGTCCAAACTTTTGGTCTGTACTGTAGATTGGGAAGGGAGGTTGTTCCAAACATCTTGGACAACTAACATTTAATCCCAGACAGACTCCATGATGAGGTCAGAGCTTTGTGGGCGCCATAGCATCATCCCACGACTCCTTGTTCTTCTTTATACCGAAGGGGTCAAAATACCTTTAATCCATATATGAAATTCCCATTCTATATATATTAACTTCCCTATCTATAGCCCTCCTTATTAGCAAGTAAACTAGCACTTTTCCTTTTGTTTTCTAAGAGATGGGTAGAGGGATTCAGATGGCTCTATTATAAGAAAGACGTGATGACATCAACCAGCTCCATTCTGAAAAGTGCATCTCTTGCTATGTTGACCACTGTTCCCTATATCGGCCCACAGTTGGGAATGAATTATCATAAAGTCTTATTTAAATAAATGTATTCTGTGTTTTAGTTGTATTTGTCATGGCCGCGGCGGCGTCCCGTGCTCCGGGACGCCGCCGCAACCGCCATCCAGCTCAGGCAGCCGCCGGGGTCCTGGTGCAGGGACCCGGCGCTGCTGTCTGTTCGGCCCCGGGGGGCGCCTCACCTCGTCCCGCTCCTCCTTCCGTCTGTGCCGGCCGGCGCGCGCGTCCCCGCCTCCTAGGGCGCGCGCGCGCCGGCTGTCTCAGATTTAAAGGGCCAGTCCGCCCCTAGTTGGTAGTTGCACCCAATCACTCCCTATAAATCCCAGCATGCCCTGTCCCCTGTGTTGGAGCCTCTACATGCTTCCCATAGCGTTTGGCCCAGCTCCCTGTTGTTCCTGATACCTGTCCGCTACCTGGTCCCTAGTCCTTGTTCCTGATTCCTGTCCGCTACCCAGTCCCTACTCCTAGTCCCTGGTTCCTGCTTCCCGTCTCTCTGCTGTTCCTGTGTTCAGCCTGTCACCTGCGGTACGCTTACACGCCACTGTCAGTACCTGCCCCTGTCACGCCTCGCCTGCCGTCACCAGCAACCAAGCCAGGGGTAGCGACCTGGGGGTCGCCTGCCGCAGCAAGTCCATCCCGCCTTGCGGCGGGCTCTGGTGAAAACCAGCGGCCCCTTAGACTCCGCTCCCTGGTGAGGTTTGTGCTATCGCTGGTGCCGGTCCAGTGGATCCACTACTCCGGGCGTTACAGTAGGCTCCAACCATGGATCCCGGCGAGGTGCCTGATCTCCGTGACGTCGCCAGAGTGGTCGCTCAACAGGCTCAACAGATCCAGCAGCAGTCGCAGCAAATCCAGCAATTGACTGCCGCCCTACAGCAGCATACTACAGGCCAGCGCCCACCACCACCTGCAACCACTTCGGGACTCCGATTGGCCCTTCCGAATAAATATGGAGGTGATCCCAAGTTGTGCAGGGGATTCCTGACTCAATGCACGATGCATATTGAACTGTTAAGTAGTCAGTTTCCCACCGAGCGCTCTAAAGTGGCCTTTATCATCAGCCTATTGGAGGGTAGAGCTCTGGCCTGGGCCACGCCACTGTGGGACCGTGATGATCCTGTTGCTGCCAATCTCCGGGCCTTCCTGGCCGAGTTTCGCTCCGTCTTTGAGGAACCTGCCCGTGCCACCTCAGCCGAGACTGCTCTTCTCAACCTCTCACAAGGGAGCTCCTCTGTCGGTGACTACGCCATCCAGTTCCGCACCCTGGCAGCTGAATTGGACTGGAATGAGGCCGCCCTAATAGCCACCTTCAAGAAGGGTCTATCCAGCCGAGTGAAAGACGTACTCTCCGCCCGCGATCTTCCTCCTTCTCTAAACGATCTTATCCTACTGGCTACCAGAGTCGACAACCGGTTTTCCGAGAGAGAGGAGGAGGTCCGGCAGGAACGACGACTGAGCCTGCCCCGTCGCCTTCCTCGGCTGGCACCGGTGTTCCAGAGTCCCGTTGCTCCCATACTCCAGTCGCCTCCAGAAGTCCCTATGCAGGTGGATTGTGCTCGCCTGACGACTGATGAGAGAGCCCGCCGCATGGAGCTGAATCTCTGTCTCTATTGCGGTGGTGCAGATCACTACCGGCAGAGATGTCCCCAACGTCCTCAGCGTCCGGGAAACGCTCGCACCTAGGTCCGGTGGGAGAGGCCTCCCTAGGTGTGAATGCCACCTCTCCAAGGTTGACTATACCCGTCTCCATCCAGACACCTACAGGGCAAGTTTTCCAGACTTCTGCCCTCATCGACTCTGGCTCTGCTGGCAGTTTCATCTCTGCTTCTTTGGTCCAAAGATGGCGGCTACCCGTGATCCAGCTAGCCCAACCCCGGTCTATCTCTTCAGTTACGGGGGAGATTCTTACCGAAACTGTGCACTGCCAGACGGCACCCCTAGCCCTCCGGGTGGGCGCCTTACATCAGGAGAGGATCTCCTTCTATGTGTTGAGCCATTCCTCCTCTAACATCCTGCTGGGCCTTCCTTGGCTGCAATTTCATGCCCCTAAGCTGGACTGGAGAACTGGGGAGGTTCTCAGCTGGGGCCAGGACTGTCATAACCGATGTCTGAGATCTCCTCAACCCAAGTGCTCTACGAGGTCTCCTGCTAATGACAAGCCTCTAGCCGGTCTACCAGAGGACTACCAAGATTTCGGTGATGTTTTCTCGGCCAAGGAGGCGGACTCTCTACCACCTCATCGGGTCTATGATTGCCCTATAGACCTTCTTCCCGGGGCATCTCCTCCACGTGGTCGGGTATACCCTCTCTCTGTGCCCGAGACTGAAGCCATGTCCTCCTACATCCGGGAGCACTTACAAAAGGGCTTTATTCGTAAATCCACGTCTCCCGCTGGCGCAGGATTCTTCTTTGTCCAGAAGAAGGACGGTTCCCTTCGCCCATGCATAGACTACCGGGGCTTGAATAAGGTGACTGTTAAGAACCGCTATCCTCTTCCACTTATTCCTGAACTATTCGACCGTCTTCGTGGAGCTAAGATCTTCTCCAAGCTGGATCTCAGGGGAGCGTATAACTTGATCCGTATTCGTAAAGGAGACGAATGGAAGACCGCTTTCAACACCAGAGATGGGCACTACGAATACCTGGTCATGCCATTCGGCCTATGTAATGCTCCAGCGGTCTTCCAGGAATTCGTGAACGACATCTTCCGAGACCTCCTCTATGTCTGCGTCATTGTCTATTTGGACGACATTTTGGTCTTCTCCCCGGATCAGCAGACTCATGTGGCACAAGTGCGTCAGGTCCTCCGAAGACTACGGGCCAACCATTTATACGCCAAGCTTGAAAAGTGTGTTTTCCATCAGCGCAGTCTTCCATTTCTTGGCTATATCGTCTCCGACCAGGGTCTACAAATGGACCCGGCCAAGCTCTCAGCTGTCCTCCAATGGCCACGCCCTGTGGGACTTAGAGCAATCCAGCGTTTCCTTGGATTCGCCAACTATTATCGGCAATTCATCCCTCACTTTTCTACCCTGGTCGCACCCATCGTGGCTCTCACTAAAAAGAAGGCGGACCCCAGACGTTGGCCTCCAGAGGCCGAACAAGCCTTCAATAGCCTCAAGTCTGCCTTTGCCTCTGCTCCTGCCCTAGTCCGCCCGGATGTCTCCAGGCCGTTTTCTCTCGAGGTCGATGCTTCTTCTGTGGGCGCAGGAGCCGTTCTCTCGCAAAGGGACACAGCAGGCAAGACCAGAACCTGCGGGTTCTTTTCTAGGACTTTCTCTCCTGCCGAGAGGAACTATACTATTGGGGACCGTGAACTCCTGGCCATTAAGTTGGCACTGGAGGAGTGGCGTCATCTACTAGAGGGGGCTAAACACCCCGTTAACATCTACACGGACCACAAGAACCTCCTCTACCTCCAGTCGGCTCAACGCCTCAATCCCCGGCAGGCCAGGTGGTCTCTCTTCTTCTCTCGGTTCAACTTTACCATCCATTTTCGTCCAGCCGAGAGGAACCTAAAGGCCGATGCATTATCCCGAGCATCCGATGTCATGGGGCAAGAGGAATCTCCTCGTCACATAATACCTCCCGACCGCCTAGTACCAGTTGCTACTTCTGCTCTGCAGAGACTGCCCCCCGGGAAGACTTATGTGCGCCCCGCGCTCCGTAGACGCATCTTGAAGTGGGGGCATTCCTCTTTGGTGGCCGGGCATCCAGGAACTCAAAAGACTGGGCAATTGATCTCCCGTCACTACTGGTGGCCCAATCTCCTCCAGGATGTCAAGGATTTTGTGGCTTCCTGTGCAGTCTGTGCCAGGAATAAGTCTCCCCGTCAAAGACCTGCCGGCCTACTTTTGCCCTTGCCAGTCCCGGACCATCCCTGGCACCACATTGGGATGGATTTCATCACCGACCTACCACCATCTGCGGGCAATACTGTTATTTGGGTGGTGACGGACCGCTTCTCTAAAATGGCTCACTTCGTGGCTCTTCCTGGCCTACCCTCTGCTCCTCGTCTGGCTCAGTTGTTCTTCCGACACATCTTCCGCCTGCATGGACTTCCTCTTCACATTGTGTCCGACCGAGGCTCTCAATTTGTCTCTAAGTTTTGGCGTGCCCTCTGCTCGCAGCTCCAAGTAAAGCTGGACTTCTCATCAGCCTACCATCCCCAGTCTAACGGGCAAGTGGAGAGAGTCAATCAGATCCTGGGTAACTACCTACGGCATTTTGTGTCCAGCCGCCAAGACAACTGGTCCGACCTCCTTCCATGGGCGGAATTCTCCTATAACCATCTGGACTCGAGTTCCACAGGCAAGTCTCCTTTCTATGTGGTCTACGGGCATCATCCTCGTCCTCCTCTGCCTCTCTCTCCATCCTCTGGGGTTCCAGCCGTGGAGGAGCTGTTATCTGACCTGCAGTCGATCTGGGAACAAACTCGACAGTCCTTACTCAAAGCCTCAGAACGCATGAAGGGCCAGGCTGATAAGAAGAGGAGACCTGCCACAAATTTTCGTCCAGGTGACAAAGTCTGGCTCTCGGCCAAATATGTTCGACTCAAGATTCCCAGCTACAAGTTGGGTCCTCGATTCCTTGGTCCTTTTTCGGTGCTGAAACGCATAAACCCTGTCACCTACAAACTCCGCCTGCCCCCTACTATGCGGATTCCGAACGCCTTCCATGTCTCCCTCTTGAAGCCTGTGGTCCTCAACCGGTTCTCCGATCAGTCTCCGTTCTCTGTTCCACAAGCCGTCTCAGACGACGTCTACGTTGTTAAAGATATTCTGGCCATGAAAACTGTCAGAGGGAGACGTTTCTTCCTGGTGGACTGGAGAGGATTTGGTCCGGAGGAGAGGTCCTGGGAACCCGAGGCTAACATCCTGGATAAAGATCTCATCAAGGGGTTCCTGCAGGCAAGAAAGAGGGGGAGGCCAAAGGGGGGGGGTACTGTCATGGCCGCGGCGGCGTCCCGTGCTCCGGGACGCCGCCGCAACCGCCATCCAGCTCAGGCAGCCGCCGGGGTCCTGGTGCAGGGACCCGGCGCTGCTGTCTGTTCGGCCCCGGGGGGCGCCTCACCTCGTCCCGCTCCTCCTTCCGTCTGTGCCGGCCGGCGCGCGCGTCCCCGCCTCCTAGGGCGCGCGCGCGCCGGCTGTCTCAGATTTAAAGGGCCAGTCCGCCCCTAATTGGTAGTTGCACCCAATCACTCCCTATAAATCCCAGCATGCCCTGTCCCCTGTGTTGGAGCCTCTACATGCTTCCCATAGCGTTTGGCCCAGCTCCCTGTTGTTCCTGATACCTGTCCGCTACCTGGTCCCTAGTCCTTGTTCCTGATTCCTGTCCGCTACCCAGTCCCTACTCCTAGTCCCTGGTTCCTGCTTCCCGTCTCTCTGCTGTTCCTGTGTTCAGCCTGTCACCTGCGGTACGCTTACACGCCACTGTCAGTACCTGCCCCTGTCACGCCTCGCCTGCCGTCACCAGCAACCAAGCCAGGGGTAGCGACCTGGGGGTCGCCTGCCGCAGCAAGTCCATCCCGCCTTGCGGCGGGCTCTGGTGAAAACCAGCGGCCCCTTAGACTCCGCTCCCTGGTGAGGTTTGTGCTATCGCTGGTGCCGGTCCAGTGGATCCACTACTCCGGGCGTTACAGTATTTATTAGCCCCATTTCCTCTGTATACTGTAGTTTAGTCATTTGGTCCTATATCCTTACCACAATTTACAGATGAAAAAAAGAAGACCCTATTTGTGTCAGCTGTTCAGATCACATGCTCCATCTGGATTCTGGGAAACAGTTGAAGTATTTGTCATATCCTTATAAAACATTATTAAACTAAAATAAACATTCCAGAGCAATTGGCATGTTTGGATAGGCTTACTATACTTATAATGACCAACTGTATTGTTCTATGGAAGAAAAATCTGAATCTAGTTGTCATTAGTAATGAGTTATGCTGCTTTTAAGAAACTTAAACCTACATATTGTTTTCTTGTAGGTAAGGTATTTGTCCCCAAGCATATGCCCCTGGAGCGGGAGCCAGAGGAGAGGGTGACCTTGGAGCCTGAACTGGAAGAAGCCCTTGCAAGTGCCACAGACACAGAGCTGAGTGATCTTGCCAGTAAGTAGCAGAAGTAATGGCCGTATGTAATCTACTACATATAATACAGTATATGAAACTAATATCAGCATTGGAGAGTTATGTTTGCAGGGGCTGCAGCTACAGAAGATAACCATTGGAATTGGATAACCATTTTTTTTATAATTGAAGTCAATGGAAAAACGGATCAAAATGGATGCACACAATTGCATCTGTTTTTCCATCCGTTTTTGCAAAAACAGATGAAAAAAAAAACGGATTGCAAAAACGCAATGTGAACCCAGCCTTATTCAGAAGAATGTCTCAGAATCAGCTGCACAGAACAATGAAAGGATGCATTCACACGCTCCAGGAAATTGTCCGTGGTCTCGGATCTGCGACCACGGACAATTTTAGGTCCCATTGAGTCCATTCAGACAATCCGTGCTGCAATCCCCTCCACTGTCCGTGCAGCGAAAAAATAGGACATGTCATTTCTTGGACTGGAATCACGGCATGGATCCCCCAATAGGACTCAACGGGATCTGTGTTTTTCACTGATTCCACATATACCACATGCGTGGAATCTGTGAAAAACAGGGATCCCATGTCTCCCTCCCAAACCCAACAGCTGAATGTGTCACACCCCCCCATATTCACCTGAGCCATCGTGGCCCCCTGTTCCTTCTCCCGGCTCCCCGGCACACGAGTGACGTCACGCGGGAGATGGGAGAGGAACGCCACTTCAGTTCAATATATGCAGGCTCAGCAGCCAGCGGCTAACCTGTCCAGGGTAACCTTCTAGGCTGTGGTGGGGGTGCGCTGCCAGGGCTGAGAGGGGGTGGCAGTGTCTGTCAGTGTCCGTTCTGTAACAGCTTCAGAGATGCGCTGCCATGGGGTCTGTCACATTTAGCTGTGTGGCACAGTCAGCCCCTACATGGGGGGGGGAAAATTCATCCTATTAGCCTATTAATCTATGGTATTTTTTTAGAAGAGGTAAAAAAAAAAAACTCCATGAGGTAAAAGTCAGTTTTGCCAATTAAAGGGTGAAAAATTCCTTCTTGACTGGCAATGTGGCAATCCCTGGTTCAACAAACCTTCTCCAGAATCTAGTGACTATAACCTGTAATATTATTACTGGTATCCAGGCCCATTGTGATGTCTTTTATTCAGTTCACCTCTGGTAGGGAGTTCCATAGTCTCACTGCTCCTACTGTAAAGAATCCCCTTCTGTGATGTAGAAACATTTTTTCCACTAGAGATAGGAGTTTTCAGCAAAACCAGAGACAATCGGCACTACAGGCACAATCATTGACAAACATTGGTAACAATATTTTCAAAAGATAAAGTAGTGGCACTCACCAGTGTAGATTATCGTGCAGGTTCCTTTATTTTAGTAACGCGTGGACATTAACAAGGCAGACACCAGACAGGTTCAGGTAGTGCTGCCTTCTGCGGCCGTTATTCACGGCCAGTCTCTTACGTGGTGTGAACATAGCCTAAGGGTACATTCACACTGACCGACTCGCAGTGTGTTGCCCAGCCGCAGCCACTGATTGGCTGGGTGGGAGAGCAGGAAGCCGGGACCCCGTGCAGCAAGAGACAGGTAATGTATACAGAGAGCAGGAGCCAAGCGGGAGCCAATGAAGCGGTTAAGGGGGTGGCTGCATTATTATGTATGCACAGGACCCTAGCTCATAGCGGGTCTCGCTGCAAAATTCGCAGCGAGATTACCGCTGCGAGTCAGTCAGTGTGAACGTACCCTAAGGCTGGGTTCACACTATGTATATTTCAGGCTGTATTTGGTCCTCATGTCAGGTCCTCATAGCAACGAAAACCAGGAGTGGATTGAAAACCCAGAAAGGATCTGTTCACACAATGTTGAAATTGAGTGGATGGCCGCCATATAACGGTAAATAACTTCCATTATTTCAATATAACAGCCGTTGTTTTAAAATAACAGCAAATATTTGCCATTAAATGACGGCCATCCACTCAATTACAACATTATGTGAACATAGCCTTTCTGTGTTTTCAATCCACTCCTTGTTTTGGTTGCTATACAGCCTCAAACATACAGCCTCAAATATACGTAGTGTGAACCCAGCCTCTAACTGTATGCAATATTCTTTATGTAGTGTGACTAGTGATTTATACAGTAGTAGAACTAGCTCTTTGTCACCCCGACTATTTCTTTGTCATTTGCTTTTGCAGCAGCTGCCTGACACTAGTTGCTAAATTTACTGTTAACTAAAACCCCTAAGTCCTTTCATGTCACTTTTATCCAGTGTTTTCCTATTTAATATGTAATCCTAGCCTGGATTTTTCCTCCCCTTGTGCATAACCTTAAATTTATCATTGTTTTATCATCTGCGACCTCTCACCTAAGCCTCCTTTCTATCCAGATCCATTTGTTCTCTATTGTGTTACCCTCTTTACACAGTTTAGTATCAGGTTGACAGGAAGATGAAGAAAGACTGTAGCATTACAAAAACAAGTAATGGGGACATTACATTTATTGATGGACTGAAGGCGGTCACTGGCCATTTGAATAGCTACTTCTGCTCAGTGTTTTCAGAAATAGCCTTTCTCAGTCTCAAGATAAGGCAATTGGTCCAGATGGCGTCCTCTCCAGGGTTCTTAAAGAACATTGATCAGTGATTGCTGCCCCCCTGATGGATCTGTATGACCAATGCCTCCTAACAGGAGATGTTTTAGATGATTAGAGATTGTGTTATGCCCATCCACAAGAAGGGTTATTAGAGAAAAGCCCAGTAACTACAGGGCAGTTGGCTTGACATCTGTAGTTTCAAAAATGATGGAAACGCTTCTAAAAAAAAAAAAAAAAAAAGGTAATGGATTTAGATTTAATAGATATGTGGTCAACACAATGGAAACTGCCTGCAGTTTAATGTTTCCAAATGTAATTTTCAAATAATGCACTTGGGGAGAAATAATCCTCTATCCAAGTATCATATCGATAGTTCTGTGTTAACAAAGACTTCAGAAGAGAAGGACTTAGGGGTAGTGATTACTTAAAATGAGTCACCGGTGCAACCAGGTGCTAGGTAAAGCTAATCGTATGCTGGGCTGTATAGCCAGAGGTATAACCAGTAGTAAGAGGGAGATTGTGATCCAGCTGTATATAGCTCTAGTGAGACCACATCTGGAATACTTTGTCCAGTTGGTGAATGGTCAGAAGCTTGAAACATATCAGTAAAGACTTAAGGATATAAATAAGTATAGTCTGAAAAAAAAGAAGGTAAAAGAGGAAACATGATTGAAACCTTCAAAGTGAACATACCATTTGTACATTCACTTTAGGTGTTTCACATGGATAGAATGGCGTCGGCGCAGGGAAGCAGGTGCTGCGGTCCATTTTTTTTAACTGAGGCACAGTTTCCGTGCACGGTGCCATTCTATTTCCAGGTACCGGCCGAGGGGGAAGCACTGGAAGCGGACTGGCCTGCCCCCAGTGGGAGGGAACCCCTGTTCTTTTATGATGCACCTCCATTGATTCTAATGGAGCCACATCATAAAAGAGCGGGGGTTTCCTCCCACTAGAGGGGGGGGGGGGGGCAGCACGCCTCCCATGCTTCACCCCCGGCCGGTACCCGGGAATAGAGCGGCGCCATACCTAGGAACCAGGCCGTGGTTCAAAAAAGGACAGCAGCCCTGGCTTCCCCGAGCAGGCGCCATTTTATCCATGTGAAACACTTAAAGTGAATGTACTGATGGTACATTCGCTTTAAGCATATTAAAGGACAAAATAAGGTTCAAGAGGGAAGTGTTTTTAATTAAAAAAAAAAAAAAACTTAGAACAAGAAGAAGAGGACTTGTGAGGTTAGTTGGGGGGAAAGGTAAGAAACAACCCAAGAGAATATAACTTTACTGAAAGAAAAAAGGGCCCTATTCCACAGTAACGATAATTGGCCGGATCGGCACCATTTGGCCCGATTCGGCCGATTATCGTTTGGTGAAATAGAGAGAACGATCAGCCGATGATCGTGTCATCGGCTGATCGTTCATTTAGGGCCAGACCTAAAATCATCGTTACGGTTGAATAGCGGTGCGCGGCTGGCGACCGACGATTTGACAAGCATCAGCAGTATACATTACCTGTCTAGGCTTCTTCTCAGCGCTGTCTTCATCCCCGGGTCCCGCGCGCTCTATCTTCAGAATGGCCGGTCAGCTGACGGAGCGCTCAGCCAATCACAGGCCGGAACCTCCGCGGCCTGTGATTGGCTGAGTGTGGCCTGTCAGCTGACCGGCCATTCTGAAGATAGAGCGCGCGGGACCCGGGGATGAAGACCGCGCGGAGAAGAAGCCTGGCCAGGTAATGTATGATGCTGCAGGGACATCGTTACCTCGCCGCTCGTTTACATCGTTGATCGGGCCCTCCTCGGCCCGTGGAATAGGACCCTTAGCTTCCAGCAGATGTGGTAGGTTAATCTACAGTAACTGAGGTTAACCTGCCTGGGATAAACATATATCTATCCTAAGATAATAAGAAGGAATATACTCGAAGGGCCGACTAGATGGACCCAGTGATCTTTGTCTGCTGACAGTCTATGTTTCTATGTTCAGTTTACATTATTCAAGCTCCTGATTTCTTTTTCTAGGATACAAGCTAGTAAGGGTTTGTTCACAGGTTTTAGAATATTTTTAGAGTATGTTTGTATGTGCTCTATACATTGTGGATTTTATGCCGCAGATTTTATGCTGTGTTTAATTGATTTACTCTACTAGTATAATTAAATGCAGCATAAAACTTGTGACATTGTCACATCAATATCCACATATGAAAACTAGGGATGAGCGAACCGGCCGAGGTCCGGGTTCGTATGAACCTGAACTATCGGCTTCTGATTCCCGCTGTCTGCCCGCTCCGTGGAGAGGGTGGATACAGCCTGAGGACCACCTGGAAAACTGGGATACAGCCTATGGCTATGGCTGTTTCCCAGTTTTCCAGGCGGTCCTCAAGGTTGTATCCACCCTCTCCACGGAGCGAGCAGACAGCGGGAATCAGAAGCCGATAGTTCAGGTTCATACGAACCCGAACCTCGTCCGGTTCGCTCATCTCTAATGAAAACCTCTGTGTGAACATATCCTAATGCAGTGTGGGGCATATCTATCTGTTTAAACACAAATGCACATATACTGTAGATAATGTAGATAACGTATACTGAACAAATACAGGAAAGGGTTCTTTTAGTTGATGTCAGTGGCAATGCTTTTCAAAAATGTGCCACGATACGAGAATCTATTATGTGTGAGTGCAACATAAAAGAAAGATCCCTCATTCAAAACATCAGAAAGCACCATCATGTAGGTTAAAGTAGACATCAATAAACATGTGTATGCAGGTTTTATTATTGAGCTGGCATGTTTAGCTACAAGGCTGTATTCTGCTCTTGTATTTTAGCTGTCCTAGGAGTACAACATTTTTCCAGCAGACCACAGGGAAATGAGGATGGATCGGATGGAGTAGATCTTAGAAGTAAGTAATATTTAATGGGAGCAAGCAATGTGCATGTCATGATCGCGCCTGAAAAGGCATCAGTGCCACCCTCTGCTGCGAAGATTCGACCTCTGCGCCAAAGACTGCGATTTTGGCCATAATCTTCCATTTATTCTGTGTTTTGTTTGCCTTTGTGTGTGCCCTGTCTGAACTGTGGAATAAAAGAAAAGGAAAAAAGGCCCGGCGCCTCGTGTAATACTGACAAATATATAGGATGATTGAGAGATAGAAGGTTGCTCACCTTGTTGCCCCTTGGGCTTTGTGCGTATCACCCCTCACTGTCCGTGGGGGTACTGGGGGTCCTGTGAAAGGTCCGAGGTATGTGGTGGATAGGATAATGGCTGCTGAAGCTGATGATACCCAAAAACGGGTTACTCCCAAATGGAGGGGCCCGTGAGGACAAGTATAGGTAAGAGATAAAAATAAAACCGCAGGGGTATATATTACCAGCGCTGCCAAAATTATCCAAAGATAGCCGGATGTAGTAAGACAATAGGTTTATTCTTAAAAGCTTTTAAGAATAAACCTATTGTCTTACTACATCCGGCTATCTTTGGATAATTTTGGCAGCGCTGGTAATATATACCCCTGCGGTTTTATTTTTATCTCTTACCTATACCTGTCTGAACTGTGTCTTATTTCTTCTGGTCTGCTAATTGTTTTCCCTGCCCCACCCGTGTCTGTGCTTCTAAGCTTCCCTGGTCATGTAACGGTTAACCTGCCTTTGCCTCAGTGATTGACAGCTGGTCCCTCCTATCATCTTCTGGACTTGGTTCCTGGTGTCCTATTTAAGATTTCAGCTTCTGCCTGTGCCTTGCCGGTTATTGACTTAGTCTCTGCCTGCTTGCGTGTTCTGTTTTCTAGTTTCTCCTGATTCCTGCTTTGTATCTCTGACCTCCCTTGCTTGCTGCCTGCCCCCGACCATATTGCCTGTTATTTGACTAGTCTTTTGGATCCTGATTTTGTACCTTTGCTGCCAGACTGTTGTGACCCGGATTGCTGACCATTCTTATTGTGTTTGTTCGTTTTGTCTTGTCTACTGTTTCACGTATTCAGGCCAGAGATCGCCGCCAAGTTGTCCGCTGCCATTTTAGGGCAGATTGCGGCAATTAGGTAGGGACAGTGGGCGGGGCTGAGCTCAGGGCTCACTGTCTCTGTGTTTGGTGTGACTGGTCCTGACAGTGCAGCTGTTTACCGGATGCCGATCAACGCTAACATACCCATGTATTACTATAATGACCTTGTGTCGTAGATGTCGTGAAAGCTGAAAAGGTAAAACCTACATTTGAAGACCCTCCAAATCCAACAAATGTGGAAGAGAGTTTACAGAGGATAAAAGCTAATGATCCTTTCCTTGTTGATGTCAACTTGAACAACATTAAGGTTTGTAACAATTATACATGATCACCCCTCACTAACTGGAAACCCTAGGATTCAAGTGTAACAAATAGACTTAACATTGTAATTAAATCAACTGATACAATTTTGTCTAGTTGTTTATGGAAATATATCCAACTTACTTAAAAGGTTTTCCTGAGATTTTAAGTTAAGATCCCAGAGCAGGAAAAGTTTTATATATATATATATATATATATATATATATATATATATATAACCAAAACAATTACTTAGGCTAAATCTCTGAAGATAGAACTTTAATTTTTGGCCTCCAACCCATACCTGTACATGCTTGACCTAAAGGGGTTATCCAGGCTTTTAACAATAATGACCAGACAGGCCATGAGTATTAGATCGCTAGAAAACCACCTCTCTGCACCTATGTTGATCAGTAGAGATGAGCGAATCAATCATCTAAACAAAGCAAAGTGCTTTGTTTGATCAGCGCTCCGCTTGTAAAGCTACCGGTCTTTCATCGCTGCTCTGCTACCTGCCACTGGCCTAGGATGAAGAAACTTTTCCGGGAAACCAGCTTTTGCTCCGGTACTCGGGGTGGAGTGGCAGGGAGCAGAGCAGTGCTGACAGCCTGGTGGCATGATGAGCAGAGCACTGATGAAATGAAGCTATTCGCTTCTGCTGAGCGATTTGCTCATCTCTATTGATCAGCTGTTTAAAGAGGCTGCAGAGCTAGCAAAGAAAGGCAACCTTTCCAGTATTTATTGGTGCTTGGCCTTGTAGACAATGTTCTTTGAGTAGCAGTAGTGCAAGGAACTGCATCGTTTTCCCAATCACTTTGCATCACACACACTTCCATGGAGTGCCAGTAAACACTGAACTGGTTGCGAAGAGACCTAGGGCCTCTTTAAACTAAGCTAATTGTCAATGTTAAAAGCCCAGATAACCCCTTTAACAGTACTCCAGGCCATTGTCAGATCATGACTGTTTCCCTGAACAGACCTAGCTCCACACTTAACACCTCCAACGTATCCATATTGGGTTGGGTGGAGGCTTAGGAAATTAAACATTGTCACTAACTCACTGTCCAGTCTGCAATGTTGGTTGCAAAAGTAGCACTTGTTACTGCAGTGAAGAGTTGTTCTTTCTGAATGGGGGTGGCCCGCCTGATCAGCAGGTCTGCTCCATGTCTCCCAGCCTTTAGCATACCTGGCTTTCAGTCCTCCTGTCTTTTCTGAAGATGAGTCAAAGCCAGGCCTACGTTACCCATACCAACAACACAACCACTTGTCCAAAGTTTACCATTAGCACCTGCTTTTTTTATATCCTAGTTGGGCTTCTCACCACCATAGCAGCACAGCAGAACACAACCAGCGTGACCACATACATCTCCCAATCTCTTCCTGGGCCTATGCTGCATACTTTAGAAGCCTGCATATGTACTTTCAGTCCTTTACTAGCTCTCTTCTCCTGTTTAACAACCTCTTCCTGATTCCTGCTAGAAATGGGACACCTAGTGGCAACAACAGAAATTACAGGGTTAAATCCAATACATAAAATTGCATAAAATGTCAGTACAAGCAACAGTAAACATATAAGGGGACATTTATAAGACCGGCCTACTTGTATGCTGGTCTTAAATTAGGCTCCATCCCCAATCACCCTGTCGGATTCACTAAGAGGCGCATGCCTCTTAGTGAAATCGGCCTAACCTGTGCCTGCCATGCGATAGATGCAGAAATCTACACCGCCATGATTTATATCTGCGAGCAGACATACATAAGTCATGGTAAATCTGGCACGGGAGGAGGCCACGCTTCCTCCCGCCTTGCCAAACACCCCCTGCCTGCCCATTAGGCAGGTGATACGGCTGGCTTACCCAGGGAGAAGGGGGCCAATCTGCGCCTTGTCTCTTGCCTACGCCAGAGGTACAACTATGATGAATCTCCCCCATAGTTATATACATATATTATCCACAAAGGCAAAAAAATATAAAATAAACCACTAAGCAGTCCATAAATTGCAATGGGGGACATAGAGTTCCCCCCCATCCTTACAAGTGATATGACTCTCAGCACTGAGGGGACACGTGAACATACCCTTATAAAGTCTGCTGTACAAGAATAATGTCCTTTTAAGTGAATGACTTGATTACTATTTTTATTGTGAGTTACTGCGGAGTTTAATTTGGGAATGTGCCTCGTGAAAAATACTGGCTGGTGCTGTAACCCCCCAACTAAAAGCTCTGTTCATACTTAGTGTTTTTTCTGTTGCGCAGTGAGTGATGTCTATTATGCTGAACTGTTTCATTTGTTGAAAAAAATGGAAACCTACTGATTCCATTAAAAGGACCAATGATCACATGTATTGTTGGCTGGATTACAACTAGCATAATTCTAGTGAATTCTTTGGACCCTGAAATGTGTTGCTTGAGAGATTACATTAATAAAACATTATTGCTGTTTCATTGCAAGAGTTATGCTGGTTGTAGTGCAGCAAACTTAAACTACTGGTGATGCTCGCTTATTTTCTGACCCATACCGATCTTAAAGGGGTTATCCAGTGCTACAAAAATATGGCCACTTTCTTCCAGAGAAAGCAGCACTCTTGTCTCCAGTTTGGGTGTAGGTTTTGTATTGGTCCGTTTACCCGAAGTGATAATTCGCCCCATCGATCGTTTAACTATTTTGAAGAAATCATTTGGTTTTATAACGATCAGCATTTAGATGAATAAATCGTTAGAAAAATCGTTATTGTGATTGTTTTTAAGATCGCTTAAGCCCATCTCACACATCTCTGCAAATTTTTAGCCAATGACCAACCACGATTTGAGAACATGTTGAAAGATGACAATGAAAGATTTCTCGCTCGTCGCTTGATTGTTCACTGTGTTTACAAGAGCCGATTATCGCTCAAATGCGATCATTATTGTGAAAATTTGTTCCGTGTAAACGCACCATTACTCTGTTCTATTGAAGTGAATGGAGCTTAACTGCAAACCCCACCTGAACTGAATGCAAGAGTGGTGCTGTCTCTGGAATCAAGTGGCCATGTTTTTGTAGGGCTGGAAAACCCCTTTAAAAATTACAATTGGAGCAATTGCTGGTGACTAGTGATAGTTTACTGAACGTTTCAGTTCGTCCAAACCCAAACGTCATTTGGCTCCTGATGGCTGATGAAGTTGGATTCAGTAAGTCTGCTTATCTCTACTGGCGACTAATCACTTTTTGTTTGGTGACAGTTAACCTATAGGTCCCTATTAACAAGCAGGCTTGAATGGGTTATCCCAAGATTAAAAGTGAATGTACTGTAGCAGTGGACCAGCCACTCCACTCACTCTGACAACTGATCTCTGTTCTTATTATCAGGCAGTTACGTGTGTATGTTTGTGTGTACCAGGGCTCTGCTAAAACTATTGTAAAGGTTCATAGATCCATACAAAGTTGTGCGTACATGTAAATTTTGCTTTAAGGATGTATCACCTGTTTTGTTTTTCAATGATCTGTAGAACATCCCTATACCAACCCTAAAGGAATTTGCAAAGTCTTTGGAATCAAATACCCATGTTAAGAGTTTTAGCCTTGCAGCAACAAGAAGCAATGATCCAGTAGCTATTGTAAGTATATATTAGACATGAATTATTCTAGATAATGGTGATTGAAATCACAAGGTCACACCATGCTTATAAAGAAGCTAGATTCAAATGTCGATAGTTCGGGTTCGTACAAACCAAACCTCGCCCGGCTTGCTCATCTCTAATCCAAATACAGTGGTGCCTTGGATTACGAGCATAATTCGTTCCGGGACCGTGCTTGTAATCCAAATCCACTTTTAAACCAAAGCAACTTTTTCCATAAGAAATCACCCATATGCAGACACTTGGTTCCACACCCAAAAATAATAATAATTTTTTTATTCTGAATAACATGTAGAACAGATGAAACAAACAATGAGAAACAGCTGAATATGTGATAATATAAGTTACTGTACAGTATAGCAATCAGCATGTGGAGTATAATGTATAGTGAGTGCATAAACCTGGAAAACACAGCAGCAGTTTGTAGATACAGGAGGGAGCTGCAGATCCAAATAATGCAGTAGCGTAGTACAACAGGCTAGAATAGAGAAGCAGTGTGAATGGATGAGTATAAGTGCAAGCACATTAGAGCAGCAGTGTGTATAGCTGAGTGTGAATGCAGCCACATTATAGCAGGAATGGAGAGGATGAGAAACACAAGGACTGACAAAGAGCATGAAGGAATGAGCAGGGCAGATGTGGGCAAATAAATGTAACGCTCTCTGTCTGGGGAGAGAGGGGTTACAGCTATGAAGAGATTACCTCCACAGTCCTGTCCCCTGATGCAAGCCCCAGCATGAAGTGGATCTGCCATGAATTGCAGGTGAGGGAGACTTCCTGGGTCAAAGTACAGTGCTGTAGACCCCACTATGCAGACCATTTGCCTCCCCAACTCTCCCTTCCACCCAGTACAGGGAGCTCTTAAACCAAAGCAATGCTCTTCAACCAAGTTACAATTTTGAAAAACTGTGAGCTCTTGTTAAACGCTCTTAATCCAAGTTACTCTTAAACCACGGTACCACTGTATATATCATAGCTTGTGGCCATGTATTGTGATCATAGCTGTAATTCGTAGCATGGGGGTTATATATAGGAACATACAATAACCATACATTGTAAGCCATAAGATTGTCCCTGGCTGCACCCCTCTCCGATGACTTTACCAATAGTGAGATATCAGACCATGTTGTCTCCGGGCCATTCCTGCTTCTGTGACATCTAATGTAATTGTCTGGTACGTGCGACAACTAGTATTCAGTATGTAGCCACATAACCCCTAGTGATGTCAATGTCGCTTCAAGCATTTTTACCATCAATGCACATTGTAATGTCATTCTTCTGACTGATGTCATCCCTATTGTAATTCTATCACATGCGTTTTACATATGTAAAGTAAGAACAGTTGTCTGAAGTGTGTAATAATGTGTGTAACTTATCCCTTACCATTCTGCCATCTTTAAGGCTTTTGCAGATATGTTGAAAGTTAATAAAACTTTGAGGAGTCTCAACATTGAAACAAACTTCATAACTGGAACTGGGATTTTGGCTCTTGTAGAAGCTCTGAAACAAAACCGCACCCTGACAGAGATTAAGATTGCTAATCAGGTAATGGTATAATCATTTATTTAGCATGGGACAGCTAGTTATAGCTCAGACCCATCTGACATCTACCTTCCTGCCTGCAGAGACAGCAGCTGGGGACTGCCGTGGAAATGGAAATCGCTCAGATGCTTGAAGAGAACGCAACAATTCTTAAATTCGGTTATCAGTTTACACAGCAAGGCCCAAGGACCCGAGCAGCTGCAGCCATTACCAAGAATAATGACTTAGGTGAGTTCTGATGTGATAACATTACCGGCAGCATAGAGCACCCCGCAGTATGACTGTAAGTGATACCAGATATCACCAGCTATACCAGAATGGTCAACAGATGTCAGACATCAAAGATTAGGAAGCCAGGTATAACAGAAGGGAAAGCAGCTTCTAGAGTGAAGGAGCAGAGAATAGTCATTGCACATATGAAGGTGCTCTGGTGTCATTTGGTCAGCAATGCAGAGCATGCAGAAATCAGTATATAAAAAAAAAAGTGGAGTAAAAAATACTAGAAAACAGTTGTACATATTTTCATGCTGATCCTTGAATGTAGCCTGTGTTATATTCCAGAGCTGCATTCACAATTCTGCTATGTGCCATCAAAAAATAATGAAAACTGCTCATTACCAGTAAGTCTAATGAAATCCCCAAATAATAATAATCATAGAGATAAGCGAACCTGGAGCATGCTCGAGTCCATCCGATCGTTCGGCATTTGATTAGCGGTGGCTGCTGAACTTGGATAAAGCCCTAAGGCTATGTGGAAATCATGGATATAGTCATTGGCTGTATCCATGTTTTCCAGACAACCTTAGAGCTTTATCCAAGTTCAGCAGCCCCAGCTAATCAAATGCCGGTCGGGTTCGGATGGACTCGAGCATGCTCCAGGTTCGCTCATCTCTATTCATAATGTAAAAACCTTAGCGAGAGCTGCATAAACTATACAGGACAGGGCAACTGATGCTTCCAAAAGTACACAGGACCAGCAGCAATTAAGTCACTAGAGCCAATGTGGCATCCATAAGGATTCAAAACTTCACCTGTAATGGATTAAAACGCCCAAATTAAAAACAGCAACGCCTCCACTACCTTTTTTGCGGCACAACTGATACTGTGAATTAAGAATTATTAAGCTAAGGCAGGATTTATGACCTACAACTCCAAATGGTATTCCCTTCTCTCGGTGTCTGATAGCAAATTATGGCAGTGAGACAAGGGACTCCCCCCCCCCCCCCCCCCCCCCCCCCCTTCCTTCTCATGATCCTTTTCCATTCTAATTTTAGTAAAGTAACAGAAACAGAACTTTTCCTTTTATATATTCTGTGATCGGGGCTGGGTGACGGAAGCTACTTCAAAAAAATAGAGCCCACCAGCTGCCATAATATCTGTATCCAGCACCCTGGGCCACGGCAGTATAAGCACTGAGGCCAGTGAGTTCAGCACATTATCACTGCAGAGAAGTAAGCAATTTAGCCAGGAGGACTGGAGCGCCGTCACTGGACTCAGCAAGGATATACAATGTGTTATTTTATCACCATAGCCGGCTGTAACTGATACAGCTACTTTCAAGGGGTTGTTTAACATATAAAACTTTTTTTACCTTTACCCCTTCTGAATGTATGATGTACATGGCATACCTCATCTGGGGAGGTATGGAACAGGCTCAGAACTCAATAGCAACTGCATAGTAATGGTTATGCTGATCAGTTATGCCAGTGCTTCTCAAACTTTTTCTACTGGAGCCTCACCCAAAAGACCAAGGCAATGCCTGGGCCTCACCAGACTGACCAAGAGGGTGCCTGGGCCTCACTATCTGTGGTGAAAGTCCATTTAAAAGCTGAAAATAATGTTAGGGACGCCTTTCACCCGTCTCCCAAGCTCTAGATACCAATGAAGCAAGTACAAAATAAATTAATAATGTTGCTAAAATTGAGATTTTTGCAAACAGCAAAAGGACTGTGCAGATTATAGTTACTTTGTGAAAACTGGCTTCTCAGCTGGGCCTCACCAACAACTAGGGGGCGCCTCACTGGTAAGTCGCCTCACAGTTTGAGTTATGCAATAGGCCTCTGTGGCTTCAATGTTAGATCTGCTGGTACAAAGACACAGGATTGACTGCAAACTGCAGTGCAATAGTATTGCAGTGTGTCATACAACTGATCAAATCATCGCTTGTACAAATGAAAAAAGTACCTACTGCCAGAATAGTTTGTCACATCTGGAGATGAGCACAATTTGAGCATGCTGAATGAAGTCTGATCGCCCTGAGCGCCCCCCCCCCCCCCCCCCAAAAAAAAAAAACAAACAAACAAAAAAACGGAATTCAGCGACTCACAGGTGACGTCTTCTTTGATCTGAGGCGTCACTTTCCTTTTCCTCTCCTTCTGGCTCAGACCTCCATGATGATTTCTTGCAGCAACAGTTCATCTCTTGTGAACCTGCCAGACAAACATCTTAGGTTCGGCACTTTCACAACAACTTCCCCTTTTTTGTGCCATGTGCAGTGAAGTCAGTAGGTATGTGGGTTGCCCCCTGTATGTAGGATCCCCTGCTGTGCCCCCATATAGTAATAATCCTCCCTGTGCTCCCCCCATAGTAATAATCCCACCTGTGCTCCCCCCATAGTAATAACTGTGTAGACCCCCATAGTATAGCCCTCCCCCGAGTAGCCCCCCATAGTATAGCCCTCCCCCAAGTAGCCCCCCATAGTATAGCCCTCTACCCAAGTAGCCCCCCATAGTTTAGCCCTCCCCCCTGTGTAGCCTTCCATAGTATAGCCCGCCCCCCATAGTATAGCCCTCTACCCAAGTAGCCCCCCATAGTATAGCCCTCTCCCCGAGCAGCCCCCCATAGTATAACCCTCCCCCCTGTGTAGCCTTCCATAGTATAGCCCTCCCCCCTGTGTAGCTCCCCACAGTATAGCCCTCTACCCAAGTAGCCCCCCATAGTATAGCCCTCTCCGAGCAGCCCCCATAGTATAACCCTCCCCCCTGTGTAGCCTTCCATAGTATAGCCCTCCCCCCTGTGTAGCTCCCCACAGTATAGCCCTCTACCCAAGTAGCCCCCCATAGTATAGCCCTCTCCAAGCAGCCCCCCATAGTATAGCCCTCTCCCCAAGCAGCCCCCCATAGTGTATTCTTCCCCCGTGTAGCCTTCCATAGTATGGGCCCCTTTGTAGCCCCCACTTGGCAGCATTTATGAGAAAAAAAAAATACTCACCTGTTCTGGATCCTGCAGCAGCGTCTCCCAGCGTCTGGTAGCTGAACTTGCAAGTACAGTGAGCTTCCGGCACAGGCAGCCTGCCACACACTGTCCCGGAAGCTCACTGCTGTAGCCCCGCAGCGCCCGGACTTCTCTCCTCTCCTCAGCAGCTGACATGTGACGTCATCACGTCACATGTCCACCGCCAAACAGGAGAGAAGTCCGGGCGCTGCGGGGCTACAGCAGTGAGCTTCCGGGACAGTGTGTGGCAGGCTGCCTGTGCCGGAAGCTCACTGTACTGCAAGAAATCCGGCGGCCGCGGCTCCTTAACGCCCCTGGAGGGACCGGCCCGGGGGGCGCCCGATCCTGCCGGGTGGGGTAGCGGCGGGGGGAAGATGACGGGGCGGCTGAGCGGCCGGGGCGGGGAGTGCGCCACAAGGTGAGGTCCGGGGGAGGGGGGGAGAGGGTGCCACCAGCGCACCCTAGCTGTCGGCGCCCCGTGCGGTCGCCTGACCCGCCCGCCACTAGAAACGGCCCTGCCCTAGGTGTACCTCAAACGTCTTCAGCCAGTGGTATACAATTGCTAAATGAGCGGACTCAAGCATGCTCAAATTCCACTCATCTCTAGTCACATCGCATCCCAGAAAACATGGAAGAAAAAGCGGTCAAAATTTTATATTTGTTTCACAATGGTACAAGTAAAAATACAGATCAGTGACCCTTCACACAGCTCTGTAGATGAAAAAATATGAACTGTGCTCAAAATGTGGCAATGCCAAACTATTTATTAAGTAGTAAGAAAAGTTTGTAATCCATTATATGGTAAAATGAAAGGTGCCAATAAAAGTACAACTTGCCCCACAAAAATAAACCCTCATTTGATTATGTAAATGAAAATGTTAGGGAAAAGGGGAAAAATAGAAAACAAAGAAAAATCCTGAAGCAAAAACTTTCCTAACTAAATGCTTTCACAGCACTATCCATCAGAAGTAACATTGCACAGCAATATACAGTATAATTCACACTAGCAGCGGGTGGCTATAACAGGAACTGTCACTATTAGGAATTTCATCTTTAAAATAAGTACATACTGTTTGATTCCTATATTTTGTGAACTGAAAGAGCCGGTTTAAACTAGTGACCAAGAAGCTGAACAGAATGCTGTACCTCTTACACTGTTCTGTGCAGCTGATATAGAGAGATATTTTTGAATAACATGGACGATATGCAGTCCTCTCCATTAGCATGAACCCAGTAGTCCTGGATATTCATGAGAAGCAGAAAACTCCACCCCCAGCTGCTGATTGGCAGTTATCTATCCATGCTGTGTATAGGGGCTCAACTGTCAATCAGCACCCTGGGGGTGGGATCAAATATCCTGCATATTAGGAGAATGGCTGAACAGAAAATGTAAGTAATACACCGATCTGTTCAGCATTTCTGTCACTAGATTATGCTGCCCAGCAAAAACTTAGTGAAAGATTCCCTTTAAATATGTAAATAAAATATTCAGATTTTATTAAACTAATTCTGTTTCTCTCTGCAGTTCGTCAAAAAAGAATTGAAAGGGACCATCAGTAAAGGGGGTAAAGCTGGAGATTCACATGCTGTCTTCTTTTGGAAGAAGTGGAGGCCAGTCTGCAAGACGGATAGCTGCACTAATGTCATGCAGTCCTTGGGACTACTTTTTATTGCTGACTTCTGAAGACTTATAACAGCACTACATATTTAAATTTTTTTTTTCTTTTCAAAAAACCTGCACTTGTACTTTGCATATGAAAACAGGTTTAATGTGACATACAACTCATGACTGTGTCAGTGGAGTGCTGATGTTGCCAACCCTGTGGTTCTGTCATGTGACCCCCGTTTCTTTTTATATAGGGCACATGGCACTGCCTTGCCATCTTTCAGTAACTTCATATATGATCCGTTTTCAGTTGTCATCTTTCATGTAGCATTTTATACAAACAGTGATTATATAGTTGCCAGGCTCCATTAAAAAGCCAAAAGCAACCAAATAAAAGCTTGCCCCTTTCTGTCTTTGGTTAGAAAAGTGCAACAGCACTGCTTGCAGTCATTTATACACATGTCTCTATAGTATATCTTAGGCTTTTCTCAGCTGTTCACAACCCATGTGAGTCAAGTTAGGTTAGGGCTGGTACGTGACGTAGATCACCATGTTACGCTGCCTAAATCCTGCTACATTGCAGCTGAAATTTAATAGGGCAGCATTGCGGCCTACATGTGGCTGTGACCCTGGAAGGGTTTCTGGTTATGGCCACTTGCGACCACATTCACTTTCATTGGCTGCGAAACAGCGATTTTGGTTATGTGACCTGTGTTGCACACAAAGGGGGAGATTTATCAAACATGGTGTAAAGTGATACAGGCTTAGTTTCCTTTAATTTTCCAAAAGATCTGTGAGGAATGAAAGGTGGAGTCTGCTTGGTTGCTAGGGCAACTGAGCCAGGTTACCTTTTCACCATGTTTGATAAATCTCCCCCAAAGTGTCTATGTAGCCCTCACCTTAACATGTGGTACAGCAAAAAACAAATATAAGGCTAGGTTCACACTGCGTTTTTGCAATCCGTTTTTTTCATCTGTTTGTTTTAAAAAAACAGATGAAAAAAACAGATGCATTTGTGTGCATCCGTTTTGATCCGTTTTTCCATTATCTTCCATTGTAAAAAAAAAAAAAAGGATCAAAACGAATCCGTTTTTTTGACGGACACAAAAACTAGAGATGAGCGAATTTGCCGAAGTTCGGGTTCGTATCGGCTTCTGATTCCCGCTGTCTGCAGCCTCCGTAAACAGGGTGGATACGTAAGGACCGCCTGGAAAACTGGGATACAGCGTATGCCAATGTCTGTATCCCAGATTGCCGGGTGGTCCGTAAGGCTGTATCCGCCCTGTTTATGGAGGCTGCAGACAGCAGGAATCAGAAGTCGATAGTTCAGGTTCATACGAACCCGAACTTCAGCAAATTCGCTCATCTCTAACAAAAACACTGACACTACTTTTGTGTCCGTTAAAAAAAAAACTGATCCGTTTTGATCTTTTTTTTTTTACAATGGAAGTCAATGGAAAAACGGATCAAAATGGATGCACACAAATGCATAGTTTTTTTTTCATTAGTTTTTAGCAAAAAAACGGATGAAAAAAACGGATTGCAAAAACGCAGTGTGAACCTAGCCAAATGCTGAACCGAAGACTCTATGGTAAGAGGGTCATGTTTACATCAATATATACATATATCCAATGTCCACAGGGTTTTTATGTCTTATGTTCACTTTTTGTACCAATGGCTAAGACACTAAGATAAATCTGACCTAAAAGGGATTTTTTTTTACTTTTGACATTTTTGTTACATCCAGGGAATATGCCATAATGGCTGTAATATGTGGCAAACACTTTTCTATTTCTGTAGCTTCCATAGTTTGCACATGCATGGTCACCTGTCCATTTCGTCTGCTCCTGTATGCAGCCACCCTGGTTTGCAGGACTAGGGGCCAGGGGACACTCTTGCCTGTGTTCCTTCCAAATGCGAGGGATAATATATAGCCCCCAAAAGTGGGGTTCTTGTAGCTATATAGTGGAAACTTATAGGATAATGTAGCTTTATGAGCATCTTATAGATGCACTCTAAAATGCCACTCTCTCATAGAGGCCATTTAAAGCCCAGATTATGATAAGATGTAGAATTCTATGGAATAGCTTTTTCCATCCTGCTGTACACTCCCTTATACAATGCTGAGACTCTCTAAAGCTGAATCTCACTATGTTACGTTAAGATACTTATGGATATGTTTACACTGCTAACTGTTTTGCATGGGGAACTACAAAACTATATGCTTTGCTGTGAATGACATTGTATACTGCACTAAATAGAATATCAGTGTTTAATATTATCAGCACCCTGTTACATTGTCTATATCTGTGTATGGTGGGATCATGGTGCTATTAATTTATATATATTATTGTGAAAGAATATATACAACTCATATAAGAACATGGCAGAGATAGTATTGATGTGATGTAACCTGTCATCAAGTAAGGGATTTCATTACTACAAGGTCATATTCACACTGTCTAGGTAGTATATGGCCTAACTGCGGTGTAAATCCTAGAATGGCCAGCAGATGGCACTTTAGCTTTTGGGATATTACAGGGAAAACGACACATGTTCTGCTAAAATCTTTAAACTTATCCCACAGGACATAAGGCATTACTATTACCCAACATGCATCAGTTATGCTATTCTCTATAGAACTAAAATACTCAGCAGTATATTAGTTAATGTGAATATAACCTGCAACACAAGGCTGGTCGATCACTAGGTGCTGTCTGTGCCTTTTTAGTACACGTTTTATCTGTTGGCGGTACAGTATATTATTCCATACAGGTACGATCCGATCACAATGTTTTTTAAGCCATTATATTTATAGGAATACTATGTTTTAATATTCCCTGATACACAACTATAAAGTCTATATTGATGAAGGGATCTTGTTGGAGTTACTGTAACTGTGATAAAGGAGGGGCAGAATGATGTTAGCTGTCATTATATGGTAATATACTTGCCATACATTTATTGTAGATGAATAGTGCAAGCTAGTTCTTATGAAAGACATCTGATTCATCCTGAAAAGTAGGTCAGCCACATTATGATAGGGATTAGGACCTTCTTCATCTCAGGCATACGCCAAGTGTAAGTCATACAGTTCTTTTCCCTACTAGACACTTTACTCTTGCAAAGTATTGTAATAATCACAATTATCAGTTGTAATGTATAAAATATTATGTCAAATACTTGGGGGTGGGGTGGGGGGGGGTTATTACGCTGTCATATAGAAAAATACTTATTGGTAATATCATAGCGACCAATCACAGCTCAGTTCTCATTTCCTATAGTGCTCTGCTAAAAGGATAGCTGTGATTTTTATGGGCAACAATGAGGATTTTACTAGAAGACAGCGCCATAAATGTCCTCCTTGGTGTATAAAAGAAAACTATAAAGATGGCAATGTGTCGTTCCTCTGTACATTGTATTTGTTCAGGACATGTACCGTAATATGTTCATTCTAGATGTAAGAAGCTCTTTTCAATAAATAAGACATTTTGGTGACTGAAGTGTTTTATGTATAACCTGATAATACTAATGCTCACAAGAATGATGTATATTAGAAACTTCTTCAGTCTGGCATTAATAGGACCTGGTAAGTGCTGGGATATCAGTCAGGAACACTAAACTGCCAAATTTACTTCAGAAAAACATCACCCCCCTTAAACACACACACACACGCACACGTACACACACACACAAACACATATGGACACAGGAAACAATGGCCTGGAGCTGACCCACTAACTTCTTTAAGAGAGTTTTCTAGGCACGCTCCGTGACCTGTGCATTGTACAGGGAGATAGAGTAAGGCCGAGTTCTGACTAATACTTTATTGTACATGGCCTGATCCTTTCTCCTTTATCACCCGGTGTCACTTTTTACTGTTTATGATGATTGTGAACAGGTAATGTCAGCTTATTAGCCTTAGTGTCCTGAAAAGTTTCCAGAATATTTTAAAATGTAAATGGTAAAATGAGAAATTAGAAAAAAACATCACCAAAATTTATTTTAAAATTATGTTAAACACAAGACCATTAAATAATAGGTCATTTTCTAGTTGCACATTTCCTTTAACTCCTTAAAGGGGTTGGCCACTTTATAGTAAAATAGTTCAGTATATAGTATTAGTAAATGGTGTGGTGACTCTGTTCATAAGATGGCCAATGTGGAGGAGCATGTGACCATACCCCACCCCCAGTGTCCACCACTGAGCCGGTATACATGTATGTCTCTGGAGACACTGGGGGTGGAGGATGGTCACATGCTCCTCCATGTCGGCCATCTAAAACTTTTTTTTCTTTTTACAAAAAAATTATATTTAAAATTTTCCTATTGTGACCCCTATAACCGTTATATTTTTTTTACCAATAGGTCTGTCTAGGGGCTCTTTTTTCTAGTTTTTATTAGTACCATATTGGTGTAGATGGTAAATTTTGATACATATTAAAACATATATATATACTGTATATATATATATATATATATATATATATATATATATATATATATATATATATATATATATTCCTTTTTTTGTTTATGTTGTTCACCATGCAGGAACAATATCAAAGTATACCAAATATGTATTGTTGAGGGTTTTTTTTTTGCATATATATATTTTTTTTAAATGAGAAGAGGGGGAATTTCAATGTTTATTAGGGGAGGGGCTTTGAAATATTTTTCAAAGCATTTAAACTTTTTTTTCACACTTTTTAGGCCCCCCTGGGGACCTTTATAAGCAATCATTAGTTTGCGTATACCAATAAATGGCCATTGCACACCATCAATCAGTAATATCAGTGTTCTGCTACTCTCCCTGAGGCAGGCTCTAGTAACTGATCAGCGACTGGACAGCACAAAGGTAAGGAGGAGACCTCAAACTGCCATGGAAACTTATTGGGACCCCTGTGGTGTCAATGGCAGGTGCTGCTCCTGTTATTGACACACTTTAATGGTGCGTTCACACCTACAGGATCTGCAGCTGATTTTCTGCAACAGATTTCATTTAAATAACTGAACACAGCATCAAATCTGCTGCAGATCCTGTAGGTGTGAACGCACCCTAAGAGTACCTATCACTTTGTCGGCGTATCAGGATATGTTGTGAAAATCCTGACATGTAAGCTGTCTTTCCTGACGCACACAAGGTACAAGAACTCCTAGAAGTGCCATAGACTGCATTGTAAGTGGATTACAATGCAGTCTATGGTGCTTTTGGGAGTTTCCATACCTCACTCACATCAGGAGAGAGTTAAAGGGCATAAAGGAATAAATGGAACGCAGTGAAATAGCAGAGATTTTGTTTTACTAAGTAATACACTACTTTCACCAGCAGGTGGAGATGCAACACCAATCTAATATCATGGCACAATTAAAACCAATTACAGTGATAAATTGAAGTGGTGATCAGTAAGCCTCCTTATTTACATACATTCATAGGAACATAGGATACTGTTGTAAATGGTATTTGTTAAAGGGGTTGGACAATTTATAACTGTAATGGTTTGCTATTAGCTTACATACACCTGCTCTGTGCAGTCTACATTACAGGAGACAGCCCCTCTCCATGTTGCCCCATCATGTTCTGCTGTGAATTCTTATTGTGGGGTACTGGGTGCAGATTGATACAGGACCCTGACTCTGATGACTGACTCTGATTCCAGGTGAGTGAGGGGTCATGTATCAAAATAAGGTGTCTTATTATGCTCACACTTACTCTTCTCATACTTACATTGAAACAGATCCCCTGAAAGAAAAATAAGCATTACTTTTGCATATACAGACGACATATGACAGAACGGTTCTTCAGAAAATGACTATTTTAACATTTAACATTGAAATAATATCAATTAAGTAAGCATAATTAAAGACCTCAACACAATGTTGAGTATACATGATGAAGGAAATGCTCCATCCTAATAAGAATGGTTTTGTTTTCCTGATAACACACTGTAAAAAAAAATTTATAAAATTCAGCCATCTAACTGCAGGTTACAAATATAGTTCTTTCACTATAACCTTCATGAGAAACCCCCTGCCCTCCAAAGTTTTTCTTGTTCCTCTTAAACACTGATCTTGTGAAAGTCTAGAGCAGCTACACCTAAAAAGATATCACATTAGACCAGGACTTACACCTGGGTGAAGACTTGCATAACTAGTGGATGTCTAATGCTGGGTTTACACGGAACGATTATCGTTCGAATTTGCACGATAACGATCGAATTCGAACGATAATCGTACGTGTAAACACAGCGAACGATCGAACGACGAGCGAGAAATCGTTCATTTTGATCTTTTATCTTGTTGTTAAATCGTCGTTCGTCATTCGCAAAAAATTCGCCGCAGCCCGGCCCCCTGCTCGCAGCCCGCCCCCCCCCCCTCATCTGCAACCCCCTGCGCCGGGTCGATCGCCACCCCCGCCGCCGCTCTGATGGCCACTCCTGCCGGCCACAAGCATATGTTACCTGCTCCGCGTAGCAGGTCTTCGAAATCCCCGGCTCCCCTCTTCAGTGCATTGATTGGCTGAAGAGATGAGCCGGGAATTTCAAACTGCTCCTCTTCAGCGCTGATTGGCTGAAGGGGAGCCGTTTGAAATTCTCGGCTCCTCTCTTCAGCCAATCAATGCACGGCAGCACTGATTGGCTGAAGAGGAGCCGGGGATTTTGAAGATTTTGACCTTTGAAGCCCCTATTACACGGGGTGATGTTGAGAAGCAAACAAGCGCTGTCGGCACTCACCTGCTCCTCGTTCCCCGCTCGCTGCCAGCGCTATTACACACGTCAGCAGAGAGTGGGTGAGAGCTGTGGGGGGGGGGGGGAGGTGCTGGAAGCTGTGGGGGGCTGCCCGGGGGATCACTAGATAGTCCGGGCAGCCCATAGAAAATAGCAACGGTCTGCTGCCACAGCTCCTGTTCCATCGAGCGATGACAGCAGGTCATTGCTATATTAGTCATTTGTCTTTCAACATGTTGAAAGACAAACAACAGCAACGCTCAGCCGACATTGTTCATGTCGGCTGATTGTTGTCTTCTATCACATAAGACAATTATGGGCCGTAACTGCCGATGTTGGTCGAATGCGGCTGATAATCATTTTGCATAATAGGGCCTTAAGATAGAAGTAACTAACCAACTGTAAAGTTGGCACTGACTACATCTGTATTTTCCCAGACTTATGCAGTAGAGAACATGGGATTGCTCCTCCATGTATGGTGAATGACAAGTTTGGATATGTGACCTAACTTATAGTATCGCAAATGTAAGTCTGCACAAGTCACCTTTGGAGGCCCATCTGGGTTGCCAAATCCAGGGCATTCCCAAAACTCATAGATGTGTTTCCTGCCAGATAGGGTGACTATTGCCCCCTACTGAAAAAAAACCCTCAGCCAGACGGAGTTTCCATTCAACAGAACCACATAGATTTATTCGGTAGAGCATGGTCTTCCTGACAGCTTTATCCTCTGACTTTGTCTAATAGGGCCCTAAGCCTCTGGGTAGTAAAAAGAAATTGTAGGATAGTGGTCAACTGTTCCCGCTCCAACATTGTTTGTCTTTTTGTTTCTTACAGTACCTATCTACTAGTGTAATGTCCTTCATTCATGCTATATGCACTGATTTAACGCAACATTCCCTCTAAATAGGTGTACCTTTCCTGGTCTGTTCTTTTGGTACTATGGTACTTTGACATTCCATTGTTTGCATGGACACCTGTTTATCATTTGGCTGTCATGACTGTTTAAAAACTGTACAATAGACTTTTGTGAGTTAAATATCTTTTTTTTATAATTCCCAATTTTGCCCCCAGAACAGTAGGTCATGTTCAGATCCTGGCAGTATAATAAGGGCTGGAAAGTCTAATAGGCCTAAGAGATGCACAGTGCATGTGCTAACCTAACAGTCCAAATGCCAGAGCAAAGTTAGCGCAGTCAAGATGGGTTTCTGAGGCCACCAGTGAAGACACAGGAGACATCATGCCTAAGCCAAGCAGGCCCTACTTCTCATTCACAATGGGAGGGGGCGAAGGAGGCATTGTGACGATTGGGGGGGGGGGGTGCAGCAGCGCAGGCATTGTCAGTGTCACGCCCTGCCTCTGTGACCGGACATAAATAGGTACTTTCAGAAATCAATGAACAGGCAGCATGACCAAAGATAAGCACAGAACACACTGACAGCTACAGTATACAGTGAGCCCAGCTGATCCATGGAGCACACACAGGGAGATGGAGCATAGGGGCATGGAAGCTTGTCAAACATGACCAGGGAAGTTTCTCAATCTAATAAATATTATTAAAAAAAAGACGTACATACTGTAGAAAAAAAAAACAACTAAACTCTGCAGATAAAACCTTATCTATTATTTAACAGTAGGTCTACTGTCACACTGTTACAGGAAACCCACTAGTAAGTTCTGAGCATGTTGTCAAAATTGTTCTTCTGGCATTTTGTCTTGTGGCCATATCAGCGCTTCTAGAACATACTTTTATTGGTTATTGTCATTGGTAGCTCTTTATGTCTTTGTCCAGATGTTTGCAGATATTGCTCTGTACCTGATTCACTGAACTGGATGTTGGCTTCTGCTGCAGATGTCATCATTCACTGAATAGGTACCAAGGCTATTGGCTCCTAATAAAATACATTATGTGACATGTCTGACAGTGAACCAAGAGGCATGAACACCTGTAACGCTTCACTGCTCGCAGAAACCTCATGATCTAATTATATGAGAGAAGTCTGCCATGCGGTAATACCAGCTGTTTATTGGCAGCTGAACTGAGAATTTTTTTAAATCCTGTACAAGAAGCTTTGTTTTAAAAACAATAGACTTCATTTTGCAGGAAATAATCACAACTACAAGACAACACAAGGCAGTAACTATAAAAAAATATATATTGTTACTCTCTAACCACTGTGTGTAATAAGTTTGTTGGTCAAAGCTTGCTGCTCTTGTCTCGTGTAATAGTAGGTGTCTTAACTTTTCCAGTCTTAAGCACAATGAAAGGCCAACTCCAGACATTTGGATTATAAAAGTAAACAATATGAGAGGAAAAAAAATGTGAGCAAAAACTTGAGTCCGCTCAAGTATGAAAAGTATGTTTTTTGCCAAATGTTTGCCACTATACATTTAGACACCTTTGTTATTTACAGCTCTGCGAGGCATCAGTTTCAAATTTCAAGAACAATTGCACATGCTGCCATAACAATGAGTTTGACAACTAAGCTGACCGCATGACTTTGCAGGCTAATAGCAGTTTCACCCATATTACTGCATGGCCATTAACATGGGGCTGTGCCCTTAAAGGGTTTGTCCCATAATTAATCATTAAGGATAGGGGATAACTATTTGATCTCAGGTCCAGTAGTGAGACCTTGAGAATGGTCTCCCATCATGCATGCTGCTGCTCAATCCAATTCTTAAGGCAGCTGTCAGAAATATAGTATTGCTATTCTGTAATCTCCACTAGAGTCTCACTGGAGCCCCGACGCCTAAAACAGGAAACTGAGGGTCCATTTACACACAAAGATTATCTGACATTATCTGCCAAAGATTTAAAGCCAAAGCCAGAAACAGACTATAAACAGAGATCAGGTCATAAAGGAAAGCCTGAGATTTTTCCTCTTTTCAAATCCATTCCTGGCTTTGGCTTCAAATCTTTGGCAGATAATCTGTCAGATAATCTTTCTGTGTAAATGGACCCTGACTGAACAGCATAAATAGCAATAATTAAAATGTAAATAGTATCACAATAGACCCACATAGTAGTGCTAGACAGCAGAAAGCCACCAGTTTGCTATTCTCTACAAAAATATAAAAGCTTGTTGCAGTTTATATTTTTTTCTCTTCCTTCTTTTCCTTTTTTTTCAGATTTCTTATCTTGAAGATGCTGTGATATGCTCTATATTAGGATGGGAATTATTGTTATTGGTGTTCTTTAGCAACTAGTGGAATAGGATGTTTTTCTACACCTGTTGAGTGCCAGCTGATTTTACTCCATATTGTTATGGGGGGTTTTGGCGTTGACTATTTCTGCTGACTCATTTAATGGTGTTTTTCTTTGTACATTATTTGTAATTTCCACTGTGCAATTCTCCTTTTGTTTGTCTGCTATTTGAATCACTATATGAGTGATCCCCTAGAAGTTCTGGACCCTGTAGCAGCTGCTATGGTTGCTGCAGCTGTAATACATTGATGCCTCAGGCCTCATTCACACGTCCACAAATGCTGTTCGCAGACCCGCCATCCCAGACCCGCGATTGTGGACAGCAGTGTAGTGGTCCTCAATTCATGGACCACTACATTCCAGACAGTGACCTCTTCCGCTGATCAGCACTACAGCATGTTCTACTTTTTTTTTTTTTGCTGAACTCAATTGCGGAAAGGATAAATGCGGATGTGTGAATAGCCCCATGTGATATAACTTTCTAAAAAATGCGGATCCGACGTGTGAATGAGGCCTTAATTACTATTCAAATATTTGTTTTTTCATCTAAAAGCCATAACTCTTTACTTTTTCAAGAAAGCCACTTGAGGGCATGATTTGCAGGAGCGTACCATAAAAGGCACTTTACTATACAAATGAATTCCTTGGGTGAAATTGGGTTATACCATTTCTCATGGAGTAAATTGACATTTTAAATTAGCATGATACCAAATGTATATAGATAATGGCCCAGATTTATCAATCTGTATGAAACAAAACTACTGTAATTTACCCATAAGAGCCAATCAAAGCTCAGGGTTCATATCTTAAAGGAGAAGTCTGGCGAAAATATTTATTACAGTATTATATTGCCAACTAAGTTATACATATCACCAATATACACTTATTACAGGAAATGCTTATAAAGTGTTTTTTTTTCCCTGCACTTACTACTCCATCAAGGCTTCACTTCCTGGATAAAATGGTGTTGTCACGACCGGACTCCCAGAGCTGTGCGGGCTGTGGCTGCTGGAGAGGATGATGGTAGGGGGATGCTGAGTGTCCTTCCAGTGCCCTGTGTCCCTCAGTGTCCCCCTGCCATCATCCTCTCCAGCAGCCACAGCCCGCACAGCTCTGGGAGTCGGGTCGTGACATCACCATTTTATCCAGGAAGTGAAGCCTTGATGCAGTAGTAAGTGCAGGGAAAAAGGCATCTACTTGTGTGTGTGTGAATGGGGTGATATATAAATAGTTGGTACACTGCCGGTGTGTGCTTTCATTTAATGCAGGATAACAGAATCCTATGAGTTGGTCTTTCATTTCAGTTTCCTCTCCAATCCTTCCAGTGCTTGTCCTCCGGCTTCTCTAACCTACAATCTTTGTCTGTGATACTATCTAGGGAGAGGGAAAACAAAATATAATTACACAGAGATGGCAAAGAGCCTGTCAAATTAACAGAGCAAAACATAGACCGTGACTCATCGGGAGTGGGCGGCGTTGTCGTGGAAACTGCCTTTGTGACGTAGATTTTCTATATTTCGTATACCGCATTCCCTTTCATAGCCATTCACAGGCATCCCATACAATGTAATACGTGATATTGTTGTACACCCGGGATTTCTAGAAATTTGATCACAAAGAAAGAATAATGATAGCAATAACTGCATTGTCAAGCAAATAGTTTTCCTAGAAATATTTTAAGAAAACAGTACTAGAAAGATAATGGTATTGCATAACAGAACATTATTTATATATATTATATCTTTAAAAAAAGAATCAAACACAACTCTTTGGGGATGAAAAATATTGGACACTGCCAGGGGTATTTATTGTGGAAAAAAACCACATTGTTTTCAAAACTAGTTTTAGAAAGTTATTAAGACTTGTAAAAGACTTACATTAAAAAAATCTCAAGTCTTCCAGTACTTATTAGCTGCTGTATGCCCTGCAGTTTTTTTTTTCTTTTCATTCTGATACAGCGCTCTCTGCTGCCACCTCTGTCCATTATAGGAACTGTCCAGAGCAGTAGCGAATCCCCATAGGAATCCTCTATTGCTCAGGACACTTCCTGTCATAGACAGAGGTGGCAGTAGAGAGCACTGTGTCAGACTGGAAAGAAAACAGCACTTCCTGTAGAGCATACAGCAGCTCATAAGTACAAATCTGTTTAACTTTCTAACACTAGTTGATTTGAATTTTTTTTCCCTCTGGAGTACCCCTTTAGTTAAGGTAAGATAATGCCTCAATTAATATCACTTAATATTGTATACCAATACACTTTAGATCATACCTTGGCGACCCACCAATGACTGCTGTCACCATGTGGTATAGCAATCTTTACTTTCCATTAAGAGGAATAAAAAAGCACCAACGGCGTGAACCCCAGAGAGAAGCCACGGATGCTAGTAATCCCATGGATCTTCCTCCTAAGGTTTCAGGATTCTACACTTCATTAGGTACCCGTGGTTTAATGCCTAGGGAGGCAGACTGCAGGGACCAGTGCTGATGCCCCCCAAAATGTATTTTCTTGGAGTAGGAGGGAGCAAGGCAGGGATACAGACTGCTAGAAGGAGTAGTCAGAGGGAGCAGAGCAGGGATTCAGACAGCTAGGAATAGTGGGAGGGAAATAGGAGGGGATAAAAACTCTCAGAAGTAGTAGTGGGAGGGAACAGGGATATAGACTGCTAGGAGGCAGTGGCGTAGCTATAGGTGTCGCCGGGGTCGCCATGGCGACCGGGCCCCTACGCTAGGGGGGCCCGCACGGCCCCCCCCTTGCCACTTGTGACAGTGTCACTTTAAGCATCCCGAGAAGCTGCGGCCGCGCAGCTTCTCGGGATGCACAGATCGCTTTGATGTTCCGCCCGCACAGTGAGCGGGCGGAACATTAAAGCGATCAGAATACAGGAGAAGGACCTGTCAGCGTCCTCCTCCTCAGTGGCGTAGCCACCGTGGTCGCGGGGGTCGCCGCCGCGACCGGGCCCGCCACAAGGGGGGCCCGCGGGGCCCCCCGATCAGTCACTCTTGTGACCGCAAGCATTGTTTTGCTTGCGGTCACAAGAGTCTGGCTCCGTCTTTCCCACGGCTGCTGCGCGGCTGCCGGGGGTGTCGCGTCTTACCCCCGGCAGCGCGCGCATCCCAGAACTACCTGCGCGCCTTGGGCCCTGACTTCCGGTTTCCGGCGCGCAGGGAGTTCTGGGATGCGCGCGCTGCCGGGGATAAGACGCGGCAGCCGCGCAGCAGCCGGGGACAGATCGAAGGAGTGAGGATCAACGTGGGAGCGCGATGTCAGGTGAGTTAAGTTTTGTTTTTTTATCAGCCTGTACGGGTGGGGGGAAAGGAGGGGGGCATCTATGAGGGTGGGGGGAAAGAGAAGGGCCATCTATGAGGGTGGGGGGAAAGGAGGGGGGCATCTATGAGGGTGGGGGGAAAGAGGGGGCCATCTATGAGGGTGGGGGGAAAGAGGGGGCCATCTATGAGGGTGGGGGGAAAGAGGGGGCCATCTATGAGGGTGGGGGGAAAGGAGGGGGGCATCTATGAGGGTGGGGGGAAAGAGGGGGCCATCTATGAGGGTGGGGGGAAAGGAGGGGGGCATCTATGAGGGTGGGGGGAAAGGAGGGGGGCATCTATGAGGGTGGGGGGAAGGAGGGGGGCATCTATGAGGGTGGGGGGGAAGGAGGGGGGCATCTATGAGGGTGGGGGGAAGAGGGGGGCATCTGAGGGTGGGGGGAAAGAGGGGGCCATCTATGAGGGTGGGGGGAAAGAGGGGGCCATCTATGAGGGTGGGGGGAAGGAGGGGGCCATCTATGAGGGTGGGGGGAAGGAGGGGGCCATCTATGAGGGTGGGGGGAAAGAGGAGCCATCTATGAGGGTGGGGGGAAAGAGGGGCCATCTATGAGGGTGGGGGGAAAGAGGGGCCATCTATGAGGGTGGGGGGGGAAAGGGAACCATCTATAAGGGAGGGGGGGGGGGGTGAAGGGGACCATCTATAAAGGGGGGGAAAGGGGACCATCTATAAGGGAGGGGGGGAAGGGGACCATCTATAAGGAAGGGGGGGAAAGGGGACCATCTATAAGGGAGGGGGGGAAAGGGGACCATCTATAAGGGAGGGGGGGAAGGGGACCATCTATAAGGGAGGGGGGGAAGGGGACCATCTATAAGGGAGGGGGGGAAGGGGACCATCTATAAGGGAGGGTGGGGGGAGAGGGGGCCATCTATAAGGGAGGGTGGGGGGAGAGGGGGCCATCTATAAGGGAGGGTGGGGGGAGAGGGGACCATCCATAAGGGAGGGTGAGGAGAGAGGGGGCCATCTATAAGGGAGGGGGTAGAGGGGGCCATCTATAAGGGAGGGGGTAGAGGGGGCCATCTATAAGGGAGGGGGTAGAGGGGGCCATCTATTTGGGGGGGGCAACATAGGGGGAGAGGGAATACACAGAGGGGGGCATATATTATTAGGGTGTCACATAGAGTCAGGGCTCCCCACTAAATGAGGGTGTAAAGGGGACAGTACAGATGTGCAGTGTGTAGAGAGATGGAGATGGTGTCAGAGTGAGGAGACTAATATGTCTGTCTGGCAGATTCTGTGGATTCGTGGCTCGGAGAAGTTCTCATAACGGCCTAGGACGGATGGAGAAGATGATGAAAAGGAAAGAACTCCGATCAGAAAAGACGTCTCCTGTGAGTCACCTGATATAACTGCACAGTAATGTATATGGTGTATAGAGCCTGTGTAGAGCTAGGGCCACCTCTATATGACTGGATGAGGTGATTTAGTATACTGGATTTGGTCAGTAATATGGTAGTGGTTGTGGTGTGGCGGTAATGTTTCCTCCCTATATACTGGTATTACTGGTAATATAGGTCTCAGTATACAGGATTTGGTCGGTAACAGTATGGTGGTAATAGGTAATATCTGTCTTGGTGTGTGTGTGTATATATATATATATATATATATATATATATATACATACACATACAGTGGTACCTTGGTTTAAGAGTAAATTCGTTTAAGAGCGTTTTGGTTTAAGAGCTCACAGTTTTTCAAAATTGTGACTTGGTTTAAGAGCATTGCTTTGGTTTAAGAACTTCCTGTATTGGGTGGGAGCGCGAGTGGAGAAGGGGCATGGCCTGCATAGCGGGGTCTACAGCACTGTACTCTAAACACCTTCCAAATCATAGCAGATCCCCTTCAGGCTGGGGCTTACATCAGGGGACAGGACTGTGGGGGGGGGGGTAATCTCTCCATAGCTGTAACCCCTCTCTCCCCGGACAGAGAGTGCTGCTATACTGTGCCCACATCTGCCCTGCTCATTCCTTCATGCTCCCTGCAGTCTCTGTCAGCCCTTGTGTTTCCCATCCTCTCCATTACTGTACAGTACAGAATAATAAATATATTTGGGGTGTGGAACCAATTGTCTGCATTTACATGATTTCTTATAGGAAAATTTGCTTTGGTTTAAGAGTGGATTTGGATTACAAGCACGGTCCTGGAACGAATTATGCTCATAATCCAAGGCACCACTGTGTATATATATATATATATATATATATATATATATATATATATATATATATATATATATACACACACATACACACACACACACACACACAACAATAACATCACTTGGTCGTGAAAGGAGGGGGGGGGCCCAAGTTGGCCTCTCGCACCAGGGCCCAGGAGACATTAGCTACGCCCCTGCTCCTCCTGTATTCCCTCCCATAGGCTGCCGGCACTTCATACCAGCAGCCTATGGGAGGCCGGGCCGTGGTCATGTGCCCCTCCGGCAGGCGTGAGGATGTGACGTCATCACGTCTGCCGGAAGTCCCGTCCCTGCGGCTCGCAAGATGGAGCCCGAAGAGGAGGAGGAGAGCTGCTGCCTGCAGCTACACAGCGACGATTAGGTGAGTAGGATGTTTGTTTTTTTAGGGGCACCTCTGGGGCATTATTAGTATATGGGGGCACCTCTGAGGGCATTATTAGCTCATGAGGGCACCTATGGGGCCATTATTTGTTCATGTGGGCACCTCTGGGGGCATAATTAGCTCATGAGGGCACCTCTGGGGGCATTATTATTGTATGGGGGCACCTCTGGGGGCATTATTAGTTCTTGGGGGCACCTCTGGGGGCATTATTATTGTATGGGGGCACCTCTGGGGGAATTATTAGTTCTTGGGGGCACCTCTGGGGGCACTATTAGCTCATGTGGGCACCTCTGGGGGCATCATTATTGTATGGGGGCACCTCTGGGGGCATTATTAGTATATGGGGGCACCTCTGGGGGCATTATTATTGTATGGGGGCACCTCTGGGGGCATTATTAGTTCATGGGGGCAACTCTGTGGGCGTTATTAGTTCATGGGGGCCACCTCTGGGGGCATTATTAGCTCATGGGGGCACCTCTGGGGGCATTATTAGTTGATGGGGGCAACTCTGGGGGCATTATTAGCTCATGGGGGCACCTCTGGGGGCATTATTAGTATATGGGGGCACCTCTGGGGGCATTATTAGTATATGGGGGCACCTCTGGGGGCATTATTAGTTCATGGGGGCACCTCTGGGGGCACTATTAGCTCATGGGGGCCACCTCTGGGGGCATTATTAGTTAATGGGGGCACCTCTGGGGGCACTATTAGCTCAGGGGGCACCTCTGGGGGCGTTATTAGTTCATAGGGGGCAACTCTGGGGGCATTATTAGTTCATGGGGGCACCTCTGGAGGCATTATTAGTTCATGGGGGCACCTCTGGGGGTATTATTAGTTCATGGGGGCACGGGGGCATTTTTAGCTCATGGGGGCCACCTCTGGGGGCATTATTAGGTCATGGGGGCACCTCTGGGGGCATCTCTGGGGGCATTATTAGTTAATGGGGGGACCTCTGGGGGCATTATTAGTCCATCGGGGCACCTCTGGGGGCATTATTAGCTCATGAGGGCACCTCTGGGGGCATTATTAGCTCATGAGGGCACCTCTGGGGCCATTATTTGTTCATGGGGGCACCTCTGGGGGCATAATTAGCTCATGAGGGCACCTCTGGGGGCATTATTATTGTATGGGGGCACCTCTGGGGGCATTATTAGCTCATGGGGGCACAGCAGGGAATCCTACATACAGGGGGCATCCCACATTCCTACTCACTTTACTGCACATTACACCAAACAGCGCAGTTACTATGGGAGCCTACAGGAGGGAGGAAGGGAAGGAAGTTGCTAGAAATGTGCGGAGCCTAAATTGTTTGTCTCGCAGATTCTAAGGGGATGAAACGTATCTGGAAGGAATCATCTTGGAGGACTGGGCCGGATGAAGAGGAAAAGGGAAAGTGACGCCTCAGATCAAAGAAGACATCACCGGTGAGTCACTGTATGACGGTTTTCTTATTTTGTAGAACATCATTTAGTAGGGGTGCCCCGAGGTGGAAAAGGTTGGGAAGCACTGCGCTAATCTGTCCCGCTGCGCCCGCTGGCACATGCTGTCATCTGATTGGGCCTCTTACCTAATCAGATGACAGCAAGTACCAGCGCCCCCTCCTCCAGACATCTGCCTTGGCGGCCCAAGCTGTGTCCTATGGCCGTATCTTTACCGCGTTGAGCTCCAGCTTGTGCTGCATCTACATTATCTGTACTCAGAGATATCACTGTGTTATCTGTGGTGTTACATAGGACTGCAGGGGACATCTACTACATGATCTGTACTCAGAGATATCACTGTGTTATCTGTGGTGTTACATAGGACTGCAGGTGACATCTACTACATTATCTGTACTCAGAGATATCACTGCGTTATCTGTGGTGTTACATAGGACTGCAGATGACTACTACATTATCTGTACTCAGAGGGATATCACTGTTATCTGTGGTGTTACATAGGACTGCAGGTGATATCAGGTGACTTCTCCAGGTTGCAGAAGTTCAAACTTCATCATGCCCTGCTGACAGTTTATAATGGGAGTTGTAGTTTTGCAGCATGTGGCTCTTCAGGTTGCAGCACTACAACCCCCATCGTTTCCAACTGGCAGTTCATGATGAGAGTTGTAGTTTTTCAGCTGTAGAGTCAAAGATTGGAATACAATGATTAGACAATGACACAGTACAGTCCATTAATTATAGGGGGCAGTAGTGCAGTACATGAGGTGGAGGCAGTGACAGGGCATTAGAACATGGTGGCACATTAGAGTAATTGGATATAACGTTAGATTGGACTTTGCCTGATCGGGGGGAGATGGAGGGGCCCCAAGCTAAAATTTTGCACCAGGGCCCATCAGCCTTTAGCTACGCCCCTGCTAGGAGGCGTAGATGGAGGAAGCAGGGCAGGGATGCAGACTGCTAAATAGAGTAGTGGGAGATAGCAGGGAGGGGGATGCAGACTGCTAGGAGTAGGGGCAGGGAAATGGGAGGAGATACAGACTGTCAGAAGAAGTAGTGGGAGATAGCATGGAGGGGGATGCAGACTGCTAGGAGTAGGCGTAGGTGCAAGGGTGGAGATGAAGACTGCTAGGAGGAATAAAAAGAGGAATCAGGGTGGTAGTCGACTGCTAGTAGGAGGCTTAGCGGGTTAGAGCAGGGCTAAGCTGCCAGAGGACTACTGTCACTCCCCTCACCAGAAGATTTCAGTGCATAATGAGCAGTTGAGCTGGAGAAATAGGCACTAAATCACATTAAGGTACAGTGGTACCTTGGTTTAAGAGTAACTTGGATATGGAGCGTTTTGCACGAACCCCTTAACGACACAGGGCATACATGTACACCATGACATCACTAGAAGAGTTCGGAGGGGGGCCGTACGGCGACCCCGCTCTGAACTGCTGTGATCCATGGTCTACATAGCAGGGTCTACAGCACTGTACTCTGACCCAGGAAGTCTCCCTCACCTTCCAAATCATGGCAGATCCACTGCAGGCTGGGGCTTGCATCAGGGGACAGGACTGTGGAGGTAATCTCTCCATAGCTGTAACCCCTCTCTCCCCAGAGTGCTGTATGTGCCCACATCTGCCTTGCTCATTTCTTCATGCTTCCTGCAGTCTCTTTCAGGCCCTGGGTTTCCCATCCTCTCCATTCCTGCTATAACGTGCCTGCACTTACACTCAGCTATACACACTGCTGCTATAATCTGCCTGCACTGACACTCAGCCTTTTCCACTGCTGTATAGAGAAGTTTCTGTCACTGTCCTCCTGCACAGCTCTGTGATTCTCACTTCCTGATTGGTCAATGCTAAACACACACCCCTTCCCCATTGCTGTCATGTGATCACACAGACCTCTGACAGCAGCCCTGCTTCTCTATTCTAGCCTGTTGTACTACACTATTGCATTATGGGGATCTACAGTTCCATCCTGTAACTACACACTTCTGCCGCTGTTTATAATAATAATATTAATAATATTATTTATACGTTTTGCGTCAACAGATTCCACAGCGTGAAATCTTCAGGTTTATGCACTTACTATACATTATACACCACATGCTCATTGCTATATTGTACAGTAACTTATAATATGATATATTCAGCTGTTTCTGAATGTTTGTTTCATTAGTTTTACATGTTATTCAGAATAAAAAAAAATATTTTTGGGGTGTGGAACCAATTGTCTGCATTTCAATGATTTCTTAAGGAAAACTTTGCTTTGGTTTAAGAGTGGATTTGGATTACAAGCACGGTCCTGGAACGAATTATGCTCGTAATCCAAGGCAGCACTGTATATCTTTTCTTATGTAAATAGCCACATTTTGTAGAAGTTTTATGACTTCTTAATGCCCTGGTATATGAAACAGAAGAAACAGCTGTGTGTCTAAAAGAACCCACTTACAAACTATAATACTATAAATACTATATTTATGAAAAATAGCATATATTGATTATTAATTTATAAAAACACAAAAGAACCCATAGTCCCAGTTCTTAATTTTCAGGAGAACCCCTTTAAGATGTTAAAGCATTTGTTCCATTGGATCCATGTAAAAGGTTTACCTTCAAAAACAGATCCAACATGTACACACAACACAATGAAAATGTATTGGCTGCATAGGCCAAATGCATTATGGATCCTGAGGAAATATAAAACTATCTTCTTAGTTATTGAATAACAATCCTAAAATTCCCATTATTGAGAAATATCCCTTAGAACTGAAGATGGTAACATGGTGTTGCATTGTATTGTAGTTGGTTATATGCAGGTAGTACTTCTGAAACCTGTTAACCTCGCTTTTTAGTATATAATTTCCAGTTTTAGCTATATGGCAATTAGGGTGCAAATATTAAAGCGATACTATTGCCACCCCCCACCCTGCTGGTACTGTCCATTGGATGACAGAAGGTCCTTCCAGATCATTTCTTTTAAAATGCGCCCATTTAGGGTAAATAATTCTCTTTTAATCCGCAGCGCTGTGTTATATTGGCGTGGCCAAGAGTGTCTGTGTCCTAGGCTCAGCAGCCTCCTTTTTATTTTTTTAAGGTATAAAATAGATTTGGTCAGCTTCCTATGACTGCATACAACTAAAACAAAGGTTAGAGTGGAATTGGTAAACTGCATATAACATGTATCTAAACTGTCCATTTTACATAATATGTTTGCAGGCCAGGGCTAGATTGGACAACCTTAAAAACCTCACACAAAGGTCATCTGAGAGCTGTAGGTTACTGTGTCACATTGCAGTGGAAAATGTCTCAACAGTCAGCTACTGACAAAATGTTCTACCCAGAAACAGTGTCAGGAATTTCTCACTAGACTGCAAACAAAACACAGTAATCACTAAACTCAGGGAGATCAGTGAAAAAAACTCCAAAGAAGTACTCAATCAAGAGTCTCCACTGATGCCCCCAAAAATTTAAATATGCAAAACAAGAGTCCGTGGAGTCTCGTTTGCGAGTCAAAACACGGGATAGCCAGATATCTCTAGCCTCTTGCCAGGGGGTGCCTCCATGATGGGGAGAGCACCACACCACCCTGATAGATAGCCCCTTAACATAAATAAACATAAATAGGGAAACACCAGGGTGGCCCCTTTTGTGTCAAAGTCTAACTCAAGGTTTGAGCACTGCGACATGACAAGGGCTTGCAAAGGCAGGTATCCATCCACAGACAGCTGTTTCGGGGTATTTGGGCTTCGTCAGCTTCCCAGAGCTGCTACTGTAGCTTCAGAACAGTCTCTGTACTGATAGGCCGCTCAGCCAATCACTGTCCAGGACTGCCACAATGGAGTGTGGAGTACGGAGAGGTAATATATATAGTTTACACAATCAGCGAGTTTAGATGAGGATCAAAAAAGCCGATCAGCCGATGATGGTTGTCATCAGCTAATTGTTGTCTCTATTACACGTATCGGCCTGATTCGGTTGACAATCTTACTCAGCAACTAGAATAAGGTGTGTCTGTAACGGAATTCAACAAACAATGGAATGTCTCCTTGTTTTCCTTCCCATCCCTGCTTTATTGACAGTGAGCCAGAGGCGGAGTCTCACGCAGGGTCAGAGATGGGAGGGGGAGCCAGGAGACATTCCAGCCTGCAGCAGTTCAGGAGCTTGGGAAAGCCACTTTGATTCCTTGCACCAGAGAATAAAAGCATTTTTTCTGTGTTTCACTTTAGCTAGGGCTGCATTCTGTGTTCTGCAAGGAACACGGAAGTGGAATGCCTGTAGGGGAGTCGCACTACCCTGTTTAGCCTCTGCAACTAAATGGCTGAGCAGGCCTGAGACATCAAGTCTCAACACCTGGAACAGGGTCGCTTTAACCAGAGGGCAAATGGTGCATCTGCACCGGGCCCACTGGTAAAAGGGCCCCCCCCCCCCCCCCCCGAGCAGGCCAGGTGGACAGGGGGGCTATATACTACTAGGGGAGCACACAAGGGGGGCTGTATGTAACTGGGGGAGCACACAGGGGGTCTATATACAACTGGGGGAAGCTCACAGGGTTTCTATATACTACTGGGGGAGCACACAGGGGGGGTTATATACTACTGGGGAAACACACAGGGGGCATATATACTACTGGGAAGCACACAGAGGTCTATATACTACTGGGGCAGCTTACACCTGGTATATACTACTAGGGGCAGCACAATGGGGTCTATATACTACTGGGGGCAGCATCATGTGGTCCATTTACTTCTGGGGCAGCCCACAAGTGATATATACTACTGGGTGCAGGAAACAAGGGGTATATACTACTGGGGGCAGTGCACAAGGGGTATATACTACTGGGGGAAGCACACCGCGTTCTATACTACTGGGGGCAGCACACCGCGTGCTATACTACTGGGGGCAGCACATAGCGGTCTCTACTACTGGGGGCAGCACATAGCGGTAACTATTATTGGGGGCATCACACAGCGGTCTATACTACATTGGGGCTGCACAGAGGGGCCTATATTATACCTTACCTTACTACTATATTGGGGCACAGAGCATACCTAATTATTAAGTGGGGGCACAAGGACACCTTAAAACTATGGGGGCACAGAGGAGTGTAACTATTATATAGAGATACAGGGGACCTAACTACTGTATGTAAAAATGTTTCTCTGGCAGATTCTGGAGAAAGGATTCACAACCGGGAGAAGACTTCGAGGTGGCCCACGCTGGATGAAGCGTCATCAGCTGCTCAGCCGCGACTGGCTGAGCATAACTGTGCTCAGCCAATCGCGGCTGAGCAGCAGATGACGCTGCAGAGGGGGGCCTGCATGAGGGTCGGCTGGAGCTGTCCGGTCGGTTGGAGCGGTCCAGCTGGCCTCCCAAAGATAACGCCGTTCAACCCAAGATGGCGGCCGGGGTCGACAGTAATCAGGTGAGTATACTACACCACACTTCCGGGGAAAGGAGGCCATTCACTTACAACGCCGCACTACCCCTTTAATGCTACCTACGGCCAGAAGTAAGGATCATGATAATTAATTCCAGGCGTAGGTAGCGTTAAACAATGGCCTTTTGCGGCGGAATGGCCGTTGTTTGTACAGGGCAGGAACATAGCCTAAAGAATGATGTGAGTAGAAATAGGGGTAGGGTGTGAGCAAAACCACTGCCTGATCCGCTGTCAGAGCTGTCCCCATAGAAAACACAGGAACATTGCCATTAAGTCAAATTTTATCCCAAAATAGAATGGATTAAAGCGACTCTGTACACACAACCTGACCCCCCAAACCGCTTGTACCTTCGGATAGCTGCTTTTAATCCAAGATCTGTCCTGTGTCCTGTTCGGCAGGTGATGCAGTTATTGTCCTAAAAAACCCCGCTATGAACCGCCGCGGTTTCGGGTGCCCCTTGTAGCCTGGGACCGCGGGTATTAATATCCGGACGCATCTTATCCCTGGTGTCTAGTGGGTGAGATCGCTCCTCCGGGACGATGGCACCGTCCCCGACTCGGCACTCGTTTGTTTTTGGCTGCAGCAGCCGATAGCAAACGAGTGCCGATCTCATTGATCTTTGCTGTATAACTATACAGCAAAGATCTCAATGAGAGATCAAAGTGTATATACTAGAAGTCTGCCAGGGGGAATAACCCTAACCCCTAGGGGGGCTTCTAGTATATGTGTAAAAAAATAAAATAAAGTATTGTTATAATTAAAAAGCCCCCTTCCCTAATAAGTCAGAATCACCCCCCTTTTCCCAGGTTATAAAAAAAAAAAAATAAATAAACATGTTTGCTATCGCCGCGTGCATAATGGCCCGAACTATTAATTAATCACATTCCTGATCTCGTACGGTAAACGACGTAAGCGCAAAAAAATCCCAAAGTGCAAAATTGTGCATTTTTGGTCGCATCAAATCCAGAAAAAATGTAATAAAAAGTGATCAAAAAGCCGCATATGCGCAATCAAGGTACCGATAGAAAGATCACATCATGGCGCAAAAAATGACACCTGACACATCCCCATAGACCAAAGGATAAAAGCGCTATAATCCTGGGAATGGAGCGGTTTTAAGGAACGTATATTTGTTAACAATGGTTTGAATTTTTTACAGGCCATTACATAATATATAAGTTATACATGTTATACAGTATATCATTTTAATCATAACGACTTTTGGAACATGCATAACAAGTCAGTTTTACCCCAGGGCGAATGGCGTAAAAACACATTCCCCCCAAATAAAAGAAGTGTTTTTTTTTTCAATTTCACCACACTTTGAATTTTTTTCTGGTTTCGCAGTGTACTTTATGCAAAAATTCAGCCTGTCATTGCAAAGTACAATAAGTGACGCTAAAAATATGGGCTCATGTGGGTTTCTAGGGGGAAAAATGCAAGTGCTATGGCCTTTGATGCACAAGGAGGAAAACACGAAACCGCAAAAACGAAAATTGGCTCTGTACTTAAACTTGCAGCCCTGTGTCAAACTGTTGTGGCCTAGAATGTATATGCATTAGGCTGGCACAACATCTCTGTCCCTCTTCCCCGCCCTCCTCATCATTAGGAATGCTCCAGGCAGATTGTCCCCTATTCCCCACCTGTGTCAGCACGTGCAATGTTCAGACAGGAGAAAATGTTCCAGTGGCATTCCTAATGATGAAGACGGTGGGGAGGAGGGATGGAGGGGTGGTGCAAAGTTAGGGCACAGATACTCTAGGCCACAGCCGTTTGACACGGGGCTGCCAGTTTAGAACAATAACTGCATCACCTGCTGAACGGACCCCAGGACAGATCTTGGATTAAAAGCAGCTATCCGAAGGTACAAGTGGTTTGGGGGGGACAGATTGTGGGTACAGAGTCACTTTAAAAAGTGATGAGAAGGTTATATTTTTCCGAGGTGTTAACAATAGGTTCTACACATCACCCTGCAAAATACCAAAACGTTTTAGAGTCCAGAATCTGGTGATGTGAGAGATAAAGCCAAGAGGACTATGTATGCGCACTCCACAACTGTCTTACTGTAAGGAACAGAGCCTATAGAAAGTCTATGGAGCTCATCTCCTGCAGGGAGCTGGGGAGAGAAGCGCTCAGCCACAGGCTTCTCCTGCCTCTCATTAACATGCAGCCAGAACCTCTGACATGTCTGTATAACCAGTCTAATGCCACTATAAGGTATTGTTTCCTATTGTATAATAAGTAGTAGTGCTAGACACATAAAGCCACATCTATCAGCCAGAAACCTGAGCTATGGCCGCTATGGGCAAAACCGGACCGATAAATCGGGGCCCTAACACCGGGAATGACCCACGGATAGATGACTGCACATAATAATAGTAGTATGTCCTGGATAAAGCCCGTATATACATAACATAGCAGGCCTGTCCCAAGGGCGGGGGGTGAGCGGGATGAGTGATCACCGGACCGGGAAGGTGACCGCGCTCCATCCCCCGGTATCACAGCGCCATCACACAGCACGCAGCGCGACCGCTCCTCCCCGGGCGGGGATCCCATCAGCGCCCCCTACAGCTGACTGCGGGTGATGCTAGCGGGGGATCCAGTCCATGTAGTGTGTCGTTACCGTTACCGGAGCGTCTACTCCTCCGCAGAAGATGGCGGAACTGTCCCCGGTACTGACGCCGCACAGGGACGGAGGGAGCCGCCTCGGATACACCATGTTTCCCGGCTCCGAATGCGAATCCGAGGCCGAACTGTCCCTGAGCCTGGCCCGGACCAAGACCCGCTCGTACGGGAGCACGGCCAGCGTGACGGCGCCCTGGGCCGAGCGCTTCATAGAGCACCGGCTCAGCCCCAGCGACACCCTGCAGGGCATCGCGCTCAAGTACGGGGTGACGGTAAGCGAGGCCGGGGCCTGGTGGGCCTAGGGGGAGCTGATGGGAGGGGGTGTACGGCGGGCACACAGCCTGGCAGCATAGGGTCCCGGCCAGACCGGCAGGGCACACACATTGCACGGACTAGGCCCAGCTCACACTTGCTCTTTGATGCAGATTTTCTGTCAGTGCGGTTCCTGCACAGGGCTCTCTATCTGTCCTTTATATTCATTGGGGTGTAGGGCACAAAGTGTGGGGTGACGGGGGCAGTGCCATAAGGAAATGCTGGCATATGCCACATGATATATAATGTCAGTAGGTAAGTGTAATGCTGTACACCCTTCTGCTGGGTGCCAGGCCTGATCTGGGATCCTAGGAAAAGAGATGTTACACTTGGGCTCTGTTCACACTTACATAGTTGTTCCTGACTCTTGGCGCAGTTATATTGCAGCATGGAGACTGCTGGGGCCCAATTAGACTGCTGGACACTGCAAGCGAATGTGTATCAGTACATGCATTGCTGCTGAAATTCTAATGGAGCCAGACCTCACTCAGTCTGTGTTCACACTGCATTATTGTGCAGTCTGGTTTTAGGATAGGATCACCCATGATCTCGAGAACAGGACCCAGAGCCTTTGTCTTGAATAGAGGGTGAATCTTGTAGGCCCGCCTTGCTCTATTTATTCTATATGGAGCTGCCGGAGATGGCCAAGTACTGTACTCCGCTATCCCGGGCAGCATGATAGACAATAAGGAGAGCAGCGGGATGCAGGCCAGAAGTTCTGTCTCATATTTCTTAGCTGGGGGTAATGGACTATAGATAGAGGATAAGCATTGCAACTCCAAATCCCCCTCTGATAAAACTAATAGTGCATCCTGCATCCATGTTTCATCTGTCAGATGTGACGGAACCTGACAACTTCTCATCCTTTAGTCACATAAGATGTACACTCCGACAGATGTATGCTCTGAGTTGTCCATAGTCCCCTGCGTATCCAGTGTATGCTGAGAGGCTACTCTTATGGCATACACTTGGCTGCTATGTGTCATCATAGACAAGTGGCACCTACTGTATACAGAAAATATTCTCAGCAGTAGTCGTTTTATTTACAATGGGAGTTAATGGCCGTCATATGACACTGTGCCACATTTGTAGCAAATCTGTAAACATCTGATATGTTGAGCACGCTGCATTATACTGTCATAGTATTGTGTGCGCCACTACAGGGGAAATGTACTACGCGGTGGCCAGTCAGATATTGATCATCTTTATTTTACTGCTTAAGCTGCAGAGCGGGTCTTAAGTCTGGCTCATAGGCGTCAAACTTAGGCCCTCCAGCTGTTACAAGACTACAATTCCCATCATGTCTGGACAGCTAAAGCTTTGACTGTCCAGGCATGATGGGAATTGTGGTTTTGCATCAGATGGAGGGCCTGAGTTTGATATCCCTGATCTGGCTCATAGAAGGGGGATCCTAAGGGGGGGGCGGCAGACATCCCTGCGCTCCAAAAGGGCACATGAACTAGGGTTGTCATCCTGTGACAACTTCTTTAATACCAGGTTGAGATCACACAAGAGGACTGCTTGTTTATAGACCCATATCTGTCTAGCAGTCAATCTGGATGTAATACATACTGTTTGTTCTTGTATATTTTCCTACCTCTGGTCCCCCTGAAGCTTCTGTTGCAGCGCCTTATGTCTTCAGCTGCTTCTCTATTCTGCCGCCTTCTTAACATGAGGTTTGAAACTAGACCTCCTCGCTTAGCCAATCACTGTCTGAGACAGGACACCCTGGCGGCCAGTGATTGGCTGAGCAGGCAGGTCCTGCTCTGCCCTTGTGTATTGGCAGCATGCTGAGGTCCAATCATTCGGCATTTCATTACAAGTGGCTGAAGAAGCTGGATGCTGCCCTAGGGAGTCCTGGAAATAATGCGTACAGCCTTCGGGCTGCATCCACCTTCTTCAGCCACAAGTAATCAAATTCTGAATAGTTGGACTCCAGCATGTAAACTGTCCATCTGGTCAGGGGCTTCAACTGGTGTGGCCATTGCTGATCCTTATAGACAATGAGCAGAAACACCAGGCCAGTACATGCTATCTGTCTGCTCTGCTCTGTTTATGCTCATAGGTCACATGTTTGGCCTCTGACTATAACATACTGTTCATGAAGCCCCCAGTGATATGTGGATATGTGATATCCAGGCGCTATTCTATCAGGTCCTATTAAGTCCTGCTATTCCAGACTCCTAGCACTAGTGCAGGACATGTTATATTTTTCCTCATAGTAGGACACATGGACAGAGGCTGTCTGTATGGGACAACCCATCTCTTAATGAAACTGCCCCACCCCCATCCTCTCTTCCCAGCTGGAGGGGGATGGGTTATAGTCAAAGGAGTCTGCAACTTGATTCGGTCAGTGATGTAACCCATGTCCCCAGATATCCCTGTCCGACCCTGTGTTCTGTGCCTTATCTAGGGCAGCAAAATGGAGCTGTCCCTGTGTCATCTATCCTCTGCGGTGATAGGAGCTGATAACATTCTCTATCACCAAACAATAAGACGCTACATTGTTTCACCAGTCTGCAGTGCCACCTGTTTTATGCTTTATGTTAAAAGGGGTAGTTCCCAACAAAAATATATATCTCCAGTCTTCCACTACTTATGAGCTGCTGTATGTCCTGCAGGAAGTGCTATATTCTTTCCAGTCTGAAACAGCGCTCTCTGCTGCCACCTTTGTCCATATCAGGAACAGTCCAGAGCAGTAGCAAATCCCTATAGAAAACCCCACCTGCTCCGCCAGACTGGAAATAATACCACTTTCAGCAGGACATACAGCAGCTGATAAGTACTGGAAGACAAGATTTTTCAATAGAAGTTAATTACACATTTCTTGTACTTTCTGGCACCAGTTGATTTGAAAGAAAAAATTTTTTGTGAACCCTTTGGGTGACCAAGCCAATTTGGGCTCTACTGGCTAAACAGTTTTTTTCATATATTTTATATATAAGGGTGGGTTCAGACTACGGAATTCTTGCGGATGAATTCCGTCGCCTGTACGTGCTCACGGCCGCGCGCCTTTCCGCCGGCTCCATAGACACCATTTTATGGGTTGGCTGATTCCGCATTCCACCGAAACAATTGATGTGACAATTCTTTCGGCGGAATCAGCCGGCCCATAAAATGAGACCGTACAGGCGATGGAATTCCAAGGAATTTATCCGCGAGAATTCCGTAGTCTGAACCCACCCTAAGAGCTTTAAAGTGTTCCTGTCATTATAAAAACTTTTGACGTGTTATAGAGACATGTTAAAAGTTTTGATTGCTCTGGATCTGAGTGTTTAGACCTGTACCAATCGGAAAAATGATTTTTATTTTTATTTTATTTTTTTACTTTTTACCTAGCTCCATATTGTTCGTATAGTGCTCTGCTCTACTACTGTAGTGAAGTGTATGATAACGTTCAGCATTCGGCGGACAGGTAATCTGTACAGCTATGCCTCTGGCACGCTTTTATAAAGCCTTAAAGGGAACCAATCAGCACATGTACAGGCCTCAGGGGCAGCAACTAGTCATCTGGGTGGGCAGCCACGCTTGACTAGTCACTTTTCTCTGTCAGCACACAGTGCGGGGTTGATTAACAGTCAGAGAGGCCACTAATGGGTCTCTCGGCCTGTCAGTCATCCTCGTACTGCGCGATGACAGACAGAGTGGCGACTAGTCATGGATGGCTCCCCACCCAGATGACTAGTTGCTGCCGCTCTCCCTGCCGCGAGCTGCACAGTAGCTCTATACAGAACTGGAGGGAACCATATCAGCTCAAACAAAGTGCTGATTGGTTCCCTTTAAGGCTGTATTACACTACATGATAATCCGTGGGAAGTGAGCACCAACCTGTCAGCTCAGCACTCGCTTCCCCCTCATTCCCCGCTCGCCTCTGCTATTAAACTTACAGACAGCAAACAGGGAGCAGCAGGAGGGGTTGCCCGAATGATCCTTAGATCATTCTGGCTGCCCATTGAAGCCAGCATCGCTCTGCTGCCGCCATTCCTATAGCACATAAACAGTTATCTTTTAACATGTCGAAAGATTGCGATCAGCCGATATCGTGCATGTTGGCTTAATGTGGCCTTTCAATATGTGCTATTACATTAAGGGATTATCGGCCTGAACAGAAGATAATTGGCAAAGTAAGGGCCCTATATTATGGAGCAAGCAAACACCGACCTGTCAGGTCAGTGATCGCTTGCTTCTTGTTCCCTGCTCTCTGTCTGTGCTATTGCATGCGAAGACATTGAGCAGTGGGAGGGGCGCATAGAAGATAGTGGTGGTCTGCTGCCGCTCTTATTAAAAGGAGTGAGGGCCAGCACACCATCGCTATAGTTGAAGTTTAATAGAAGATGTTTTAAGACAACGATCAGCCGACATTGTGCATGTCAACTGACTATTGCCTTTTAACATGACGAATTGCACGTCATGTACGTACGAAGTACGGCCGATGATCATGTGGTGGAATAGGGCCAGAAGGCCAATAATCGCTTAGTGTAATAGGGCCTTTCTATTTGGCGGCCTGGGGCTTCAGAAGGCATCAGCAGCTGGTGATCAGTACACATTTTATTTGTTTTCTTTAGTTTTTTTTTTTTTTTTGGGGGGGGGGGGGGGGAATTAAAGGGGTTATCCAGCGCTACAAAAACATGGCTCCTTTTCCCCCTACTGTTGTCTCCAGTTCAGGTGCAGTTTGCAATTAAGCTCCATTTACTTAAATGAAAATGAGTTTCAAAACCCCACCCAAACTGGAGACAACAGTAGGGGGAAAGTGGCCATGTTTTTGTAGCGCTGGATAACCCCTTTAAATAATTACAGAGCACATAGACTATGACATAGAGGAAAGCTGTTTAAAACAACCTTGACCATTTTACTTGTTTTTGTGTTTGAGTATTGTGTTCAGAGTGGGGACTGTTTTCACAAGATGGCTTTTTGTTAGTTTTTATTTGTACAAGCTGGTCTTTGGACTGTTTGTATTCACAGATATTTTTTTATTTACTTACTAATATAGAATTGCTATTGTACACCTTGTTGATTGTTATAAATACAAAAAAATGTTATAAATATTCATATAATTTTTTTTCTTTAGCAAGTATCATTGATTTTATATTTAGGATTTTCTTTAGTTTGTACCACAGTCTGGGAAGGTTTTACACTTGGCGTGTTTTACTAGGCTTTATCAGCCTTTAGTATCATTAATGCTTGACCTATTTGACTTGGATTATTGCACAAGGCTGAATAGAGGGAACAGCTCTAGTGATAATAAATAGGTCCTGATAGGGGAGGCATGTTAGATGTGCACAGATCATCCAGGTGGGGATGTCATCTCAATGACCATTAATGTAGTTTAAAAAAAAATTTTTTTTTAAAGGAACGTCATCTGTTCCTTATTAATAACATATATTCCCATATGTGACGTTTCTGCTTGGTTTTGAAATAAACCATTTCTCATTAAGTGAATTTGCTTTAAAACATTGTCCGAGGATGGGGCTTGTCTTATAGAGAGAGATTTGTGCCTTCAGATCCACCCTTTCTTCTGGCCGTAAAATATTACTTAGGCTCTTTTTACATTGCGGTTAGTGACATGTACTAGGAAAGGCTCCCACCTCATGGACTGTATTGGACCAAATGCATAATTAAAGTGATACTGTATTCACCAACCCACTCCCCCAAACCGCCCATACTGTCCTCCCCGGTCGTGTCTTTCAAAATTTGCCTGGTGCTTTTTGGTTAGGGGAAAAAAAAAAATCTTTTAGGCTATGTTCACACTCTATTGGAATTGATTGAAGGGCCGCCATTTAATGGCAAATAATGGCTGTTATTTCAACAGTGTGTGAACATAGCCTTTCTGTGTTTTTGGTCCACTCCTGGTTTTGGTTGCAAAATACTGAACAAAAATACTCGGTGGGAACATAGCCAAAATCTGCGGCACCTGAGTCATTGTGGCATGGCCTAGAGTGTCTGTGCCCTAGGCCTGCAACACCTCTCCTTTGTTCCTCCCCTCCCTCCTCATCATTAGGACGCTCCCCTGCAGGATTTCTCCTATTCATCACTTGTCTAAACAGTGCACATGTGCATTAATGATCCAAAGTAGCTTGTTTTCACTGTTTAGACAAGTGATGAATAGGAGAAATCCTTTCCAGGGGCGTTCCTAGTGATGAGGAGGGAGGGGAGGAAGAAAGGAGAGGTGTTGCAGGCCTAGGACACATACACTCTAGGCCACGCCACATTGACTTGGCTGCTGCAGAGTAACAGACGGTACCAGGGCTTTTGTCCTTTTTCTAGCTGATATTTACCAGCATACCCTTAGTAACTGTTTAAAACATGTTATGTTAAACATATTTTCGTGATTTTTTTTTTTTTTTTCCTGCTCTTAATTTTACTCCCTACAATTTTAAATAATCCTGAAATCATCCTTTGCCCACAGTATTTCTACTGTGTCTGGTTCTGAGCATCTGCTAGCCGTATGCAGTAATTATTTTGGCTTTATTGCTAACATGATAAAATATGTATTGGACCTTCTTAATTTGTCTTGGCCTATAGTAACTAGGGCAACACGACTTTGCTGAGCATTACTGAAAGCATGTTTTAATGTATAGAGGACACAACTTACCTTGAGGGTATGAAGCATCTTTGACACCAAACCTTTCCCAGATGCAATTATCTGCTTTTATCTGCTTTTTTCTTTTCTTGGTTGTGGATGGAGAAGCCAGCTACTGCAAACAAAAGGTTCATACTGACTCCCAATACTGTTTTTTTTGCATAGTGTGGTGAATATAGAAGGCTGTTAATTTCCTTTTAAGACCTAAAGGTTTTAATGTATATTTAATATAGTAATCTGCTGCAACTTTACCCCAATATAACTATTCCTGATAGTAGTATGATTTTACAAAAGTCTGCAGTGAATTAAGCTAGTAAGAATATATTAGTACTCTGCATCCCTGGTTCTATAACATCTTAACAGCAGCTTAGATTCTTTGGGTGTACCCGCATTCCAAATCACCATAGCCGCCAATGTGAAGTGTGTCTGGAGCCGCACATTACATTGTCTGCTCTGTTAGTCTTGTGCGGCCGCACAAAACTGACACACGGCCGCAAGGAATGCCCTTAAAAACAACCAGAATTAGGTATTTTTGTTTATCTCTACTCTAAAATGACATTAAAGGTAATCAAATGTTGGCCTGCCCTCACACAGCTTTGCTGACAAAAAATTACAGCTTTAAGCTCTTAAGGACCTGGCCAATTTAGATTTTTGCACTTCCGTTTTTTTCCTCCTTGTGCTTAGAAGGCCATAGCAGTTGCATTTTTTTCACCTAGAAACCCACATGAGCCCTTATTTTTTGCGTCACTAATAGTACTTTGCAATGACAGGCTGAATTTTTTCATAAAGTACACTGCGAAACCAGAAAAAAATTTAATGTGTGGTGAAATTGAAAAAAAAAAAAGCATTCTGTTTATTTGGGGGGATATTTGGTTTTACGCCGTTCGCCCCTTTTCTTTTATCTGATGGCCTGTAAAAAATTCAAACTATTGCGACTTTTTGATCGCTTTTTATTACAATTTTTCTAGGTTTGATGTGACCAAAAATGCACAACTTTCCACTTTGGGATTTTTTTTACGCTTACGCCGTTTACCGTGCAAGATCAGGAATATGATTAATAGTTCGGGCGATTACGCACGTGGCGAATAACAAACATGTTTATTTATTGATTTTTTTTATTTTTATTCATAACATGGGAAAAGGGGGGGGGTGATTCAAACTTTTATTAGGGGAAGGGGCTTTTTATTAATAATAGAAACAGATTGCTGAACTCAGGGAGACCAGCCAAAGGACAACACTGCTGGCTGCTAATGAAAGCGCTCAATGCAGTGAAGTCCTAGGTGCATTGCCCCCTGGGAAACATGAATATGCAAAAGAGGAGCCCGTGGAACCTCATTGAAGAGTCTCAAAACACAAGACTAGCCAGATATCCCTCTGGGAAGGTCCCAGCCAAGGGGCAGCTCCTGTTAGGAAACCACCAAAACCACCATATTAAGTGGCCCTTATAAGTCAATGTAATGACAAGGCCCCGAAACAGCTGTATGTGAATGGTAACCTAGCCTTGGTTTATCCCTTGTTATTACATTGACTTATAAGGGCCACTTAATATGGTGGTTTTGGTGGTTTCCTAACAGGAGCTGCCCCTTGGCTGGGTCCTTCCTGGAGGGATATCTGGCTAGTCTTGTGTTTTGAGACTCTTCAATGAGGCTCCACGGGCTCCTCTTTTGCATATTCATGTTTCCCAGGGAGCAATGCACCTAGGACTTCACTGCATTGAGCGATTTCATTAGCAGCCGGCAGTGTTGTCGTTTGGCTGGTCTCCCTGAGTTCAGCAATCTCTTTCTCTTATGGCTCTACTAGGCATTGCTCCCACCTAGCCAGAATCCTGCTCCACACTGATGAGGGGCAACACCCCGAAACAGCTGTATGCGGATGGTAACCTAGCCTTGGTTTATCCCTTGTCATTACATTGACTTATAAGGGCCACTTAATATGGTGGTTTTGGTGGTTTCCTAACAGGAGCTGCCCCTTGGCTGGGTCCTTCCCGGAGGGAAATCTGGCTAGTCCTGTGTTTTGAGACTTCAATGAGGCTCCATGGGCTCCTCTTTTGCATTTTTATTAATAATGACACTTTTTTTTTCCTTTTACACTTATACTAGAAGCCCCCCTGGGGGACTTTTAGTATAAGTACACTGATCTCTCATTGAGATCTATGCTGCATAGATATACAGCATAGATCAATGAGATAGGCAATTGAGTGCCGAGCCGGGATCAGCGCCATTACGGCACAGACCCCGGCCCCTAAACACCAGGGAATCGGCTGCATAAAGGATTCAGATGCAGCTGTCAACTTTTACAGCTGCAACTGAATCCTTAATTAGCGGACACGGCGATCGGATCGTGCCCGCTAGTAGCCGCGGTCCCGGGCTACATGCGGCTTATAGCCGCGCGGCCCCACTCTGAACTCCCTGAGGCGGCTGCAGGGCATAAATATACGCCCGCTGCCATTAAGGGGTTAAAGTGTCACTGTCGTTAATTTTTTTTTTTTTTTTTTTGCAGAAATCATTAGTACAGGCAATTTTAAGAAACTTTGTAATTGGTTTTATTAGCTGAAAAATGAATTTTTGTCATGAAAAAGCAGTTTGAAGCTCTCCCCCTGTCCTCATGGTTTTCCTATGGAGAGTGAAAGATGAGGCACCAAAACAGGACAACAAAGAGATAGTTTAGCTGTAAATTACCAGGCTCTCTCCTCTGATGTCACCACTGACCTCTCTGACCTTTGAATAGCACTCTGAATAGCTCCCCTGCTGAGTAATCCTTTGTTCTCTGCTGCTGACTAATCCCGCCCCCCCCCCTCCCCTCTCCATAGCCCAGACAGGATCCGAAAAAAAACAGTCGAGATTTCCTGATTCTGAGCAGTGGATGACAGAAAGGGACCTGGAAAAGGCTTTTTAAATGCAGATAATGGCATATTTGCCTAATAAACCCAATTACAAAGTTTCTTAAAATCGCCTGGACTATTGATTTCTGCAAAAAAAAAATTTAACGACAGTGACACAAAAAGGCGATTATTATTTATTTTTTTAAACAATAAATTAATAAATAAATATTGCATAAATGTACGGTATTGCCATAATAGCACTGACTCGGAAAATAAACTCATCACGTCATTAAGACTGCATGAAGAACGCAGTAAAAAAAAAAGTGGCAGAGGTTTTTTTTATCATTCATACCACCTTCCAGAAAAAAAAAAAAAATAATCAAAATGTGACATTTACCCAAAAAATTGTCACCAAAGAAACTTGTCATACTGACGTGGGGTTTTGGTAATGAGACCACTGCCAATCACTAAACAAATGTTCCTCTGCCTTTTCTTCTGAGTTTTGGGAAAATTAAAACATTTTAGCTAAATTACATATTATTAGAAAAAAAAAGTAATTTTTCATTTTTGTGGTCCGGTGTTAAATACTTTGATACATTAATGGAGTCAACATGCTCAGTACCAGCCTGGGTGAATTTCTTGAGGGTTTAGTTAAAAAAATGGGGTAATGTCTGGGGGGCTTTCCACTCCGACAAGGCACCCCAAAACCATTCCAGCAAAATCTGCACTGAAAAAGACAAATGGCGCTGCTTCCCTTCTGCGCCCTGCCATGCATCCAAACAACAGTATTTTATGACCACATATGGGGTATTGCTTTATTGCTAAATGAATGTTGTGGTGTGTATATCTCTTTGTTCCTGGTGAAAGAGCAAAGTGTTGAGAGAGATGTTCATATTATGGAGAAAAAAATAAAAAAAAATGTTCATATCCTAATGCTAAACCTTTTCCTCAAACACTTGTGTGGTCTAAACACTCATTATACCCCAAATGGTTCTAAGTAATTTTGCATGTGTTTTGTGATTTCTGCTTTTTGCTGGGTCACCAAGATCCTATTGTTTACTACATTGTATTTTGTTAGCTTAATTTGGCTCTATGTATTTGCCTGAAGGCTAGAATATTGTTGAATGTTTTGTTACTTTTTGCATCCGTTTCATAACTCCTTTGTATTTGTATAAAGTTTTCTTGTCTTCATTTGAATTTCTTGAGGGGTGAAATTTCCAAAATGGGGTGTTTCTTATATTTTGGCACCCCTGCTCAATTGCAAACCCAATACAGCTCCTGGGAAAAACTCCACAAAGTGGTCCTTTACTTGTGATACAGGAAGCATGCTAGGGCCATATACGGGATATTTCTAAAAACTAAATAAATGGGTTAATAAATATTCAGTCAATTTTTTTTTCAGTTAATACCCGCTGTGTTACAGGAAAAAATTTATTGCAATGGAAAAATTGCAACTTTTAAATGGTACTTCTAATTTGTTTCTAAAGGGTTAACAAACATTGCAAATCACAATTTTTATTGTTTGATGTTTGTAACATCCAGCCCTTTCAAATCCATTTTACAACTGAACTGGTCCCTTTTAAAATTTATTGGGGAAATTTTTATGAAAATTTGATTACTGTATTCCGGCGTATAAGACTACTTTTTAACCCCGAAAAATCGGGGTTAAAGTCGGGGGTCGTCTTACACGCTGGGTATGGTCGCCCAATACGGTAGGGGGGCTCAAAAATGGCCCCATCCCTACCGTATGGGGCGACCACTATAAAAAAACAAACAAACCTTTAACTCACCTATGGCCCGTTCCCGGCCTCCCGTACCGTTCCCGGCGCAGGCAGTGTGATGTACACTACCTGCGACCGGGACGGAGATCGCCAAACCTCTTTCAGGCAGCCGAGCGTCTCATCGGAGAGGCTCTGAGACGCTCAGCTGCCGGGAGAGCTTTGGGAGAATAAGAGAGGCTTCAGGAACTTCTTGCGCCTCTCTCATTCTCCCGAAGCTCTCCCGGCAGCCGAGCGTCTCCGAGCAGGCAAACCCCTGACAATCTGCTTAAAAGTCAGGGGTCATCTTATACGCCCAGTCGCCTTATACAACGGAAAATACGGGTCTCCTTTTTACCATTTTTTTCATAAAAAAAATGAAAGGTCTAATGTACTGACCAAATTTACCATAGTGGCCTTGGGTCGGATAGAGTTGGGAAGTGTAGTATGTTGATTATTTAATGTTCTATATAATTTATTGAATGATAACAAAGCATATTGTTTGCTCCATTGTTTTTCAGATGGAACAGATAAAAAGGGCCAACAAACTGTTTTCTACCGATTGTATCTTCCTGAGGAAGTCACTAAATATCCCAGTTATATCGGAGAAGCCCTCTCTTTTTAATGGACTTAACTTATTGGACTCACCAGAAAATGAATGTCAAGAGGAGAGCAATGCACTTGGAGAAGAGGTGTCCCTTCCAGCAAGTCATATTTCTCCACCCAGCTCCCCTGACACGGGTCGGCCAGTAGTTACACAAGATGAAGAGCTATCTGCCAAAGACTTCCTTCATAGATTAGATTTGCAGATAAAGAGGTCCACACAGGCAGCCAAAAGACTGAAAGAAGAAGAATACCTCAGGTAATTGTACATTGAAATGATAGAGGTGTGAGGACCCCAGCCAGGATGGAGAGTCACTTCAAACTAAAATGCCATAGCGGCTGCGATAGGGAAATGAGTGTCCAACTGCAGCTTTCCCATGACATAGCAGTTATTTGTTGGGGTTCCACCTGATGAAGCCTTTGTTTCTTTTTATATAATCAGAGGGGTTTAGATACATGAAAAAAATTACATTGAGGCACTGACAGCAAGGGGCAAACTGGTTGTGTTGGTTCAGTTTACACTCCTTGTGGCTATTCATAATATGGTACCACTGTCTTCAAGTGTGACAGCTTCACCATGTATTACTGTACCAGCCTTTCCTTCTCTGTTGTAATAATGCCGCGCAGACTACCCAGTATCCATGGACTGATCAGCGAGGGGACGACCCCCAGCACCGCTACTGATCAGCTGTTTGGTGGCTGCACTACACAGTAAACACAGTCTGTGTCCTTTCATTGTGTAGCGGTGGCGATGTGTTACTGCAGCTCTGCTCATGTTTGTTTCTATAGGAGCTGAGCGGCAGTTACAGTTCTCCTACTGCTACATAGTGGATAGAGACAAACCTTGTTTGCTGTGGGTGCCAAACAGCTGATCACTGTGGATGTTGGCACTCAGCCAATCAGTTGCTTAGAAAATTCAGTACAATTCTGATCTTATTCAGATTAAAATTAGCCCCATGTCTGTGGTAATAGCTTCTCCACATAACCTGTTCTGATGGAATAGAATTTTTTAAAAAACGTTCCTTTGATCTCTATACTTGCCCATTGAAGTGTAGGTGTACAACCCCAAACAGGGCAGAAATGAGATGATAGTTTTCCTCCTGATTTTTCTGCTTCCTTCTATGTATGATTCATCTGCAAAGCAGGACAACTTTACTTTACACCTCATCTTATTCATTCAGTAAATAGCTGCTGTTAAATCAGCTGGTTCCCTTATACTGTGGTCAGTCGGCCCACTCATCTCTTCTGAGGAGCATTTCTTTCATTGCTTGCTATGTCCCCAGCACATGTATAGTTTTGGCTTATTTTTGGTGCCATGAGTTTTGTAAAATGTTATGGTCTTGGTAAGAACGCAACATTTTATCTCGCCAAATCAACATTTTTACCATGATTTTGTGCAAATCGTTGTACCCTAAAGGCCTGTTTCCTGCAACAAGAAGGCTTGAGCGGCAATCTTTTGACATGCAAATACTTCCCCTGCTAGCTGAGTTCCGTGCACAAGCCCTATAAATATAAAGCTCCATGAAATATCCCCATCCTGTAGAGATGATCTCTCACCACTACCTCAGCATGGAAGATAGACTCTCACGATTGATGGTTTATACCTTACCAATTGATCTTTGCACTGTGCAGTTCTATTTCAGTAACTTATAGGGTGGAGCTTCACTGTAAGCGGCTAGTGCCTTAGGTGATGTGTGGTATATTCCTGCATTACATGTTGTGGGACTAAGTTATAATGTTTAGAATATGTTTATACGGAAAAAGAGCATAAATAATGGATCTATGAATGAATAGTCGGAATTAGGGCTGGGCGGTATACCGTCAAAATACCGATACCGTCACTGGCGTCGGTTAACCGACCTCAACTCTGCCAGGACGGTATCTGCGGTATTTCACCCCCCTCACCCGGCGGCCGCATGCTCTGCATCCCTCAGATCTCTCTCCCTGATCCTCCGATTCACCTCCCAATACCAGCCAGGGCACACATATGCAAGGTATGGAAGAACCTGCTGCGGGGGGCTGAAGATGAAGAGACTGACAGGCTGCGCACAGGCGTGCTGTGTGCTCAGCGTTGCTGCTGCTGCCGCCGGCGGCGGCTCATTTCTCCTAGCTTCTTTGGAAGCTGCACCGTGTGCCCTGCCCCCCCCTCTCCCGTACATGAAGTGGCTGCAGGAGGTCAGCTATAGGTCGGCATATCCTCGCTCCCATGGGCACCGCACTCTCTCCCGCACAGGAATCCTCGGCGCCCGTTATCTTTTGCTGGAAGCAGCCATGTGTGACGCTCTGCCAGGGACACAGATACATGTGCTACATCATTGAGTGACAGGGGCCGAGGATTCCTGTGGGGGGTGCGGAGGGGGGGGGGGGTGAAGAGAGAGAGCGGTGCCCGGGGGAGCACGGAGGTGCCGACCCATACCTGACCCCAACTGTGTGTGTGTGTGTGGGGGGGATAGGGGGGACAGAACAGCATGTGACAGTGACTGGGGGTAGAGAGATGAATAGATAGGAGGGAGATAGAGAGAGATAGATAGATAGATAGATAGATAGGAGTCCTATCTATCTATCTATCTCCTATCTATCTCTCTGTCTCCTATCTATCTATCTATCTGTCTGTCTATGCTGTATAGATAGATAGATATGGCTAACAATATAGGCAGCACACTAAACGAACTGTGTGTTCCAGCAGACGAATCCCAGACCTTGGACCAAGTCAGCTTGTAAAAAAATACTCTGCAGCACTCCGATGGTAATACAAACGTGAAAATGTGAATTTATTCCATATAACAATGTGCAGCAAACTTCACAAGTAATATATGACGTTTTGGCGTCTCCTATGTCATTTTTAAGTGCCACTTGAAAATGGCGTAGGAGATGCCAAAACATTGTGTATTACTTGTGAAGTTTGCTGCACATTGTTATATGGAATAAATTCACGTTTGTATTACCTTTGGAAAATAGGGTTTTCAAAAGGGGTGTTGCTTTTAAAAGGGGCGTGTCATAATTATCGTTCAATTTATCGACATGTACGATAAACCGCAATATTCATTTAGGCCATTATCGCCCAGCCCTAGTCGGAATCGTTTTTTTCCTGTCACTGCATTTAAAAAGAATGTACTTGGGAAATGAATCACATTATTATTTATATTATAAACATATTGAGGAAGTTCTGATATTTTTTTCCACATCACTAGCTACTTTAAAGTGTCTCTGTCATTAAAAATAACTTTTGAAATGTTAGGCATGCCAAAAAGTTATCTATCGCAGCAGGTTTACTGCCGAGTCCCTCTGCAATCAGGACATTTAGCTGTGGAGAGCGCGGCAGCAGTGCGATCCACTCCCTGGCCCTATCTTCTGATTGGATAATTCTGACTGTCTATAAGGCTACAGTGTCGTAATTGGCAAGCAATTGGGAAGTGGCACCGTCACCGTGGTCTCTCCCCGGCTATATCTCCTGTGAATCAATGATTAAAACACCTGTTTCACCTAAAGGAGCACCCGGACACCTTTGTCATAGGTATTTTCTGAATGTACAGTGGGCACAGTAGCTGGTGGTGCTGAAAATGGCCACAACCTGAAGGGTCGATGAAAATATCACTTTCATATTAGGCCTGCCACTACTACAGTATAGCACACTGTATGCTTTGTACATAAGAGTGTTGACGTCTATTGTGATATAATTCCTGGCGGCTGCCTCCACACCTACAAGTCATCAGACACACTGGATGGTTTTCCTCTCTGCTGTGTCACCTTGATAATCATGCAGGTATAAATGGCTGTCAGGGCCGATCAGTGGTGGATGCATTCACATAACAGCGATAAGTAAATTACAGTCTAATTCATTTATTACATAGTGCTGACAGGAAGATGATTACTTTTCTCATATGCCATAGCTAGTCATGCATGTCGTGCCGCCTTTTCTCTTAGGCTGTGCAACCTCACACATCTTCTTTCTAGTCTGACTTATAGTTAGAGGTCTGTGGAATAAACTAAGGGGGATATTTACTAACAAATCTAAAAACACGATTTTGTCAAAGATGTTTTGGCATAATTTCCAATCTAATGTGTTTAGTCAAATTTATGTAAATTGTCTAATAGCATAGTAAATGTGTCTTAAAAATAATGGTCTTTTAATTAGTCTAATAAATTCACCTGGTTCGGAGCAGACGTAGCGATGCGCAGTTAATAAATTTAGCTAAAAAAGAATTCTAGCGCACTTTCAATCTAATTAAAAACAAAAAATCTTATTCATAAAGTCGCATCTAATTTGGATAGTCTTGTCTGAAAAATCTTCATAAATTCATATAAGATTTATTTTGAGCGCGAACTAGATATATTAAACTAAAAACAGGCGCAATTAGTTTGATAAATGTCCCCCGAAGATCATTATTCAAGAGTTCCATTTTTTTCTTAAATGCAAAGTATGAATGATTCTGTAATATATTTTCAATTTACTTGGTGAAGGACCAAAAATCCATTTCATTGTGGTAGATCTCTGATCCTCTGTTATCTCAGACAATTCTAGCAGAATAGAAGCCATATGGAACCTTATAGAGATGGGATCACATATGCAGAGTGCTATGTTCAAATATTTGACAGCTACTAACTGCTGACTGTAGTATGAATGGGATGACTTGCTGATAGGCTTTACAGAGAGGAACAGATGCACAGAGAAGGCTAATTGAAACCACTTTGGTGGGAGAAGGCAGAGAAGTACAGTCTAATAGAGGAAGGGCAGGTGTGAACACTGGATGTGCTTGGTTCTAGTGCTTCCCATTTGAAACCTCATTCATAATTTTACAGTGTTCCTTGGCTTTCTGCCAATAGCGCCATGTTTGCATCTGTCTGACTTCATTCTGACTATGATGTCTCCCTGTTGTGGTCGGGAGTTTGGCCTCCATCTGTGTGTTTTTGCTATGCAGAGTATTTGTTCTATCTAAACTTTTCACCAATGTAGCTGTCAAGAAATTGAGCTGGAGAAATCTGATATTAAAAGGGAATGTGTCATCAGAAAATGATCAAGTACAGGACACCTTGATCTATCATTGACTGTTACTTCCCGCGAGCAGTCATTACTTCCTGAACAGAAAGCTATACAGTTATATAGCATCTCTCCAGCATCTGTTCACCTGAGCCCATGTCTAATTATTATTCCTATTTGTACAGGCTTTTCTGTAGCAGACTGTACAGGAGCAAGTGAATGAGAGAGTATAAAGCTACTGAAAAACCAACATTGTATGAGCCATGTGTAAATGTCACAGAGCCATAGCTTTTGTGTGTTCTGCCAGGTCTATAAATGTTTTCTCGGCCTGCATTTACAGAAATAATTTATATAATGCGGCTTAAAGTCAATCTGTCACATTGAACATGTAATTTGATCTACCAGCAGCATGTTGTGAGAATACATTCTGTATAACCTGAATAGGGAATTAATTTATTTCCCTGCTTGTCCAGGCTTAGGTGTCCAGTGGGTGGTCCTACTCGGCAACTGTCAGCCATATTTGTATACATGCTCATATAGGGAAAGTGAGACCGCCCATGGGACTCCTAAACATAGAAACAGACAGAATGCAAATCTGCAGTAAGGGCACTCTTGCTGCGGCTTACCTCTCCCCATGGATAGCACAGGATTGCTCAGCCTTGCAGAACACCCCTGTGTATGGGGAGAATGTGTGGGCGAGAGATTTAATTGACGGGCGAATGTTCATCCTTCATTTAATGAAAGTGTATAGCCACCTTTAGATACAGTATTACCTGTACACCTAGTCCTGCTCCATGCAGAGAGAAGGATACAGTTGTATCCCAACCAGGCCAAGCAAACAGCAGGAACATGGACTGATACATTTTAGCAAACAACCAGACAGATTTCTTCAGACGCTCATTGTACATTTCCTCCATTAGATGCAGTCTCCATTCTCAGAGCTAAGTGCAGGACTGGTGTTCTGGTTTGGAGTTGAAGTCATCTTCTCCTAGAAGCAATTTGCTTGAAAACTGTGAGGCAGTGTTTTAGAAAGTAAACTAAGTTCAGTAAATGCTATTAAAAAAAAAAAGTGCCATTGAAAATCTCTGCTGTTCATCTCCGTTCTGTTCTTACTTTTACTGTTCCAGCGTCATGATGTACATAGAGATGACCACAACAACAAGTCACTGGCCTCAGTAGGTCCTTGCTATACATACTAGCATCGCTGCTGAAGCCAATGGCGTGCTAAATATTCTATGTGGGTGTACGGAACGCCATTGCTGCAGGAGAGGTACACAAAGACTGCTGGGGGTGGGGGGCACTGTAACATAGGCGCTGGGGCAACAGGAGATTTAATTGGAAAGTAGCATTTGGGGGGGAAAAAAATAAAAAAAGCATGAATTGGTAGTAGTCACCCCATTTACAATTTTCTTCATATGAATGCAGTGCTATCTGGTCTACCATATTCCATATGTTTCTGTCTGTTTTTAGGCAAGAAGAGGAGGACTCCTATGCAACTTCCTCCTACCAGCATTGAGCGATATAGTCATTCCTGCGTGACCTACCATTCAGTAGAAGACTCACCAACAGAATATCTAAGAGACTTCCTATGAAATGAAATGCATAGCTGATATTTTATTACTATATTGCACTGAAATGACGTTTTCTTTCTCCTTCACAACTATTCAGTGTCCTTACTATGTTGCATTTACAATCTCAGCCTTTCAGATGTTTAATGAAACCATATTATTTTTCACTTCACACTGCATCATGTAGCAGATTATTTGCAAGATGAATTATTTAGTGTTCTGAGTTACAGGTCATTTTATGAAGGGGCAGATCCCACTTCTGAAGACTGTTTCTGACATGACCTGCCCAGCCGCAGGGTTTATTTACAATAGGGTGTGGATGTGGCGTTATTTTTATTGTTTTTTTCCTATAAGCAGTAGAATCCTAGGACTTCCTAAAAATCCAGGTTAAGAGATTCTGTCTTCAGATGGCTTTATTTTTGTAAATGAGGGCATGTGGATTCAGAGGTAATGGGAAATATGAGGAGGGAATTTGGCTCAAAAAACTTGAAAATGAAAATCAGACACAGAACTGTGTGTGAAACTCCCCTTAGGTTATGTGCACACTACAGAATTTTCACTGAGACTTCAAGCAGATTCCACCGGGTGGCCTCCACTTGAGGTTCCGCCCATTCCATAGACTCATTTATATTTGCCGTTGGATTACGGATGGCGGAATTTACTGGCAAATATCATTGAGTCTATGGAACAGGCAGAACTTCCGTAGTGTGCACATACCCTTTCAGATGGAACGAAATAAGTTTCTCCTGCTCTATGTTTCCATGTGTAACAACTTGCAGTGGCTGCAGAACAGATCCAACCTAGCTTTCCCAGACTCTTGAAGTGCCTAATCTATTGTATACTCGCCACACCCCTCATATCCAACCTGTTGATGCATTAGGCAAATGTATAGTTCAAAAGTGAAAAACATTGGTAAAAACTTGTATGGAATTAGGATTGATAGCCACTTGGAGTTGTCACTTTTGGAAAATGTCATGGAGTTTAACATCAGAAGGGAGTTTGCTACAGACTGATCGAAGGATAATATTGAGAACGACCCACTGACTTGTATTTACTGGTAATTTTTGGTTTTATCGGTTTGTTCTTTAACTACATGCAGTTTTCTTTTATTATTCTTACTTTTTAAGTTGCTGAGAGAATGCAGTTATTTGTGTGTGTGTGTGTGTGTGTGTTATATTGATTAAAACCTTAAACTGTGCTGCTTCTGGGTGTAATTTTATTGCAGTTCTTATTTTATTCACATTTTGCATTTATACTTGGTACCTAATAAGTAGAATCTCCATCTATCTGCGATGAACCTGTGGCCCTCTTACACCAGACAATTACTAACAAGCTTTCCTAGGAAGGTCCATTCATGTTCTTATTTGCAACCATGCACTGCTGAATATTACATTGTGTAAAAGGACCCTAGGCTTTGTTCACATTTTGTATTTATTTTATTTTTGTTTTCTTTGTCAAAAGTCCAGATCAGGAATATCCCCTGTTATAAACCTTCAACAAAAGCTGAGACACAGGCATACAGTGACGTCACCTATTGAAAAGGGGGGATTATATATTTTTACCATATCAGTATAGGAAAGCAGACTATGCTTTCTATAAAGTAAATATGGGGTGCATACCAATAACAGACGTAAGGGCATACGTTTGACATATTACAAGTGCATGGGCCTTCATAGCTATGTTCTATATGCAGTAGAAGTTTTCCTAACACAAACCTAAAATTTCTGCTCCAACAGAAGAAGTAGTGAAATATGCAAGTCTTTATGAAAGGAATCTGCAGCAGTCCTTGCAAACACCATGGGGAAAACTTTAACTAGTTTAAGCCATTTGTATTTCTCCCTGTGCACGGCTTGATAAAATTGTGCACAGTATTGTATGGCCAACAAACAAGTGAAATGTATTCACGTGATCTGGAGTAAACGTAGCTTTCTGGGCGTGCTGGCCCGATGAATGAAGTGAGTAAATATTTTGTCAAATACTACAAAAAGACATACTAAAAAAAAAAGTTGCAGTAAATAAATATTTGGTAAATACTCATCTGTAAATACCTCAATGTCTGAAAAAATGGTGCAAACTCAGTATATTAACTTAATAGGCCCAAAAGCTTTGATAAATCCACCCAATGTCTTTATCTAATGTCAGATATTGGAACAAACCCGTGTGTTTCTGCCCATTACCACAGGTGTATAAAACAGAGCACCAACCAATGTAGTCTGTCTCTACAAGCATTTGTACAAGAATGGATCATTCTAAAAACTGAATTTCACCATGGTGCTCTAATACGTACCACTGCTCTGACAAATCAGTTCATGTGAGCAATATGACTGAAAAGTGGAACCACAGCAACTGGGCCACAAAGTGAAGGCACAAAAGCAGCCAACATTATCTGGCTTTCATCTTTGTGATAACAATTTGTGTTTGGCCCATTCCTGTTCCAGTGTGACTGCCCCAGTGCACAAAGCAAGGTGTATAAAGGCATGGTTGGGCAAGGTTGGTGTTAAAGAGCTTGACTTGTCCACACAGAACCCTGACCTCATCCCTGCTTAACACCTTTGAGATTAACTAGAGTGGAGACTGCAACCAGGCCCTCTCATCTAACATCAGTGCCTGACCCTAAATGCTCTTCTGCTTGAATGGGCAAATCCCTATAGCCAACTCCAAAACCTTGTAGAAAGCCTTCCCAGATGAGTGGAACCTATTGCATCTGCAAAGGCAGGAAGACACCAAATTAATTCCTATGGATTTAGAATGGGATGTTCTAAAAGCTTCTGTAGGCGTCCCAGTACTTCTGTCCATATAGTGTACATCTGTGTACTAAAAGAATAAACATACTGTAACATTTTAAATACACTATTGTTGTTTACTAGAGATGAGCGAACCGGGTTCGGGTTCGAGTCGAGCCGAACCCGAACGTTCGGTATTTGATTAGCGGGGGCTGCTGAACTTGGATAAAGCTCTAAGGCTATGTGAAAAACATGGATACAGTCATTGGCTGTTTACATGTTTTCCAGACAACCTTAGAGCTGTATCCAAGTTCAGCAGCCCCAGCTAATCAAATACCGAACGTTCGGGTTCGGATCGACTCGAACCCGAACCCGGTTCGCTCATCTCTATTGTTTATGCAAATTGAGTAGGTTTAACCATTTACATGCATAGACTCTTCCATGACATTATTACGCAGCTGCAAAGAAGTGGCGGGAAGGCATGAAACAGCTGTTGCTGTAACGCTGATGGCGTCCTCTAACATGTCGGTCTGTTATAATATGTTTATACGAAGAAAATAAAGTCTATGAAAGAATACTCCTAACGGTGAGTGCCATATCTTTATTCTTCTATTGTATTTGCAATACTGTAACATTCCCATAGGCTTTAAAAAGAGCCACGCACAAGGTTATATTGTGGCTCCCTCCAGCTTGTACAGTTCTCATAAATATCTTTCTGTACGCTTCCAATTTCACACCGATTTTATTATCCCGTCAGATTTCATATGACACAGGAAAAAAAATCTACTGTGTTTCAGGATATAGATATGCATGCTAGTTAATGGCAACCACCTGGCATGTGTATTATTCCATTAAATTATTCTCATTTTCCTAAATAGGTTAGTTAATGTGTGCTATAAATAAGGTTATCACCTGTCATTGTATAAATACGTGCAGTGCTCTGATGAATTGGGCCTCATAACATCTGAATGGAACATGAAATTACCATTCATACCCTGTTATTGTTGTACAGAGCTGTGTGGAGAATTGAGTTGACTTCGAATGTCATAGAGAATACTTTGTATCTGACTATAGAAAATACTCCAGACTCTTCACATTATGGGGGACATTTATGAAATGTCTGCCCAATGCGTGATTAGCCCCTTCTCCCTGGCGTATGCCCGCCATATGCCCAGCTTGCCCAATGGGCGGGCTGGGGGGGAGGGCGCAACAAGGTGGGGAGGAGGCGTACATCATGATCCAAATCTACATCGGCTGGAAGCAGGTGTAGATTTAGTACACCGGGCGCAGGTTCGGGTGCCCGACCATGAATCCTGCCGGGAAAATGGGACGGGGCCTACTATAAGACCTGCGTACTTGTACGCCGCTCTTCATAAATCCCCCCTATATGTTCTACACATTATATGTTCTCATAAGCATGACACCCTGGAGGTCTGTGACCTAAAAGCTGTAGTGGCATGACGTTTAGATGAATGCTGGAGGTTCCTTTGTCTGAACTGGTTGTGGGGGTCCCAGGAATCTAATCCATGCCAATAAAATTACTTTACCTGCTCACATAACTATTTTCTGAAGAACAAGTACAGCACTTGGCTCTTTCTATCGGCTCCATATAGAATGATTGGAGCAGCAAGTCATGCGCCACCCTGTGGCTCCATTAATAATAATGGAGCCGAGGGCCGATCTAGAGATCCCCGGCAGGCATTGAGGTTTTACCCCCCAAATCTCATACTTGCCCCCTTTGCTCTGGAGAGAGGACAAGCTGGGTTAAATTGAAATACCCCTTTAAACAATAGGTCATTTTCATATAAAAATGAATTCCCTTTAAATAGAAGATTACCTTGTAAGGTTCCAAGGCATTGTACTTATACTTTATAGAACATTGACCTGATATCTCTGAAAGATTTATGGCACTATTAGAACGCAGAAAGATTAAACATGGAGGAAATTAGTCTGTCATTGTAAATTATGGATACAAGTTTTAATTCGCAACATAGTTGCAATTTTAATAGAATTTGCAAGACTATGTAATATATAATTATAACAACCAACATTAAAATATTATTGACATCCTGGTTATTTACCTGGGAATGGGTGTCCCCTGATTTTGATATCCAGAAAGGCTGTGTAACTGGTACATTCTTGGCACAATATTTAATTAAACAGACTTCTGGTGTCCCGGTAAAACCAATAACTTTCTGTATTCTATTTCTGTGACCTCAAAGATCGGATAATGTTGTAGGCCTCGCATCACACTTACAGATGACCACTCCTGGACAGCAAGTTATATGTGTGATGGTAAGCTGAAGCCTAGCTCTGCCAGCCAGCTCTGACCTCCTGAAAGGGGTATTCCCCCAAAAAATTATTTTTGCGTTAATACGTTGCCCATCCATAGCTTTCCATCTTTCCAATATAAAGTTATGGATTTTGCACAGTTTTGCTGTTATCTAGATGCATTCATCCCCACCGAATGCATAGAATCATTAACTCTCAATCCAACCCGACACGCTCCCTGCTCCTGGCCCCCACCCTCGGAGTCGGTATCACGTGTCCTCCCTCTCTTCAATGGGCCGGGTTAGCGCTTCTAACCCGTCTCACTGAAGTGAAGGAGGACAGTGAGACTGTGACAGCTGCTGCTGTTCACTGTCTCCCTCTCTGAAAGCAGCCCCCCCCCCCACACACACACACACATCACCTGCTGGACGGCGGCGGCTGCATCACCTGCGGCATACCACCCCCCACACATCACCTGCTGGACGGCGGCGGCTTCACCTGTGGCATCCACCCCCCGAACCCAGCACTCACCCGCGGCCCCCCCCCCCCCCCCCGGGACGTGTGTGTGTAATATTAGCCTGTGGATGACAGAACTGCGCTGCATCCAACCCCCGCACCCGGAACTCACCCGCTACTCCAGCAACGCTGATTCAGGGGATCCAGCAAGCTCCGTCTCCCGCTGGTACTCTGCTCTCACAGGAGGACAAAGTTCATTACCTCACTGCAGCAGGCTGTGAGCGACGACACCCACTCCGTGGGGGCTATGAGTGATGGGGCCCGGATCCCCTGAATCGGCGTGGCTGGAGTAGCGGGTGAGGTCCGGGTGCGGGGGTTGGATGCAGCGCAGTTCTGTCATCCACAGGCTAATATTACACACACATGTCCTGGGGGGCGGTGTTAGCCGCAGGCCAGTCAGTGAGTCGGGGGGGGGGGGCTGCGGTCCGCCAGTGAGTGACGGGTTCCAGGGGGCTGTGAGTGACTGGGCTGGACCCCCTAGATCGGCGGTGCTGGAGTAGCAGGCGCCATCACTCACAGCCTTCTGCAGGAGAGGTAATGAACTTTGTCCCCCTGTGAGACCCGAGTACCCGGCAGGAGAAGGAGCTTGCCGGGTCACTGCTGAAAGCGGCACCGCTGATCTGCTGAGACGCTTCTGTATGCAGTGACCCGGCAAGCTCCTTCTCCCGCTGGTACTTGGGTCTCACAGGGGGACAAAGTTCATTATCCAGGAGATCCGGCCCCGTTACTCACAATCCCCAGAGATCAGCCATCCTCCGCCTGCTACTCCAGCTTGGGGATCCGGCCCTGAGCTGGAGTAGCTGCAGCAGAGAAAATTAATTTTGGGAACATCTCCCTCTGCAGCTAGTGACACCCCTATGATCACTGTGTGTTCTGTTGCTTAGTAAACACAGTCCTGTCAGCAGTGGGCAGGAAGAAAGCAAAGGGGGCGGGTACAAAGGGTCCAATCAGGGAGAAGCAATGCATGATGGAAAATGTAGATAAATAAACTTTTTTCTTGCTAATTGAGATAACTCTGCCTACACTGACTTTGGTGCAGTTATCATGTTGACTTGAAGGTGTTATCTAGGTTTAGAAAAACATGTCCGCTTTCTTCTAGAAATGGCACCACCCTTGTCCTTAGTTTGGGTGTGTTTTTTGCAGCTCAGTTTCATTAAAGTGAATGGAGCTGAATTGTAATACCACACACAACAGTTAAGCCCCTTTTCCACGGGGCTATTACATGTGTCGACAGCGAGCGGGTAACAGCTGGGAAGGGGGGGGGCAGCCCACAGAGGATAGCAGCGGTCTGCTGCCGCCACTCCTATTCTACGGGGGCAGTAGCAGATCGCTGCTATCCTGGTAGTTTGTCTTTCAACATGTTGAAACATGTTTAGCTCCTCCTGTCTTGACCTTACTGTCTTTTCCTTCGGCACCATTCTTTAAAGGGAACCAATCACTGGAAAAAAGCATATAGAGCTTTTGAAATGTGCTGTTAGAGCACACAGCACACTTGCCACACGTGTTTCCATAGCCTCCGTGCCTTCCCCGTGTAAGCCGCAAAGTAACTTTATAAAACTGGCGCCCTGTATGCTAATTACCTGAGGTAGTCACCTGGGCAGTGTTCGGCTAGCAGGTAGTCACGGTCCCCTGGGCGCTCTTCCGCTGTAATCACGCCCCTCTGGGCGTGATTCAAATGGCAGAGTGGCTGTGGCGTCACTCGGGAGCGCGCCGTGCCCAACGTCGGCGCGCTTACGTACTGATGCCGGACGCCGCCGCACATGCGCAGTGCAGCCGCTTTCATTCCGGTTGGACTGCACCTGTGCAGAATAGCCTCGAACTCCGGCTAACAGGCTATTCGAGGCTATTCTGCGCAGGCGCAGTACCGCCGGAATGGAAGCGGCTGCACTGCACATGTGCGGCGGCGTCCGGCATCAGAATGTCACAGCTACTCGGCCATTTGAATCACGCCCAGACCGTGACTACCTGCTACCCGAACACCGCCCAGGTGACTACCTCAGGTAATTAGCATACAGGGCACCAGTTTTATAAAGTTACTTTGCGGCTTACACGGGGAAGGCACGGAGGCTATGGAAACACGTGTGGCAAGTGTGCTGTGTGCTCTAACAGCACATTTCAAAAGCTCTATATGCGTTTTTCCGGTGATTGGTTCCCTTTAACTTTAGGGATAAATGTATCATTGCTTTTGCACAGTTTTAAAAATCTCAGTTTCTGCTTATTTTTCCAGTTTTACTGAATTTATAAAGTAAAATCTGCATGCTGAAAGCAGTGTGCATGCATTGTTTTATCTTTATTATTATTATGCACCTAACTGAATGTAAAGCGTTTTTTTTTGGACTCTGCAGTTGTATTAGACTAATTTATTGTTGCTCCAAAAGGTAAAAAATTGTGCGAAAATTTTGGGAAGCTGTTTGCCACCTCCTGACCAGGTCTGAAATTTCTTCATGTTTCAAGTTCTGTCCAAGTAAGAAATATTGTGCAAAATTCACAAAGGTCTTAATAGATACATTTAACAGCAAAAAAACAAAACAAAAAAAAACTGCAATAAAAGAAGACACAGAAAAGCGGCACTAGAGCATTCAGAAAGCTGATTTTTATCTTTAGGGTCTTTTCACACTGAATTCCGCCTGTTTTATTCAGTGTGAACAGACCCTTTATTGGGTGAACAAGTTAAATAGTTGGGCCTACCAATAGCATTTGTCAACTATCTACAGTATAGATAATAAATGTGTTATTACAGGGGGGTCTGACCATTGGGAACCACTATAAATTCAAAGGATGGAGGTCCCTGAGTGCCCTGGGAATGCAGCAGTAGTGGCTTGTGTGGCCACTGCTCCATTCACTATTATGGGGCAGACACTATACACACTGATAAGTCTCTGTTTTCAAATCTGTATTCTATTGCACACCCTGCTGTACTAACTATATGGAAAAGACCAGAAGGATGTGTGGATCTCTAATATGGCGGACCCCAGAGGAGGTAAGAGAATAGAGAATAACATTAAAAACGACCAAACATGTCACCATGCAGTTCTGATGAAACTATAGAAAAGGAACAGAAGAGCACCATTCAATGTCTTATTGCAAAATACCTTGTAAAGTTTAATCAAATTTAGATGAAGAATTGATTATACAAATGATATATAACATATAATGAGTAGTAAACCATTGTGTAATATAGTAGTTGAATTGTGTTTCCAGTCAATCACTTGGTTTAATGAATGTAAAATTCTTAACCTACAGCTGATCCTCCATTAGTCCTTTGTACAATGTTTTATTATAGTTACAAAGCTTTACACAACATATAAAGATGCAATGGGTCAGTAGTTCTGATGGCCTAGTACATATAGCGGCAGTCCTATTGACCTAAAGAGAAAGATCTGATGAGTCAGTAGCTATGATGGCTTAGTACATATACCGGCAGTCCTATTGGCCTACAGAGAACACATTTTGAATTGTGAATTGTGCCAGTTAAAAAATTGCAATTCAAATCCATAATAGCAGAAATGGTTGTGATTTAGTAGCTCTGTTGCCATAGTAAGGCAGAGCAGATTTGAGTTTGTATTTTGCTACTGGTCATTGTGATATCATGGTTTTCCATAGGACTGAGCCTACCGAGTTGTCTCACAACAGACTTTGATGGCATATTATGCAAGAGAAGCTTCAGAGTAGAACATGTTGTATATTAACAGTTTTATTAAATACACACGGCATATCCCAACAGTGTGGTACTTAAACAAAGGTTGAGATTTCTTCATTAGTTGGGCTGCTTTTCAAAGTGGCATATATCACAAACGCTCACTGCAATGGTGTTAGTGGTCCCAACAGGCCACTTACAGTTTCAACCCAAGTCCTGACAACAAAGAGGACAATCTTTTAAGACAACAGGACATTACAATAACGTTCAGAAAACCTGCCAGCTTACAAACATTAACTCTTCCACGCAACTTGGTTCCTAACACTCAAAGTGTCTCAAAGTGTTGTTCCCATGCCCCACCTGTTCACTCACTGCAAGTCTTTACACCTTGTAGTCTGTCCCCCAGACAGATGTCCTCTCTGTCCACTGCTCACAGTCTAGGAGTGTATAGGAGTCCCACTAGCCTGCCTTGCAGGCCCTTGAATGTGTGGTACTAGCTGCACCCTCCTCCTTTTAGTATAAGAGGTGAAAGGTTAACAGCATACCCCCCTTATGAATATCCCATAAACATCTGTTGTGAGACAACCCCTTTAAACCATTGATATACTGTATTGCACAGAGGAAACAAATAACAGATTCATCTATCAATAATGCATATTAACGGAGATCTTGATTTATTGTTCACACTTCTTATAGATTTCCATAAATTGTTGCAAAAAAGTTTAATTTGGCCAAGAAATACTATGTCATGTTTAGAATATTAAGAAAGTTCAGTGGTTTATGAAAATCCGGGCTACCTTAGTCTTGTTAATGACTAGAATTGAAGCAATCCATCTAAAGAACTACTGATATAAAAGCAAGCAAATGGCATTGTCATAAAGGAAAGCTATTGCATTTACAAAATAGTCTGATGCAAAAGGATTGAACAGGCTGATTTATTAAAGTGCGTCTGTCATCATCACATAATGCGGTCAGCTGAACCAATGAGAAGAAATCCCACAATTCACCAGGAACTAGTGATTTCATACAGCTAGGCCAAAGATCTATCGGGCAATGGTTACTTGAGGGACTGGCTTCTCATGTATTCTCATTTGTCCCAGGTGCCTCTACTGCAGTGGTCTCCAACCCGTAGCTCTCCACACAATGCATGGTAGCACTCACTCCAGTCACCAGCGACATTGCCTATTGGTGAAGCCTGCACATATTCCGCATGTGAGAATTGAGAAATTGAGAGCAAACATTCCATAAAAGTCTTCCTGATTATGGGGAGTTTTACAGACGTTTGACACTGGGGATGCTCCCTGCTCCAATAACAGACCATAAGGCTAAAGGCTTCTTATTGGAATGAATAGACATCCAGTATTGAGAACCTTAGCTAAGGGTGGAATCCCAATTTTGGGACCAGATAGACCAAATTTAGAAAACTGGTCCAAAAAATATTTTAAAGGAGGTTTCTTTAAAGTAGACAGCCATTTAAGAATTGCATGTGTGTACTCTGCCACTGCTATAGATGCAACATATTTTTCTATGTTTTTATTTATATTCTAATATTTTAGATTTATATAAAATTTGCCAAAATAAGTATACATCTCTAAAGAGTCCAAAGGCCTCAACCTAGTTGATGAACAGTTTTTTACCTTAGTAAATCAACCTGTTTTCTAACAGTACATTGGAAAAGTGTGGGTTTTGGATCATAGTGATGGTTCCTAAATCTAAAGCTTATTTCCCATGATAGTAAAGAGCACCCCTCAGTTTCTTCTTCACAGACTACTGTAGATACGCTTTATTACATTGGCTTCTTCTTGGTCCAGGATTCCTTTCTCTACATAGGTGTCTGCCTGCTGGTCAATGAAGTCTCTCAGTTTTGAAAGATCGTAGTCTAAAAAAAACAAAACAAAAAACAAGCCACATTACTATTTGTATCTGTTTATCATATAGGACATGTAGCATATTGAACAGATTTGTGTTTTGTTTTTTTTAATTTGCTTAGTTCTCATGGTTGTTGCATCCTATCTGTTAACCCCCCACCCCCCCCCCCTGTTGTTAAGCTTTAATTAAACCACAAGATTAAATATGCTAAACCTATACAAATAATAATATTTATTGACTTAGGGGTAGGCGGAGTGGCTCCATAGGAGAAAAAAAATATTCTATGGTTATTCATAAAGAAGGTGCTAAACTGACTGCTGTAGACTTTTGTTTCATGTTCTATCACATATATCATAGACAATGATTTTTAAGTAATATGTGTTTGCTATCCATAAGTTAATATAGATGGTGAAGTTGAGGCAAATTTCTCCATCTTATCTTATATCCTACAAAGTCAGAAGATAATAGACTCAGTTTTTAAGTTGCGATCGCCATAGGTTCCTGGAATGAACCAGCTAGGACATTGCTAAACTCCTTTACTGCTGATCAGATATTCAATTTAAAATGTATAAATGGTTAAAAGTGCATAACCACCTCCTCTGCCACACATAAAAACTTTGCATTTGTAGATGCACTTTTTACACTATATTCTGCATAGAAATTCAATGAGATGAGGGAGGGAACTGCATGGTGGAAGCCCTTGGTGGTAAAGATCCAGAGCGATTGCCCCTTTTTGCCCTCCCTGTAAGATGTTCTGTTCACAGTATCATAGCAAATACAGATGAGCTAACCTGAACACACTCAGGTTTGTCTGACCCCGATCTCTTGGCAGCTGAAGAAGTTGGATGCAGCCCTAAGGATACCTGGAAAACATGTATAAAGCCATAGGCTGTATCCATGTTTTCCAGGAATCCGGCTGCATCCAGTTTCTTCAGCTCGTGTGCTTGAGGCTCGCTCATCTCTAATTACAAATGTATATGAATTGTTTGTATAACACTTTTCTTACCTTCTTTGTTCTCCTGTTTGTTGTGAGTTTTCAGCCATTCAATATTCTTTCTAATGGCTTCTAAATATGTTTCAGCTTTCCCTGGAGAGAACAGCAGAAATTGTTAATGATTGATGGATAATGGGATAATAAGTAGTTTGACGCAGCAATGCTATTTTCAGCATCCATTTAATACCTTCTTGTTCTTCTTTTTTCCTAGAACACAACATTATTTTAAGCCCTAATTTACAAGTGGATTGTTCCCTGTAAACACAGACGTGATGCCCTCAATAAATAGGATTTTATAATGGTTTCAAGAACACTTTTCCTTTTCTGGCATAGCGTATATGGAACCTAACAGATTTTATGTAAAAGGGGAAAAACAGCTTAGTTAAGCCTATTAAGATTTAATGGTAAGGTTTTCTTTTATTTAAAGGATACTCTATCCATGAGAATAATAAAAAATAGAAATATTCTCGTTGAGGATGACTGCAGGCATGCATTGGCATCACATAACACATACGTTATTCTGCCATTCCCTCATTTAATGGTCAATGTTATGACCCTGCTGCAACATTTCAACTGAACATAAAGATGATCACCAGAGAATTCTACGGTGATCTTATTATTATTATTATTATTTTTAGAAATGGTAAAATGTCTCATATGATGAAAACCTAAGACCACCCTAAAGTTGGATATGTACGCACCTGGATTATTAAATAACATATATTGACACCTCCTCATCTCATACATCTGGCTAGCATAAAACTAGCCATAATTGGACGTAAAATGTTATAAACATGTAAAAAAAACAGCCTGGGATTTTGTAACTTTACCACATGAAAAGGGGCACAATTTTGTTGTACTATCTCCCTACCTTGAGAATGCAGCATGTAAAAACACTGAAGATGCAGAAATAACTATACAATTCTAAAAACCTTGTGCTAAACCAGCTTTGTCGCTATGTGATGTCATGTATGCTGCTATTGCACAAGCATTTCATATGTGAACCTGACTTTATAGCTTCTCTGTCCCTTATGGCAAGCACTTGTCATATGAAAGAAATAAAATGTGTGTACTGTGTTTGGTTATATATAGTTACCTTTGTGATCCGTACTGTCTGCGGTTTCTTTTGGCTCCTCTGGTTTTGTAGAATCCTTTAGTTTTTCATATTCCTTTTCCATAGTGGCTGCAGCTTCTTTGGTGCTATCAGATTCCTCATCAGTTTTGTCAGCTGTATGAAGAGAAGATAAGGCTTATCTGAAGGGACTGTTGTGGGATAAATAATTCAGATCTTGGCAAAGTTCATATACTCAACTTTCTTCTAACCTTTATCTTGGAATAATTAATGTAGCAATGGCATTGTAATATATTGTGTGTCCTACTTACTGTCCTGATAGCACCAAACATGGTAACATTATGTTGCTGTGTAACGTTAGTATCTTCAACATTATAAACATTGCATATATGTATTGTGGAAATAAAACATAATCTCACATTATTATTAACAGTAGTTTTAGATATTTGCAGCTTGTTTCTTTGGTGGTCCATAGAAGATTTATCCCTCCCCCCCCCCCCCCCCAAACAGATCGTTATAAAGGATAAAAAGTCTAACACTTGGTTCCAATAATAATTAGACTGACAGTGATGTATGTAGCAATGCACCTTCAATCAGGACTGTGATGTGCAATGAATGATATGTGATGAATGATGAGAAACTAGTGAGAAAAAAATGTGATGGATTACACAGATTATGAGTTCAGAGTATTCAAGAGCAATACACTACTGAAGGGACAAGGGGAATTAGATAAGGTGCTTAAAATACATGCTTGTCCTTGCTGTTAAGTGTTGACCCACCAATAACCGCCCCTATCCACATCAATGATTGACTGCTATGGGGGTGGGCAACCCCAGGGATATTTAGAACAGGGTTCCCAAGTCACTGAATGGAGTAGCGGTCACATAAATGCACTGCTGCTTTATTATTTGTCTATAAGACCGGTGTAAATCACTGAGCACTGGTACCTGAGTAGTTGTAACAGCCCCATAGACAGTAACAGCACATGACCACAATTCCATTCAGAGTGGGGACTCAGAGGTTGTACCTCCAGCAATCTTTCACTTAACCTCTGTTCCCTTAACCTCTGCGTTCTGCTAATGATCTTACACTAACATCTTCCATAATCAGAACCTCCCACTCCTGCCTCCAAGACTTCTCTCGTGCTGCACCAGTTCTCTAGAACTCCCTACCCAAAGAGCTCAAACTAATTTCCAACTCCCACAGTTTCAAGCGTGCCCTGAAGACTCATCTCTTCAGGTGGGCTTATAACCTTTTCTTATCTTGTCTCCCTCTCTGCTATCCCTCCTGCATCCTCTCTATAACCTCTTTGGTGCCATCTACTTTGTACTTGCTACCTGAAATCAGAAAATGGGGTGTGATTGGCCCGCCCAATCACCTATAGGCACTCTGAGATTCTATGTACAAGAATTGGAACAGTGGCAAATAAAGCACTTTTTGCCTCTCGTCTCACCCCCAGTCCTCCTAGTCTGTATGCTCTCGTGAGCAGGTCTCTATGTATTGTTTTTATTTTACTTTATTTATAGTATAATTAAATATAAATATAACCTGTATTTCACTTATGTATTAAAAAAAGTGCTGCGGAATCTGTTGGCGCTATACAAATAAATATTATTATTATTACTCTCAGTAGCCTGAGGCTGAGGTAGTCTAAATCTATCTCCTGTCTATCTCCTGTCACATCAGAGGCTTAGGTTGCTGCTCAGTACTTCTTCCATTCTCTTCAGTGCAGCTCTGCTTGCTCAGATTGGTTTATGTGAATACCGAGCTCACCAGAAGCTCACCATAAAGTTGGTGCATCAACAGTGGATTTATGATGCAGCAACCATAGAATAATAATAGACATAACTAAACATCTAGTAAATGACACATATAAGCAAATACCCTCAAAAACCTCCTTCTCAGGTACTGAAAGAGTACTAGAAAATAACTAGAAAACAACACCTTCTCTTATTTTCTTCCACCCCTTTATAATGCCTGATAATACTATTGCACATACATTTTTGAAATGTCCAAAAACTTTCTCAGGTAGTTTTTATCTCCTTGTTTTCCTTAGTGGTTTAGTGTTGGCATAACCTACAACATTGAATGGCCACAAGCTAGGTAGCTCTTTTTAGATTGATATAAATGGGCAGTGGCAACAAAATCATCAAGGAATAAAGTCAAAAGTGCTTTCATCGTAGTCCAACAAGGGTTCCAACCTTGACTTTCAGAAGCTTCTTGTTGGAGCATTACACAAATATAGGGCACTGTAGGATAAGAATTTTAGCTATTTCTGTTGCTTTTCAATACTGTCCATGTTGGAGTTGTCATACCATGTATCTGTGTTAACTGTATCTGTATGGTAAGTACAATGTTCTTCACATTTCATATACACATAGTAGATGCAGATGGATCAATTACTGGTTTCTGATTGGCTTCAGTATAAAGGACAGAAAGGTTTTGCATATGTAGTGCTTGTATACTGTAGCTGAGTATGAGTAATGACTCTTCCTTCAATGGTGATGTAAGTACCAGATATCTCAGAATTAGCATTTATCCTAGCTTACTGCTGGCACTTGTACTGGAAAATACTGGCATCCTTTTTGCTTATTACAATAACTATGGAACCCAATGAACGATCAGCAGATGATGCTTGCTGACATACCTGTTAGTACTTTGTTGTTGTGGTACTCTGAATTCTTTCCAAGCTTGTTCTTTGTCTGGGCAGCTATCATGGCATCCAGGTTCTCTGAAAATAAATTATTTTCAAATTGTTAGAAAGTAATCATCCATGAACTGATTTTATTTACAGAGGAACCTTGGTCAAGTAATCATTGGAAGATTAAATATCATTTCAAAATACAAGAATATGATGACTATTTATGAATCTTCTTGAGAGCAAATGTGTGGTGTCCTCTTGCCACTTCTGTCTGAAACCTCATTTCTCTAAAGGCCACCATCCACCTTATACTTTTGTTGGCTGTAGCCACCACTCGCGTATAAGGTGTATGGGGCTCTCCTAACCAGCCAGCGACAAAGAACACAGCCATAGGGAACACAGGAGAGCTCGGCCATGCTCGGGGTTCCTGTATATGAGGAGGATGGGGGCTGGACAGGAGAGATAACCCACTATCAATTATTAAGGGTTTATGGTCGCCTTTAGTCTTTTACCAGAATCTACTGTTCACTGAAATGGAACTAAATACCCATGATTTTCCCACAGCCCTTATGTTCCAGCCCACATCTAAGTAAAGGCAAGTTCATTGAGAACCACAGGGCTCAATTTGTATGCGTGAAAAGGCAGATTATCTGAGAAATGAAGGAATAGCCTAGGAGCCCAATGGAGGAGGTTAAATGAGTTCAGATATTGCAGTCCTACTTTGGCAGTTTTCATAGCCATCTTGAAGGCCACATACTGTATGTAACACTTGCTATGTATCTTCACTAGAGAAAGAGAAGGTTATGATGAATCATAAATATTTCTCCCCACGTTCTGCGTTACTCACTTGAAGCTCAAGGACAAAGAAACAAACAGCAATGTTCATCAAAAGACTATTCTTCCTTATATACCTCTCATTAGTAAGAAAAAAAAAATGTCATCAGTCAGGGTGTTCAGACCGCAACCGATCAGGAAAACGCACTGGAAGAAGTCTATGCAGAGTGTATTCTCTCCCAGCTCTGAGTTACATGACCTGGATGGCCATGTAATGTAAGTCTATGTAGGCATCTCGCTGACACAGAGCAGAGAGAAGAGCACATGGCAGTGCAGATGTCTCCCCTGCCAATGATGATACAGCTAAATAATATTCCACTTCCCTGGCCCGGCTTTGGGTAGAGGAATATTAATTAGCCTCCCGTCAATGGGAGGGAAAATCTGTGAACTGGGGGCGCTGGGTCTGCCTTTAGTGCACCAGACGTGCTAAATAGCATATCAAGAAAATGGCATTATCTCCGGAATGGGGTGGCAGATTCAGAAAAGAAGGGGACCACTGGATTCAGTGCAGAGCCACTGACCATGGAGGGGTAAAATCTTTGTTGCTCATGTCTGATGATAGATTCACTTTAAACGTTATGGTGATGTTGGAGGCATGCAGCAGCATATATTGTAAAACAGTCTTCATGATGTCACTGTCCCTTTACCTTAGTTATGTCCAATATGGTTATGAGAAAGAGGTTCTGTCCCTGTTGTCTGTACACCAGGCCAATATTGCATATATTTTAAAATAATAAATATGGAAAAAAATAAAAATGGAAAAGGATATGTTTTGTTCTTGCTGGTTTCACAATCACTTTCCAATCTTTAGTACATCACTGTCTAATTCCTTCTTCCAACACTACAATGTATTTCTGTTTTTCCATTGTGCGGTTATCAATAATGAAAAAGCGCTTCCTGCTTGTCCACACACAGCTCAACAAATAAGTCATTTGTCTCTCCCATGGATACATAATAGGATCAGAGCCATCTGTGCACAGGTGGACAGTGTTTGCTTGGAGGTACATTAAGGCATTGCTGGAGGTGACTCATCCCAGGCACCAGGCTTGCGTCTGTGGCTGGTTTCCAGGCAACTTACTGTCCTAATGGCTTTGCAGGATCTTATTATTCTGGCATTCGATTTGACTTTTCTAAGCATTATAAAGAAGTCCAGATACATCCTTTGTTTAACTCCTCCTTTTCTGGTACCCACAGAATCCACATTTTATATTGTTTATATCTAGACTATAAAAAATATCTTTAAGTCAAGGTGCCTGTCCACATTAGATGTAAGTTAGGTGAACCGATTGTGTTGGCACTGGCTCACTATCTAAGCATATGGGACATACAGACTGTCCCCAGGCAAGCACATCAGGGGAAAGAAGGGTTGGCATATTAAATATGGGGGAATAGATGTTGGCCGCAAGCTATCTAAGGTGTATGGGCACTATAATAGATTACTTCAAGTACTGGCAAGTAAACCTGCACATCCCCCATTTACTTATGTTGTAATAGTAAACTGTGTGTATCAGTGCTGTGCCTGGTATAAGATGTAGCAGTCATTGCTAAGTAGATTGTAAAGTATAAAAGCTATTTACAGTATACTGCATTTAATGAGTGATGGCATTTCTTTTAAGCCCTGGCATCTCATCTAGAATTCAGCAACAGTACTCTATATATTTCCCTTTTGTAATTCGTATTTCCCTAGATCATAGATTGAATTACTTTTTGACATTGCAAAATACAGAGAAGAAAAAGAACAGTAAAAAAAAGTCAGGGAGGCTGAACAACATTTGTGCTTGCCAACACCTTGGTTTTGACATGTTCTGGAAGTAAGATTAGCCTTTTTTTAGTAGCGTGCCTGCAGCACTGTACTTGCCTACACATTTCTATAGTTTTAAGCATACATACACATGCACACTATAGACAGAAGGGGAGATTTATCAATAGAGTCTAAGGGTAAAAGTAAGTTAGCAAAAATAGTGCTTAGTGTGTTCAATATATCATCTAGCATAATAAATGTGCTTATTTTGCTTATACCTGGCATAAGGCTGGTTAATATACATGTTCACCAATCATTTTTACCAAATTTAAAAGGGGGGCGGGGACAAAAAAACACTTCTCTTACCAACATCACTTTCAAAATTGATTGAGTTAAAAAGTGTTAAAGTGAATGTACCATGAGGTACAACGCTTTGGGTGTTACAGCTTAAAGCATTGGCGCTGGTGGCGCAGTCCTTCATTTGAACTGCCATTAGATTTCTGTGCACAGTGCTGGTCTTTTAGGGGGCACCGGCCTGCCCCAAAGCACTGGGTGCAGGCCTGTCGGCCCCTGTTGTGACAACACCACCTCTCCTGCAGCCTTATTGATTCTAATGGAACTGTGTCACAGAGGGGAGGGAAGATCATCACCCCGGGCGCCTGCAGGCCTGTATCCAGTTCTCTGGGGCGGGCCAGTGCTTCCAAAAAGACCAGAGCTGTGCATGGGAACCAGGTGGCGGTTCAGATAAAGGACTGTGCCAGTGGCATCCCCGCCCAATAGTGATGTACTTGATGGTATATTCACTTTAAGACAGTCTTAATTATTAGATAAGTGTTGACCTAAGCTACCAATTACTTCAGGTCCAGTCTATGTGCATTTAGGTCTCCACCTTGGCACCCAGGACACATTCCCTGCCAGCCATGCAGCTATTCAGTATTTAAAAAATCTACTCAATAAAAAATGTGCAATCTCTGATAAATCCATACAAAAATACCTGCACTAGTTTCTATTGTGTTCAGGTATAAATCTACCCACAGAGGCTCATGTCTATGCTATGCTATGTGTTCATGGTTTGTTTCAGTTCTTTTCTGTAAATCCCTCTAATGAATCATGGCTTTTAGATGTCATTATATTTACACCCAATCACAATGATTGTACGGCCTGTGTCATTCGTCCCTTGTGTGAGTTGCTAATGTCATTTAGACCGAGAGAAGCACAAAGCCACTAACCGTAATCAAGATGAATTCTGCAAATAATGAGAAAGGAAGCGTCCGAGGAGGCGTCTGGCAGTAAGAACGCATACTGACCTTTCAAAGCACTGCTGCTTATATGACATTAACTAAGAGAAGGTCATGATGTTACTCTAGCTTCCTTTTTTCTGCTGCTATTTGTAGTGCTTGATGAGCCAAAGAACAGCTTGACGTCACTGAGCACAATGGAAAAAACACAGAGTACACTGAGTGCACTGACACGGCCAAAATATTTCACTGCATAAACGCTTAAATATTAAATATTAAAAACTGCTGACATTGTCAGATAGCTGTTAGGACAAAGAGGTAGCTTTTATATAGCCATCTATGCTTTTAGAACATAGAAAAACGCTTATTCTCCAGTGCATAGTGTCAAAGAGGCTTTTCCAAGTTCCTGGTCTGCTTCAAGCTGTAATGGTACTTTTACACGGTGCGATAATTCGCCCGATCGCACAATTTTGAATGAACGATGTTTTTTTTATAACGATCAGCGTTAAGACGGAACGATACATCGTACAGAAAATTCGCTATGCGATCGTTTAAGCCTATCTCACACATAGGTGAAATCACTGAAAGAATGTTTACACGGAACGATCTGTGAATTTTTTGCGAACGATCAACGTAGATTTGAGAACATGTTGAAAGATCAAAATGAACGATTTTTTGCTCGTCGTTTGATCGTTCGCTGCGTTTACATGTATGATTATCGTTCGAATTTGACCGTTATCGTGCAAAAACGAACGATCAATCGTCCCGTGTAAAAGGACCATAAGGCCTCCACATCTCTGACCCCGCTTGACTGAGAGGCAGTTCCAAACTAAGTTCTAAACAGGGATAGGGATGGGAAGGGGAACAAGGAAGCATTACAACCCTTATCCTTTTAGGAGCTCAGTAATGCCTCATTGACAATTTGCATTAGAGAATAAAAGCATTTTTATACATTATGGAAGCACAGCTGGATATATTAAATGTATCACATGTACCTTCTGGATATGAGCTTGAAGCACGATTTGGTTATTACAGATATATCTACCACTTCTTAGTTGGGATCTACTCTTAAATTCTTAAATGTGTATTCCACCCGAGAGCTAAACAATGAAATGCTACCAAACCTGGCTGGTCTTACTCAACAAGCCCCCCTGAGTATTTTGAGCCACCTCCCATATTTCTAGCCGCCGCTCCTCCTAGGTTACAAGTTTTTCTAAAAGCCAGTCTATATCCAAGCTACATTTCCTAGCATGCATTGCAACTCAGAGCCAACTGCCAAGTATACACCTCATCTTGTAGTATCTGCCCATTGCAGGCTGAGGCTACGTTCACACTACGTAAGTTTCCGGCCGTAGCGCGTTCCGTGAATAAGCGGCTGGAAACTTACGTAGTTTGCGTACAATGGAAAGTATACGATCTACGGGCGCACAGTTCACACTACGTACGAACTTACGCCCGGATCGTATGCAGCGCCGTAAAAAATGAACCAAACCATTATTTCCGGACGGAAATGCCGTAACTTACGCCCGTAGCGTAACATGCGGTCCCGTACGTAGTGGTGATTTCTTCATTTTGCCAGCTTTTTGTTCCAATCCAAAAGGTTCTGTGGGGTGTCCGGGGCTAGGCGAAGATTTCCAAGTAAAAGACCGCTGTTAGATCGCTACGAAGAGCGCTCGGGAAGCGTAAGTACGCTACGGGCGTAAGTTCGCGGTCCGTACGTATCCGGCCGCAACTTGCGTAAAGTCCCGGCCGGAGTTTCATACGTATATGTCCGGCCGCGAAAAATATGCGGCCGGACATATACGTAGTGTGAACCTAGCCTAAGGCTGCGTTCACACTACGTATATTTCAGTCAGTATTGCAACCAAAACCAGGAGTGGATTAAAAACACAGAAAGGATCTGTTCACACAATGTTGAAATTGAGTGGATGGCCGCCATATAACAGTAAATAACGGCCATTATTTCAATACAACAGCCGTTGTTTTAAAATAACAGCAAATATTTGCCATTAATTGGCATTGTGGCATCAACATTGTGTGAACAGATCCTTTCTGTGTTTTTAATCCACTCCTGGTTTTGGTTGCAATATGAGGACCACAATACTGACTGAAATATACATAGTGTGAACCCAGCCTATGGCTGCGTTCACACTACGTATATTTCAGTCAGTATTGCAACCAAAACCAGGAGTGGATTAAAAACACAGAAAGGATCTGTACACACAATGGTGAAATTGAGTGGATGGCCGCCATATAACAGTAAATAACGGCCATTATTTCAATATAACAGCCGTTGTTCTAAAATAACAGCAAATATTTGCCATTAAATGGCGGCCATCCACTCAATTTCAACATTGTGTGAACAGATCCTTTCTGTGTTTTTAATCCACTCCTGGTTTTGGTTGCTATACTGACTGAAATATACATATACTGACTGAAATATACGTAGTGTGAACGCAGCCTTAATCTGCTTTTGATTTGCATTGTAAATAAAATATTTAAATAATATCTAAATAATATATCTATCCATCCATCCACATATATTAGAGAGAGAGAGAGATGAAACACTTGTGTTTATTTTCCCCTATACTGCTCAGGAGTCTGTCAGTGTTCTGTGGTTTTCTTGACCCTTGGCCAGGTGCTCAGTGATTGGTGTAGTGTCAGTGGTGGGCGGGGTTACAGATGAGGTGTAACAGCTTGCCTGGCAACAGAAGAGACTGAGTTCATGTGACTTTGGTCTCAGAATGGAGGGCAAGCACAGAGGAGTGAAGAAAGAGTGAACTAGAAAGTAAGGATTTTCTGCAGCTTTAGGGTGTGGAGTACCCCTTTAAGGGCATGTTCAGGAGTATATTTACCCTATAGGAAGCACTTCCAGTAATGAATGAATTATTTGTTCCCTTACCCAATGCATTAAGCCACACTCTATGTTGCTGGTAATGGATATGAAACTTGATACAGCTTAATTTCAGTAGTTAATTTTTAATATATGGCTTTGATCTGTCTGGATGTTCGTCTTTACATAATTAATCACAGTCACTGAATATAGTAACAGCAGCTGATCTCCAGGTTCTGACGGCAGGATTGTACTTATGTTTAATGAATTCTAAGGATGAATAGATGCTTTATCTGGCTGAGCAGTATATGGTAACACTTCTCAAATTAGTTTTCTCGTGATTTTTGTGGATAGTAAAACACAAATGTTTCTTAAAATGTGAGTTTAAGTATTTTCTTCTTGTCTCTAACATGCTGGGTCAGACTTTGGCCTGGATGAATGGGTCTTAGGTCAATGTTACTCTGCTGAAAGCACAATATTGCATTATTTTGTACAACTGATTCTGGAAAGCTCACTATACACTGTCACAACTGTCACACATTTCATTGTGTCTTTTTTAACCGTATTAACTATGTAACAATGTGTCCAAAATATTGTATAGTGCATGGCCGGTTAGCTTAAAGGGATCGGTCACAATGGGAGGAAGTGTATTTGTTGTTTATTTGTGCAATCTTTGTCTCCTATACTAGCTCCTGCTTCATGAATGGAGACCAGACTTGAAATTCAGAACTATCAATGCCGACAACCCTCATATATGTTATTGTAATTTGTTTATAGTCTAATTTAATATGCAGCTTTCCTTTGCCTTTATCACACAGTCTGGTATTAGATCATCTCTACTCTAAGACAATTAACTGACATGTTTCAATATGTATGAAGATGTCCATCACTTGCAAACACACCATAAGTTAAGTTCACAACTAATGTTGTGAACTTTGACTAGACAGTTTTAGGCTGTGTTCCCACTAAGGGAATGTGCCATCCTATGGGGAAAGACAGCCATCTATTTATAATAATGCCCTCTAATTATGATCATTATTAGCGGCTGTTATTATGAATAGATGGCTGTCTTTCCCCAATATAGGATGGTACATTCCCGTAGTGGGAACATAGCTTAATGGTGTGCTTACTCAGAGAGATTTATCTGACAGATTTTTGAAGCCAAAGCCAGGAATGCATTTGAAAAGAGGAGAAATGTTGCTACCAAGATGAGATGTCTTAGCAGACCCTGTCTTCTCAGCCAATCCCTGACTGAGGTGGGACACTGCTGCAGCCAGTGATTGGCTGAATAGGCAGGTCCTGCTGAGAAGACTTATCTTGTAGCAATAAGCAGGGCCAGAAGGTGCTTAGGACGGGAGCTGCAGGGGGACAGGATAGGTGCAGATGCTACTACAAGCCAATTCTATAATCTATACATAGCTAGGTATTCCTGAATGTGACTGGGCTGCAATACCAGCCCCAGCCCATAGACAAAAGTGGTGCCATTTTTACATCAAAAGCAGGCCTTTTTTTTTAAAGTACTACAACTCAGTAAGTTAGTTTCAGATCAAATTAGCTTTAAGAAAAAACACTGACTTGCTCCATGCATTTTTTATATTTGTACTGAAATCAATTATTTCAAAGAATCCTCAAAACTCAAATGCAACATTTCCTTTTAGACATCAATCTCCTGTATAAAGTAGTTTTCTGGAGACTGATAGCTGTTTTACTTACATTAATATTCATCACAGAGATACACTGCATAGAGATAAATAGAACCAAGGTTAGGAGAGGTGAGGAGATTCACAAGGACAATCCATTCTACATCATTTTGCTATTTACTGTTTAGATCACAATTTTCTGTTCAAAATAAATTGACAAGGGGAATTTGAGAGACCTTGAGCCTTGGATCATTAGAATATTGCTGCGTAGTCAAAAACAGGCAGACTTTATCTTATTGACATTCAGATCCATAGTACGGCTGCTCTACACTTAGAAAAAGAATATTTCCGATTATGCACATGGCATGAAATTACATCTATCTGTTATTCCATGAGATGAATTAAAAAAATCAATAACCTTTATATGAAAATGTCCTCGTATCCATTACTTATATGAATCTAGTACTTATAAGAATGTTTATGTACAAGCAACATAAAATCTCTGTTGTGGTCTTACTATCTGTACCCAGAAATATTGTCCTGTATTTTAATTCAACAGGACAACTTTATTTTTTTCTATTATGTCTTATTTATTTATTTATTTTTTTTTTTACATTGGCCTGTATGTTGGTTTAGACTGAAGGGATGTCCTTTACATGGGACTGTATGTTAGAGTAGCTAAAAGGAGGATTTAGAGGTAGTCTCAATGCAGCCCAAGGCTATATTCACACTGCAGACAATTCCGGACGCATTTCGTACGCCGCCGTACATGTGCGGCTGAAACTTCATGCGTGGGAAAAATCGACATGCGGCCATAGTACAGTTATGCTTCCCTAGCTTGTTTCGAAGCGATCTGAAACAGGTCATTTACTTGGAAATCTTCGCCCAGCCCAATAAAACTCACAGAACCTCTTGGATTGAAAAATCAAGTTCAATTTGGCTGAAATAAGTACTTCATACGGGACCGCATGGAAATCCACGGCCGTGAGTTGGAACATTTCCATTCTCAAACAATGGTCTTGTTCATTTTTCACGGCGCCGTATACGATCCGGTCGTAAATTTATACATAGTGTGCACTGTGCGGCCGTATATCGTATACTTTAAAGCGAACGCATCAACCTCAAAACTACGTGCGTATATTTGCGGTTCGCACTATGGCCGGAAAGATACGTAGTGTGAACATAGCCCAAAACTGCACCAAGCAGCATGTGATTAAGATACCATTAATGCACAAAGGAAACAAAGGGCATGGAAGAATGGGAATACTCCCAGAGACCAGCACTCGCTGGCATTGAACTAGTAAGTTAACTGAAAGTCTAACAGGACTGTCCCCTTCTACCTCTTCTCCTACCTCCTGCCAATAACTATCCAGCTCCACACAGCTCAACATAACATGTGCATGGCATCATCTAGTCTTCATCGGAGGCATGAGTCTGGACAAAGCCCTATTCTATAGAGAAATCTAGGTGTCCTATATATATATGACCAAGCAGGCCAATGGCTCTATGGCAAGTGCAAATAGAAAGGAGGAGAGGAGACACCTCAGCCTGGTACCCCTGTTTGAGGGATATGATTTAGATAATAAACCATTAACCCAAAGTCTTACAGTGGGCTCTGTGTGCAACAGTCTTATCTAGGAAATATATTTTGGGCCAAAACCCATACCGGAAAGCACGCACCACTCTATGTTGTCAAAAGCTTTTGCAGCCTTGAATAAGAGAATAGCACTGGGCCCCTTCCTCTCCCTCTTGCAGCATCTGGAGATTGAAGTACAAACTTCTGATATTGTCAACCGTGGACTTCCCAGGCAACAAAGCCCATCTGATTGTCATGTACCAGACTAGAAATAAGCAAAAGGAGAGGGTTGGCCAGAGCCTTAGGGCCCTATTCCACCGGACAATTATCGTTCAGATTATCGTTAACTTGTTCGAATCTAAACGATAATCGTTCGGTTGAAATGCAGTTAACTATTAATGACCGAACGAGAAATCGTTGATCGCTTTATAAGACCTGGACCTATTTTTATCGTTGCTCGTTCGCAAATCGTTCGCAGTGAATAAGACATCGTTCGGTCGTTCGCAATAGATACGAACGCAATAGCGAATAAATAGCGAAGAAAAAACTATCGCAATTACGATCATAAGTAACAATTATTGTTCCATGGAAATGAGTGAACGTTTTCAGGTCTTTTGCAATAGCGGTCGTTTGAGATCGTTCATCGTTAACGATTATGCAAACGATAATCGTCCGGTGGAATAGGGCCCTTAGCCAGTACTTTAACATCCACATCCACAGTCAGATTGGTTTGGTACTGAAGCTATGCTACTAATGTTAGCATAGACATCTGGCGTTAATGGTTTCCTAGTATTGCAACAACTGAACAATCCAGTTTGGCAGAAGAACTTTTCCACAGATTCCTTCCATGGTATAGGAAGCTTGCACACTGTCAAACATTGGCTGCATCCTTAATTTAATAAAATACTCACAAGTTTGCTTAGTTTCTACACATATATCTTGTTTCCTGAAGTCTCTCTGTGCTCTTATCAGGATTGATATTGTCTCTGAACTTTGCAGACTTGATAAACCCCTGCAGCAGCCTCTACACAGACTCCTCACATCCATAAAGTGTGTTTCTTTTTTATAAGGACATCATCAGTTTCTGATCATATCTTTGCAAGAAGAGATAATGAACCGTCGCTTATAAAAGGTGGTACCTTGTCCACTGGAGCAAGGGTATAAAGCTGAGCCCATGGGCATTGGCTCCTTTGCTTTTTAAACAAGGCCTGGACAATTTCCTCCCAAAAAGCGACATTCATTTCTGATATATTCATTTAAATTTCAGGGATGAAAAGCAAGCAATTTCAGTGCTACACATGAATTACATCAGATAAAAGTGTTTGATCTAAGTTATTTCATTTCTTGAAACTATTCCTTCAAAAGCCGTGAAAAAACTCATCTACCAAGAGATAGCAATCTGCCCTAGATTCCTCAAAGCTTAAAAGGGGCTATCATGATTAGGAAATATGGTATTTTACCCTTGCGCCAACATAGGGATATATTGTTTTGCAAATGTACATATTCATATAAAATAAATGAATTTTAGAATATGTTACATTAACAATGATGATGGAAATGCACAAGCAAATAAAATTATTTCCTCTTAAATGGAGATCTCTCCTTTGTAATTATGTTGTTTCTATATTTAAAGGGATTTTTTGAACTTTTAAAATTGTGTGCAATTGGGGTTTCTTGAGTAAAATTAATTATCTGACAGATATCTTTCAGATTTTTGCAGCCAAAGCCAGGAAAAGACTATAAACAGAGAACAGGTCATAAAGGAAAGACTGAGATTTCTCCTCTTTTCAAATCCATTCCTGGTTTTGGCTGCATAAATCTGCCAGATAATCTGTGTGTGTAAAAGGACCCTTAGTCAATAACTAACACACTGAAGCTGAAATGCCCCTGTAACCCAGTCTCACATGCAGTTGTGTGACCCAACACTTTGTAGAATGGGAAGGCACACAATACATGCTCCCTGGAACTCCTCCCTTCCTCCCTGTTCCTAAAAGGATTGTGTTTCACATACTGGGCAGTAGATCAGTTAGCAACAGAATAGCAACATTAAGTGATTACAGCACTATTTGTGCTTTATGGCAACAGCAATAAATGCCAGTCCATAATGCGAAATGCCATAGACTATAATAGATCTTAGGGAGTGATGAAGCAAGTTCATCTATGTGTACACAGGAGTTATCTACAGTATGTGTACAGGTATTACTTTAAAGCATATCTATTTCTTCAGCGGTATAATAGAGCAGTTATTTGTCATGATCGTTTCCAAGTCTGTACCACAAAACTGACAAGTGAGCCACAAAATACATGTGTTTACAGCCTACGGTGGTATAGTAAAAAAAAAAAGTGAAATCTGGTGTATTTTGGCATTTCTATTTTACATGGCTAGTCATGTGAAAAAAAAGAAATACATGAAGCAATGATGTTCTGCTTACCCAAGTAACTGACTCCTTCATCTGGTGTAATTGTTCCATATTTTACCATCATTTTCACAAAATCGATGAGAGTTTTCATAATAGTTATCAATGTTTCCTTTTCTTTGGCATCATTTTCTGTGAAACAAAAGGGGAAGGATTTATTAAGAATTTACCTGTTCAGAAATAACAAACTATACATGGATATAGAATTAAGGGAAACTAACAGCAGATTAGAAGTCTTTCCTGCTGCTATGTCCCCATAGCACACAAGGTGCTGAGGATGATGGTCATTTTCTTAACTTGATGCTCAGCATAGTTTTTGGTTAATTTGTTCTTTATTCCCTATACAAATAAGGCAGTTTGGTGCAATCGGAGCAGGAGAATAGCACTTATCTGCCTAATGAATATTCATCCAGGGCTCTGCAGACGTGAGCGCTAGAGTGATGTCACTGCATAGCCCCTCCCCAATATTTATTAGGAGGGACAGGTTAGTCATAGCGGATCACTGCACTCAGGGCGGTAGTCCTGTCCCCAGTGCACCAAACCATCTTGTTTGCATATGGAATAAAGCCAAGATTTCAAGAAAAATTACTTATATCCTCAGCGCCCTGTGTCCTATGGTCACATATCTGCAGGTCAGAGACATCCAACCTGCAGTTAGTTTCCCTTTAATAAAGGTTTGAGTGTCAGAAAAAAATATATACATTTTAACATTAATAAGAAAAGAAAGCCTAAAAATATATTTTGAAGTTTTTATGTTTACCTGAATTTAGACTTTTTATCAGTCTGTAAAAATTTGGGAAATACTGAAGATCTTCGAAACCTTCATCTAACGGCATATCGTTTCTTCTTTCCAAAGTGGCTGCTGTAGTCCAGTCATTGTCACCAATGTTGTTTCCTTCTGATGATTCTTTTTTATCTTGAGGTTTCTGTGATAAAAGTAGTATGTTTATGGAATGTCTCTTATCGTGTAAGCATTCACATCTATTATCTAAACTATAAAGGTAGAATCATAGGTAAATGTCCCACTAAATAGAGATTTTTAAAGGAACTCATGTCATGAATGCTTCACTTTGTGAAGAAAATAAATTATAGTGTCCTGGTATCATTCATGTATTTATTTTAAGGATATGTGAATAGTATTAGTGACTATGCATTTCTTTGAAATTAACGGTCATGAATAGGAAGAAAAGTAAAAGTGATGCCACCTGCTGTTGGTTTCCCAGTCCCGCCACCTAAGGACTGTTAGAACACCTGCTGTGGCATATAATATGTATGCATGAGTAATCAGCTACTGATGTAATTTCTTTCCATCATTGCCAGTCTCATGTCACTTTGCATAAATCATCTGACACAGTAATGAGATTTGGGACATCTTATTTTGGAGTAGACTTTAATCAAATGGGATATTTTTAGTCTCAATAGTCATCAAAAACTTTTTTTGTTTTTAAGAATATTTGGCTTTTTTTTTTACCCATTTTGGCGCTACTATACAATTACAATAAATAGTAATCAACACAAAGCACAAAGAGCCAGGTCTTCTGATGGGTATCTAATAGTATAATAAAAAGCAATAGTATAATAAGAAGCGATATAAATAGTGGAGCCAGGGTGATTGTACTAACAGTGCTCAGAGAGGACGTTCAACACACTGGAGCGAAACATATTTACATGGCAAGGCTTTACAAAATGATATCCAGAAAAGTACATATAATAGTTGCATATAACTTGACAGAAGTGCCCGTTTACTCAGGTTCGATCAGTTAGAGCTCTGCTTATAAACCATCAGGCTATGTTCACACATTGCATTCATGTTGCAGTAATTTCCTTTTTTGCAGTGGTTTCAGAAACCATGGTAAAAAAAATTGTTGTTTTTTTACCAAAATTTTGAAAAATCACAGTAAAAACTATGACATTATCATGACACAACCACAAAGTGTGAATAAAACAACCTTACCTGTCATTTTACCAACATCTTAAGGCACAAATGAAGCTGCATAAAACAAGACAATTTGCACAGGGTTTTGCTAAATCATTAGCAAAAAGCTAGATGGAAGAAGCTCAAAGTGACACTGTCACCCCCTTTGTGCATTCTGACATCTCTTCACAGATGTAAAGGGTAAATTTAGTGGTTTTCATACCTTATTTTATATCATACGTCATGGTGCTTGTTCAAGTAAAAAGTCATCTTTTATCAACTGCAGATTGTATTAAGTGAGCATGGCCTTGTGTCATTAGCGCCACTTAGCCGTGGGCGGGGCTAAATGGCGCTAATGCCGCGAGGTCCCGCCCACTTAACACAATCTGCAGTTGATAAAAGATGACTTTTTACTTGAACAAGCACCATGACGTATGATATAAAATAAGGTATGAAAACGGCAAAATTTACCCTTTACACCTGTGTAGAGATGTCAGAATGCAAAAAAGAGGTGACAGTGTCACTTTAAGGGCTTGTTCACACTGAATCAGTTTGTGTCAGTTTTAGCTGTTGAAAAAATAGGCTTATACCTGTTTGTTAGCAAGCCAATATCATCTGGTTGTTTTGGATGAACGGTTATATAGCAGCAAGACCCCCCCCCCCCCCATTTGAACAACAGCCGTGATCATACCCTCAAGTAATTTAATCTGAGAAGAAAAATATTATTTAAAGGAGTTGGCCATTTTATAGTAAAATTGTTTGTGTGAACTGACATGTTCTGTGCACCCGCTATACAATGATAGCAGCTGCAGAAAATTGACATGTCCGTTTTTGTGCGGCCAGATGGAATACTATGTGTATACACTCCGGATGGGATTTTATTCATTCACATACAACATATGTTTTGTATAAATCATGGCTGTTGTTGCAATTTGCGTGATTTATGCAAAACATACGTTGTTTGAACATGGCCTTAGTAAGTGTACTTACTGCACTTACTGACAGCAGGACATGGACAGGACATGGTCACATGCTCCTCCATGTCGGCCATCTTATGGACAGAATCACCACAGAGCAGGACAGCACAGCCTGGAGGGTGAGGGTGTGTGTGTTAATTTTAGCTCTATGAACAGTGGCCCAGATGTACTATGTCTATGTGCAAACTGAAGAGTCTTCAAGTTCTCCAGCTTTATCCGTATGGCGCAGGCTGTTTGATAAATCTGTGCATATCTGAAGGCTTTCTACTATTAGTTTGTGTGAAGTGCACCAGACTTCTGAGACAGGTTTTGTTGCTTTTTGTGGTCCACATCTGCTAGAAATAGGCCAAGCCCCTTTAAACCATGGTCACACCCCTTTTTTTTTTTTTTAGAACCAATGAAAAAGTACCTCTAAAGTGTCAAAAATGTCTAAAAAATTTGATGAAAAGTCCCGTGCGACACGATATGGACAGAATTCTGATGTAGACACATTAGTACATCTGCGTCAGTGTTTCTCTTTTATGTGTCTTGTATGTGTCTTGTATAGTGGTTTACTACAAGACACAGTCCAAGACAAGACTGATGCTGTTTCTGAAAGATAGACGCCATATCTTTTGAATCATATCCAACTTCTGTGGGTAACCTCCTGACTAGTCTCCATTCAAATTTGGGTCATGCCTCTCTTTTATAACACAGAATTATTGTCACAAGTGACTTTGTAGTACCGATTAAATCAATTGAATTTATATAGGAAAGACCATCCATGGCAGAACTGGCTGGATTTAGGATATTCTAAAACAGACTCCCGGTTTGTGCTTTTGAATGATTATTTGTATTACAAGTGCCATGTGTGTTCCCTGTGCTCAGGCTAAACATTGTCTGCTAGCGTCTGCAGGCTATTTAGTTTCATTCATGTAATTGAATTTCTGCCCACTATCACATAGCATTGCACTGAACAACGTGCATGGCATACTACAGTAAGGTAATTACGTCCTCAGGCTACAAACTGACTGATTATTCTGGATATGTAAAAAATACATTACCGTTCTTCCCTCCTGCTTCTCCTCTCCATCGCTGTCCGCTCTGACCGCAGGATAATCAGGCCCTTCTGACTCCTTCTCTCGGTTTTTGGCCTCATTAGCAATGATTTGCTGTAAAACAAGTGCCACCTCATCTTCTAATGTGTACGCCTGGCTTTCTGTAATCTGGAAGAGACCAGCGCATTCATTAGGCTATACTTAGCTCATGACATCATACTGCTCATTCACAAAAGTGTTGCCAACTGCAGGTCAAGCCAAATGGGACACTCACTTTAGTTTTCTTTATATACAATCATAGAAACCGACATCGCTGTCAGCGTAATAGTATTACTCTCCCTTATTAACAAATTAAATCTGAAACACCAGAACTACTATTTGTATTTATGTACTTATTTGTATGTATCTTTCAGTAGTGAAATAAACCCCATGGAGGAACCATATTTCTCTGATAAAATTAGACTGACATTTTGATGTTGTAATAAAGAGGTTGTCCAGTGAAAATCTTTTCCTTTCAAATCAACTGGTTTTAGAAAGTTGTATAGATTTGTTATATACTTCTATTTCAAAATCTTAAGTCTTCCCATACTTATCAGCTGCTGTATGTCCTGCAGGAAATGCTGTTTTCTTTTCAGTCTGACACAGTGCTCTCTGCTGACATCTCTGTCTGAGACAGAAACTGCCCACAGCAGGAAAGGTTTTCTATGGGGAGCACTGTGTCAGCATTGTGTTATGCAGGACATGTAGCAGCTTGTAAGTACTGGAAGACTTTACAAGTAAATACAAGTAAATTACAAATCTATATAACTTTCAGAAACCAGTTGATTTAAACGATTTTGCTGGAGTGCCCCTTTAAATTAGCTGCTTAGCTCTCCATAAAAACATATGTACGTGTGCGCTGAGGAGAAACATATAATGCTTATATAAAAGGAGAGTTCTGTACTATAAGCACTGGCTGCATTGCAAACAATAAATTAGTGAAATTACAGGTAATATTTGAAAGAACATGGCAGACGTCATCAATAAAGCAGCAGCCAATGTTTTCTTTTCCTAAGTATTAGTCACCCAGTTCATGTCTTGCATGTTAGGCCAAGCATTGGCTTTATCATCCGCAGGAATTGATTTATTAAGCTGGCTGGCGTCTAATTTCTATATATCGTCTGCAGAGCTCTCAGAGATGTGATATAGCCAGCTCGGCATCTTTTATTTTCTACTAGTTTTACCCATTGAGTGTAACTGAAACCGAGCTGGTACTATTCTGTAAGTGATACATTACTAACATCAATTACCCTGGCTTCTAAAATTCGAGGTTTTTTTCCCCCATATGAAATATACTTTATTCCTTTTTGCACAACATATCTAGGATTGATTTCAAGACTGCTATTATATGGCAGAAAGAATGAAAGAATCAATGAGGAGTAGATACAATCTCTCTCTTTTAGAATCAAATCTTAAGTATTCAGGATGCAAAGTCACGAGCAACTTGCAACGAAAAATCCATCAAGCATGGATATTTTGTCATTATTGAATCGCAGTCACACTATGTTGCAGTCGCAATGCGACACCTTCCACTAACATTGTGAAGTCATGTGATCTATCAGTCCTAGCCTTATGCAGCCTGTACCTTTTTCAAAATGAAGCATGTACCTTTATTTCAAGATGAACTGTTGTAGTACCAGGTGCTAAGCAAAATGCACTAGGCTTTTGTAGCATAACCATGAAATACTTGTGAGTACCTCATTTATTACATGTTTTAGTACTTTTTTACACCTGCTTCTGATGTTTATGAGAAGATCTCGGTGTATGGTTAAAGTGAATGTACCAGCAGTTTATTCGCTTCAAGATTTTCACATGGATAGAACGGCATTGGCGCAGGGAAGCTGTTGTCATGGCCCTTTTTTTGAACCATGGCCTGGTTCCTGCATACAGTGACGTTCTACTCACGGGCACTGACAGTGGCTAAAGTACTGGAGGCGGGCCACCTGGCCCCCAGTGGGTGGAAACCCCTCTATGATGTGGCTCCATTGATTATAATGGAGCCGTGTCATAGAGCAGCGGGGGTTTCCTCCCACGGGAATAGAAAGATACCGTTCTAAAAACCGATTAAAAAAAAGGACCCCAGCTTCCCTGCGCTATCGCCAATCTATCCATATGAAAATCTTAAAGCTAACGTACTGCTGTACATTCACTTTAGGAGGATTCATATGTATTGCTTAAAGAGGATGTACCACCAGGTACGTCCTCTTTAATTTGACACAGGGATAGAATGGCGCCGTCACGGGGAAGTCGGTGCCGCGGTCCGTTTTTCAAACCGCGGCCCGGTTCCCGAGTACAGCGCCGTTCTTTCCACGGTTACCGTGGGAAGAAAGGCGCCGTAGATAATCTAAATTAATTTGTTATCCCTACTGCAAAAATGATAGGATTTAAGGTTGCCTTGTGGGAACTCATCTAACAGTTCCAAGGAATCCAAGTGTTCCAAGAAGCCATTGGCGGAAATCCCTGATATACAGAATACACCATATAAAAGATTATCACTTACCAGCCCCAGGTTTAGAAGCTTGGAAACAATCTTATCAAATACCCCTCTGTCATTTTCTTCATAAATTCTCATAGCAATCTTCTGAACAATATCTTCTGCAGTAAGTGGTGTTCCATCTAACTGGTGAAGTCCATCAGGATCATCTTGAAAAAAAAAGATGTAATTTCTGATCTACTTTCAGCCATCTCATTATGTCCAATCTAGAGAAATGCTACTTACAGTATGTCTCCTTCATTAGTGTTGGATGTTTAAGCTCCAAACCCCAATAACTCAATCATACATTCATTTCCATTCATAAAATAGCAGCCCAAATGGGGAAAAAGCTGGTCTGCATAGCGGGGTCTACAGCCCTGTACTCTGACCCAGGAAGTCTCCCTCACCTTCCAAATCATAGCAGATCCACTTCAGGCTGGGGCTTACATCAGGGGACAGGACTGTGGAGGTAATCTCTCCATAGCTGTTTATCTCCCTTCAGTTTCTGTCAGTCCTGATTGGTCCATGCTGAGCACACACCCTTCCCCATTGCTGTCATGTGACCACACAGACCTCTGACAGCAGCCCTGCTTCTCTATTCAAGCCTGTTGTACTACGCTACTGCATTATGGGGATGTGCGGTTCCATCCTCTATCTACAAACTGCTGCTGTTTTGTCAGGTTTATGCCCTTACTATACATTATACACCACATGCTGATTGCTATACTGTACAGTAGCTTCTAATGTCACATATTCAGCTGTTTCTCATTGTTTGTTTCATCTGTTCTACATATTATTTAGAATAATAAATCATTCGTTTTTTAGGGTTTGGAACCAGTTGTCTGCATATCAGTGATTTCTTATAGGAGAATTTGCTTTGGTTTAAGAGTAGATTTGGATTACAAGTGTGGTCCTGGAACAAATTATGCTCGTAATCCAAGGCACCGCTGTATATATACAATTTACTAACATGAATCCTTAAAGGGGAAATTCACTCAAAAATGATCTTTGGACATATCATAGATATAGCTGTAAAGTCATTGTGTCTAACCTCCTACACTGTCTATTAGTATTGTGCATTAGTCAGTTCTTCTATGACTAGCACATTTGGAACACATGGTTATTCAAATCAATGAAGCTTTTCATCAGAGACTTCCAGTAACTGAAATATCAGAGCAGTGCCAAAGGGGTCTAATCATTAAATGTAGCCACCTTATTCTTGAAATCAATATAAGTCTGCATCCCAGTCTGCACCAGTGTGGTTATCACATGTGTATCTATGACCTAGCAGAAGATCATGTTTTGCTGGTTTTCTTCAGTATCTGACAAATGACTTTTCCACTAATGGAATTGCTGACTAGATTAGTCATGTACTAAAGATGACTCAATACATTATACAGTAATATGAGTAATAATGGGACATGGCTATGATGATTCTTCAAAATACCTTCATATTTATAATCCAATCCACTTTTAGTAGAGTCAAAGTACTCCACTGGCTTTACGTTTTTTGTGGAGTCCGCCTCATCCGTAGAGGTCTTGTGGTCGCTGGCTGGGCTTTTTGTCCAACCACTTCTTTTGACAGTCTTCTCTTTCTCAGCTACTGACATCAAGAAATTCAAGTCATCCACGAAAGAATCATTTTTTAATTTATCTACAGGATAGGAAAAAAAAAAAGACTTTAGCTTTTACGGTTCATTTTGACTCATAGCAGCAACGGATATATGTATAGGTGGTTAACTATTTACCTTTACTTGCTCCTCTGCCCACTGTATCTGCCTCAGCAATCTAAAAAAGATTATAATGGAAAACAGAGAGGCATAAGTAACGTCTCCAGAGTTCATAATTATTTAGTTATTTCCTCTCAGATAAAGCTGCAGGAAGCTGACAAACAATGACCATCAACCTCATAAACCAAAGTATATCTGAATCTAAATGCAGGGTTTGTTAGGATGAATAAAGGCTATGACAGTCAACTTTGGTATACCTGTTGCATACCCTATTAGTTTAAAAAAAATAAAAACGAAATACTATATAGGTATATAGTATATAAAACTTTTAAAATGAAGTATGAAATTTATGAACCTTTTATATTTTCATCGAAATATCATATACTTATACATATATCAAATGAATGTCTACATGGTCCTGTATTTATTAACTAATGAAAACAATTCAGTACTGTTTGGAAATGTTTACTAGAAATTCTCCATGCAAATGGCAATACATTATGTAAACATCTGGAAACCTACCTGTTCTTCCAGTGGTCTCTCCACACTTAATTCCCTGTTATGCAGAGCCTTGTCTAGAAGGGAAGAAGGGGCAAAAACATTACTACTCACTCATATGCAGACATGGAGCAGTCATTATTGAACATTAACTGCAGATATATATATATATATATATATATATATATATAATTTGCACACGCACACACATATTACTAAGCATACTTTAAAAAAAAATAGGTTTGTTCCTTTAAGAGTGTGTTTGTGAAAAGGGATTTAGTTGGCTTACTGTAATCGTTGGATTAAAGAGAACATCTGAGCTGCGCTCTCTTCATATACATTTTTTTTTTTTTTACATCTTCATAAAAACAACCCACATTTCTAGCATGCATTACAGGAACACACTACACAAAGCATCCTAAATAATACAATAAGCATGCATACAGAGTAGAGTATATTTACCTTGGCTACTGTCTGGTTTGGGAAATCCATGAGCAAAGCATATCACCCCAATAAGGGCACAGAAGGAAAACACAGGCTTAAGAGCCATTTGCCACCAAGGCCAGCGTCCTTGTCCAACCCTGCTTTACCTAGATGTGCTGACTGACTTCTAGTCTTGTGCCAGTGACCAGTGCATGGATGGTATGAGAGGAAGGTGGAGGAGAGGGGCTGGCACTGAGGGCAGACACTGAGGCTGCGGTCTGGGGAGCAGTGCTGGGACTGAGCAGCCTGGAGCTGTCCAGCAGTGTGGTGCTGACTCTGGCCTCTCCTGCCCTCCTCGGCTCCTGACCCGGTGCTGGACTATGCTGCCGGGGAGAGCTGCTGCACGGCTGGGTGGGAGCTGTCCGCCGCTCTGGTGCTGAACTAGTGCCGAAGCTGTGCACAGAGTCTCCAGCCGGCTGCCTCCTATTGTTCCTCAGCAGACAGCATCCTAGTATGAATGGGATGTGGTCTGCTATCTCCCTGCTCGTAGATCAGGAATCACTGCTACAGTGTGCGTCACCTGGAGAGAGCAGCCTGGCACCACCAATGCTGCTATGCGGGACATGCTGACCTGGACTACAGCCGCAGATGTAACGGCCCCCCTGATTGGCCACTGAGGACACACCCGGCTATAGCACCGACTGCTGCTCTGCTACCTGTACAGAGAGGACAGCTCCGGCATACTGAGGCTGATGTGTGCTGCTCACATACTACCTCATTGCTGGGGACTGGATTACAGCATGGCTCCTGTCAGTCCATGCTTAATCAAACAATAAAAAGGTTATTGGATAAACATGAGATTCCCATCAATGAAATGGAAAAGCCTGGTGACACACAACCAGTGTGAGGGTTCTCATTATTAGATACAATGCTGATCGGTCAGAGAATGGGCTGTGCAGGGATGAAACCCCCCACAAAAGAGGATGCACTAAACAGTTATGTAGAAAAAGTGCCTGTATAAAGTAGTTATGGATAAAAGAAGTCCATGGATAACACAAGTGCATGGAAAAACAGCATGAAGCAAGTGCATGGAAAAACAGCATGAAGCAAGTGCATGGAAAAACAGCATGAAGCAAGTGCATGGATAACACAAGTGCATGGGAAAACAGCATGAAGCAAGTGCATGGATAACACAAGTGCATGGGAAAACAGCATGAAGCAAGTGCATGGATAACACAAGTGCGTGGGAAAACAGCATGAAGCAAGTGCATGGATAACACAAGTGCATGGGAAAACAGCATGAAGCAAGTGCATGGATAACACAAGTGCATGGGAAAACAGCATGAAGCAAGTGCATGGATAACACAAGTGCATGGGAAAACAGCATGAAGCAAGTGCATGGATAACACAAGTGCATGGGAAAACAGCATGAAGCAAGTGCATGGATAACACAAGTGCTTGGGAAAACAGCATGAAGCAAGTGCATGGATAACACAAGTGCATGGGAAAACAGCATGAAGCAAGTGCATGGACAACACAAGTGCATGGAAAAACAGAATGAAGCAAGTGCATGGATAACACAAGTGCATGGGAAAACAGCATGAAGGAAGTGCATGGACAACACAAGTATGCATTGAGGCAGCATGAAGCAAGTGCATGGACAAAGAAATTATGTATTAAAATTTATGTATGAAAGGAGTGCATGTGTAAAACATATATATATATATATATGTGTGTGTGTGTGTGTGTGTGTGTGTGTAAATTGAGTGCACATATAACACAGTTGCATGAAAAACCTATTATGCATTGAGGCAGTATGAAGCAAGTGCATGTACAAAGAAATTTTGTATAACTGTTATGTACAAAAGTGCATGTATAAAACAAATATATATATTTGTGTAAATTGAGAGCACATATAACACAAGTGCATGAAAACACACACACACAAACACACACACACACACACATATATATATAAATATCTGACACAAGTGCATGTATAAAATATTATTTATAAAATAAGTGCATTTATATGAATAAGTTGTTTTCTATCATCATGTAATTGTGTCTTGTAATTGAACATTGTCTGAGCCAAGAGTATACTGATAATAATACTGTACTCGCCGGCCTAAAACCAGGACACTTCCTGTCATTTTGATGCTAATAATTAAACACTCAATCCTAATTGACTATCTAATGACAAAGACACCTGTCAGTGAGTAAGATACATTAGGCAGCAAGAGAACAGTGAGTTCTGGAGGTTAATGCGCTGAAAACAGGAAAAGTGGTCAAAGATGAGAATCTAAATGACTTTTGCAAAGGTCAAAATGTGATGGCCAGACAACTGGAGCATCTCCAGAACATCAGAGCTTGTGGGTGTATCTACTATGCAATGATTAGTACCTACCTAAAGTGGTCCAAAGACAGACAACTGGTGAATCAGCATCAGGGTCACCTGTTCCTATGGGAAGTGAAGGCTAGATGTCTGGGCTGATCCCATAGAAAACAATAATTACCTTAATTATTAATATGTTTATCTGTTTATACAAATAAAGATATTCAATGGCAACTGAGCAATTTTGTCTTTTTTAAATAAACAATTTAATACAATCTACTGTTACTCTTTGTGTCCCTTTGTGCAAAGTTTTGACCATAGTGACAATGTGTAAAATGATCCTAATGGGGTTTTCCAGCACTAATAACATTTTAAATAATATGTCAGGCTAATCATGGCCGTTGTTGTCGATTAATACTGAACTTATAGTGCTGCAGCTAGAGGGAATCCCGGACGGAGTGTATACACATAAATCGCCACACAAAAAAACTGACATGTCAGAACCTGTCAGTTCACACAATGGAGCATACTCACCTGCACTTCAACTGCATTTGGTTCCTACGGCTCTTTGCTGCTTCCTCTGATTTGCTGACTCTGCAGGAAATGGCCAGTGTAATGCCACCAATCCTGCCCTCACTTCTATTTTCTCATGGTTCCTATGCAGTGGGACATAATGGTGGGTGCCTGCCTGTTTCCTTGCTTCTACCGGCCTGTGCTCAGTGCTTCTGGCTGCCAGTGCACCTCCACCTATGTCCTATTAGGGTTAGCAAGTCTCTCCCTGTTCCTCCTCCACCTTCTCTGGCTCTCTGTTTACTATATAAGTTTGCTCCGCCCATGCCATCTTGCCTGAGCATTGTTGGTTCCTTGTGTTTCTGAGCAAAGGTGTTGTTCCTGGGTCTGCTATTCAGAATATCCTTCCCTGTGCCCGCTTCTCGGACTACGACTACCTGCTTTAACCCTGCTGTATTGTTTGCCTCTCCTGTTGCTGACTCTTACTGTTTGAGATGCCCAGTTACTGCCCTGACCCTCTGCCTGATTTGACTACACTGCTGCCTCATCCTGATTCTCCTGTTTAAGACCCAGCCTGTGGACTTCCACTTATAAGCCTGTCCCCTCAAATCACTACCGTTGTCTGATTCCCAGGGCCAACCACTGCTAACGCTAGGAACAAGCTTGTGAAGCCCAACTTCAGCATTTAGACTTTACAACCTTTTCAAACCAGTTAAGTAGCCAGTCACAGGCTGACGTGGGTCACTACTACAGCCATTGATTGGTTGAGTGGCCGGTTCCTGCAGCTTATAAAAGGAAGCAGCGGAATCATGTGCTATAATGGCATCAGTGGAAGATTGGAGCAGTTGAGTATGATTTCCTTGATAATTTAAGATAATATTTAACCCTTTGAGGAGCAGGCCCAAAATGACCCAGTGGACCGCGCAAATTTTGATCTTTGCGCTTTCGTTTTTCCCTCCTCCCCTTCTAAGAGCTCTAGCACTTTCAATTTTCTATCTACAGGGCCATGTAATGGCTTGTTTGTTACAGGAATAGTTGTATTTTATAATGGCATCTTTCATTTTACCATATTATGTATGATGGAACCCCAAAAATATTATTTATGAAGATATAAATAGGTGAAATAGTAAAAAAGAATTCAATATGGTAACGTTTGGGGGGTTTCTGTGTCTACGTAATGCTATATATGGTAAAAGCAACAAGACACTATTACTCTATAGGTCAGTCCGAACACAACCTTATGCAGGTTTACACAGATTCTCTAATGTTATATATATTTTTTTAATTAAATCCTTTTTTTGGCAATTTAATATTAATAAAATAGCCCTATTGTGACGCTTATAACAGTTTTATTTTTTCACCTATGGGGCTGTATGGGGTGACATGATCTCTAGTTTACCATATTTGTGAAGATCGGATGTTTTGATCACTTTTTATAAATTTTTTATATATATAATGTAACATAAAATCGGTAATCCGCGCACTTTTTCCCCTCTTTCGTCTACGCCGTTCGCAATGACGCTTGTTATATTTTAATAGACCGGACAATTACGCATGCTACGGTATATTATATGTTTATTTATTTATTTATTTATTTTTATATGTTTTATTTATATAATGGGAAATGGGGGTGATTTCAACTTTTATTGGGGGAGGGGTTTTGGGGTAGTGTGTTAGTGATTTTAACTTTTTTTGTTAATGCATTTTAAGTCCCTTTGGGGAACTTGTAGATACATAACTTTCCTTTTTTACACTGATCATTGCTATGCCAAAGGCATAGCATTGATCAGTGTTATCAGCGCTCTGCTCATTGAGCCTGCCTGTGCAGGCTCAGTGACCAGAGCGCCGATCGGACCGCACGGAGGCAGGTAAGAGACCTCCGGCAGTCCGTTTTACCAATCGGGACCCCCGCAGTCACACTGCGGGGGTCCCGATCGGTAAGTGACAGGGGACTACCCCTGTCACTTACACTTAAACGCCGCGGCCGCACCACGATCGCGGCGTTTAAGGAGTTAATGTCATGCAGCAGCGCGATTGCTGCAGCGTGTCATTAACGGTGAGGTGCCGGCTACTGATTGCAGCCGGCCCCCACCTGCTATGAAGCGCGCTCCGCTCCTGAGCACGCTTCATAGCTCAAGACGTACCGGTACGTCCAGGGTCGTCTGGGGACAGACTTCCAGGAGGTACCGGTACGTCCTAGGTCGTCTAAGGGTTAATTACAAGAATCATATAATTATAACAAAAAGTCTGTAATAGATTTTATTAGGCAGAAGAGATTCGTTCTGTACTCCCCCTATTGAGGGGAGAGGGCCGAGGAGGATGAGAGATCTGGAGAGCTGAAAAACAGACGGTGCAATAAACAGGTCAGAGAAAACTCTGGATTCATATGTTAGACTGTTGATTGCTGGTCTGGAAACATCCTTAATTTTGCTACAGAGAGGTAGGATTGCAGGATGTTTTTCGTAGTGTCTATATAGTGTATAGAAGACAGCACAGAGGTTAGCCTGCATCCACACTGCAGCTGTGCATGGGGAAAACAGAGAGCGATGGAGTTTGTAGAGTGGTAACTGGGTATAGTCCTGTTCCTCATATACATACACAGTAGAGATGAGCGAATAGTGAAATATTCGATTCGATTGTATTCGATTCAAATAGCTCCCGAAATTCAACTATTTGATCGAATATCGAATTCCATTATAGTCTATGGGAGAAAAATCCTTGGGACCTGGAAATCTTTAGAAAGTGATGCAAACACCTCTGGAATGCGATTGGGAAAGCAGTGAATGAGTATTACAGGGCACGGTATTACCGTGGTTAGCGATCCCCGACAATATTGCAGATTCCTGTAATAGTTAATATTTAATTAATAAAACAAAGTTTTGTTCTAAAAAAGTTATTTTCGTTGTTCAATAGCTTAATTAAAACGAATTCATGCTTTTGCAATTAAATATACTGTTAATAAAAAAATAAATATATAAATAAATATGTATATTTATTTATCTATTTATTTACAGTATATTTAATTGTAAAAGTATGTATTCATTTTAATTAAGCTATTGAACAACGAAAATAACTATTAGAATGAAAATGTGTTTTATTAATTAAATATAAACTACTACAGGAAGCTCTATTGCTGGCAATACAGCTTAATGTACTAATTAATACTTTAATTAAAACAGCCTAAATGTTTCTTCTAATGATGCTATTTTTTTAATCAGAATAGCAACATTAGAAGAAACATTTAGGCTGTATTCCCACGTTCCATGTTCCTGACAGAACACGGACAAGGAATGCCTGTAACGGAGTCTCCCCTGCCCGGACAGCATCTGACAAGATGCTGAGATGGGGGGAGGACTGTACTGATATGCGCCTCGCTGTAATGACAGCACCGTGAGCGGCTGATTCATTACAGCATTGCACATATCAGTACAGTTCTTCCCCACTCTCAGCATCTTGTCAGATGCTGTCCGGGCAGGGGAGACTCCGTTACAGGCATTCCTTGTCCGTGTTCTGTCAGGAACATGGAACGTGGGAATACAGGAGTAATTCCCCGACGGACCTCTCCGCTGCGGAATCCCGCTGTGCTCAGTGTGCTGCTGTAAGTGAATTAGAGGGCGCGCACTCGTCCACTACCTCTCCTCTCCGCTCAAAGATGTAACATGTTACTTCTCAGAGCGGAGAGCGGCGGCAGCGGACGAGCGCGCACCCTCTTATTCACTTACAGCAGCACACTGAGCACAGCGGGATTCCGCAGCGGAGAGGTCCGCCACGGAATTACGCCGTGTTTAATCAGTGTGAACTGACCCTTAGATTTATATGTCCACTCAGCTGATTGGCTGAGCAGACATATAAGGAGCTGGTCCCATCACACTAAGCTCAGTGTGCCGGGGACCGGGGAAGAGAGAAGATAGAAGACAGAAGATAGAACACTTCGGAGGGTGAGTAGAAGCTCTCCCAACCCCCCCGCTCTACACCCATCCCAGCAAGGAAGGGGGGTCACTTAACCCCTTCCTTGCTGGTATGGGTGCAGTCTGACATCAGTCTGGCCCCCAAGGGGTTAAGTGGGGACCCATACTTAACCCCCCGGGGGCCATATTGTTCAGTATGGCACCCAAAGGGTTAAGAGGGATGCAATGCATCCTCCTTTAACCCCTTGGGGGCCAGACTGTAAGCAGCAATCTGTAAAGATGCTGCATACTGTAAGGTGCACAACACCGCTCACAATGATGGGTGTTGTGCTCCTGTTTGTGTGTTTTTTTTGTGAGCTTCTCCCTTTTTGTTTTTAGATATCAGTATCCTGTGGATTACGGCAGATTCGATGGACTACATCTATGACCATTGGTTGTTGGGATTTATTTTTTTAATAAAATGGTCAACAAGGGTTGTGGGGGTGTTTTTATTTGAATAAAAAATATTTTTCACTTGTGTCGTGTCTTCATTTCTTTTATATAGACTTACTAGTGAAAGCCGTCTAATAGACAGAATCCATTACTAAGTCAAGGCTTAGCGTTAGCTTAGTGTTAGTTTTTAATTATTTATTTATTAAAAAAAAACGTGTAGGGTTCGCCCTATTTTCATAACCAGCCGGGTTAAAAACTCAGCAGCCTGGTAACACCAGGGTGGGAAGAGCCATTGGTTTAGGCCCTCCCCAGCCTAAATCTTACCAGCCTGCTGCCGCCCGGTCCAGGAGCACCAATTTTGACGCTCCGGGACCACTGGCACCCGGCTCTTCCCAGTACCCCTGGTGGCATTGGGTACTGGGGTAATAATGGGGGGTTAGTGTTAGCCATTTTATACCGGCTAACACTAGGCCCCGACTTAGTAATGGATTCTGTCTATTTGACGGCTTTCTCTACTAAGTCTATATAGTAAAGAAATAAAGACATGACAAAAGTGAAAAATATTTTTTATTCAAATAAAAACACCCCCACACCCCTTGTTGACCATTTTATTAAAAAAAAATCCCAACAACCACTGGTCATCGACGTAGTCCATCGAATCCGCCGTAATCCACAGGATACCGATATCTGAAAAATAGAAAGGAAAAAAACAGACAAACAGGAGCACAACACCCAACATTGTGAATGGTGTTGTGCAACTTACAGTATGCAGCATCTTTACAGATCACTGCTAACAGCGTGGCACCCACATTGCATCAGCTGAGCGGACATACTGTATAAGGCTGGGTTCACACTATGTATATTTCAGTCAGTATTGTGGTCCTCATATTGCAACCAAAACCAGGAGTGGATTGAAAACACAGAAAGGATCTGTTCACGCAATGGTGAAATTGAGTGGATGGCCGCCATATAACAGTAAATAACGGCCATTATTTCAGTATAACAGCCGTTGTTCTAAAATAACAGCAAATATTTGCCATTAAATGGCGGCCATCCACTCAATTACAACATTGTGTGAACAGAGCCTTTTTGTGTTTTCAATCCACTCCTGGTTTTGGTTGCAATATAAGGACCACAATACTGACTGAAATATACGTAGTGTGAACCCAGCCTTATAAATCTAAATGTTTCTTCTAATGTTGGTATTGTGATAAAAAAAAAAAAACTAGCATCATTAGAAGAAACATTTGCTGTTTTAATTAAAGTATTAATTATTACATTCAGCTGTATTATCGGCAATAGGTTTTGCCGGCAATAGAATTTCCTGTAGTAGTTAATATTTAATTAATAAAACAAATTTTCGTTCGAATAAAGTTATTTTCGTTGTTCAATAGCTTAATTAAAACGAATGCATACTTTTGCAATTAAGTATACTGTAAATAAATATATACTGTATATATATATATATATATATATATATATATATATATATACAGTAATACCTCGGTTTTCAAACGCTTTGGAACTCGAACTGCTTGGTATTCGACCGAAAATTTACCCAGAAGTAGCGTTTGGAATTCGAACTTTGCTCGGTTTTCGAACGTTTTTGCGAGCGTGGATGGTGGGTTGTACCTGGCGAGTTAAGCACTGGTGAGGCTTCACATACAGTACAGTGCTGTATAAGACTGCTGGAGTGCATATACAGTGCAGTAGTAGTACAGGCAGTGCACCACCATCTCCCATACATTACAGCGCTTGGATGGGGGGGGCGCTATACAGTTAAGGATGGGTGAGGAGTTGGTGACTACTGTACTATAATTGCTGGTTCTGATGAACATTTCTTATGTTTAATGTCCTGTACAGTATAGTGCTGTTCTGTACTGTACTGTAGTGATTATACTGAGCACTTATCAGTGTAATAAATGAGAAGTGTAGGTAATTATTGGTGGCTGCTGGAACCAATTAATCACATTTACATTATTTTCTATGGGAAGACATCGAAATAGACATCGAAATAGCTATTCGATCGAATACTATTCGCTCATCTCTAATACACAGGACAAACACAGGACAACTTATCCTGAAAGGTCCCCTGAAATAAAAGTTACACTTAGTGTGTTGGAAAATTGTATTCCTCAATTGGTGCCAGCCATAAAGCTCTTCAAACTGTGGCCATATATTAATGTCAGACATAATGTCCCCAACAGCCACAATGAGAACCAGCCAAATTGCCTAATATCAGTGCTAGAATGAGTAACAGCCACAATATCTCATATTGGTGTCAAATAGATGCCAGCCTAAATATACAAAAACACAGAAAAATGCAACAGCTCACCGCAATGGCAAGATACAGACCCACTACAGATATGAAAATAGTAAAAAGCAGCCCCCCCCCAACTGCTAAAAAAAATGTCCACAAAAATAATGAGGCTCTTGGTTACCATTTGCAAACAGTGTAAACCACCCCACCATGATAAGGTGGCCTCATGCTCGGGGTGGACCCTACACTGTACTATGGCCTCTCCATGGCATGTAATATGCCTATGCTTTGGGCATGCAAGATCCATCTTATACCAGCATTTTTTGTGTTGTGTGTTGTGTTTTTGTGTGTTTGCAATTTCAGCCATAGCATTGTGCTCCTGCCTAGTGTGAATGGTGTTCTAGGAGAGCTGACCAAATTTGTCTTTTATTCTGTGTTCCAGATGTGGGGAGTGGCTGCCTCTACTTGGTCGTGCACTCCACCCAAGTGGTGTAATTACTTTTGCCAGTATGAGATGAATCTTGCATGCCCTAAATAGCGGCTGCAGAAAATCCTGTCAGTTCACACAATGGATGCGCCCACATCAGAATTCAGCAGGAGTAAAGATCATCCGGCGGGTACTGCAGTACCGACCGTGATGATCTTTTCTGACACCGGCCGTTCCGTAACCTGGCTGGGTCACGGAACAGCCAGTCTCTTACGCCATGTGAACATGGCCTAACACTGCATCAGATGCAGTATTGGGGTTGGCCCCTGTTCTACATCACAACTATCAACATTGGTGAAGTTCAGGTGTAATTTGCAATTACACTCTATTCACTTCAATAGAACTTAATTACAAAACCCCACCCTAACTGGAGACAAGAGTGGTGCTGTCTCTGGAAGAAAGTAGCCATGTTTTGTAGTGCTGGATAACCCCTTTAAAACCTCTACAGCAGGACCTCACGAGAGAGAGAGTAGAAAGTGCTGGATAGCCCTTATGCTCCCTAGTGACCGTGACAAGTCAGTATAACCAGCTGTAGTGCATCGTTGGTAGCGGTGATGCTCCCAACCTGCATCACCCCACACTCTCTTCCACACACAGGATCGCTGAAGGTGTACTTCCAGTTTCAGTGTTAACAATAGGTTACATTCTGTACTCCTCCTGGAATGGGTAACATTTAGCAGTCACGGATAATACCTGACAGCTATCTTTCTTTCCTTAATAAAGATCTATTCAGAACCCTGTTTGATAGATTAGGATTGAATTGGCTTATGAAGTTTGTCTAATTTACCTGATTGGTGGACATATTCTGTACCTTTCAGAAGATATGAGCACTCCTTGTTAAGCAAGCTTGAGTCATTATGATAACAAGTCTCCTGTCACTTACCAATCGGGACCGATCCTTGTAGCGGACCGCCGGAGGTCTCTTGCCTTCCTCCATGTCGTCAGAACGGCGATCTGCTAACTGAGCCTGCACAGGCAGGCTCAATGATCAGATCGCCTATCTCACTAATCAATGCTATGCCTGTGGCATAACAGTGATCAATGTGTATAATGTAATAAATGAATGTAAAAGTCCCCCAAAAGGGACTTAAAATGAGTAACAAAAAAAAGTGAAAAACATTATTACACTACCCCAAAGCCCCTCCCCCAATAAAAGTTGAAAAAACACCCCCCTTTCCCATTATATAAATAAAACATATAAAAATAAATAAATAAACATTTAATATACAGTAGCGTGTGTAATTGTCCGATCTATTAAAATATAACAAGCGTCATCACAAACGGCGTACACGAAAAGAGGGAAAAAAGTGCCAGTATTACATTATATATATATAAAAAAATTAATAAAAAGTGATCATAACGTCCGATCTTCACAAAAAGGGTATTTATAAAAACTAGAGATCATGAAAAATGACACCCCATACAGCCCCGTAGGTGAAATAATAAAACCGTTATAAGCGTCACAATAGGCCCATTTTATTAATAATTGATTGCCAACAAAAAGGATTCCATTAAAACAAATATGTATATAACATTAGAGAATCTGTGTACACCTGCATATGGATGTGTTCGGGCTGACCTATAAAATAACGGTATCGTGTTGCATTTACCATATAGTGTATTACGTAGAGAAAGGAACCCCCAAAAGCTACAATATTGCATTCTTTTTTACGATTTCACCAATTTATATCTTCATAAATAATATTTTGAAGTTCCATCATACATGTTATGGTAAAATGAAAGACGCCATTACAAAATACAACTACTCCTGTAAAAAACATCCCCTTACATGGCCCTGTAGATTGTAAACTGAAATTGCTAGCGCTCTTAGAAGGGGAGGATGAAAACACAAAAATCAAAATTTGCGCTGTCCTTTTTGGGTCATTTTGGGCTTGGTCCTCAATGGGTTTAAATGGGAAATTTTAATATGGTAATTTTTTTAGGGTAGAAACAAACACACTGGATCCGCAGGGAATTTCACGCTACGAATTTGGATCCCTTGCTGGTCATTTTCAATGAGAATACATACTTGCAGCGGGTTTGACATCCCTCTGCAAATAAGTAAGTGACAGCCCTCCTAACTCCCCACCGGCTGGTACATACATACAGCCAATCAGTGGCTGCAGCGGGGCAGTGCACTTACTGGCTGAGGAGGACATCCAGCCTGGAAATTCGCTGCGGATCCAGTGTGTGTGTTTCTACCCTAAAAAAAGTTACCATATTACCATATTAAAATGTCCCATTTTATAAACTCTACACACTTTTTGTTTTCATTTTATTTACTTATTAATTAAAAGAAAAAGTGTACCCCCATCTTTCCTATGTCATCAAGGCATGCAAACTTCCACCCCCAGAGCACCAAGCAGCCCCAGCAGGCCAGCCTTTTCTTATGATTAGCAGTCAAGCATACTGGCTGGGTTGGTGCCCCAGTGCTCCAAATGCCCAGGACTGCTCAGGACTATATTTAAAGGGGTGGTCTGAGTTAAATTAACTAATCCCCTATCCACATTAGTGGCAGATTGAGGGGAGTCTGACCACTGCTGTCTCCTGTGATCTCCAGAACAGGGCCCTGAGTCCTTTGTTTTGAGTACAGCAACATTCATTGTCTATGGAGCTTTGAAAGAGAATCAATAACAACCATGCCATGGCACTGGGGAAATGTCATGTGGCAGGTCCCCCCCCCCCCCCCATGCAGCTGGGGTTGATTGAATAGTTTCTCTTGTATTTGTGTATAGGGAAAGACATCAATCAAGCCAGGGTGGGGAGAAGTGGGGGAGACCTCCTTTCAGACAATTTCCTGGCTGGTGCCATGGATTGCAGTGTGTGATAGAGCTTGATGGAATATTATGCTGCCTGTGTTTTAAAAAAATATAATAAATATACTGACAGACTCCCTCCTTCTAGGGATGGTCCGAACCTGCTGAGGTTCGGGTTCGTACGAACCTGAACTCTCGGCAATGATTCCCGCTGTCTTCCACCTCCGTGGAGCGGGTGGATACAGCCAGAGGACCACCTGGAAAACTGGGATACAGCCTATGGCCGAGGTTCGTACGAACCCGAACCTCGGCATGTTCGGACCATCCCTACCTCCTTCTACTTAACATATGAAAGCCCAGTTAGCTATTATTTATTGTAGTAAATGAAGTGTAACAGTGACAGATGAATTGTACACAGTGCTAGCCTGCCACCTTGTGGAGGAAAAGTAGATATAATGAACACACAACAGGACTTAGTGACACTAGATTCATCTGTTTCCACAAACTGCTTTTTTTATTTTTTACCAGATTTCTGTTTTTTTAAAGGGGTATTCCAAGGAAAATCTATAAATTAGCAATGGAAAGGGTTAACCAAGGTTAACCCTTTCCTAATATACTTACCTGTCCGTTTTTGGCCCCCCCAAGGAGATCTCCAGTCCGGTCACGTGATGGTCCGGGCTGCAACTCGCGGATCCTCTTCTTCCGGTTCGGTGACGTCACCATACCGGGCCGGCGTCGGCTCTCCTATTAGCAGCAGAGCACTAAACCCTGACTGGCTTGGTAGCGTGTAGCCAATCAGGGTTCAGTGCTCTGTGTCCCCCCACCTGCTGTACCAAGTTAGCCGGGTGCTGATGTCCCCGACCCCCCTCCTTCATGTGTAATCACCCTGATCTCTCCCCCGGCCCCCTTCTTCATGTATAATCACCCCCATCTCTCCCCCGGCCCCCCTCCTTCATGTATAATCACCCCGATCTCTCCCCCGGCCCCCCTCCTTCCTGTGTATACAGTCCTATTCAAAGATCGCTCAGCCCCCGGTGTAACTGCTGCCTGCGCTGGCCCCGATCTCCGCAGCTGTACTCAGCTGACAGGCGCTGTGTAAGTGAGTGCAGGAGAGATTTCTTCCTTGCTTCGTACACAGCGCCTGTCAGCTGAGTACAGGTGCGGAGATTGGGGCCAGCGCAGGCAGCAGTTACACCGGGCGCTGAGCGATCTTTGAATAGGACTGTATACACAGGAAGGAGGGGGGCCCGGGGAGAGATCGGGGTGATTATACAGGAAGGAGGGGGGCCGGGGGAGAGATTGGGGTGATTATACATGAGAGAGGGGGGCCGGGGGAGAGATCGGGGTGATTATACATGAGAGAGGGGGGCCGGGGGAGAGATCGGGGTGATTATACAGAGGGCCGGGGGAGAGATCGGGGTGATTATACAGGAAGGAGGGGGGCCGGGGGAGAGATTGGGGTGATTATACATGAGAGAGGGGGGCCGGGGGAGAGATCGGGGTGATTATACATGAGAGAGGGGGGCCGGGGGAGAGATCGGGGTGATTATACATTAAGGAGGGGGGTCGGGGATATCAGCACCCTGCTAACTTGGTACAGCAGGTGGGGGGACACAGAGCACTGAACCCGCTACCAAGCCAGTCAGGGTTTAGTGCTCTGCTGCTAATAGGAGAGCCGACGCCGGCCCGGTATGGTGACGTCACCGAACCGGAAGAAGAGGATCCGCGAGTTGCAGCCAGGACCATCACGTGACCGGACCGGAGATCTCCTTGGGGGGCCAAAAATGGACAGGTAAGTATATTAGGAAAGGGTTAACCTTGGTTAACCCTTTCCATTGCTAATTTATAGGAATACCCCTTTAAGTGCAATAACCAAGAAAACCTTATACAAATATTGCCAGGTATATAACATAGCAATATACCCAACAGCCTGGGCTAACCTGAGCCATCCCATTAAACCAATATTCAGCAGTATAAAGAAATACCCAACATTGTAGATCCCCTCCCCCGACAGTCTTTTCCAAAGCATTTCCATAAACTGCTTTGTAATGGGCAGAATGTCTCTTTATTTTGTGCATTGTTTGTAATTGCTTGTAATTGATGTAACATAATTACCAGGGGCAACTAACATGCTTTTATCCAGCGACGGGGTCAGCACCTGGCTTACCAGGGCAAGTGGCTGTCCTCCTATGTTTCGGAAAGGCCCTTGGGTCACTGAGCGGTTGCCCTTCCTGTACCCCCTATGTCAACAAAGAAAATCTTCTTTTTGATGTATATCATTTTCTTGTTCTAGTAAATTCCCTTGAATATGTTGTTCCTTTATAAATAAAGGACACTTTTCCAAAGTTGTCTGCTCTTCTAGTTAATATCCATGCAGTATTCATTGTACAAATGTTCCCTGTGCATAATGGTTTGTTTGCATGCTGGTGAACCAGGATCTTAACCGAATATTCGGATATGTTCCCACAATGTACAAATAAGGGCTAATAATGGACATTATTTGCCCTGAGTTTTACATTTTGTGAACATAAGCTTATAGGGGGAGATTTATCAAAGGGCGTAAAATTTAGACTGGTGCAAACTACCCACAGCAACCAATCACAGCTCAGCTTTAGGCAGTGCTGAAAGGAAAACTGAGCTGTGATTGGTTGCTGTGGGCAGTTTGTACCAGTCTAAATTTTACACCCTTTGATAAATCTTCCCCATAGTGTTTGAAAAAGCATTATATTGTAATCCCTTTTCCTTATTCATGTTCTTCTTCCGATTTTCTGCAATTAATAAAGCCTGAACCACTTGCGTACAGACTCTGTTTAAACTGCGTTTCAAAGCTCCCAGCTGTGACAGGTGTGCTAAGTATTTTTGGATTCAATTAGATTTATGTTTTTTAAGAAATTTATGTTTGAGACTAAAAATTTCCCCATATAACTAAATGGCAGAGCACTCAAATATTCATTTATCACACAGCACAGCACTAATCAGCCAATCACAGCACACATTTGAATAGCTGAAATGTAGCAGCCAATAGAAACACACAGATCCTTCACTGAATGCTTGCCAACATCCAGAAAGTCACATGTCCCTTATTGGACAATAGAAGATGGGAGATCCTTATGATTTTGCCTTACTTACACAAATACAGATTTCCACAAGATTGTCACGGTAACAAAGCAATTTTATTTACTTATATATAGCCGCTGTGGATGTCACTGTTAAAGGGATGGTATCAAAGTTGCTCCTAAAGGGGTAGTACTGAATTCGCTCTTAAATATACCATCACCAGGGCCATCATCAGGTTAGTATTTGCAGTACAGCTTTCAAGGACCTGGGCCCAGATTAGCTTCAGAGGGGCCCGTCCATAGAGTCTTCTTATAGCTGTAACACACACATGTCCATGTAATCTTTGTGTGTCTGTGTTAGTATGGATGTTAGTATGTAATGTGCATATGTGTGTATATCTGCGATGTAAACAGTATGTGCGTTGTGTGTACAGTATATATGTACCGTATGTAAAGCAAACATTTGCATATGTGTGTGTTTTAAAGTCACTGTAGTCACCCACAGTAGCTCCTCATTCTGGCACTGGCCGCCTTATTTTTGTATCTCCCGCCAATTTGAAGCAATTCAATCCATAGGAAATATGCAAATTAAATCCTCAGTGCACCATTCCATCTGTCTGCTGGCTCCAAAGTGCACACCTACTTATGCATACTTAACTATGCATAAGCAGACACATTTCCCACACTCTCTGGGGTATGCAGTTTGAACAAGTCAAGTGCTAAAACAAGCTGTGCCTACTTCTGTATAGTTGAGTTTGCATAAATTGGTGTTTACTTTGGAGCCAGCAGGCAGAAGAATGGTGCACTGAGAAACTAATTTGCATATTTCTTTAGGATTGAATTGCTTCAAAATTGTCAAGGCCGCGGCGGCGGCCCGTGTTCCGGGCCGCCGCCGCGACCTCCTCCTGCCCCATGCAGCCGCCGGGGTCCTTGTGCAGTTCCTTGCTGCTAGTTCGGCCCCTGGGGGCTGCTCACCTCTCCTACGCTCCTGTCTCTGTCTGTGTCGGCCGGCGCGCGCGTTCCCGCCTCCTAGGGCGCGCGCGCGCCGGCTGTCTCAGCTTTAAAGGGCCAGTCCGCCCTTAATTGGTTAGTTGCACCAATCACTTCCTATAAATCCCAGCATGCCCTGTCCCTTGTGTTGGAGCCTCTATATGCTTCCCATAGCGTTTGGCCCAGCTCCCTGTTGTTTCTGACCTTAGTCCTTGTCCCTTGTTCCTGTCCTCAGTCCTAGTCCCTAGTCCTTGCCCGCTGCCTTCCCATTGTTCCTGAGTCCTGTCCGCCACCTGCAAGCACATATACTATCCTCCGCCTGCACTATCTCCTGCCTACTGCTCCTGTCACGCCTCGCCTGCCGTCACTAGCAACCAAGCCAGGGGTAGCGACCTGGGGGTCGCCTGCCGCAGCAAGTCCATCCCGCTTTGCGGCGGGCTCTGGTGAAAACCAGCGGCCCCTTAGACTCCGCTCCCTGGTGAGGTCAGTGCTATCGCTGGTGACGGTCCAGTGGATCCACTACTCCAGGCGTTACAGTAGGCTCCAACCATGGATCCTGGCGAGGTGCCTGATATCCGCGAAGTAGCCCGAGTGGTCGCCCTACAGGCGCAACAAATCCAGAAACAGTCGCAGCAGATCCAGCAACTCACTGCTGCCTTACAGCAGCATACTACAGCCCAGCGCACACCACCTCCTGCTGCTTTTTCTACACTCCGACTGGCTCTCCCAAGCAAATACTCTGGTGACTCCAAGTTGTGCAGAGGATTCCTGACTCACCATGCATATTGAACTTTTAAGTATTCAGTTTTCCACCGAGCGCTCTAAAGTGGCTTTCATCATCAGCCTATTGGAGGGTAGAGCTCTGGCCTGGGCCACGCCGCTGTGGGACCGAGATGATCCTGTTGCTGCCAATCTCCGAACCTTCCTAGTCGAGTTTCGCTCCGTCTTTGAGGAACCTGTCCGTGCCTCTTCAGCTGAAACTGCTCTCCTCAACCTCTCTCAAGGGAGCTCCTCTGTTGGTGACTACGCCATCCAGTTCCGCACCCTGGCGGCAGAATTAGACTGGAATGAGGCCGCTCTAATAGCCACCTTCAAGAGGGGTCTGTCCAGTCGGGTGAGAGACGTGCTTTCCACCCGAGACCTACCTACCTCCCTGAACGAACTCATCCTACTGGCCACCAGGGTCGATACTTGTTTTTCTGAGAGAGAGGAGGAGGTCTGGCATGAACGGCGACTAGGCCTGTCCCGTCGCCATTACCAGCTGGCGCCGGTCTTCCAGAATCCTGACGTTCCGGAGTCCCAGTCGACTCCTGAGATTCCTATGCAGGTGGAACGGGCTTACCTGACGCCTGATGAAAGAATTCGTCGTCTGGAGCTGAATCTCTGCCTCTACTGCGGTGGTTCGGATCACTTTCGGCTGAGATGTCCCCAACGTCCTCAAGTGTCCGGGAAACGCCAGCACCTAGGCCCGGTGGGAGAGGTCTCCCTAAGTGTGAATGCCACCTCTCCAAGTTTGTCTGTGCCAGTTTCCATCCAGATACCCTCAGGACAAACTCACCAGACTACTGCCTTTCTCGATTCTGGTCAGCAGGCAATTTTATTGCAGCTACATTGGTCCAGAGATGGCGGCTACCCGTGACCCCACTAGCCAGACCCCTGACTATCTCCTCGGTCACGGGCGAGATTCTTACCGACCATGTGCACTACCAGACCGCACCTCTAGTCCTCCAGGTGGGCACTTCACATCTGGAAAAGATCTCCTTCTACGTCCTGCCCCATTCTTCTTCCACCATCCTCCTGGGACTCCCTTGGCTGCAATTACATGCCCCTAAACTGGACTGGAGAACCGGGAAGATTCTCAGTTGGGGTCAGGACTGTTCCAACCAGTGTCTGAGGTCACCTCAGCCCAAGCACTCTATGTTGTCACCCGAGCCCGCCAAGCCTTTGTCCGGCCTACCGGCGGAATACCAAGATTTGCCTGATGCCTCCTTCTGCAGGCAAGAAAGAGGGGGAGGCCAAAGGGGGGGGGGGTACTGTCAAGGCCGCGGCGGCGTCCCGTGTTCCGGGCCGCCGCCGCGACCTCCTCCTGCCCCATGCAGCCGCCGGGGTCCTTGTGCAGGGACCCGGCGCTGCTGCTAGTTCGGCCCCTGGGGGCGCCTCACCTCTCCTCCGCTCCTGTCTCCGTCTGTGCCGGCCGGCGCGCGCGTTCCCGCCTCCTAGGGCGCGCGCGCGCCGGCTGTCTCAGATTTAAAGGGCCAGTCCGCCCTTAATTGGTTAGTTGCACCAATCACTTCCTATAAATCCCAGCATGCCCTGTCCCTTGTGTTGGAGCCTCTATATGCTTCCCATAGCGTTTGGCCCAGCTCCCTGTTGTTTCTGACCTTAGTCCTTGTCCCTTGTTCCTGTCCTCAGTCCTAGTCCCTAGTCCTTGCCCGCTGCCTTCCCATTGTTCCTGAGTCCTGTCCGCCACCTGCAAGCACATATACTATCCTCCGCCTGCACTCCTGCCTACTGCTCCTGTCAAGCCTCGCCTGCCGTCACTAGCAACCAAGCCAGGGGTAGCGACCTGGGGGTCGCCTGCCGCAGCAAGTCCATCCCGCCTTGCGGCAGGCTCTGGTGAAAACCAGCGGCCCCTTAGACTCCGCTCCCTGGTGAGGTCAGTGCTATCGCTGGTGACGGTCCAGTGGATCCACTACTCCAGGCGTTACAAAAATGGTGGGACATAAAATTTCCTATCCAGGCATACCCAATGATCCAGGCTCCAATGTGTCCCTGGAAAAACTGCACTTGAAGACCCAGTCACGTCTTTAGGGTAAGGAACCTGAAACTTTCAGAGCAAATAGAGGAGATCTTCCCCTACAAGAGGAGTGCAGCAACTTGGCTCTAAGGAAGCCTTCAGGCGGAGGATTGGCTGCTGCAAGCTAAGTTTCATCTTCCTGGGGCTTGATTTTTAGAGTTGTGAAAGTCTAAGCAAGCCAAGCTACACAAGGTGCTCCTCTTGTAAGGGAAGACCTACAAGTGTGTTCATTGGATATCTTCAGTGCTGTCTCATGAAAAGATATAATAAAAAATGTACAGGGGTATACTCACTTTTGTGAGATACTGGATAATAAGACTACCTTACAAATACCATGTTCCCCTTACAGCAGGGGTAAAGTGACCATAGTTTCCCCAGAGTAAAGCCTGACCGCTGGTTACTGTTAGGAATACAACAATTTGTGTAATTGTGAAAGGGAATCTGTCAGCTCTTGGGTCCTTTCTAAGGTGCTGACAGTGTGCTGTAGCTGGCAGCTTCCCAGTGAGCATGGTGCCTTTTTGGTAATTTTCCGTGCAGCGGATTATGTACAATCTTATGTCTCCCACTGTACTGAATAGTCAAAGAGAAGTTGTTCGTGGCACACCTCTCCACTCCTTCCTCTTCTTTATGAGTAATCAATGCTGCCGGGCCTCCTGCTCGCTCAGCTGTCAGATTGCAGATCAGTTCTCTGTAGGCAGTTTATGTCTGAAAGAAACACTCAGGTATAATTGAATCTCTTCTCCCTAATGTGTTGGAGCTGTGGCATGGGGTAACTCACCTGTCTAGAGACCTGCCAGCAGTTCATTCTCTGGTTCGAATCCCCTGATGGAAATTAAATATCTCATTATTGTATCATTTTAGGTTATGTTCACACACAGTATTTTTGCTCAGCATTTTGGTCAGTATTTTGCAACCAAAAGTGGATTGAGAACACAGAAAGGCTATGTTCTCACACTGTTGAAATTGAGCGGATGGCCGTCATTTAATGGCAAATATTGGATGTTGTTTTAAAATAACAGTAATTATTTGCCAATAAATGGCAGCCATCTACTCAATTGCAACAGTGTGTGAACAAAGCCTTTCTGTGTTTTCAATCCACTTTTGGTTTTGGTTGCAAAATACTGACCAAAATATTGAGCAAAAATGCTGTATGTGAACATAGCCTTAAAATAATACAATAATGATTAAAACATAAATAAATAAAGACCTATATTTCATTTCCATCTGAAACAGAGAATGAACTGCTGGCAGGTCTCTAGACCAGTGCTTCCCAACCTTTTCCACCTCGTGGCACACCTTGGGAAAAAAAATTTCCTCGGGGCACCCCTACTAAATAATGTTCTACAAAATAAGAAAACCGTCATACAGTGACTCACAGGTGACGTCTTCTTTGATCTGAGGAGTCACTTTCCCTTTTCCTCTCCATACGCCATAATGATTTCTTCCAGCTACTTTTCATCTCTTCAGAACCTGCAAGACAAACAATTTAGGCTCCGCACATTTCTAGCAACTTCCTATCTTTTCTCCCTCCTGTAGGATCCCAAAGTAACTACGCTGTTTGGTGTTATGTGCAGTAAAGTGAGTAGGAATGTGGGATGCCCCCTGTATGTAGGATCCCCTGCTGTGATGAACTAATAATGCCCCCAGAGGTGCCCCCATGAACTAATAATACCCCCAGAGGTGCCCCCATGAACTAATAATGCCCCCAGAGGTTCCCCCATGAACTAATAATGCCCCCAGAGGTGCCCCCATGAACTAATAATGCCCCCAGAGGTGCCCCCATATACTAATAATGCCCCAGGAGTGGCCTCCATATACTCATAACGCCCCCAGAGGTGCCCTCATGATCTAATAATGCCCCCAGAGGTGCCCCCATATACTAATAATGCCCCTAGAGGTGCCCCCATGAGCTAATAATGCCCCCAGAGGTGCCCCCATGAACTAATAATGCCCCCAGAAGTGCCCCCATGAACTAATATTGCCCCCAGAGGTGCCCCCATGAACTAATAATGTCCCCAGAGGTGCCCCCATGAGCTAATAATGCCCCCAGAGGTGCCCCCATGAGCTAATAATGTCCCCAGAGGTGCCCCCATGAGCTAATAATGCCCCCAGAGGTGCCCCCATATACTAATAATGCCCCCAGAGGTGCCCCCATTAACTAATAATGCCCCCAGAGGTGCCCCCATGAACTAATAATGCCCCTAGAGGTGCCCCCATATACTAATAATGCCCCCAGAGGTGCCCCCATATACTAATATGCCCCCAGAAGTGCCCCCCATGAACTAATAATGCCCCCAGAGGTTCCCCCATGAACTAATAATGCTCCAGAGGTGCTACCATATACTAATAATGCCCCCAGAGGTGCCCCCCATGAATTAATAATGCCCCCTGCTCTGCCCCTTAAAAAAACAAACATCCTACTCACCTAATCCACGCTGTGGCTGCAGGAAGCAGCTCTCCTCCTCTTCGGGCTCCATCTTGCGAGCCGCAGGGACAGGACTTCCGACAGGCGTGATGACGTCACATCATCACGCCTGCCGGAGAGGTCACGTCCTGGCCTCCCATAGGCTGCTGGCATGAAGTGCCAGCAGCCTATGGGAGTGAATATAGGGGCAGGATGCTGACACTTCCTGCTCCTATATTCTGCTTACTTTAATGTTCCGCCCGCTAATAGTGCGGGCGGAACATGAAAGTGATCTGTGCATCCCGAGAAGCTGTGCGGCCGCAGCTTCTCGGGATGCTTAAAGAGACAGCGCACATTTCCCATCGGGATTCCGCGGCACCCCTGGCAGGTTCTCTCGGCACCCCAGTGTGCCGCGGCACCCCGGTTGGGAAACGCTGCTCTAGACAGAAGAGTTACCCCTAGGCCACAGCTTCAACTACATTTAAATGTTTCTTTCAGACATAAACTGCCTACAGAGGACTGATTTGCAATCGGAGACACTGGCTGACAGCTGGGTGAGCAGGAGGTTGGGCAGCATTAATTATTAATAAAGTGTCAGACCAGAAAAAAATACTTACTGCAGAGCTGATGTGGCCAGGGCAGGATTACCATTAGCATTACAGCTCCTGGACGTTCAGTACGTGAAGTATAAGTGTATCAGGATCTTTAAACCAAGGGAACAAAACTGAAGACCTTAGGGTCATTTTATAATATAGATAGTAAATGGAAAATGTAGAAAACATTACCAAATATTCTGCCATGTTCATGAGCTCTCAGGTTAGAGTTATTAAAACAAATTATAAAAATGAGTCATTCAATATCTTTAATTTACAAATAATCCAGCATCTTTATTGATGGTAGGATTGCAGTATGAGAGGTTAGGATGATCTTCATCACATCTGGCCGAACAACTACTTCTGACTGGACAGTCCTAGCTGTGTGGAAATCCAAGCTCCAGATACTGCTCAGCCATCCTCTGGATTACTATAAGAAACATAGAAGATTGTCAGCAGAAAAAGACCATCTAGTCCATGTAGTCCACCCTTCTATTATTTCCCTTATTAATATTATCCTAGGATAGCTATATGTGTATCCCAGGCATGTTTACACTACATTTACTAACCACATCTAGAGGTTAGAGGTTGTTCCAAGCATCTACTACTTTTTTAGTAAAGTCATATTTTCTCATATTGCTTCTGATCTTTTCCCAACTAACCTCAGATTGTGTGATCAGTTTGTTATCAAGGGCCAGAATCACAGGAATGACACAGAAGTTTCCAGTAGTCCTATGTAGGCCTCCAGGGCTCAGTTTCTCTCTTCAGCTCGCCATGAAAGAGAAACATTAAAAGATAGTTAGATCTTTCAATAGCTCACACTACAAATGTCACACAAACAACCAAATCTACACTGCCACATGTATTGCCTAATATATGACATCATCTATTACGTTACTCATCTAGAACACCCCACATTCATACATAAGTACAAAAGGCAGACATAGGTATGAAAAGATGAGCACAATAACAGCCTTCCCCTGTAGCTGACATTTTGCTCATAGAGGACATTCAATTTCCCCATACAGTATGTTGTGTGCTAACACAATGACAATCTTCCAATACATCATTTTACAAAAAAGAATACTATAGAAAGCCCTAGAACATAATCACACTGTGTGGCTGATGGTAACAATCTTCATCTTTAGTTGGTTTCTTCCCCAATGAGGGTAGTTATCTACCCCAGGTCTTCTTTGTTGTTCAAGTTTCTTTCTGGCCACTGCATCTTCTTGCAGAAAGGAATCCACAGCTACTTCTAGCACATGATCACAGACATAAGCCTCAACTATCATACAGTATACAGCATCCACATGCGCAATATTTGGAAGATAGCCTGGGTTGAGAAATGATGGGTACAACAACAGTCTTTATCTTTAGCTGGCTTCTTGCCCAAGGAGGGTAGTGATCATACAACATTCACATGTGCAATATTTGGAACATAGCCTGTGGTCAGAAATGCTGGGTATGATAAGAGTCTTCGTCTTTAGTTGGCTTCTTGCCCAAGGAGGGTAGTGATCTGTCTTCTGTATTGTTCAATCTTCTTTCTGGTCACTCCTTCTTGCCGAACAGAATCCACATTTACTTCTAGCACATGATCACAAACATAAGCCACAACTTTTATACAGCATTCACATGTGCAATATTTGGAACATAGCCTGTGGTCTTAAATGATGGGTATGATAAGAGTCTTCGTCTTTAGTTGGCTTCTTGCCCAAGGAGGGTGGTCATCTGTCCCACATCTTCTTTGTTGTTGAAGTTTTTTAGTCACCGCATCTTCTTGCAGAATGGAATCCACAGCTACTTCTAGCACATGATCACAGACATAAGCCACAAGTATCACACAGCATACAACATTCACATGTGCAATATTTGGATGGTAGCCTGTGGTTAGATATGACGGGTAAGATCAAAAGTCTTAATCTTTAGCTGTCTTCTTGCCTTAGAAGGGTAGTCATCTGTCCCAGGTCTTCTTTATGGTCCAAAATTCTTTCTGGTCACTCCTTCTTCTTGCAGAATGAAATCCACAGCTACTTTTAGCACATGATAACAGACATAAGCCAACACTATCATACAGCATACGACATTCACATGCGCAATATTTGGAAGATAGCCTGTGGTGAGAAATGACTGGTAAAAGCAAAAGTCTTTGGGGGAGATTTATCAAGCATGGTGTAAAGTGAAACTGGCTCAGTTGCCCCTAGCTACCAATAAGATTCCACTTTACATTCCTCACAGACTCTTTGGAAAATGAAAGGTGGAATCTGATTGGTTGCTAGGGGCAACTAAGCCAGTTTCACTTTACACCATGTTTGATAATTCTCCCCCTTTATCTTTAGCTAGCTTCTTGCCCTAAGAGGGTGGTCATCTGTCCCAGGTCTTCTTTATGGTTCATTCTTCTTTCTGGTCACTCCTTCTTCTTGCAGAATGGAATCCACAGCTACTTCTAGCACATGATCACAGACATAAGCCACAAGTATAATACAGCATACAACATTCACATGTGCAATATTTGGAAGATAGCCTGTGGTTAGATATGACGGGTAAGATCAAAAGTCTTCATCTTTAGCTGGCTTCTTGCCTTAGAAGGGTGGTCATCTGTCCCAGGTCTTCTTTATGGTTCAATCTTCTTTCTGGTCACTCCTTCTTCTTGCAGAATGGAATCCACAGCTACTTTTAGCACATGATAACAGACATAAGCCACAAGTATCATACAGCGTACAACATTCACATGTGCAATATTCGGAAAATAGCCTGTGGTAAGAAATGACTGGTAAGATCAAAAGTCTTTATCTTTAGCTAGCTTCTTGCCTTAGAAGGGTAGTCATTTGTCCCAGGTCTTCTGTATTGTTCAATCTTCTTTCTGGTCACTGTGTTTTCTTGCAGAATGGAATCCACAGCTACTTCTAGCACATGATAACAGACATAAGACACAACTATCATACAGCATACAATACTTACATGTGCAATATTTGGAAGATAGCCTGTGGTGAGACATGACGGATAAGGTCAAAAGTCTTCCTTTTTAGCTGGCTTCTTGCCTTAGAAGGGTAGTCATTAGTAGGTCTTCTTTGTTGTCCAATCTCCTTTTTGGGCACTGCATCTTCTTGTAGGACGGAATACACAGCGACTTCTAGCACATGATTACAGACATAAGCCTACACTATCATACAGCATATAACATTCACATGTGCAATATTTGGAAGATAGCCTGTGGTACAAAATGACAAGTATCATAATGGTCTTCATCTTTAGCTAGCTTCTTGCCTTAGAGCCATATTACATGGGCCAATACTGCGAGTGCCCACCAGTTAGATCAGCTCTCTTCTTTGTTGACTCGGCTGCTGCAGATAAAAAGATCGTTTGTACCCTAACCAAGGCAATGGGCGCATTTTAAAAGACGCGAGGAAGCACATAATCTCTTTAAACGGACAGTATTAGCAGTTTGAGGGAGTGGGTTGATGAATACAGCATCGCTATAACAGTCTTTAGGGGACATTTATTAGGACTGGCGAACAAGTACGCTAGTCCTAAATAAATCCCCATCCCCTTTTTCGCCTCTTAGTAAAGCTGGCCGGCCCTGCGGCTGGCACAGGCATTGCGGAACAAATCTGTACCTGCTCAGGAGTAGGTGTAGATGTGTATCATGATGCCTGCGAAAGGGCATAAATCTTGATAAATCAGCCTTTCCACATCTCCTCTTCCTGCCAAGCAGATGATATGGCTGGTGTATGTCACAGAAAAGGGGCAGATTTGCCCCTTTTCCATGACGTATGCCTGGGGCATATCTTTATAAATGTCTACAATCTTCCACCAATACAGTGTTTTGAAAATAGGAACCTTACAGATGTAGCCTGTGTCAACTTGATCACAATGACGCATTTAACTCGACACTTTACTTGACTTAACACAGCTCCCACATAGCATTTCATTTGCGCAATTTTTGCAGTGAACTTCACAATCGCTGTAAAATAATGTTATTTTTTTTTACTGCGATTCCATCAAAATTTATGTCGAAATAGCACTATTTTACAGTGAATTGTGTAATTCGTGGCAAAATAGTGCTAATTAGTGCTAATTAAACGCTATGTGTGAACATAGCCTAAGGCCTTAGGGTGCCTTTACACAGAGAGTTTTGAAGCCAAAGCCAGGAATGAATTTGAAAAGAGGAGAAATCTTAGTCTTTCCTTTATGACATGTTCTCTGTTTATAGTTTGTTCCTGGTTTTGGCTTCAAAAATCTTATACACACGTTCCATGCTTCATTACAGTGCCATAAATATTCAGTGTCCATAACCATACGTGGTGGAGTCCCAGTACAGCCACATCCAGTAACTCTGCAGAGCCATAGCGTTTGTTAGAAAAGAACATTATAATAATCTTACACACGTCCCTCCCCCAGTCTTCATCATTCATCCCCACCACACATTGCACACAGTCTGCCTAGATGGACCCACCTGTATTGTAGCTCAGCGGTCTTCATCCTGTGCCGCACCAGTATAAACATGGAGGACGCCGTTCCAATCATGTCCCAGGTGGAGTGGTCTTTGTAGCAGGAGATAGAGGTCGCTCCTGTCAGGAATATAGAGGGGTGTAGCTTCTCTGGAGGCAGCAAGCTGTGTATGAGACGTGTGTATCAGATGCCTGATTCCTTCTTCCCTTAGATGTTGTGATGACAACCAAAGGCATGGTGACATCACTTTGTTTATCCTACTACTGTGGCGGCCAATCAGGTTAGAAGTTATAGGTTTGACAAATGAAGCAATGATCTGATTGGTTGCTAGAGTCAATGACTGTGGCAACCAATTAGATTAGTGCTTGTAGGTTTGACAGTTGAAGCAATTATTTGATTGGCTGCTATTGGCTCCCTATTACAAGAGCTGTCATCACATGATGTCCTATGGAGAGAAATGGGTCCTGGGTAAGGATGGTCCGAACTTGCCGAGGTTCAGGTTCGTATGAACCCGAACGCTCGGCATCAGATTCCCGCTGTCTGGCCGCTCCGTGCAGCGGGTGGATACAGCGGGAGGACCGCCTGGAAAACTGGGATACAGCCTATGGCTGTATCCCAGTTTTCCAGGTGGTCCTCCTGCTGTATCCACCCGTTGCACTGAGCGGGCAGACAGCGGGAATCATTGCCGAGAGTTTGGGTTCGTACGAACCTGAACCTCGGCAGGTTCGGACCATCCCTAGTCCTGGGCAATACTATGAAAATAGAAACAGTGATTAGGTTATCATTGTATATTAGTGACAGTGTATCTTGCTGTGTACGGCCTCAGGTGTGCAGTGCGGTTACTGACAGCACATTACAGGGGAGACATCTTACTACTGAGAAGACCATTAATAACGGTCTACAGGGAAATCTGTGGGTTTTCTCCCATAGCAACCAACTAGCGCTTAGCTTTCATCTTACTGAGCTCTGATTGGTTGCTATGGGCAACAAACACAGATATACTACTAGATAGATTATGATCCTATCTCCCAATGTGTTTACACGTCTGTTATCTGTTATATACGCATTGCAGTAACCACAAGGCAAAGTGGCTGGAATTTAAGGTAAAAATGCATCAAGCTTTGCGGTAAAAGTGCGGTGTGGTTTTGTACTTAACCCTCAGTCCACAATAACAACAAACAAGAAAATAAATATCTCTGTGTGTTCCCAGCCTGGTGCATCATTTATTTTTAACCCCTTGTCTCCGCAGCCTGTTTTAGCCTTAATCCTTTAAAGACAGAACCATTTTTCATTTTTGCGCTTTCGTTTTTTTTCTCCTTGTGCTTAAAAGGCCATAGCACTTGCATTTTTTCCCCTAGAGACCCACATGAGCCCTTATTTTTTTGCGCCAATAACTGTACTTTGCAATGACAGACTGAATTTTTGCTTAAAGTATGCTGTGAAACCGGGAAAAAATTATATGTGTGGTGAAATTGAAAATAAAATACTTTTTTTTTTTTTTTATTTGGGGGGATTTGTGTTTACGCTGTTCGTCCTAGGGTAAAACTGATATGTTATTCATGTTCTTCACGTTGGTATGATCAAAACGATAAGTAACTTGTATAATTTTTATTTTATTTGATTGCTTTTATAAAAATAAAACCTTTTTAAAAAAATAAATGTTCCTTATAGTTGCTCTATTCTCATCCTTATAACTCTTTTATCCTTTGGTCTATGGGGTGAGGTGTCATTTTTTGCGCCATGATCTGTAGTTTCTATCAGTACCTTGCTTGCATATATGCGACTTTTTGATCACTTTTTATTACAATATTTCTGGATTTAATGCAACCAAAAACGCACAATTTTACATTTTGGCGATTATGTACGCGGTGATACCAAATATGTTTATTAATTAATTTATTTTTATTTATAAAATTGGAAAAGTGGGGTGATTCAAACTTATATTAGGGGAGGGTTTTTTTTTTCATTAATAAAAAAAAACATTTTTCTTTTCTTTACACACTACCTAGAAGTCCCTCTGGGGGACTTCTATAGTGCAGCTCTGATTTTTCATTGAGATCTATGCAGTACATATGAGGCCTGCTGCAGCCAAGAACAATAGATTGCCTAGCCGGGATCAGCACCATTATGGCGCAGACCCCTGGCCAGACCAGATGGAGGGACTGCTCCTCCGTGATTGTGTTGTGGGAGCGCTATCCCCCCCCCCCCCCACTAGACCACCAGGTACACATTAAAGCATTTTAATGACTAATTAGCGGGCATGGCGATTAGACCGTGGCCGCTAACTGCTGCGGTCCTAGGCTGCACATAGCAGCCAGGATCGTGGAGGTTCAGAGAAGTGGTCGCTAAGGGGTTAATGACCAAGCTCATTTTTCATAATCTGCTTTAACATATGCTGCAGTTCTGAGATTGTTTTCTCTTGTTTGGAGCAGCTTGTATGATAGAAACCCACATAAGTCACCGCATAATAAAAACTGCACCCCTCAAAGATTTCATTGGGAAGTATAGTGAGAATTTTGACCTTACAGGTGTTTGAGGAAAGTATTTCTCATTTCTCATGTAAAATGTGTAAAACAAGTTCTCCTGAATACAAAAGTACCCCATATGTGGGTATAAACCACTGTTTGGGGACATGGCAGAGCTCGGAAGGAAAGCAGCATCCTTTTGCATTTTCAGTGCAAATTTTGAGCAGTTTCTGGGTGCTACATGCGCTGGCAGAGTGGACCACCCCACAAGTGACCCCATTATGAAACTACACCCCTTGAAGTAATCATCCTGGGGTGTGGAAAGTATAAAGACTCCACAGGTGTTTGAGGAAAGTTTTCAGCAATGGACAATGAAAATGAAAATTGTAATTTTTTCCAGTAACATTCATTTTTGGCTTGAAATTTCTTATTTTCACAAGAAAGACAGGGAAATAAGCAATAAAAAAAACTTAATGCGGTTTTATAGTACAGGTTGTTACCAACGCGGCATTACAAAATATGTATGTCACCCTCCCCCCAGCTTTTTGTAATAATACATGCCTTTATTGGGGAAGGAACAATTATTATGTTTTTACACTTTATTTTATTTGTCTTAACACTTTTTTTATTTATTTTTTCACTTTGTTTTTTTTCCCCAAGGGGACATAAGACTGCCATCGCTAGTATAGCACATAGCAGTACATCAGTACTGCTATGTGCTATACCTGTCAGTGTGGGGTGGATTCATGTACAGCCCTTCTTTAATCAGCCATCAGCTGCCTATCTCCTATCACACAGAGCGACTTGCGGTTGATGGTGAATTGTTTTTTGACACGTTGAAAGAATGCAATCAGCCGACGAGCCAGCTGTCTGATACACGGGAAGATATCTACCTAAAGTGGCAGATAATCACTTTGTGTAATAGGACATTTAGGTTCCTTTTCAGGATCTTTGTTCCCTTGCAATGCCTTCACGTGGCACCATGAACTGCAGCTGGCCACACAAATGAACCCTGTTTCGTTCATGCGGCCAATTAAATGTATTGCCATCAGCAGCACATCTTCTGTTTAGGGTCCATTTATACAAAAAGATCACCTAACAGATTATCTGCCAAAGATTTGAAGCCAAAGCCAGGAACAGACTATAAACAGAGAACAGGTCATAAAGGAAAGCCTGAGATTTCTCCTCTCTTCAAATCCATTCCTGGCTTTGGCTTCAAATCTTTGGCAGATAATCTTTCTGTGTAAATGGCCCCTCACACAGAGAGATAATGTTCTGATTAGCAGAAGAGTGGCCATTTGTGGCTCCTGACACTTTTTACATGGCTGAATGAGCCTTCCTAGGAATGTAAAAAAAAAGCGCCTTTATTCACAGAAAAGTTATCATTATTATTGTTATTAAAACATATTATTATTTCTACCATCACAACTTCTACTAACGGAAGCAGTAGGCACTTCAGAGTGCTGTAGCTTTGACTTACACTCCAGCTAGCGCTGTTCATGGTAGACGAGCGCCACCTAGTGTTTGCCTATTGCTCATTGCATGTAGTGCAGCAGACCTGAATAAAGTTATGTGATGTTGAATAGAAGCGGAAGTGCTGGATGATGCCGGTTGTTGTTGTTGTGAGCAGAGAGCTGGAGGATGAGTGAGATTGTGGAGCGGACCCTGAGCGCGCTGCCCGGGCTGCTACTGCAGGACCCGGGGCCCGGACCGAGCTCTAAACTGGGCAGCCTGATCCGGAGTATAACCGCGCTGAGCTCCAGACAGGTACGGCGGGCAGTGTGGGGCAGGGGGCGGGGCAGCTGTCACCCCTGTGCTGTGTCTGTCCTATAGTCCTCCTATCACTGATACAGTCTATGGTGAGGAGCTACAATCACGGACATCACCTGGTAGTCACTTATTCTTTATCATTAGTCTCAAGCCTGTGTCTCTCTGCCTGATGCCCTGGCAGGACACGCTGGGAGTTGTAGTACTGGCCCAGCTGTAGTGCTGCTAACTGGAGAGCAGTGTTATATGAAGGTGGAGAGTTGTGATATCATGTACTGGGGTACACATATAGTAATGTTATGTACTGGGGTACACATATAGTAATGTTATGTACTGGGGTACACATATATTAATGTTATGTACTGGGGTACACATAGTAATGTTATGTACTGGGGTACACATATAGTAATGTTATGTACTGGGACACACATATAGTACACGTATAGTAATGTTATGTACTGGGGTACACGTATAGTAATGTTATGTACTGGGGTACACGTATAGTAATGTTATGTACTGGGGTACACGTATAGTAATGTTATGTACTGGGGTACACGTATAGTAATGTTATGTACTGGGGTACACGTATAGTAATGTTATGTACTGGGGTACACGTATAGTAATGTTATGTACTGGGGTACACGTATAGTAATGTTATGTACTGGGGTACACGTATAGTAATGTTATGTACTGGGGTACACGTATAGTAATGTTATGTACTGGGGTACACGTATAGTAATGTTATGTACTGGGGTACACGTATAGTAATGTTATGTACTGGGGTACACGTATAGTAATGTTATGTACTGGGGTACACGTATAGTAATGTTATGTACTGGGGTACACGTATAGTAATGTTATGTACTGGGGTACACGTATAGTAATGTTATATACTGGGGTACACGTATAGTAATGTTATATACTGGGGTACACGTATAGTAATGTTATGTACTGGGGTACACGTATAGTAATGTTATGTACTGGGGTACACGTATAGTAATGTTATGTACTGGGGTACACGTATAGTAATGTTATGTACTGGGGTACACGTATAGTAATGTTATGTACTGGGGTACACGTATAGTAATGTTATGTACTGGGGTACACGTATAGTAATGTTATGTACTGGGGTACACGTATAGTAATGTTATGTACTGGGGTACACGTATAGTAATGTTATGTACTGGGACACACATATAGTAATGTTATATACTGGGGTACACGTATAGTAATGTTATGTACTGGGGTACACATATAGTAATGTTATATGAAGGTGGATAGTTCTGTATAGAGTAGCCCAGGCACTATGTGATATCATGTGCTGGGGAACACATATAGTAGACAATGGACCAGTGTCTGCATGCCCATACATTATTTATCCTAATAGGCTACAGCAGTGATGCTAGTAGGTGCCAGCCTCTACCCATGGTGATAGCACCTGTTTTATCTTTTTGTTACTTTATATTTAAAGGGAATATGTCTTAGTGAAAAAACAGTCCAGTCTGGCAGCTGCTTGGTGTAGAGCAGGAGAACCTGATCAGATTCTTTCTGGACTTAATAATCCAGCAGCCTTCCCATTTTGAGTTTATATACAGACAGCTGTCAGTCATTGATTAGGACCGCCCACTGGACTCCTAAGCCCAGAATAAGCAGGAATTTAGATCAATAAATACTGGGTTTTGTTTTTCTTTTACTGCTCTAGAATGTCCTAGAACGTTAAATATTTCTTTTAAGGAAGAACAATAACACTGACTACTTGTGTGTTTTTTTAGGAGGAAGAAAAGCTCATCCAGCAAGAACTTGCTAGCTTGAAAATCACAGTTTCTTCGCCTAATACTACCCTGGTAACATTACATTTCATTTATATATTAGATTATGTAGCATACAGTCGTCTCTACCATCTTCCTGTCTGCTGTTTTGCTCTTTTTTGTCTCAGGATGTCAGAACTCAGCGGGACCATAGCATGGAGGTTGGCTGTATTGTTGGATTTTAACATTCCCGATCCTTTGTCCCCCCTGGAAATAAACCTCAGTCAGATGGGTCTGGCAGCTGCTTGTAGGGGTATGAGGGAGTCAGTGAGCTGACCAGCAGCAATTCACTTTTCATTGTAACAATGTGTCACAGGTATAGTGACTTATACTACATTATACAGACAGTGGGCCTGTTGAGGTTTATAAGCCACGTGTAGTCAACTAGTGATTATAATCAGTCCCAGTCCTTCATCTAATCATTTATTTTGCAGGACGTAAAAGTATAGTATATCTTACTAACTGATGAATGATATATTCCCCTGACGTTGTTACAGTCTTGTGGAAACAACTAAAATAATGCAAAGACTTTGCCTTTGAAGCTCACAATATACGTACAACAGCTATTGCCAAAACCTTTTTTTCAGTTAACATTGGCCCCAACTAGATAGAAGGAAACAAGATGTTGCTTCTGTTGACCGCTGCCATTAAGTGAAAGGTCTACATTACACATTAGATTCTTAGCAGCCTGTCACATGATGCATATCACTTCCTCTTCTTTGCTTCCCCCCCTTTCCCATGGGTTCCATTGGATATATTATGTCTTGCCTATACAGTAGCATGTTTCTTAGCCTTCTGTTTAAAGCCTACATCAGGAAATCCTTGTAATGTACCTCTCCAATGGAAGGCTCATTCGGGTGTAAACAGAGCCTAAACCATGAAGAACAAGAGTTGTGGGATACTGCATATGTGCATATGCACTTACAGTAAATGTATATGATTCCATTTACCCTGCATGTATCCTTTTAATATTTCAGCAAAACATCTTCCCTGCATGTTATAACTCTATTTTATAAAAGGAGAAGCCTGGCCCAGGCAAGACTCTGCCAGACGGCAGGGGAGAGTGTAACAATGAGGCATTAGTTACCTCTCACCACACACGCGATACGCCATATGACTGGCTCCTGGACCCCACCGGAAGGCATTCCCCCCCCCCCCCCCCCCCGAGTTGTGGTGGCTAAGCGGCCAGTCCATCACCCGGGTCGTGATGTCAACTGCTGGAGGCAGGAATTCTCCTTTAATTTTAAAGATGCTTTTTATGATTGATTCAGGAACGTATTGATCTGCCAGATCTTCCTGCTAATGCTGACTTTGTATTTACATTGTAGAGACAGATGAAGGAGTGCATGGTGAGACTGATTTACTGTGAAATGCTGGGATATGAAGCCTCATTTGGTTACATTCATGCAATCAAATTAGCTCAGCAAGGAAACCTTCTTGAGAAACGAGTCGGTATGTACCATTCTTTAAAATATATAAAGGGTCAGTTTTCCCTCCATTTGAGATATAATAGAATCTATAGAGCCTGTGTGATCTTTTTTTTTTTTTTAAGAATTTATTTAGCATTTTTCAAATAAGAAAAAAACAACAAAAAACAATACATCCATAACAAAAGCACACAGACACAATAGGCATCAGTACACTATCAGGTGAACATCAATGAAAGAACATACACTGCAGATAAAGAAAATATGAAGGGCAAAACGTACTGGCCTACAGGAGAACTACAGTTTACTTGGGGTGAAACCGCCAACTACACAGAAATAGAGCCAAATACCACACCACACACTCACACAATCACCCACACATACACCCAGGGCACCCCTCTCCCTCAGTTTCACCAGTCAGCAGTCCAACTGTGAGATCTTACATTAATTTAAATGTTAAAGGGAACCTGTCACCCCCGGTGCCGAGGTGAAGGCCGCCTAAACCCCCGCTAGAGCCCCGGATACTTACCCTATCTCGCAAAGTCCCGCTCCTGGAGCTGGTCTCGGGACGGAGATATCCTTGTCGGAAGCCTGACACGCGCGCTGCATAGTTGAGTCGGATGCCCATAGAGAATGAATGGAGCTGTCATTCTTTATGGGCGTCGGACTCGCCTCTGCAGCTCGCGCAACGGGCTTCCGACAAGGATATCTCCGTCCCAAGACCGGCTCCAGGAGCGGGACTTAGCGAGATAGGGTAAGTATCCGGGTCGGGCGGCCTTCACCCGTGGCACGGGGGTGACATGTTGCCTCTTATGAATTCCATAATTATCCAATGGATCCATAATTTCTTGAACTTTTGGGGACACTTCCTGCTCTCATATAGAGCTTGATATAGGTTGACATATTTGTTAACTAGTTGGATGTAGTCAGATAAGGATGGAACATCTGGATTTTTCCATTCTATAATAATGACTTTACGGGCAAAGAACAAGAGAAACCAAATAAAAATCCCGTAGTATTTGCTGTGTGTCACCTCATTGATGAAACCCAGGAAACAAATCGAGCCTGTGTGATCTTTAAAATATTTGTTAATTAAAAGTGACTCATTACTAGTGTTGAGCGTTGAGGACTCTTTCCCCGCCCAGAATCATGTATCAATATGCGGGGAGCAAGGAGAGTGTTTGAATCTTTGCGGAAGCAGCCACGTGGCCATGGGTTCTGTGTTTTATAGAACGTGGTAATAAGCCCTAAGAGAAGTCTTGAGCGGATTTGCTGAACTGTTTAGACTCGGCAACGCTGTCTGAACTTGAACGCTCAGCGTTTGACTCCTGATGGCTGGAGAAGTTACAGCCTCTGGCTGTAGCCATGTCTTCCAGGACTCCCTAGGTGGGCATCCAACTTCTCCAGCAAGAAGTATAAAGGCGAAATTTTAGGTTCAGAGAACATTGACGAACCCCGAACAGTCCAGCAAGTCTGCTCAACATGGCTCCTTAGGGCTTATTCCCATGTTTCATGAAACATGGAACCCATGGCCACATGGCTGCTTCGTTACAGTGCCACAAACATTCAAACACTGGGTTTGTGTGTTCCATGTTTCACGGAACGTGGGGATAAGCCTTAACCCCAGAAAGAAGCTAGGTTTCTCCCTGTAGTCTGCTGTTCACAGCCTTCTGCTATGGGAAATCCCTCTCTAGTAACAGAGGGAGCAAGGTAAAACACAGGAAATCGGAGGGGGTTTAGAAGACTTGTGCTAAATGCAGGAAAGAGGGAGACAGTGACCCAGGGCTGTGTTCTTGTAATCTGAGGTTTTCTGTGTAACCTCTTCCTTGCTTTGCTGCTGATGTTTCTCCCTCTTCTGGTCACTTCGCACCTTACAAAACAAGTGCACAGTCATTTCCCCCCACATGCCATCTGTATTAGTGCATAGTGCAAGCCTGTTCAGTCTAGTGCTTTTTCACCACCACAATGACATGGTATAGCAGTAAGAATTAGGTGTTGTGCTGTGATTGGCCAGACATCTTAGGGAAAGGAAATACCAGTGTGTACTGCTTGCAAACAGTCCAGCTCTAGTATTGCTTCCTGAAATGGAGAGAATGAGAAATTACAGGGCTCAGGCTTATTGTAACAAAACCAAGTACGGATATGTAAGGACATTTGCAATTTGATTCTGATGCTTTATGTAGGTTATTCCTGGCAGAAAGGAGAGAAAAACTGCCATTTATCCTTAGGAAACTCCTTCTGCCCATTAGTCTGTATGTACAGTATATTACGAATACCAAGACCAGAAGTAGTAAAAATGGAGCCTCTATTAAAGGAAAAGTCTGGTGAATTTTTTTTTTTTTTAAATATTGTATTGCCCCCCAAAAGTTATACAAAACACCAATATATACTTATTACGGGAAATGCTTAGAAAGTGCTTTTTTCCCAGCACTTACTACTGCATCAAGGCTTCACTTCCTGGATAAAATGGTGATGTCACGACCCGACTCCCAGAGCTGTGCGGGCTGTGGCTGCTGGAGAGGATGATGGCAGGGGAGATGCTCAGTGTCCCTCCAGTGCCCTGTGTCCCTCAGTGTCCCCCTGCCATCATCCTCTCCAGCAGCCACAGCACGCACAGCTCTGGGAGTCGGGTCGTGACATCACCATGTTATCCAGGAAGTGAAGCCTTGATGCAGTAGTAAGTGCAGGGAAAAGAGCACTTTATGTGCATTTCCTGTAATAAGTGTATATTGGTAATTTGTATAACTTTGGGGGGCAATACAATACTTTAATAAAATATTTCACCGGACTTCTCCTTAAATGCTCTGGACTGTAATGGCATTTAGTTTACACAGCATGTGTAGCCAAATGGCAGAAGTGTTAATGCTTGAAGTATTGTTCTGTTATGCTATTTCTATATCTTGACATCCTGTTTTTTGTAGGTTACTTGGCAGTGTCATTATTCCTTCATGAAAACCATGAGTTGCTGCTTTTGCTAGTAAATACTGTTCTAAAGGTAAAATGAATAGACTATAGATAATGTATAGTTAATCATTTATAGATAATTCTTCTACTTACAGTTTGAGCTCCTTTAAGGGACCTTTATTGTCTGCAAATAGAAGTATTTTATATTTCCTGTCTATATAACGGAATTACAGATCAGCACACCTAAAGGGTTTTTCCATGATCAAGATTTACAATCTCTGATGTTTGGATAAGCTGTTTGAACATCTTACACTAGATGGGGATCTTATATATAAAGGGATTGTTCCATCAGGAATAAGCTGATCGCTGCAGGCACTCCTCTTGGACTTAATGGGTCTCTATAGCAAGATGCTTTGATCACTAAAAGAATGGATAGCAGTGCTTAGCTGTTCTATAGAATTTAGATGGCTCTCTCTATGTGGTGAAAAACCGACAAGAATGGGCACAGCGGACAACTCAATGCTGCTCTCCAATCATTTTAGTTATCAGTGGAGGGCTCCACACCTGGAATCCCACTGATCAAAAGCTTTTTACAGTTTTAGATCCCCTTTTGAATATGGGTAGTTTTTTTTTTCAGTTATGTCATTGCAGGACAGTGAATCTGTCCTATTGGCCTGTAAAATACATTTTTTGTTCACCCTTGTCATACAATTTAGAAGGAGCAATATTTTAAATGGTACTTTTTGCTCATGGACAAGGTTATAAATGTGATTATCATCTCAGGGTTATATGCTGTATAAGGCTAGGTTCACACTGCGTTTTCAGCATCCGTTTAACGCATCCGTTTTTTGCAAAAAACGCATGAAAAACGGATTGCAAAAAACGGATTCATTTGTGTGCATCCGTTTTTCCATTGACTTCCATTATAAAAAAACGGATCCGTTTTTTTTGGCGGACCAAAACGGACCAAAAAACGTTGCTGACCCTATTTTTCTGGACGTTAAAAAAAACGGATCCGTTAAACGGATGCTGAAAACGCAGTGTGAACCTAGCCTAATACTTATAAAGATGTAAGCACAAATGTACTTTCTTTAACAGGATCTACAGAGCACTAACCTTGTGGAAGTATGCATGGCGCTGACTATTGTGAGCCAGATATTCCCTCGGGAAATGATTCCTGCTGCTCTGCCACTTATTGAAGACAAGCTGCAGCATTCTAAGTAAGAGGAATACTCTAATGTTTGCAGTCATGTTTTGTTATGGTGTATAGCATATAGTATTCTCAGACTGTAAGGATCAAGGTCCCTGCTGGGGTCATTGCTGCTATTAGGAGAGGTGCTGAGGGGGTCACTGCTGCTATTAGGAGAGGTTCTGAGGAGGTCAGTGATGCTATTAGGATATGTGCACACTACGGAATCCCGACGGAAAACCTGTCACAGATTTCGGAGCTCGCACCCGCTTGTGGACTTTGGCGGCGACGCGCATTTCTGCTGTCAGTCCAAGGAATGAACCCTTAGAAGAGTTGCTGAGGTGGTCGCTGTGACTATGAGACAAGGTGCTGAGGGGGTCACTTCTGCTATTAGGTGAGAAGGGGCTGGGTGATCAAATTAATTTGCCTATAATTTGAAAATCAATGTGATTTTCTTTAAAAATCGTTAATTTGAGTTAAAAAAAAAAATAATAATAATTACGCATTCCTCCTGCAAGGGGAGCAAACGAGCTCAAGGCCCCAGCAGCGTGGTTACAGACAGCCTCCAGCTGCCAGTAGTTGACGCACGCTTCTCAGTACCGAGTCCATTTGGGCCTGGAGCTGCAGCTCTTTCCTGCAGGGGGGTCGCTCCTTCACTGCGCAGGATGTGCAAGACCTGGAGGGGGTGCCAACCCATGTCTGCTACGAGGTCCTGTAGGGAGACATTACGCGCTGCTACCCGCACAGCCACTGCCCACCTTGCTTTGCCACTGGCACAAGCAGCTGCTGCTGCTTCCTGCCACAGGGGACACCACTGCCATCCTGCCTGAGCTCTGCTGCTGATCAGCCTCAAACGTCCGCTGCCGCACCGCATTAAAAAATTCACCCCTCCTGTCTCTCTTCCCGCCGCCAGGGGCACTACTGCCAGCCTGCCGGGACTTGAGGTTCAACTCTCCAGACCCCGGCACCTCTATCAACAGCCAGCTACCTCACCTGAGGGGGGGACATCACAGCCAACCTTCAGGGTACTCGGGGTATACCTTTCCATATACAATCCCCGGTCTATATATAGCATCAGGGCTGTCAATGTACATGAAGTAGATATTAGGAAGAGCCTGGCACTCGCCAAGTAAATTATGCTTCTTTATTGTAGTGTAGCAAACATATGGTACAAGGACGCGTTTCGGCCAAGCATGCTTGGCCGAAACGCGTCCTTGTACCATATGTTTGCTACATTACAATAAAGAAGCATAATTTACTTGGCAAGTGCCAGGCTCTTCCTAATATCTGAACATTTTTCTCACCTCGAGCACCACCGCCACGGAAGTGCTGTCTTCTACATATTTCTAATGTACATGAAGTAGACTGCCACAGTATATAAAGAGTCGGTATATACTGTGGTAGTGCAGTTTCTGTATACACTGTGCCAGCCCTGGTGCTGTATATAGAACAGCTGCACTGCCACAGTATATACATACTCTGTATATACTGTAGCAATCTCCTTGCTGTACAATGACAGCTCTGGTGTATACAGACATTGTGCTGCCACAGTATGCAGACACGGACAGTGAATACTTCTTTCAAAACACAACACTTTCTAAAACTATCAGGCTCCCTCATGGTAGTTTTTGCTGCCTGTTACTTCTGTTCACCAGTTCCCTTTAATAATATGCGTCATAAAAAAAAATTTAAACGTCAATGAAAATGTAGAGAACTACCCTTTACATATCCTTGGTAGACCTGGTAAGACAACTGTATATTTATTTTTTACTTTAGTAATTGTTTGTACTTCTAATAATCTGAATTAAACACTTTTTTTTTTTTTTAAAATCTTCTAGAGAAATTGTGAGAAGGAAAGCGGTCCTGGCCTTGTATAAGTTCTACCTTATTGCACCCACACAAGTACAGCACATACATGAGAAGTTCAGAAAGGCACTATGTGACAGGGATGTCGGTGTCATGGCAGCTTCTCTACATATTTATCTGCAGGTTATAAAGGTAAAGAAAATGTCTTCTTTTAAACGACATGTTAACCTGTGATCTGTTAGAGTGCTTTATTTGTCATGCTTGCCTTTTCTGATGTCCTTCATTCTGTGCAGGACAACCCTTCTGGATACAAGGATTTAGCAGGATCATTTGTGACCATTTTAAAACAAGTGGTTGGTGGAAAACTTCCCATAGACTTCAACTATCACAGTGTCCCCGCTCCCTGGCTGCAGATTCAGCTCCTGAGGATCCTGAGACTGCTTGGAAAAGATGACCCTGGGTAAAACTGTATGAATGGTACCAGTGATCGTTTGTGGTCTGAACCATCAAAACTTTTGACTTATCTCTGTGACACATCAAAAGTTTTTTCTAATGATAGGTATCTTTAAGATGTTTCAGGTAACATTGATGAAATTGTCCTTTGGTGATTTGTCTACTGGCAAGCTATAGTACAACATTGTTTGCAAAATTGCTCTGTAATCAGTGGAGTATTGCAACTCTTTTTGTCTGACTTTAGCCATTTTCTAAATGTGCGACTTATAAGTGACATCCACACGTGGACAAAATTGTTGGTACCCCTTGTTAATTGAAAGAAAAACCCACAATGGGTACGGAAATAAGTTGAATCTGACAAAAGTAATAATAAATAATTCTATGAAAATGAACAAATGAAAGCCAGACATTGCTTTTCAACTATACTTCAACACAATTTTTTAAAAATTCTAAAACTCATTAAATAGATCTGGAGAGAAATTATGGTACACTTAACTTAAAGGGGTTGTCCAGCGAAAATCTTTTTCTTTCAAATCAACTGATATGAGAAAGTTATAGATTTGTAATTTGCTTCCAATAAAAAAAATCTCAAGTCTTCCTATACTTATTAGCTACTGTGTGTCATGCAGGAAGTGTTTGTTTTATTTTCAGTCTGACACAGTGCTCTTTGCTGACATCTCTGTCCGAGACAGGAACTCCGTCTTAGTTTTCCATGAATCTCCCATAGAAAACCTCTCCTGCTCTGGACAGTTCCTGTCTTGGCCAGAGATGTCAGCAGAGAGCACTGTGTCAGACTAAAAATAAAACAACATTTCCTGCATGACATTTAGTAGCTAATAAGTACTGGAAGACTTGAGATGTTTTTAATAGAAGTAAATTACTAATCTATATAATTTTCTGACACCAGTTTATTTGAAAGAAAATAATTTTCGCTGGACAACCCCTTTTAATATTTTGTTGCACAACCTTTTGAGGCAATAACTGCAATCAAAATATTCCTGTAACTGTTAATGAGACTTCTGCACATCTCGACAGGTATTTTGACCCACTCTTCAAGAGAAAACTGCTGCAATTGTCTCGTGTTTGAAGGGCGCCTTTTCCAGGCGGCATGCTTTAGCTCCTTCCAAAGATGCTCAATAGGATTTAGGTCTGGGCCCATCGAAGGCCACTTCACAATAATCCAATGTTTTCCTTTTAGCCATTCTTGGGAGTTTTTAGCTGTGTGTTTGGGTCATTATCCTGCATCCTGACTTTCTGACAGTGGACATACCTCTCTAGAATCCCTTGATAGTCTTGAGATTTCATTGTACCCTGCACAGATTGAAGATATCCTGTGCCAGATGCAGCAAAGCAGCCACAGAACATAACAGAGCCTTCTCCATGGTTCTCAGTAGGGACCTTATTGTTTTCTTGATATGCTTCATTTTTCCGTCTGTGAACATAGAGTCAATGTGCCTTGCTAAATAAGTTCCATTTTTGTCTCATCTGTCCATAGAAATTTCTCCCAGAACATTGTGGCTTGTCAACATGTTATTTGGCAAATTCCAGTTTGGCTTTTTTATGATTTTGTGAATTTTATTTTTAAAAAAGTTCTGTTGACTCATGGTTGAAAAGCAATGCCTGACTTTTATTTGTTCATTTTCATAGAATATTTATTATTACTATTGTCAAGAGTCAAGTTATTTCTCAGCCCATTGTGGGAGTCCATTTTGTCCGTGTCTGTATGCCGTACATGATGTTTGCACTGGTGCCTGACCCTATGCCATATTAATTTCATTATAGATATGTTTTTTTTATGTATTTATTAGGACCAGCCAGCTTATATATGATGTTCTAGATGAATCACTAAGGAGAGCAGAAATAAACCACAATATCACTTATGGTAAGTGACTTTTGATTTCGTTTTTCAAGATGGCTTCTCATCATAGTGGGGACAAATGTTCTATACAATACTGTGGTGTTTTCTCTCCAGACTTGGAAGGGCGGTTGGCTCCCACAATACCAGGAAGGTTATGTACACCTTTTTCATTGTCACAATAAATCTAAAATGAAAACTGAAGTAACTTTGTAATACCTGGAAGGAAACTGCTTCTGTGGAGTGTTACAATCTCACACTTTCTTCCAGTTTTTTTCTATTTATGCTATGGTGCATTTGGTAGGTTATGTACATGGAAATATGACAGGATTAGACTATACAGCATCTGTCTGTTGTCTATGGAGATGCATAGACTCCTTAGAATCCATAGAAACAACATGGTAGACCTGTTTTATTAATGTAGATCTAATGCAAAGATGCTTAATCCTTCATTTTAGATATGAAACAATAAAAAGAAGCAATTGTTAGTAAATCTGGACATACCCTTTGTTAGTAGTAGATACTAGACTTTCTATTCAGGAATTAAAGATCTGTTTCTCAAATTTCTGTTTAGCATATTAAGTGAGATTGGTTACTTTCATGAGATTGAGTTGAACTCCATGTGTGCCAAGTACAGCTTGGATGGCATACGTAGAATGGAAGATTTTAGCATAGCGGTTGCTTTAATAGATAGAGGTCAGCTGTAACACATTTAGCAGAAGAGTAGAATAAAAAAAAAAAAAAAAAAGAAGACCCCTGAAGTCAGGGTCATCTTCTCTCTCTTTTTTTTTTTTAACACTTCTTTCCTGGTACCTGTGATGGGCCTCACCTCTGTGAGAGAAACCTGGACATCTTACCCCCATGACCAGCAGCCATCTCCAGGACACCACTGCACCAAACCTAGGGACGAAGTACTTAAAACCCAGTGGGCACCAAGGGGAGATTTCTGCCGCCTTGGGGATCTCTAGGCTGCTTCCCCTGTGGTATCACACAAGGTTCAGTCCCCCGTAGTTTTATCTATTCTATATCTGTAACACATTGTCAGACGTCATATGACAACCGCTGTATGTTTTCATTTTTCAGCTATCCTTTTTGAATGTGTTCAGACTATTTATACAATTTACCCAAAGTCTGATTTATTTGAGAAAGCTGCAAAATGTATTGGGAAGTTTGTTTTGTCGCCAAAAATTAACCTTAAGTATTTAGGTAAGTAGCACAAAGTTTATTATATTTATTAATCTTAATTATTTATATATAAATAATAACATCCACAATGTGAACCTTCCCACCCCCTGACTGTAGAATCATGCCGGTCACCTGCAGTCATCTTGTAGTTTACATTCTGCCCACTAGGCCTCACTCCCAGCAATGTCCATGGCTTGGCTGACATTTTATAGAGCCCTTTACACATCTCGTGCTGAAGTCGTGTCCCTCCATATCAGCACAGGCTTCAAAGGCTCAAAGCCACAGCCAAAGTCCTCTGTCTTCAGTATAAGATATGTAAAGGGCTTGCTGACATCACTGAGTGTGGACATTGCTGGGCGTGGTAAGAAGTGGGGGGAAGACAAAGGGAAGCATAGTGGGCCTAGGGCATGGGAACCTGAAGCCAGCCTACAGGGCGCTCTTATGGCAGAATATAATGTCATTTTTTTATTTAACCAAATAAAAGGCACAGACGCACTGTTCCGAGGTATAGGAGCAGTACTTTCGATATCTCGCTAGTAATGGCTTACTATGTCTTGGGGGATCAGTTGGATTGCTGATGTTCCTCATGGGCTATGAGTACCACCTCCCCATCTATGAAGTGAACTCAGCTCCAAAGCTTACCGCATAGACTAACTGTGCCACTTGTGTACATGTAAAGCATGTAGTGTTAAGGTCCAGGCAGCTGTATTGTACATGTATGTATTCGCCAAGGGAGTCGCCAAGGGAGTTAAAGGGTACTCCTATCAGATTTGCCAGAAGTCCCATAATCTTGCAGTGCAAACTTATGAGACCTTTGGCAATTCTGTATACTGTTTGCTTTAGCAGCATGGGATTTTGCATTTGGATTCTGTTGCTGTCTGCGTAAAACGAGGGGTACACTTTGAGGCTATGTTCACACTATGTATGTGTGCGGCTGTATTTTTTATGCGGCTGGAAATGTGCGGCTGAAACTACAGCCGTGGGAAAAAATAGACATGCGGCTGAAAACATACGGTCATTTACTTGGAAATCTGTTTCAACTAAAAATAACAAATAAAATCTTTAGAAAGTGATGCAAACACCTCTGGAATGCATCTGGGAAAGCAGGGAAACAGTTTACATGAATTGCTATTACCGGGGTTTGCGATCCTCTGCAGTATGCCAATGCCGATGCCTCTCATGGTTAATATATTTAATTAATAAAACACATTGTAATAAAGTCCCTTTCATTGTTCAATAATTACATTTAAACGAATCCATCATTTTGCAATTAAATATACTGTTAAAATAAATATATATATAAATAAATGTATATTTATATATATATTTATTTTTTGACAGTATATTTAATTGCACAATAATGGATTCGTTTAAATTAAATTATTGAACAACGAAACTGATTTTATTACAACGAAAAATGTGTTTTATTAATTAAATATTAATTAGTACAGGAAGCTCCAGTAAGCCGTTAATTCATATTGCCAGCAATAGAGCATTCTGTACTAATCATCACTTTACTTTAATTAAAACATCAAATGTTTCTTCTAATTATGTTATCACAATAGCATTATTAGAAGAAACATTTAGAATTATATGTGCGCTCAGCTGATTGGCTGATCGGCTGAGCGCACATATAAAAAACTGGTCCGCAGCACAGTGACTTCATTGTGCTGCGGACCAGCGAAGAGACCACATCGGGGTAAGTATAGAGCTCTCCCCACCCCCTCCCCTGCACTGCACCCCTCCCAGCAAGGAAGGGGGGTCACTTAACCCCTTCCTTGCTGGGATGGGTGCAGTCTGACATCAGTCTGGCCCCCAAGGGGTTAAGGGGGATGCAATACATCCTCCCTTAACCCCTTGGGGGCCAGACTGTAAGCAGCGATCTGTAAAGATGCTGCATACTGTAAGGTGCACAACACCGCTCACAATGATGGGTGTTGTGCTCCTGTTTGTGTGTTTTTTGTGTGTTTCTCCCTTTTTGTTTTTCAGATATCGGTATCCTGTGGATTACATCTGATTTGGTGGACTACGTCAATGACCAGCGGTTGTTTGGTGTTTTTTTTTTTATAAAATGGTCAATGAGGGGTGTGGGGGTGTTTTTATTTGAATAAAAAAATGTTTTCACTTGTGTGTTGTGTGTTTTTTAAATAATAAAAAAAAACGCATAGGGTCCCCCCTATTTTTATAACCAGCCGGGTTAAAAACCAAGCGGCAGCAGCCTGGTAACACCAGGGTGGGAAGAGCCATTGTTTTAGGCCCTCCCCAGCCTAAATCTTACCAGCCTGCTGCCGCCTGGTCCAGGAGCGCCAATTTTGACGCTCTGGGACCACTGGCACCCGGCTCTTCCCAGTACCTCTGGTGGCATTGGGTACTGGAGTAATAATGGGGGGGGTTTTACACCGGCTAACACTAGGCCCCGACTTAGTAATGGATTCCGTCTATTAGACGGCTTCCACTACTAAGTCTATTAAGTAAAGAAATAAAGACAACACACAAGTGAAAAATTTTTTTTATTCAAATAAAAACACCCCCACACCCCTCATTGACCATTTTATAAAAAAAAAAAAAAAACAACCGCTGGTCATCGACGTAGTCCACCGAATCCGACGTAATCCACAGGATACCGATATCTGAAAAACAAAAAGAGAGAAACACACAAAAAACACACAAACAGGAGCACAACACCCATTATTGTGAGCGGTGTTGTGCTCCTTACAGTATGCAGCATCTTTACAGATCGCTGCTTACAGTTTGGCCCCCAAGGGGTTAAGGGAGGATGTATTGCATCCCCCTTAACCCCTTGGGGGCCAGACTGATGTCAGACTGCACCCATCCCAGCAAGGAAGGGGTTAAGTGACCCCCCTTCCTTGCTGGTATGGGTGCAGTGCAGGGGAGGGGTTGGGGAGAGCTCTATACTCACCCCGATGTGTCCTCTTCGCTGGTCCGCAGCACAATGAAGTCACTGTGCTGCAGACCCGCTAATTATATGTGCGATCAGCCAATCAGCTGAGCGCACATATAATTCTAAATGTTTCTTCTAATAATGCTATTGTGATAACATAATTAGAAGAAACATTTGATGTTTTAATTAAAGTAAAGTGATGATTAGTACAGAATGCTCTATTGCCGGCAATATGAATTAACGGCTTACTGGAGCTTCCTGTACTAATTAATATTTAATTAATAAAACACATTTTCGTTGTAATAAAATCAGTTTAGTTGTTCAATAATTTAATTTAAACGAATCCATCATTGTGCAATTAAATATACTGTCAAAAAATAAATATATATATATATATATATATATATATAAATATACATTTATTTATATATATATATTTATTTTAACAGTATATTTAATTGCACAATGATGGATTTGTTAGAATTAAATTATTGAACAACGAAAGGGACTTTATTACAAAGAAAATGTGTTTTATTAATTTAATATATTAACTATTAGAGGCATCGGCATTCGGCATCATTGCCGGCTATTTTTGAAGTACTCCGTACGGACCACCTGTCAATCCACGGCCGCATTTCCAGCCGCAAAGAATGGTCTTGTTCATTTTTTACGGGTCCGTTTACGATAGGTCCGTAGATTCATACATAGTGTGCACTGTGCAGCCGCATATCGTATACTTTCCAGCGTACGCGTGAACCGGAAAAATCCGGCCGATGATTTACCGCCCGCAATACAGCCGCACAGATACATAGTGTGAACCTAGCCTAAACATTGTTTTGTGGCATAAATGCCAAAAAACATTGTATTTGTGTATTTTCTACAATGTACAAAAGTCGGGTGATCATCCTCAAAGTGTGGTGATTCCATAACATTGGCCAGGACTTGTAAATTACATCCTTTCCAAAGTAGCTACTATTTATTATACCCAACCTAAACTGGTAACACAGAAATATCACACTAGTGTAATATAATAATACCTTTTAATATTATCTCATTATACAAATATAATGTTATATAACACAAATAGCAAGGGCTTCACCACAAAAGATCCCAAACAACTCTATGTACAGTACATATCTGCAATACTATACACACCAGATATATAAGACCTTCACTTAGATACAATAATCTATACAAGGTTATTCCAAAGATAAACAGTACTACATTCTCGATGAAGAGGAGTCCTCTCCCAGCTCCCTGACGTGTGTTTTGTATCTTATTCAGGTGCCCTGCTGTTTTTATAGGCTTCTTTTATGTACCAAGTCAGCCGAATCCTTTATGTATGTTTGAATCGTTTCCATCTTATTGGTTTCATAGAATAAACTTTTCTGCATCTGTTCTGTATCCATTGAGCATTAAGGGCTATTTCCATCTTATAAAGTAACAGCATATTGCTAGAACCTCATCCCTTTAGAGGTGGTGGGGGTTAGCCTCTGGGACCCCCACCATTCCTGAAAATGAAGAAGCTGCAGAGCTGATCTGGTGCTGCAGTCCTTTTACAGTCTTTTCCTGCACAGTGCGGCCTGGCCTGCTGGGTACAGTTTTGTGCACAGAGGGTGGTCGGAGTGCTATTCTGCAGGAAGAAACAGAGAAAGGAGTCAACGCTGTGAGCCCATTGTTGTAGGAATAGTTGGCGTTCCCAGATGTTGGACTCCCAATCATGTAGCAATAATGCCATCACTTTATGAATGACTCTACACAAATACCTGGAAAAGATTACACAAATACCCTTGTGTATACACCAACATAAAAGGGAAGATAAATTGGTGCAATTGAAGCTATTTCATGCCTTCCCGTTGTAATTGTAGGTAGTCAGGGTCATAGCCTATCAGAGATGTGTATTTTATTACGACTACATTGAGATTTTATTACGACTACATTGAGATTGTATGTACTATGTCAAAGGGACAGACACAATTTTCTAAATTGTACAAGCCAACATCCTTTATATATGCTATGCCCACTGGCTATGAGGCGGATTCTTCCAGAATGAACGTTGTGCAGCTGTGGCATTGGCATTGCAGTTGTCTAAGCATCCTACTATACTACTACTATAAATAACTTGCTGCTGCTACTTTGAGTCTTGTTCTAAAAAAATTCTGTTTTTCTCCTTAGGACTGAAGGCACTTACATATGTTATCCAGCAAGACCCTAACCTGGCTCTGCAACACCAAATGACAATAATAGAGTGCTTGGACCACCCTGATCCCATCATTAAAAGAGAGGTTTGTCGATAAGAAATTATTCACATGGCCTAGTTTTTACCCAGCATTTTAAAAAGTTGGCAACATTTTAAATAGCTTTTTTTTTTTGTTATATTTAAGAAAATGAGGCATGTTCTCATATACTGCAGCCTTGTTCGCCCAAACCCTCCCCATTGAAGCCCCTGTCCCAAGCAGTGCTGTTGCAGAACTACAATTCCTTGCAATCCTGGACAGCCAGTTTCCATGTTTTCAGCTGCATGTTATGATTTCGAATTTTAGAAACAAAGAGAAGTAAGACCAGAAACATGCAGCACCAGAAACATGCTGGGAACACGTAAATGTATCATTAATGAGGTGTTCTGTTTCTCTACTTGCTGTCCTGGTCACATAGGGATCACACAGGCACAGGGCTTGTTAGTGTAGTATCAGAGTGTTATCTATTGGAGGTAAATAATGAAAGGTGGTGCCAGCAAGCGGAATCTTGAAAATCTTAAAGTGTATTGAAAAAGAATACATTAAAGAAGAATATGTAAAGAATACTATTTTATTTATTTGATGAAACTTTTATATTAGTATATAAGAGAAACTGTAAATCGCCTGTAATCAATATAGCAGTCCTAGGATATCTATCTATCTATCTATCTAGAGGAGACGTAGGAGCCGCACTTCTTAGTGGATGTAACGGGTGCTGCAGTATGTAAGTCCCTTGGCTGGAGGGATCCCCAGATACAAAACGAAAGTTCCAAGCACTCCAGCATAAGTGAAAAAAGTAGTGGTTTATTGCAAAGTGCAAAAAATACAAAGATGCAACATTTCGATTCCCTCTCAGAATCGTTCTCAAGCATGCTTGAAAACGATTCTGAGAGGCAATCGAAACGTTGCATCTTTGTATTTTTTGCACTTTGCAATAAACCACTACTTTTTTCACTTATGCTGGAGTGCTTGGAACTTTCGTTTTCTATCTATCTATCTATCTATCTATCTATCTATCTATCTATCTATCTATCTATCTAGAAAGGAGCAAGAATCTGCAGTACACCAGTGTAAAGTGAATGGTGGTTTATTCCATCGGTAAGGTGCAGGATACAATGTTTCAATTCTCTTTCAAAATCATTTTCAAGCATGAGAATTGAAACGTTGTATCCTGCACCTTACTGATGTAATAAGCCACCATTCACTTTATGCCGGTGTGCTACAGGTTCTTGCTGCTTTCTACATTTGGAATCCTTTGCCAAAGGACTTTTTCTGCTTAGCACCCATTGCTTGTTATCTGGACGTGCGGCTGCTATTCCACTCTATCTATCTATCCTCTATTATCTATCTATCTTAGACTTTCGATGGAATAAACACCATTTGATATTGGAGTCACACTACTCCGAAGTGCTGCGGGGATTCCTGTTATATTAAAATTGGGGGGACCTGGTTCTAGTCCTGGCTCTGCCTGCATCCATATGTATTCAACCAGCAGTGCTTTTCTATCTATCTATCTATCGTATCTTTCTATCTATCTACCTATCTACAGTATCTATCTACCTATCTACAGTATCTATCTATTCTTAGTAATTTCAGCAGCACAGGAAAAATACGGGTGCCAGGCAAATACTCCAACCACGAGTCCACAGTATATATGTAAAGTAGCTTGACGGCACTCCAGATGAGGTGAAAAAAAAAGGGTTTACATTTATTCACAAAGTGCACAGCACAGCATACAAAGTAATTAGGCAACGTTTCTGTGGCCTCTCGCCACCATGGCTTGAAAATGGTGGCGAGAGGCCACAGAAACATTGCCTAATTACTTTGTATGCTGTGCTGTGCACTTTGTGAATAAATGTAAACCCTTTTTTTCACCTATTCTGGAGTGCTGTCAAGCTACTTTACATATATACAGTATCTATCTATCTATCTATCTATCTATCTATCTATCTATCTATCTATCTATCTATCATCTATCTATCTAATCTATCAGTCTTTTATCATTGAACATAACAGTAGGATTATTATGTCAAGTGCTCTTATTCTGTATTTTATCATTTTCATTATTGTAACAATTTTATTCAGCCAGTTCGAACCTGATTTTTAGGCATCCTTTTAAGATGCTGCTCTTCTGTTGAGATGGCCTAAATCCAGAGCAAGATCTTTGCGTTACAAGCATAGTTTTGTAGCAGTGGTTGACACCTGTGATGAATCTGCAACCCATCCATAATAGAATAGCTCATTCTGCAGCTTTTAACATCTGCAATATGCTGTCATATCTGTGATTATTTTCCTCTGCTGCATGTGGATGGGGTTTTCTGAACGCCTTTCACATACATTAAATTGTACTTTGTAGTGATAACCTACGACAAATCTCCAATGTGTCCAAAAGACCTTACGGGGGGGCAGCCCTGGCACTGATCGTAGAGTGTCAGACTATCACACAGGGAGCAGTAACAGGCTTCTGTCAGTGTCCTCATAGTTTTCCAGGAAAAATAACAGAGGGACAACACAATGATTTATTTAAACATATATGCCAGGAAAGCGTGGTTTTCTAAAAGCTGTTTTGTTTTTTTGTATTTCTATTAGACTCTGGAGCTTCTGTATCGGATCACCAATGAGCAGAATGTTACAGTCATTGTACAGAAAATGCTGGAGTATTTAAAGCAGAGTAAAGATGAATATACAGTAATTGCACTGGTTGGAAAAATAGCAGACTTAGCGGAAAAATATCCTTTGCTACACAATAAATAATATATAGAGCAAATGTATAGTGATGACTAAAGGAAACCGTAATTTTCAGTTTTTTTTATAAAGTATTGAGAGGTTAAATTGTGCTATGTAGTGCTTTATTACCTACTGTACATCTACATAACCGTCTCTATTTCAGACCTTTTTGCACTCGTATTACACAGGTCTTTGATCTAGTCATGGGCATGCTCCTGTAATTTTTCATAGTTTTAATCATAATTGTAAGATTTTTTTTTTCAATTCACTTAATATCTGATCAAATAAATAGATGTATAGTAAATGCAGAAAAAAACATAAAAAATGTAAAAAAAAAAAGCTGACTAACCTAACAAACGATATAGCTAAAATAGATTCACACTTTATTGTAATTTATTATATGCCGCACACCTGTTTTTTAAAGTTTACAGATGGCCTTAGGCTGTAAGTGCTGGCATTTGTGTACTCATATAGCTGAGGTAGACACAGAACAGTACTAGTCAGCACCCAGACATCTTTCACTGCACTTCACGCCAAAAACCTCATTCCCAGCAACCATCTTTTAAAAGCTAGGGACACTTTTGATTACCAAATTTCATTATTATATTGAGTTTATTATGGTGCAAAAAAAAAAAAAAATCCTATCTGTCCTTAATAATTTGCAGTCGTCTTCTTTTGCTTGTTTTTTTTTAATCACTAAATAATTTTCCCTAATGATAATATTACATATTCACCAAACAATCAATGGTTTGTGGAGACCATGAATATCGTGTTTTCCATTGGTAGAGATTTGGTGCACCCAGATATTCCTAATAACTTCCTACGGCTTCTGGCTGAAGGTAAGCACCTAGAATATCAATATGTATAGTAGGAGCATAGGTGCCAGTAAAATTCTAAATCTAAAGAAAATATGGAATAGTGCCTAAATCATAACTTTTAATCTGGTTAACATCCACCAATAAACAGTGTTCCCGACACCTAAATCATATTTAGTTTAAAAAAGGGGGCTCATGCACATACATATGCCATGTGTATCCATATCTATTGCAATATAGTCTCCCAACGCGTTTCTGTCACTTATTGCAGTGGTGTCACCAGGGGAGTAAGAATGACAGTTAACAACAAATTGTATGAGGAATATTTGGATACTAATAAGTAGAATATAGCATATATGTGTCTGCAAGAAAATAATATTGCCAATATGCTATAACACATCTAACTAATTTTGTGTTGTAACATATTGGCAATATTATTTTCTTGCAGATACATACGGTATATGCTATATTCTACTTATTAGTATCCTCATACAATTTGTTGTTAACTGCCATTCTTACTCCCCTGATGACACCACTGTAATTAGTGGCAGAAACATGTTGGGAGACTATATTGCAATAAATATGGATACACATGGCCTAATAGTGATGACTATAACTGTACCTATAGGTGCCTGATTGAACCAGGAGCTTTGCATTTCGGATGTGCATGAGCCCCCTTTCTTAAACTTGTGAAAATATGATTTTGGTGTTGGGAACACTGTTTATTGGTGGATCTTAAATAACTAGCTATGTTTTAGGCACTGTTCCATATTCTCTTTATGAAGGTAAGCACCTGTTGTACACTACATGCTGCAGACACCAGACTCTCACATGCATTTTGTTGCTAAGCTTTTTCCCAGGGGATAAATGATGTATGTGAGGTTCTGGCATCCTCCATACTTATGTGCCAAGGAGTTCTTACTATGTATACACTACTGTCTTTCTTTCCTGATGTTAGACACACTATGTAATCACACTATATAAACGCAGCTGCTATTTTATAATGCACATCTGGTTGTATAGTTACTATGTGTTACTAATTCAGTAAGTTTTTTCTTCATATAGTGATATACTAACCAGTGCAGGATGCCAACTTTTTCCTGAAACAATTGGGAGTGTAGGCATTATTTTAAAAAATTGTGTTTTTATAGCATAAACTTGTTTAGGCTGGGTTCACACTACGTATATTTCAGTCAGTATTGTGGTCCTCATTTTGCAACCAAAATCAGGAGTGGATTAAAAACACAGAAGGGCTCTGTTCACACAATGTTGAAATTGAGTGGATGGCCGCCATTTAATGGTAAATATTTGCTGTTATTTTAAAACAACGGCTGTTATATTGAAATAATGGCAGTTATTTACTGTTATATGGCGGCCATCCACTCAGTTTCAACATTGTCAGAACAGATCCTGTTTGTGTTTTTAATCCACTCCTGGTTTTGGTTGCAATATGAGGACCACAATACTGACAGAAATATACGTAGTGTGAACCCAGCCTTAGAGTGGCACTGTCATATTAAAGAACATCTGATATGTCAAAAGTTTTGTTTAATCGGTGTATTTTTGATCATTTTCCATAAGGAGAATAATTTATGTTGTTGCTGATTAAAGCTGGGTTCACACACAGTGTATTTCAGGCAGTATTTGGTCCTCATGTCAGGTCCTCATAGCAACCAAAACCAGGAGTGGATGGAAAACACAGAAAGGATCTGTCCACACAATGTTGTAATTGAGTGGATGGCCGCCATTTAATGGCAAATATGTGCTGTTATCTTAAAACAATGGCTGTTATATTGAAATAATGGCCGTTATTTACTGTTATATGACGGCCATCCACTCAATTATGTGGACAGAGCCTTTCTGTGTTTTTAATCCACTCCTGGTTTTGGTTGCTATGAGGACCTGACATGAGGACCAAATACTGCCTGAAATATACTGTGTGTGAACCCAGCTTTATGATGTATGATGGGTAAATCATCCAAAAAAGTGTATTTTTACAGCTTCTTCAAATTCATTTATCTTTATTTGGCATCACAAAAGGTAAAAAACAATGTGAAGTTAAAAAACACACCAACGCGTCGCGAGGGTAAACCTCTAAAGTTAAAAATACACCAACGTGTTGCGTCATGATTAAGAGGTTTACCCTCGCGACGCGTTGGTGTGTTTTTTAACTTCACATTGTTTTTTACCTTTTGTGATGCCAAATAAAGATTAATGAATTTGAAGACGCTGTGAAAATACACTTTTTTGGACGCTTATCGGGTTGTGGCCCGCAATATTCCTCACGTGCTTCAGGAAGCTACCACCGTAAGTCTACAGATACACAGCACTTGGGTGTGCGGACGAACAGTTTATTTTGTGTGTCTTCCATGATGTGTATATGACCAGCATTCTGATAATGGGGAAAAATATCTGAATATCAGTGTGGATAAATAAGGTTATATTGGCTCATACAATGTGGTTGGTTGGTTAATTTAATGAATATTCTCAACCTGCTTAGTCCACAGCTGGACATCTAATGCTTGTAGCCAACAAGTCAGCAGCTTCAGTGGTGTCAGTCATCATCAGTAAATGCTAGATGTTTGCTGTGCTGGTGGCAGCATCATGGCCAGGTTACCTGCAGTTTCCTTGGAGCTGCTTCCAGCTTTACGTATTGTGCACCTGTGTGATGCAGCCCCAGAATGATGGTGTAGCCTGGGTCTTACTGTACATCTATGGTTATGCATGCAGAAAAGAATGATACTTCACCATAGAAATATAAAAATGTATGTATACACTTTATTTCATTGTTCTGTCCAGTATACTACTTTGCAGCACACATCTATGGTAGGTATTTTACCCACTTTGTTATTGTGGTCTGCCATTATTGTCTTGTTCACTTCATACAAGCAACTGCACTTATACTTGTATATTAAGTAACTGCTCTTATCCCATGTACAGTATGTCATATGGGATGTCATTCATTAGTTGTTCTGGCTCATCCCTTGTTTTCATGTCTTTTATCCTGTATGATATTGTATGTGATGAATTGAAATAAAGTCAATATGTCTTTATATTTCTATGGTAAAGCAATGTTCTTTTCTTTCTGTATACATTTGTAGGTGTGTAACCAATATGTAGGGACACTGAAAGCTTATGCAAAAAGTACTTTTATTTACGGTCTATATATTTACACATAATAGCAATATGGCTGATGGTCCCATAATATGTAGCAGTCCATATAACAGTGATAGTAAAGTGTAGAGACACCTGGGTTCCTGTAGATTGCCTAATACACAGTCTTGTTTACATTCGGGGAACTTATCATATGCGAGTAGAGAAACAAAGAGGTTACTGTCTTTTAGGGGTTCCATGTCCTGATCTCTCCCTCGGCTTAATGCATTTCCTGTATAGTAACATTCATCAGAAGCTGGTAAGTCAGGTACATCTGTGCGGCTCTAATGTCGACCAAAATCAGAGCTGCACAGACGTACATGTCTGACCGTCCTTACCAGCTCCTGATGAATGTTACTATACAAGAAATGTGTTAAGCCGAGGGAGAGATCACAGTCCCAGGGTGAGACTATCGGCACATGGAAGGCCTGACAGACTGTAACCTCTTTGCTTCCCTACTTGCATATGATAAGTTCCCTAAATGTGAACAAGACTGTGGGATGTTTTAAACAATCTACAGGAACCCAGGTGCCTCTACACTTCAGTACAAAAGTCGATCACTGCTACATATTATGCAGAAAAGTGTGGCTAAATCACTGGTTATATGTGCTATACACTTACCTTCTCTTTTAGCAATTTCTTCTTTGATATTGTGTCGCTCTATTGAGAGAAAGACACATACTCACAAAGCTTTATCGTGTTGCCATTAATTTCAGGGTATATCGCAGCATAGTGCTCACAGGCTGATGTATGCTCACTACACAATCCGAACACTCCGGCCTCCTGCCGCAGCTTTTCGGAGGATGGGACTCCTCCTTCCTCATGCCTGTGAGTACTGTGCTGCTAGTACGGATCCATGGAGTCCGGATTGTGTGGAACTGAGGTTCCTTCAGCAAGTACAGTGTTGGTGGTTTTTTGAACACTGCTACATATTATGTACATCGTCCATATTGCTACTATGTGTAAATATATACACCGTAAACGTTTTCAGTATCCCCGCATATTGGTATAAGTTTATAAGATGGAAACAGTTACCTATGACACCTGTTGAAACAGTGAAGCTTGCTTTTGTAGTTATGCCCAAGTAATTTACCCTTTGCATGCATTACCTATGTATATATGTGGCTACTTTGCCCTCTATAGTTGTGTTGGTTTTATATTGATGGTTATGTAGGCTACAACCCTATTTTAAGTCTTTCTCCTTTTTATCTGTAAGTAATCCTAAGTACATTGACCATAAAGACATTAATCTTTTAACCCAACTAGTTAAAAGGGTTATCTCAGCACAAACATTGCTGGCATTGTGCTAGGATGTGTCTAACTTTGTGACCCCTGTTGGCTGTATTACATAGCAGAGGCGCTGGGAAAGCGCTGTACCATTTCACCTCTTGTCAGCTTCACTCAGTCTCTTCCATGGGCCACGTGGCCGGCTTAAACCTATAATGGGTTGACCGCCTGGCTTCTAGAAAAAGATGACGGAAACCGAAACAATTGGCACTGCAGTTTACGGACATCTCTGCTGCTTCTTTCTAGCAGTGGACAGGGGTCACACCAGTCTGACCTTTACAGATCTAATGTTGATGTTGTGCTGAGACAACCTCTTTAATCTGTAATTCATTAGCGTGTATGCAGACTTTAGAGTTAATTTTTTTGCCCTTTTTCTTCTTTGATGTTTTTCTATCAGTTTATTTTCTCCCTGGAGCCTACAGCTGCATTTCTGTTCTCTTGCTGAATTATGACAACTGTAAGCTGAAGGTCTGCAATAAACCCTATGTCACCGGAATCATTGTGCCTGCACACCGTTTCTACATAATATCCCCAGACTGACAGTTCTGCCATTTGTTAGCACCGAGAAAGTATATTTCAGAGTCCCTTTGTCCAGCTTGTGCTCACGGTGTTTAAAATGTAATTTTTCATCTCTGCAGGATTTGGTGATGAAAAGGAAGATGGACAGCTGCGGCTGTATGCAGTGCAGTCTTATCTCGCCTTACTGGAAATGGAGAATGTGCATTATCCACAGAGCTTCCTACAGGTTATCAGCTGGGTGAGGAAGATATTAGTGAAAAGCCTGTCTTTGTGCTGGGATACATGTAGCAGACATTAGCATATTCTATTCTTAGGCTCGGCTCTTCGCTTCTGAGCCGCCATGTAAATTGGCTGTTTCACACTGGCTAACTTCTAATTATACTCTGTACTTGCTCGCCGAGGATTTCAGAATAAGTACAACAACATTTAACATTTCCCAAATTGCAGAAGTTTAAATCTGCTTACAGGAAATGTATGGGAAGAATGTGACTTTAATTAGTTGTGGATTTATTTCAATCAAATGACAGTGTTCTGTTGTAAGGCCGCTTTACTTCTGCACCTTGTTCATATCTGCTTGTCAGTAGTTTTCCATAGTTTTCACTACCTCCTTATTCACCCGTATTTAAAGGGGTTGTACACGTGTAGGTAAAATTGCACATCTAACTTGGTTACAGCCAATGTTCTTAGGATTATATTGCTCTTAAAGAGCTCTTGTCAGCTCTTCTGACTTGTCTGGTTTAGTAAATACTTACTCCCTCATGCTGGACCCCCTCTGCTGCATCATAACTATGCTCAGCCGCGATTGGCGGCAGAGGGGGGCCGGCATGAGGGATGGCAGGAGCCGGTCGGCCGGCTCCCCGAAGATTACATCACTGTCAGAAGACGGCGGACGGGGGTCGAAGCGTATCAGGTATGTATAATGCACTACACTTCCGGGTCCACAGGCTGTGGGTGGGGAACACAGGGAAGGGGGACATTCACATACATAACATACATTACAAAGTTGTATAACTTTGTAATGTGTGTTATCTTGTGAATAATTTCTTAGCTCCGCACTACCTCTTTAAGTGGCACACCCATTTTGGGTCAACACGTCACTCTGTTTTATCATCTTGGCTCTCTCCTCGCCCGCATCCAGCCGACCCCCTGAGTAATGTTTTGCCTTTAACATTGATATGCCATTCTATGATTGGTTGATCCATCCTGGCAAATCACACATCACGCGGGGTGCAAGCGAGAAGTAATTAGTACGTCCACTTTTGACCTCCCAATGACATGTATGTAATTTCTGAACTGTTCCTTAAGGTTAGAGGTAAGGAGTAGATCCGTAGTTTACCTGTTGAAGAACCTTAGCACTAACATTGAGGGAAGCTATCTTTCTTCCCTTACCGGAAACAGATCACTGATCTCAGGGAGACCAGCCAAAGATAACACTGTTGGCTGCCGGCTAAATCGCTCAATACAGTAAATTGTAGGTGCATTGCTGCCTGGGAAACATGAATATGCAAAAGAAGAGCCTGTGGAGCCTCATTTAAGAGTCTCAAAACAAGGACTAGCCAAATATCCCCCCCAGGAAGGACCCAGCCAGGGGGTGGCTCCAGTAAGGAAACAACCAAAACCACCATATTAAGTGACCCTATAAGTCAATGTAATGACAAGGGAAAAACCAAGGCCAGGTATCCATCCACAGTCAGCTGTTTCGGGGTGTTGCCCATCATCAGGGTGGAGCAGGATTCTGGCTTCTGTTATGGTATCTGCTCTGATAACTTACAAGTTACTTGTATTTTACACTGGTTGTACAATAATCCAGAGGGTGATAGATGTTTCTGTATTTAGTTAAAGGTGATATGAAATGTACATTACTTTCCAATTTCAGGTACTAGGAGAATATTCCTATCTGGCAAAGCAAGTTCCTATAGAATCAGTCATATCTAAACTTTACAGTGTTCTGCTACAAAGCTCCGTGACCCCTGAAACCACGACCTGGATTTTGGCGGCAATAACAAAGCTAGCTGCAATCTCTCCACATTCTTCATTAGTAGATCAAGTAATCCAGGAATTCTCAACCTGTCTGGACACGGGCATGAGGCAGCAGGCCTGCGAATTAAAGGCCCTGTGGGAGGACAGACCCCTAATGCACAGACTTTTTCCACTCAATTCCTGCTGTGAAGACTTACTGGTAAATATTCAGAATTTCCTACTTAGTGCTAGTAACCAGCGCTGCAAGGTCAGGTAGAGTAACACAAGTAATATATGCTAATCCTGCCTCTGTAATTTTGCTAAGTTAAAGGTAATTATATTGCACTAAAGAGCATATCTCCATCAAACAAAATGACTACTGTTATAAGGTTGTCTGCTTGGCTATTATTATATTGTCCTGAAAGATGCTGGAATGTAAAAGTGTATATTACAGTGCCCTTGGGTTGATCCTAAATGCCATATTCATCTGTATTGTTCTAGGAAGTTCAATTTATCCATGAACCAGGAGGCTCAGGATGAAATGTGCAATGTTATACACTGGGTCACGCAGGTCCCACCAAAAAAACTGACCGTGGGGCGCCATGTAAATTTTATTCATTTCATTAGCTGCTCATGGCCCCTTATGGGACATATTCTGCTTTTCCTGATCCCCCTCCCTCACTGTGTCTACAGTCCCAATGTTCACTTTCCTGCTACCTGCACAACCATAGCCTCCATGACGTCTATGGTGCAGGACATTTACACTTGCAGGATGCACACATCTTGGTAGGATATATTCCTTTTTGCTGCTATTTGTACAAAAAAAGCTGTAGAATTGTTGCAAGATTACTGCAATTTGCTGAAAACTGTTTTGCTGCAATTTTGTGCATATTCCAGTACAACTGCTGAAACTTCTATTTGTCCCCCTAGCTATTCAGGGACCCACTAGGGGATCTACAGGTTCCCTGTTGGGTGGATCCAAGCAATATGTTCAGCTGAGATGAGAGAGTGCTATAGTACATACAATTACATACAATTGTGGGAGAATACACCCGGCCGTATGTTAGTCTGTCAGTATGTTATATAGAGTTTTGCTTGTACCCTAATGATTTGGTCAAACCTTATAGATCATTCTTTGCTGTATAAACGTAATGTTGTGCTGCCATTATATCCCAAATAATCAAAATAATCTTGTTTGCAGGTTGATGCTTCTCTGTCTTTCATGGATGGATTTGTGGCTGAGGCTCTTAGTAATGGTGCAGCCCCATACAAGCCTCAACATCAGCGCCATGAGGAAAAGATGTCTCGGGAGAAAGGTACAGGTCCTATTTTAACCTAGTGTGTTTTCATTCTTCTTACAGCCTATTGATGGCATATCCAGGGAGTATCAGCAGCAGACCTAGTACTTCTTACACCATGCTACAAATTATCCAGTTTAAACAGTTGTCTGTAAGCTTAAAGCGAATGTACCATCAGACCTAGGTAAAATAATTTTCTGCAGTACCTGCTTGGCGCCAGCACAGGAATCCCGGTGGCGCGGTCGTTTTTTTCAAACCGCTGCCTAGTTTCTGCGCTAAGTTCTGTTGTGTTCCGTGCATCGGCCCGGCTATATGCAGTGGAGGTGGGTTCGGCACCGCGTCACCGAGGGTAGGTGGTGATATTATCACACTAGACGGGGCTGGGCCCACGCCCAGTGCATAAGAACAAGACAGCGCCTAGTGGGTACTACAAGAGATAATTTCACTTAGGTCTGATGGTACATCCTTTAATGGAGTTTTCTGGGCAAAATGTATTGATCATCAGATTGGTGAGGGTCTGACAGCATCTCCAGTATCAGCTATTTGTCAGAGATGTGCTGCTGGTATACACAGTAGGAAGCAGATAGCTCTGTACTCTGTGTAGTGTTGCAAAGCTGCTGTAACTGGTCTTGGTCACTACATAGTGGATGGTTACATTTATAACTGGGCATCCTTCCAGGGCTTCAGTAGAGATGTCAGTAATGTATAAATACCTGTTCTGCTCCCCTGCAACTTCCGGATCTTGGGTCGCCTGTTCTCCGCTGCAGTCAGTGTTTTGGAAACATCCAGTAATGTGCCACTCCCTCTGGAAATGGCCGGTTAGCATAAACAGTGTAGGTAGTTTTTTCCAGCCTAATATTTAAGTAAAATGAATTACTCCAAAATTCCCCTTCAATAGAAGGTTGCATTCACACTGCATGATCTGGCAGCCACTGTTAAACAAAAGTTGCATGTGTTAAATAAAACCTTACAGCCTCATTCATCTCAGAGTGTAAGCACATCATTTTGGCCTTTATTCAGGACATCTGCACTGTTCCATCTGGTTGAAACCCAATAGAAAATGTATAAACTGCAAGATACTTTTTTTTTTTTTTTTTTAACATGGGAGATGTCTTCTGCCTTTTTCTTTAGGTGTGAGCACTGTTTTTCCTAGGCCCCCTACTGTGCAAGGACTCCGCATTACTTTATAGGATCCTATCAGTAGACACTGTTGACTCTCATGGGAGCCTTACAGAAAGGGTATGATACTGAACAGATTCATGGGAAGCGGAATGGATGCAGAAGAGATGACATATCTCAATAATAGCTAGAAGATGTCCATATACTGTATGGCATAGCTTTTATGTTTATGTGAAATTAGAGGTAATTGAGGATTAGATTAAGAGGAAACCTACAGAATAATTCTCAAACGTAACTAAAGACCTTGTAAAAACATTGCGTCTCATAGGCCTGAAGTGTAGTTGGTCAGCATCATTCACTGGCATCGCTCTATTTTCTGACTAATATTTAGTTCTGTGTATATGTTGAAATGGCTCTTGATATTTTTGGTTATTATCCAGTGTTTTTCTGGCTTTAGGCTGGTATTAGATTACACTATAAAACGGAGTGTAAAGCTCTGTTTATTACAGAGCTATCTGATCATACGTAACACTAAATGTTTCTGTCAAACATAAATGGCAATGAGGTCATTTTATGCAACCTATAAAGTAAGATTTTATTAGGTTTGTAAATGGTACCCAAATTTACAGCCTGAAATAGAAAACATTGAGGACTTGAATGCAATAAGCCTGACACTAACTCTGGAAAGTGCAAAGGAAATCTGCACATACAGCACATAAACTACCAAAATTGACCAATTTTCTTACATTTTTGTTTATTTCGAAGGGTTATTGAAAAGCTCACTCCTATGCTTACTATCTATTACCTAGTGAAAAATCTGCATGCATGACAAAGAGTAGAGTGGAAATAGAGATTTCCTTCTCCACTAAGCAATGGTATACAGCATTGAGTTGGTACTTTAGGAATTCTTAAAGAAGTCCAGCAAAATCCAAAACTACTGTGCAGGCAGGGGGGGAACATAATAAAGAATGTATACTTACCTGTCCCTGTGCCCCTCCAGCGCTGCATCACCAGCTGTCTGGTGCTGTCTTCCTGCTACATCACGACTTGAGGAAAAGTACCCAACCTGATTGATGATTGCCCACTGAGCCAGTCAATGACTGACTGCAGCAATGTACCATCCCAGTCACTGACTGCCTGAGTGGGCAATCCATTAGCCAGGTCATGGCGGAGGTCATTGCAGAAGGGAGAATTGGAGGGGGCCAGCGGTGGTCTGGGAGTGGTAATGCAGCGCTGCAGGGGCACAGGGACCGTTAAGTATAGATTCTTATGTTCTCGCACCCTCCTGTCTGCACTGTAGTTTTTATTTCACTGGAGTTCTCCTTTAACATATTAATCAATCAAACGTCATGTGAAAAATCCAACTAAGATGATGCCTAATCCTTCTAAGGCGGTCACTAGAGATGAGCGAACTGGGTTCGGGTTCAAGTCGATCCGAACCCGAACGTTCGTTATTTGATAAGCTGGGGCTGCTGAACTTTGATAAAGCTCTAAGGTAGTCTGGAAAACATGGATACAGCCAATGACTATATCCATGATTTCCACATAGCCTTAGGGCTTTATCTAACTTCAGCAGCCACCACTAATCAAATGCCGAAAGTTCGGGTTCGGATCGACTCAAGCATGCTCGAGGTTCGCTCATCTCTAGTTGTCACACATGATTCCAAACCATTCTAAGATTAGTTTGAGAGACTTGGTGAAGTAGACAATTCAGCTTTAGCAGTTCCAGAATTAAAGGGGTTATACACGTTTAGAAAAATGTGCCTCTTTCTTCCAGAAACAGCACCACTCTTGTCCTCGGATTGGATGAGATTTTGCAGCTTAGTTCCATTTAAGCAAATGGAGCTGGATTGTAATACGAAACCCAACCTAAGAGCAGGTGTGGTTCTGTTTTTGCAAGAAAACAGCTGTCATTTTATTCAGATTCTATATATTCCCTTCAAATCCTTTGAGGTGTCCTTCATCAAATGGAACACCACCACATTATTATTGGCAACTTCGTAACATGACCTTCTAAAAAAAACCCAAAAAAACTTACAAACATCTAAAGAAAATGTTTTATGACGACTTTTTACTTTTATGCTATATAAAAGTATGTTTCTTCTCCAAAGAAGACTGTACTTCTATTATGTGTATAGGTTGCAATACTGGATTTTTTGTGTGTGAAAATCATTATGACTTCACCTAGCGAAGTGGATAAAATCTAAGCTTAGCCAGCTGTGATGTAATCCCGAGTTTACTTGAGGTTCACTGCCACAGCACGCATATAGACCAGATGGGAAAACAGATATTTCATCAGTGTAACCACTTCAGTTTAAGAGGATAGAGTCTTATTAACGTGGCTATAACATTGCAACGACCTCCTGGAGAGTTCTGCTCTCCAGCTACTGACTGTTACCTAAGTATGGTTGGCTAGTGGCAATATTTCCTATATTGTCAATTTAATATGTGAAAATAGTTTTATTACATTAAGGTAAGGTGGGAGATGCATCCTGACAGAGGGTCTGTGAAGGGGAAGGCAATAGCTGTTCAGGGGCTCTGTGAAGGTTTTGGGGGCAGCATAAAAAAAAAAATTATTGCACCAAAGCCGATGACTCAGTTGCACGGAAATTCACCATGATGCAGTGCTGAATAATGATTGTTGCTCCTATAAACTCTAAAATCGTTACATCTTTCGCATTTGAATGATAATAACAGACAACGATTAAACGACCCACGAGAAATCGTTGGTCGTTTGATAGAATTTTAACCTATTTTAATGGTTGATCGTTTGCAAATCGTTCACATGTAATAAGACGCTCAGTAGTTCGTAGTAGCGCCGACAGGACGACCACAAGAACAGTTATAGGTAACGATCATTTTTCGGGGTAATTGGGTGAAAGATTTCAGGTCATTCGCCATAGCAGTCGTTTGAGATCGTTAATCGTTGAAAAATCAGTTTGTGGAATAGTACCCTAAAGTCTCCCACGGCCATAGCATATCTGGATGAAGTTGTGGCCTCCTTCTCGCACACAGCACCCATGTCTTCTTCATAGTCCCCAAATAAAATTCTGACCCTAAATTAACTCAGATCTCTAAATTAATTTAGACCCCCGACAACTACTTGGCAGAAGCCTCTTACCTGTTGCTGATACAGCTAATATAGCAATGGCAGCCATTCTATGGGATTGTAGATTTGCATTGATTTAGACTTTTTTTTTTATATCATTTAGTAACTTATGATGATTTCAGCATGTTAAGCCATTTTTTTTTTTTTTGTTCAGCTTTGAATCTAGAACCCTATGGACTGTGCTTTTCCCCCAGTCTACCTTCCATCAGTTTGGCTGATGGTCATTCACCTTCTGCCGTCTCTGTGTTATCTGAAGTGTCTGGAAACAGTGGTGAGACTGGACAGAAAGAGTAAGTACATTTATTACGTTTCTTCGCTTTACTGCTACTAAGGGAAAGGGGTTGGCTGCTTTAGACAACACCAATTTATACACCATAATAGCATACATAAATATATAATGCAGAGGAATCACCTGTTCATACTCGCATCAGCCAGAGAAGAGAAGCATCTGGAGGATGAGTATTCTCTAAAGCCATGCCCAAGTTCACTGGGAATATATAATGTTTTGTAATGTAATAACTTATATGACTGTAGGGTAAGAAAGTAGTGTAACAGCTGATCCCAGGACTCCACATGAACGACACATATTCTTTAAGGGGTTTTGCAAACAAAACATTCTATACTTGAAATGAAGGAGGCGGAAACATAAACAAAAAAACCACAAACCCCTTTGATATCGCAACGTGCGACATTGTCTGAATTATTACAATAAACCATTGTTGATCCTACATGGTGATTGGCGTAATCAAAAAATGATACAAATGCCAGAATTGCATATTTTTAGTCATGTCATCTACCATATAAAATAGAATAAAAAGCAAATAAAATGTCCCATCCACCAAGCACCAAGTCTGGAACCATTAAAAATTACAGATCATAGTGCAAAAAATAATCAATCATACTACTTTGTAGATGAAAAAACAACAAGGTTATAGAAGTCAGAATATGGTGATTCAAAACCAGTTTTTTTTCCCCAAAAAAAGTTTACATTTTTTAAGTGGTTAAAAAAACAAACAACATAAACTGCCTATCACTGTAATCTAACTGACCTGCTGAATAACAACAACATATCAGTTTTATTGCAAGGTGAAGGAGTAAAATCCCTTAACCAGTGCAGAACTAGTTTTTTTTTTTTTTTTTTACAATTTTGATCCAGAAATGTTTTTTTTTTTCTTTCTTTTTTCAGTATGTTTTATGAAATAAATCAAGGAATTCATGCAAATAAAAAATAAGCCCTTATATGGCTCTTTATATTTAAAACTATAGTTTATGTTTTTCTTAATGTGAGGGGTTACATATTTGCCAAAAATCTCATACAGGGAAAGGGGTTAAAGGGAAACTATCAGCAGGTTAGAAGCATCTAGCCGGTAAATATCTCTCTATAGCAGACAGGAAGCTGAGGATAAAGGTAGGTTTCCGACCTTCATCCTTGCTGCAGTTTCTGTGATATTAGGAGTTTAATCCCTATGCTAATAAGTTGTTATGGTGCAATGGGGGTGGGCCTGCACTTCTAATATTCATTAG